>NC_137078.1:55804012-56443512 GCF_951640355.1 Cnephaeus nilssonii | reverse complement strand
TAGCATATTACCCTTTTATTATTATAGATGGGATAAAAAAATCTAGCACACAAACTGAAATAACTTTCACATAACAAAATGAAATAACATTTGAAATGACTAGTTTGGGACCTAGTACTTAGTAAAATGCTCAGTAAATAGCAGCAACATTACTCATTATTACTAGTACAAATTAATATGTGGTAAGTTCCTTATGAGCAAATAAAAATGGAATTCATGGGAATTTGAGGGTAGAAAAGCTCACATTTGGACAGATGATCACTGAAGCTTCAGGGAGGGAGGAACTTTGACCTTCAAGTTGAAGACAGGCATTTCATGCTAAAGGAACAGCAGCCAAAGCAGTGAGGTGGAAAAGTCAACTGGTATTCAGGACAAGACAAATAAGGCAGTTGGCCTACCTGTCAGCTACAGGTAAGAATGATCATTGGAGGCAAACCTGGAAAGGACATCAGAACCAGATAGCAAGTGCCAGGCTGTGGCGCCTGGGCTTCCTTCTGTAGGCAGTGGGCAACCTTGAAGCCTTGCAGGTTTTTAAGCCAGAGAGTATAAAGGATTAGGGGGAAATAAAAGCTATTTTTTAATATAGATAGCAAATACTAAGTCACCTGTTCTTACATTTTCCTTAGTGCTTGTTCTTTTGGTAAATAATTATTTCATGGAAATTACCTTTATTCTAGTCTTGTTCTATATTAGGGGTAGGGAACCTTTTTCCTGCCAAGGGTCATTTGGATATGTATAACATCATTTGCTTAATATAATTCACTTAATATAAATTTATGTTGCTATGAAAAAAGCTCCCAGGTTTATTGAATTTTTAGTCCCACCTGCAGTTGCCTTGGCAGGGCCAGACTGAATGATTTTGTGGGCCTTACACGGCCCGAGCACCAGATATTCCTCACCCCTGTTCAAAATTATTGAATTAGGAATATTTTTTATTGATTAAGGTATTACATATGTATCCTTAAGCCCCCCCCCCCCCCCCCCCCCAGCACATGCCCTCACTCCCTGGTGTCTGTGTCCATTGGTTATGCTTATATGCATGCATTCAAGTCCTTTGGTTGATCTCTCCCCAGGAATATTTTTTGAGGACTACATAATTACTCTTGTTTCTTAAGAAACTGCCCTTTTCTAAACAACCTCCAAAACATGATGGTTCTGTCACTGGAGCCTGCAGACCTGGGCTCTGCTTCCAGTGTTGCCAGCATTCCCACAGCCTCAGGAATATGCTTTTCCTTTCCTTGGCCTCAGTTTACTCTAGATGGAATCTAAGTTCCCAAAAGAGCCAGACACTGTACCAGTCAGCCTGTCAGCAACATCTCGTCACCTATAATGTGCCATGGGGCATCACTAGACACACACATCTCAGGAGAACATCATTAGCAGAAATCAAATCCGTTTTTCTTTGAAGACAGTGTCTGCAACTGACTGCACATAATCTCTGGTTTGTGAAGAAAATTAAAAAGGAAAAATTTCCCTCTAAAGGGAAAAGAGATCAAACAGCCTCCCCAGAGCAGGCAGAGCTAATTTGCATGCGACCAATGCTCTGCTCTTCATCACCATTTCTAAAGGTATGAAAGTAAGGAATTTTTCCTCAAGGCTTTGATAGGTGCCCAATATCTATCTGAGGTACTTTGATGAGACATGTGCTTGTAGAATCCCAAGCATGTCTCCTTAACTTATCACTGGAGCACCCCAAAATACTTATGTGCTAGCAAATTAGCCATAAATTGGTCCCAGTAGCAGTGATGGTCAAAAGACCAACAGTTCATTGTCAGCCTTTGCTCTTCATGAGCCCCTGTCTCTAATCAGGTCATACATCATTCTCACAAAAGGTTGGCCAAATGCTCTGGGAATTTGCTGTCCCTTCAGCTATAGGTAATGCTTATGTTAATCTGCCATCATTGAAACTTTGTTGATGCCAACTGTTTTCACGGCTGTTGCAGTTCCCTCAGGGTGTACCACCAGCCCCAACTCCAGCTGATTGAACCTCCTTAGTTATAGAGTGGGGTTAGGACCAGAGCTTCCTGATTTAATCATCATTACAGTGCCTGGTAGAGAGAGGAAAGGAAAGAGCCTGTGCTAAGTGGAGACCCTGTGCAGGGTCTATTGTATGCATTGATATCCCTTTTAATCCTCACAGTAATTCAGTAAGGTTAGAAGTCATATCTCAATTTTAGAGCTGAGAAATCAATGCCAAAAAGGATTAAGTTGCAGAAGGTTACCCAGAAAATAAGACTTGAAACTAGTATTGTACAGAATCAAGCACCGGGGCTTTTATCACCCAGAAAAAAATGAATAGATGGGCAAAATTATAATCAAGATCAGGGGTCCTCAAACTACAGCCCGTGGGCCACATGCGGCCCGCCGAGGACATTTATCCGGCCCGCCGGGTGTTTTTGCCGCCGCTGCCTGTCCTGCTTAGCAGCCGACTTAGCAGTGTGCATAGGAATTTGTTCATAGTGTGTTTTTTTTAAACTATAGTCCGGCCCTCCAACGGTCTGAGGGACAGTGAACTGGCCCCCTGTTTAAAAAGTTTGAGGACCCCTGATCAAGATCAATAGAAGGATAACAGAAAAAAGGCAGTGGTAACTGGCACTTTTTAAACCAGAGGCAAAGGGTCCATGGTAGATGATTAGTTTTAAAATAGAAGTCAGTAAATATAATGGGTCTGCTATTAAATTTTTTTTAAAAATCACTTAAAAATAAATTACGAAATTTCATAAGAAGGGTTAGGAAGCAAATTGAGAACTTCAAGAGCCTGAGGCTGCTAATCTCTCTACTCCCCATCCGAGGTCATATTATATAGTAAGTGTATTCTAGGTGACATTTAATGAGTATTTACTATGTTCTGGGCACTATTTTGGGCTCTTCACTTCTATAAACTCACGGAATCCTCTAATTGTCTTGTGGGGCATATGTATATGCTATTATCATGGCCATTTTGTAGATGAGGAAACTAAGACACAAAGGGATGAAGTGACTTGCCCAGGATTATGCAGGAAATACAGGTTGATTGAACCCAAGCAGTCTGGCTCTAGAGCCAGTGCTCTTAACCACCATGCTTACTGTCACCACCCTAAGAAGCACCAGCCCCATTTTCATCACTGGATAAGACCAAAGGATCAGAAGAGGACACCAATGCTGCTATATACAATTACAATTTTGCTGATTAAAATTTCTGAAATGCCATCCCTATAGCTGCAATATGCAGATCATCAAGTGGCCTCTTGTAAGATGCTCTATAGAATGCTATTGTATCTGTACCAATCATGGGCAGCACTACAGCCAGACCTATCTCCAGAGATGGTTTTTTTTTATATCTATCACTTCCTGCCCCAGAGGATCAGTGCCTGTGGATATAGCCTATGCAAAAGTGGATACAATCACCTCTTTCTCAATTCCTTTAGCAGAAGCTAAAATTCTAGTAAGAAATGCTCTTTTTGATTTTTATTTTTTGCAGTATATAGTTCTAAAAGGAAAAGCTGGTTTTGATGAGTGTGAGTTGGTAGTTTTTCTCTGTACTTTCTTGTGCACCTGAGCTGATTATGGCCATGATATCTCACTGGGTTTACTTGCCTGTCTCATTCTTTCTGTGATGAGCATGGCTTCATGTTTTTATCCCCAGATCCTAGCCTAGTGCCTGGCCGATTGTAAGCACTCACTATTTGTTTAATAAATTATAAGTTTAATGAGCTAAGACTCTTCCTGTCCTTCTAATTTAGAAGAAATTTCTTTAAACCAACTAATTCCCAAAGCCAGGGAATGTCCAAGGACCCTAAGATTTCTGTCAACTCCCATGGTCTTGCAATATCAGCATCCTCTCTGCTTCTAGCTCCTGTATCCACATGGGCACAGAACTGGTTATGAAAAACGATGAACCTCCATCCAGTGTTTTGCAATCCAAGTAAAAATATTCTGCTAACTTAGAGGAGGTGTTGGTGGAGAAGGGGCGTCTCATCTTGGAGCTCAGGAGATGTCCCACTAACTCTGCATTTCTCTCTCTGCCCTTCCCTACAAAGCAATAATTTCATTACCTTGTCCCACCTCCTAAAGAACAGCTCCAACCACACCAAACTCCTCAAGATTTCACAGTCCATCTCAGGTTTTCTTCCAAATAATGCAGGTCCCCATCTAAGCATAATTCGGTGTTTTATAGGGTAACTTTTTTAAACTCCTTGCAGAGTGAATTAAAAGAGGAAGAGATACAGTGACCACCCTCTTGCTTCTTCCTCTGGCTCCTCCAGTTCAGTTTTTCAAAATAACGATATGATTTTGCACAACCATTTGCACTTCCTCTATTGCTACAAAGTCTAATGTCGCTGCTGTGGACAGTCTTGTGTTCCTAATGAAGAGACATTATGTAAGAGGGAAAAAATTATAGCCCACATTTTTGAATACTTGCTGTGCATCACGGACTGTTATAAATTCTTTGTATACATTATTTGATCTAAGCTGGCTGACAGAGGTTACAGAACTAACAAGTGGTGGAGTCTGGGCACTCAGGGTCACCCTATTCTACAGCCCTTACTCCTGAGCACTGTGGCACACACAGTGCCACCATGGTGAACTCCCCTGAGTCATCAGCGTGAGCCCTGAGGAAACACTGCCCTCCCTTTCCTGCTTTCCTATAACCACTGGAGCAGTAAATAGAGGAATTTGGAAGAAAATTCAGATTCTCAAAGTAAGTTGAACAGTACCATAGTAGTTCCTTCTTATGGGGGCAATTCAAGACCACTCCTAGGGAGAAGAGGAGAGAGAACCAGCTGGTTTACATTCCCTGTGCTAGTTTTAAATGGAGCCATAGCCTGGGACAGACACTTAATGAGCTCTCCTCTTCAAAGGGGACCAAAACTGCTGCAGCAACTTGGTGCCTTTTGGACTTCAGCTTTTAATGAGAATCTCGCTCCCACATACACATACACACTCCCCACACTCAAATACCACTGGACTGATTTGCTTTGATTTAGTTTGCATTATACGGATTTACTGGGGTGAGAACTGGGGAGAGGGGGAGAGAGGTGGTTAATGTTTCTTGTTATACTTTAGTCTATGTAGCAAGAATGATACATTTTCCTAATAGCTACAAATTTCTTTTTGTTACAGAGGTTCACCCGATAGAGATGGAATTGTAAGTATTTAAATGATCATTTTTAGTAGGTTTGCACTTCAATATATGCTATGTTTAAATTTCTTAAAGCCCCATTTCTTTTCTTTTTTTTCCTATAGGGAAAAAGTAGCTTAAATGGCTTTTCAGACCTCTCACTGTTATAATATTCTGTAGGAATTGCATGGGACATCCATGCAGTCTTACTCAAGTTAAACTTCTTTATTGTATTCACCTAAAACCCTGCCCCAGATTAGGCCAGCAAACTAGTCATCAGTATGGTGGGTCACAAACCAGACAGTTCCTGCAGGGGCTGCTACCATCAACTGTTATTTCATTTCCAACTCAATGATATAAAAGCTCGTTATGTGAGAATGTTTTTCTCTAACAAAGGCCACAAAGTCATAATGGAGCTGAGATCCAATAAAATTGAAAGAAACTTTTCCCCTTTTGTAGTTCAGCTGCAGATACATTTTCTATATTAAATTCACAAGTAGGGAAAAGTTGAAACCACTTATGTCTGAATTTACAGCCTGAAGGAGGAAAATGCATCCACTGGGTTTAGATTTAACAGTAACTCTGACTCCTTGCTGGTCACCAGATTTCTTGATTTTTAAAGAAGTCTGTGGTGCCTTGGCTTGGATTTATCTGAGTTGTGCTTATGGGAGTCTGCACCCACTTCTAAAATGATTTCTTTCAAATCTAAATCAGATGCCTATTCATAAGGTTCAAAAGAACAGCTGTTACTGGGGGGAGGAGGGAATTGACTCACATTAGGCTCATTGGGCTGGAGTGGGAACGAAAATAAACCTGGTGGTTAAAAATAAGTTTTTTGAAAAATCACCCTTTATAATATACCTACATTGGGGTGTTAATTGCAGCCATAGCAGGAGTTTTTCGCCCACATTTGACTCAAGGTTCTTAACTTTGGGGTGCCTTTTGCATTCATGTAGTTCTTGCTGTGAAATGTTAAGGGAATAGACTGAAATTTACCAGACTTTGGGTAACACTATAATCAAGGCTCTATTCAGCAGGGGAAAAAAAAGACCCAGAAGACTCAGCTTCTCCTCACCTCTTGCTTCTGGCTCAGAGCCCTCTCGTTAACTCTCTCGCAGGTACTCTCTCTCTCTCTGCTACTGTGTCTTCTCTTTGCTGCTGTCTGGGTCCCCTCCCTGGGTTCTCTTGTCCCCTCCCCTCCATTCTGGCCCCCACAAAGCTCTGTTAGCTGTTCACTGCTTTCTTTCCCTACTGCTCCCAGGCTGGACTGCTGTTTCTTGCTTCTTTCCCTCTGCTACCCTCAGTCTTGTCCTTTTTCCTTTTTCTAAAGTCCCTCCCACCCACCCGCTCATTGTCTGTGAGGCCCCATGGCTACCGCAGTGTTCTCCGCTCTTCCAGGGACCACCAGTTTAAATCTCTGGTGGAATATGCACTTAGGTGCCTGGCACTGGCATGGCATGGGCAACTGAGTCAGGCTGCATTAATGAGCCTGGCCGTGATTCTGTGAACTTGACCACTCCAGCTCAGGGCTTTGTACTGGAGTTCCCTGAGTGCTCCTGTACCACCACCATTCCAAGTCATATAAAGTTACTTATTAGTACCTGTGCCCTCTTTGTTTCTTCATTGGAAATACCATAAGTCTCCCTGATTATTAGGAAAGGGAAATTATTTCATTTCGATTTCTCAGGAAATAATGCAGACCCACTTGAAAAAAGGCTACATTCTAAATAAATACATGTTCTCTGAAACAGGATGCGCAGCTTCATAGGTTGTACAAGCTGCTAGTTGTACTATTTGGAAACGTTACCCAAGTTTCCCCACTAACTGTGGTCAGCGAATTTGAAAACTCCTTATCATACCAGGGCCATAGGGGTCCAAGTTTCTGTTTGCATCCGGTCCTTAGAGGCCTCAACCTGATTTTCTTTCAAAATCAGATTGATTAAGACCTTGCATCTGTGGACCCAGTCCACTCTTACGTGGCTGAGTTAGCTTCCAAATTATTATCTTTGGGCATCTGAAGTGGAAATTTATGGTTTCACTGGTGTAGTTCTATAAACTATAGGTGATGGTGCCTGCTTATAAATGGCTTGTCAGCACAGGGTTACACAATAGGCTTAATGTATTTGAGCTTATTTCAGTTCCTCAAAATCCAGTGAAGCCCATCTCTGGTGACAATGCTTTTGCAGTCTAATATTCAGAGGCTTCGTGGCAAGGTTTCATGTAGGAAGGTGGGTTTGTCTTGCTCCCCACGTGGCCAAATGTACCTGTCCCCTGCAGAACTGTCTGTCCTGGTGTCTGAGATTTCCGGCATCTGTGTGTTACAATGCATTCTAACCCGGAAACAAACTCTAACCATGCAGACTACACTTCAGCTTTTTCCTAAGCAGTTCAGATTTCCACATACACATGGCCCGAGGGCATCGTCTCTGCTCATCCCGAGCAGGTGTACAGGAAAGGCCCAGATTTGGAGCTGTCAACTGTGTGTGCTATATGTATTGATGACCCTCAGGAAGGCTTAGGTCCAGGGTAAAGTATAATGCAGCTAGATTTTCCTACTTTGATTAGATATACCTCCATTTCTGTTCCGTGTTAGTGTGTCCTGGTGTCTGTTCTCTACCTGTAAATGAAGTACTGGCTGAATGAGGATTAGATCCACACAGTCTCTCCTGCCTGGGATGTTTCTTCCTCTTCTCTCTTCTCCTGACCTAGCTACACTGGCCTGCTGAATAGAGCCTCATTATGGGCCCCAAAGTCCGCTCTTTGTTTAAGGAACCCTGCCAAGATTGGTAGGCCCTACAATTTGGCCTAGAAATTGTTTCTTCTATGGTATGTTTGCTGACTCCATGTGATTCTTTATATGTGTCTTAAAGAACAAACAGATCCTTTAACAACTTTTTCTACATGAAAACAATCAATTCCAGCAGCCCAGCCCACATGAACCACCCTACAATAACAAAGCAGAGTGTGCGCGTGAAGGAGGAAAAAAAGTTTCGGTAAGGAAACAGATTTTAGTTTAAAATTTCCAAGGGGTTGTAGAAACAGTAAGTAAAATCCCAATCTGAAACTTGAAAAAAAGAGTAGCATTTATTTATTCCAATTAAGAAGAGTCTTTTTTAGTTATTTCCAAATTATTTTTTGAAAATGTGGGGCCAATGTTTAAATCAACCATGTAGACTCTATATGCTGATGTCTGAATATACTTTCAAAGAGTGAACAGGCTGCCCTGGCTGGTGTGGCTCAGTTGGTCGGTTGAGCATGGTCCTATGCACCAAAAGGTTGCCAGTTCCATTCCTGGTCAGGGCACATGCGGGCTTGATCCCCGGTCAGGATGCATATGGGTGGCAGCTGATCCATGTTTCTCTATCTCCTTCTCCCTTTCACTCTCTCTAAAAATCAATAAAAGCATATTTTTTTAAAGAGTGACAAGGCAAAAAAAAAAGTATTTCCTTTTTCTGAGACAAAGGAAAAGTATTCAGATTTTAAAAGGAATTTATTTATAAGAAATCTTTGGCTCCAATATAAGCATGGCATACAAATTGAGTAATAATTTTTTAGGAAAAGCATTATCTCAGTAACATTAGGAATTTGGCAAGACCTTGGCTTGTGGGAACACTGTCCTTGAGCAAAGGATGTTGAGTCAGGGATGCTGATCTTGGCCCAGGTGAGGAAACAACTACAGCAGTGTTGTTCAATATGGTAGCCTATTTACAGTTCAGTTTCTCAATCACACTGCACATCTCCAGGATTCCAGAGCCACTTGTGGCTGGTGGCTACGATATTGGACAGCACACATCTAGAACCTTTCCATCTTCACAGACAGTTCTATTGGACAGTGCTGTCCTACAGAATTATTTGCAAAATGAGTCAAGTCCATCTCAGTGGCAAAAAGATAACATTTACTAGGTGTACCAGTTAATAATGCGGATTTTTTCAATAGATGGAGTTACACATATGTTGATTATATATATATATATATATATATATATATATATATATATATATGATTTGATATTATGCTATTTTGTTGTATTGACAGAAAGCTTCAAAACTTCATATGTCAAAAAAAGTTCTATTGGGACGGTATCCACAAATTACCTGAAAGATGAGGGAAATGTATAGCTAGTGATGGACATTACTTTGAATAAAGTACTTTTGATGTTTCTCTTGAAATTATTGTGTTTTCTTTGGATTACAAAATCTGAATTTTTAATCGGTTGATAGTTAATCCACACTATTAACTGGTTAATTGTTAATTCGCATTATTAACCGGATAATAATTAATCCGCATTATTAACCGGTTAATAGTTAATCCGCATTTTTAACCAGTTAATTGATAATCTGCATTATTAACCGGTAACAGTTAATCTGCATCTTAACCAGTTAATAATTAATCTGTTTTTAACTGGTTAATAGTTAATCTGCATTATTAACCGTAATAATGTGGATTTTGTAATCAAAGAAAACACAATAATTTCAAGAGAAACATCAAAAGTGCTTTATTCAAAGTAATGTCCATCGCTAGCTACACATTTCCCCCATCTTTCAGGTAATTTGTGGATACCGTCCCAATAGAACTTTTCTTGTTTTGAGGCAGACCATTCAGAGACCCAATTTTCCACTTCTAAGTACATTTTGAAGTGCTGCTCAGAAAGTGCATGTGCCATCGATTGGAACAAGTGGTAATCTGAAGGAGCAATACAACAAATAGCATACATATCAAATCGCATATATGTCAACATATGTATAACTCCATCTATTGAGAAAAATCCGCATTATTAACCTGTACACCTAGTAGGCAGCACAACCTGTGTCTTTAACATTTCTCACCTGAGGACTACTATGTGGCCATGAGCCGACCTAGGAAAACAAGAGCACTCTTGGTGGAAACTGAGAACTTTGATGAATGTATAACTAAACACAATTGTTGCCACATTTATTGATTTAGTCCATCATATTATCTGAGAACAGATAATAAGCCTGACCAAAGTAAAATGCCTATTAAGATAAGAGTAACATTGCTACGAGCCTCAATTATCTTTAAATAATAGTTATATACTCAAGTATAAAAGTTACTTATGCAAAGTGTAGAAGTTTGGAAAACACACAAAAGAAAAAAGTAAATTAATGTATAACTTCAACTCGAAGGAAAAATGACTTTATATATTGCTGAATAGCCATTGTTGCTTGTATTAAAACTAGTTTTTAAATGAGATTTCCCCACTTATCTTCTTCCTTGCTTCTACAACATTTTCCAATTGAAAATCAATAGAGCCATTACCTTCATTTATTACCACTGTGAGCTGCACTTGCTTAAGTGGTTAAACCAAGAGAATTGTTTCTTTCTTGGGGTTTACCAGAAGAATCTTTACCAGTAACTTGATAATTTCCATTTGTGAAACCAAATATATTTGTAAGAATTCACTAGCATGAATGAGGCCAAATTCCTCTAATAAAGCTCTGTGTGTGTGTGTGTGTGCGTGTGTGTGTGTGTGTGTGTGTGTGTGTGTGTTGAATATCTTCCCAAAAGAATGTATTGTTATGATTTTTTGTTTATGTATAGTATTTGTGATTAAAATGTTCCTATTTTAAAAGAAAAAAATTTATAGGTTTTCCTTTCTTTTCATCTCAATCTTCCATTGGTTTCCATAGAAACTGGGATTGGTGATAGAAAAGCATTGGTAATAGAAATGAAATTATCATAGAGGCAAACTATAGAACTGAAAATTTGGAACTCAGTAATTTAACTAATCTCATCAGTTTTTAGATAACAATCCTATGTATTGAAGAATTGTTTAATGACTAAAAGATCTATCAATGGTAGTATTATACTGATTATAAAATTCATGAGTTTAGTTCTTTCAGATCAACTTTGATCATTTTATTCCCATTATTACAAAAGTTAAGTTTGTATATTAAATTTATTATATGTGCTTTCTAAGAAGGATTTGGAGAAATTTGCAAAGAAGGCATATGCAAACAGATTGGTAAAGTACAAATTAAAAAAGAAAGCAAACATGACAAAAAGAAAAGAGGAACAGTGCCCATTCCCCATGGAAGAGATTTTTTTATTATTAGCTGGCACATAATTTAATGAACCATGTCCTCAACAACAGCTTTATAGCTTATACAGGTGCAGAGTTGATGTGACAGGTTTTTAGAACAACCTTTGCTCAAAGTAGAAAGAATATCAATGAAGCACTAATTCAATGAAGGCAATTTTGTGGAAAAGTTAAAATGATGTAGTCTGAGTATATAATATTTTTAGGAGCAGGAAAAAGGAAGAGGGGCACAGGGCCTATGTTCTTGGGTTCTGGTCAGTGAAAACATTGGCATAGTTCTTGCATTTGTAAATTCTAGTGCAGTGGCAGTACCTAAGGAAGAGAGAGGACTTGAACATATTATCTATTCCTTACTCGTGTTCACCCTTACTAAGCTATTGTGGGTTCATAGAGTGCCCAGGCAACATTCAGTAAGTATTAATCAATAATGATGGTTACCTCTAATTTGGTTTTCTAGTGGTCCTACATGCAAACATGAAAAGCTTACTTCTCCCGCCTATTTGTCAAATTGAGTGTTAACTGTTCATATTGTGATCCAACTCGCCTTCATTTGTGATTGCAAAATTAGAGGTTCTGTCTTCAATCTCACATGTCACCGTTTAATTTGTGTTGTTCTGAGATCTGCTTGTGCCCAGTGACAGACCATTGCTCTATGTGCTAAATACCTGAGTGCTGTTGAATTGAACCCTCCTTCCCCAGTTTGATTTGTGTTTTTGTCTTCTGCTCACAAAAAAAGTAGAGAATCCTAGTAATTTCTCTTTGGATAAGGCCACATCCTTGCTCAAGTGCTTGTGGCCATATATCATGGTTGTACTAGGAGTCAAAATAGAACTTACAAATAATCTAGAGAGAGTAATGCTGATATCCATTCATCTTGCAATGACGTGTGTTCCTGGAGGCATAGGACACATGGATGACAGAAAAATCCATGGTGAATCCTATTATTCTATTTTAATAATTTGTTTTTTAAAGCCACTTGTAAAGAATATCAACACCATTTTTAATACCTGGGAGCTGAATTAACTAATTTGAAGCTGATTTCCTTTGTAGTCTATCAAGGGGATGGTTAGGAAAAAAATAAGTTAGTATTAGAAAAGCTAAAAAATTAGTTAACGACTTGGATGAATACTCTTTGGATATTGTTGGAACTGATTGTATATGAAAGCAACATGGAATTCAGAATGTTGCCATTTAAATACATATATCTGTTGTTATCCCCTGAAGGTATGGAGAATTAAATTATAATGTAGATGCTTCTAACTTTTTAGTAATTGAATAAAATTTGAACAGTTAGTAGTGAATATTCTATGCTTAGGTATTCTACAGTCTTTTGTACAATAAGTACAGAATAGATTATGTAGAGTATCACATTATAGATTAGGCAGATAGATTATGTGGAGTATCACATTATAGATTAGGCAGTGTCACGGCACTCAGTTTACCATTTGGTTACACTAATGTGGCTGCTTCATAGGCTGCTCTGGTTTGTCTTTCCAGTCCTGGGTATTGATAGCTCTTGTTAAATAAAGATGAGAGTTAAGTATTCTTTATCCCTTTTTTGTTTCGTTCAAATGTTTCTCTTCTAAATTTATTTTCACATTTATTACAGAAGAAAAGCAATGGGGCGCCAAATGGATTTTATGCAGAAATTGATTGGGAAAGATACGTGAGTATCAGAAAATGTTTTTTTCTTTACTAAGTATTTCAGAACTTGAAAATGAGTTGAGGCATTCTTGTATTTAAAATATTACATATAAATAAGTGAAACATGCCATCTCATCAGAAAGTACCTGGCACGATTAACATGGTAGACAGGCTAAGAGCAGTAAAGGCTGTTAGATAATGGGCTCAAGACCTAGCCTCTCCACAAGTCAGCTGTGTGTAGCTTTGGGATAGTAATTTGCTGTCCAGCAAAAATTAAGTCAGTAGCTACTTTACAACATTATTGCAAGGACTCAGTAAACTAATTATTTGCTCAAAATAGTGTTGTAAGGGAAGATATGAGAAATTAAGAAAGGGTGATTTTTAAAAATTCTTTTTACCTAGAAAGACTCTTGTTATATTTTCTAGGATTCTTCAATTTGCATGAATGTGATACTCTAAATAAACAAGTATGATAATTAAAATACCAAATTACTCATCAAGCACTACCCCCTCACATCCAGCACACAAATCCTAAACTCCAGTGTTATCCCTGGTCAAAATGCAAGTGCTTAATTGAAGCATAATTTTCCTCAAATGTTGTTAGTCATAAAAACTAATAAGGCCACACAGGAATTGCTATTATAATTATACATTAGATACAACTTTCTCTAAGTAATGAGAAGGGTTTTGTTCTTAATACGTTATATCATCTTGCTTTTGGCAGGGAGAGGGTAAGAGCAGAGACAGCCTTAGGGAGGATTTGACCTTTAATAAAGGGAAGCCCTAAAGCAAGGGTAGGGAACATCCAGCCTGCAGGCCCCCTAAGGCCCACCAAATAAATAATTTAGTCTGGCCCTGCCAAGGCATTAGGGGTGAGTTAATTAAATGTTTGACCAAACATAGCAGGCTATTTTTTAAGTTGATAATTTTGTATGGCCCTCAAATAATGTTATAAATATCCAAATGGCCCTTGGCAGAAAAAAAGGTCCCTACTCCTACACTGAAGTATAAATTGAGGTTAACTGGATGAACATTTGAGGAAAGATAATTCCAGGCAACCTGGCCAGCGTGGCTCAGAGGTTGAGCATGGACCTATGAACCAGGAGGTCATGGTTCAATTCCCAGTCAGAGTACATGCCCGGGTTTCGGGCTTGATCCTCAGTGTGGGGCATGCAGGAGGCAGCCGATCAATGATTCTCTCTCATGATTGATGTTTCTATTTCTCTCTCCCTCTCCCTTCCTTTCTGAAATTAATAAAAATATTTTTAAAAAAAAAGAGAATTTCAGGCAGATAATTTATAAGGACCCTGAAATGGGAAAAAAACAAAAACAAAAAAAACTTGCAGCATTCAAATCATAAGTTAACAATGGGTCATGGTACTTACCATATAATAGGAAGAAGGCCTTGTGGCTGAGGGGGATCAGAAAAGAATCTCAAACCTGAGGCTAGAGAGAAGATCATGAGCCAGGTCTTGCCGGGGCTTGTGGGCTACACAGAGGCACTGTGCTTTTTAAAAAATATATATGTGTTTGTATTGATATTAGAGAGAGAGGAAGGGAGAGGGAGAGAGAGAGAAACATCAATGATGAGAGAGAAGTATAAACATTGATCGGCTGCCTCCTGCAAGTCCCCTACTGGGGATTGAGCCCGCAACTTGGGCATGTGCCTGACGGGGAATTGAACTGGTAACTTCTTGGCGCATGAGTCAACGCTCAACCACTGAGTCTCACCAGCTGAGCATGGGCTTTTATTCTGAGTGCAGTGAGAAGCCACAGACACATTTTTAGCAGGGAAGTGATCTTAATATACTTTTATTTTAAAAGAAAAAAAAAAAGGAAAGTAAGCTGAGAAATGAAGGACAGAATGCATTCAGGCCATCTTCTCTCCCCATGGTCATGGCACTTTCATTGTTTCAGTGACTCCAAAATCTCTCTCCAGCTCTGTTCTCTCTGACTTCCAGGCCTATTACCTCAACTTCAAAAGGGTCATTATTGAACTCTTCACCTTATTCCCCTCTACAGTGTAGGATATAGTCTCAAATACCTGGGATCAAGGAGTGGTTCTGCCATTGCTGTGTGGGTTCCTTGAGTAATGGCATCTGATTTCTCTTAGTTTCCTTCTTGGTAAATAGAATAATTCTACATATGATTGTTATGAAGGTTCAATGAAATAAAGTGTAGGTCATAGTACTTACCTTATAATAGGAACTAAAATATGATAACTAATTCTAATAATGCAAACTGTCTTTTCTCTTTCCTGTCTTTTTCCTAAAAATATTAGTTGTCTGCTGTTACAATTAGTTCAGCCAGGAGTACCAGCAGTCTCCCAGGATTTGAGGGTAGAAATCCCGGCGTTTTCCTGAACCTTCCCTCTCCTTTTTCTCCTATGATAAATCTGTTAGTAAGCCTAGCAGTTTGTCCTTCCAAATGTCCTTGATTCATCCCTTCCCACCACCACCAACTTTGTTTATATTATCCACACATCTTATGGGCATGATGCAAGTATTTTGAATTAGTTTTTTTTTCTCCATTTCCTTCTGTGCCAAGTCTATCCTGAAGTGTGATTTCCAAATACCTTAAGATGCTGCTTCCGGCATGCCCTCCCCTAAATGAGAAGCTGCAGTAACTATATCAAGTATGAACTCTTCCCCCAGCATGTTGGCCACCCATGGTCCTATTTCCCATTGCCTCTCACTGTACAGCTTCCTTTCCAGTCATATAATCTGAATAAGGTTATCTGTTTCAGCCTTGGAGGTCTCAAAACAGACTCTTCCTCACCAGTGAGTCCCTTTGTACCCCCCTCTATCCCAAAAGGCACATGCAGGTCCCTGATTCTTTCAAACCTCACTAATTTCCTCTTCCTTCAAACTCCTATCACTGATGTTTTGTGTTTTGTATTTTGTATTTTTGTTTTTATTTTCTGCCTACCAAATACATTTCAATTTTCCAAAGGACAAGTAGTTTTCATTTTATATCCCTTCATGTTGCTTAGCAAAGTCCTTGGCTTACAGAAAATGCATGGTAAATCCTCTCTGAATGTTTCCTTTCATTGACAGTTGTTGACTCCTAGTTTGTTTTCCCAATAGAAAGACTCCCCACATTTCCTTGAGTAAATATCTATATATATACTGCCCAGCATTCACTTCCAAAAGTTAAAATCCTGACCTCCAAAAATAAGAGACATGTTTATATCCTTAAGTAGAATGCTCTAGAAGGAAAATGAATAATTCCTTGATTATTGTCAGGATAGTAATTGCATTATGTTCACTTGTATTTTATAGAACTCACCCGAGCTGGATGAAGAAGGCTACAGCATCAGACCCGAGGAACCTGGCTATATCCTTTCTTTCTTTATTTATTTTTTTTTCTCATAAAGCAGTATTATAAATTCAGATTTTGAAAAGGTGTTGAAATAATACCAGCTTCCCAAGCCCTGTTGTCCATAATATTAGAGATGAATAAACAGCACAGAGAACAGCCTGATCACTAACAAGCAGGCATTTTGCCTCAGTCTATTCATAGAAGAGAGAGAGAGGAGAAAGAGAGAAATGTGCTGAGAAACAATTGTGCACATTATGGATACTGGGTTGTCTGCTGAAGCCTGTTGTGACAGCGTCATTTATCATGACTGGCAAATATCTGTTACTTGTGCTCTCCCCACAAATCACCTCTGGGCAGAAAAGGTCACACTCTGAAGCACTTAAAACATCACAAATTGTCCATTAAAATGATTTCCTCTCTCCATAGAAGGTTCAGCAATGTGTGTACTGAGAGTGACACACCAAATGGCCAACTGCAGCAAAAATGTAGGACATTATAACTATTGCTTCTTGAAATTCACCATCCTTAATCTTGTTCCAAGGAAAGATAAATAAATTCTAACCCTTTCCTGATTTACTCTTTTTATTTTTATTTATTTATTTTTGTAAATCCTCATCTGAGGACATTTTTCCATTGATTTTCAGAAAGAGTGGAAAGGAGGGAGAGAGACAGAGAGAGAGAGAGAGAAACATCAATGTGAGAGTCATCGATTGGTTGCCTCCTGCATGCGCCCTCAGTGATGCTCAGGAGACTGCAACTGATCAAACCCAGGACCCTTCAGTTTTCAGGGAGATGCTCTATCCACTGAGCCAAACCGGCTAGAGCCTGACTTATTCTTTTGTTTGTTTTGCTTTGATGTTCTACCATCTTAAGGATACTTTTGCCACCACTATGTGCAGTCACTCTTGTCTTTTACTCATCATTGCCTCCCAGTAAAGAGTTAAGTATCTTTAACTGTGTCCTACCTACCAAAGGAAAGCACTTTTATTCTTCAAGTGAATCAGAAGAGGAAGAAGAATCACACAAGAAATTTAATATTAAGATTAAGCCATTGCAATCTAAAGACATTCTTAAGAACGCTGCAACCGTAGATGAACTGAAGGCATCGATAGGCAACATTGCACTTTCCCCATCACCAGTGGTGAGTGGTTTTTATGTCAAGCTTGGGTGAGGTTGGACAGAAAGGTGTGTTCTGCCCATGAGCATTAAGTAGAGCAGAAACTTCTTAAGCTGAAGGCTGCCTATGGTCACCATTTTATGAACTCTAGAAACCTTAAACAGCTCATTCTGGCTTTTGAAAATTGTGCTCATTTTATATTGCATTTCTTGTGCTTTTCAAAATAGTAAAAATGCATAGGGCCACATTTCCATTTTACTGATGTTCCTGCAAGCATTTTTCAAAAGAAGAAAAAAAAACATTATCCAAACTTACTTCTGCAGCAATTGAAAACTATATACAGTTTACATACTTACTAATAATGATATTTATTTAAAACATATCTTACTGTCTATTTTTATGATAGAGCACATAGAAACCCCTGGGAAGAAAACCAAGAAAATTAATTTTCTTTAAAAACATCTCATTGTTATGCTCCAAAAATATATTAGTCTAATACTGTATAAAATTATTTTAAACCTCAAAATCTTTATTATATTTTTATTACCAAATTGTCTTCAGTACTCTTATCTTTTAGACACCTCAAATACAGGTATGTCTTATTTGTATTATTCTAATTGGTATTTTTTCCCCCACAATTTATACTTCCTCCAGTTCCCATCTATTAAATGTCTTTAGTTGTTGAATTCTTCAGTTCCAACATTTACAGTATTTTCTCTATGGTGTTCGATAAATGATACAATTGTTTTCTAAAAATAGCTGTGAAGAGCAGCTGAAGGCTCTCAAACTAGCAGCTAAATATGTTCTTGGCATCTTCTTCAGCGAGATGTGATCTCCCTACAGCATTCCCCCTAAACAAGAAGTTTCTAAATGTTGAACCACTTTTGAGATGCTTCTGGAAATATCTCAGCTAACCTTTTCAAAGGAGTTGTCATCATCTCTCCTTTGATAGATGCCTGCCTGGGATGAATAAAGTCTCTAATGACACCTTCTTCAGTGCTTAGTGCTTATAATGAACTTTTTCACTACTGTTAGTGACAGCTAAAATGATGGCTAATAGTAATCAACCACAGCAAATGATGTTTCAGATCATTTTTAATCATATACTCATATGTTAACTTAAAAAAAGGAAGCATGAAGTATATTAGCTTTTTCTCCCTTCTGCATAGAAGATACAGATTTTAACTTACATATTGGTCTGTAATACTAGTGATTTCTAGTAATGGGAGCATTTTAAATGCACACGTTTTCACTTTTCAGTTGACATCTTTCAAATCATTTCTTACTGAGTCTTTTTTTATTAATTATAAAAATGTATTTCCTGAAACCAGTTTATATCCTCTTCTCTGTGGGTTTTAATAAACTTATTGGGCATTTGGAGGCTTCCTGACATAAGTGCAAAAGATAAGTTCACAGGATCAAATGAACAAATTTACATGAAAGAAAACTTACTAGAATAGCCAGACACATGGTAGATATTTGCTGAAAGCTAGTTGAATCTAGGAAAGAAGGAATGCCCTTTGTCAGGAAGAATATGTATCCCCCAGTCATCTGCTGGTTATTTCTCCAACCAGAAATGCTGTTGAGGATTCAGCAAGAAGAGGGGCTGCTTCCACTGAGCCCTCCCAACACCTGTTTTAAAGGTGATAAATAGGCAGGATGTGGTTAGGGCTCTGATGAAAAGATGTTAGGGAAAGCCGTGTAAAAATAAAATGGAGACACTGAAAAAAAGTAGTTACAGAGGTAGACTGTTTCTGCATAGCAGCAACACCACTAATCAAAAGACCCTTGGGTCCCCCTACCACCACCATCCCTGCACTCCCAGCTTGTTCCCTCTAATGTGAGAACCTGGCTCTGCCACTACTATGATTTGCAAATATCTGTGACTTTTCATATTTAGTATAGGAGAGTGAGCTGTTATTGCTACTTTAGGAAAAGTTAAGCATGTTTCTGGATATACGTAAGTATAAAGGGACATTGTAACTGAAACATTTTCTTGGCTTTAGAATCCTTATTCATATCTAGATAATCCATATGTACCTATATTTCACATATGCAGTACATTATCTCCAAAAACAGATAGGTAACCTTCTGTAATTCACTTAGTAGCATGATAAAAATGGCAAATAATTTGTACAACTTGAAATGTTTCCACCAAAACAATCAGAACATTTATATATCTACACTTAGTTCTGGTGTAAAAAGAGAAATAGAACCTATACCAGTTAATGATACATCAGAATATTTCATTTAGTCTATGGTTCTTATGCTACAAAAGCATCCATCATTACACTATTAGAAATAGAAGAAATTTCTAATGGTAAGCTATTCATAACAATGGCTTATGTTGGATTTCTGATTTCTATTTCTTTTGAGGAATTTTAAGATAAACTCATAGATAAAGGAAGTTAATTTATATTCTTCTGTTGCAGTTTCCTGGTAAAATAGCATGCTGCTAGGGCAAAGACTGAACATCACCCAGGTTTTAGTTGTTGATTTGGCTTCTGTATAAGTTAGAATATTGGTAGAGCTGTTTTAACAGAGACCAAAATGGCAATAACTTAAACAAAATATATGATTTATTTCTCTCCCATGTAAAAATCAAAGTTGGCAGATAGTCCAGATAGGTAATAAAGTCCTACTTCAGGGATCATTCAAGAACCCAAGGACTTTTTGTATTATTGCTCCACTTTTCTAGGGTGCTGCTGCCTTACCACCATCAATCACCTCCATGTTCCAACCTTGGGATGGAGGAAATAGAAAATAAAAGGCACGTGGCTTCCTTTAAGCCTTCAACCAGAAGTTGCACCCATCACCACCACTCAGATCTCATTGTACTTATTTTAGTCACATGGCCACATTAGCTGGAAGGGAGTCTGGGAAATGTAGTGTTTGGCTAGATAGCCATGTAACAAGCTAAAATTGACAAATTTTTACTAAAAGACAAATGAGCTTTTAGATATTGGATACTAGTGTAGACAGTGACAGTTTCTGCCACTATGTCTTAAATAACTTCATATTGCTTTTGAAATTCTTGAGGAAATGGAATTACTTTCCTATTTACCTTCAGATTATTCCCAGAATCTAGGAAGTTTTCTTTTACAAATTTCTAATCACTAATATCTAAATACCAGTGCTGCGTGCTATATGATAGTCAGCAGCAGGATGAACAAAAACAAATTTAATTAAAATACCAATGTTTTTGGTTGATAAAGACTCTTCCACGGGTAATAGTGTTCCCTCTGTCTTCCAGAGTTTAGTGCTTTTTGAGGCAGGCTGTTTCACTTTGGAAAGAAAATTATTAAATCCAAAATGCTGTCTCCATGTAACTTTTGTTTTTGGTTATAGTTGTGCTCTTTAGAGGATGAACAAAGTACAAAGCACCTTATTTTATCAATGGGCTTTCCATGAAACAGACTGATTCCAACTCCAAGTTTAAATTTAATGTGCAGGATGTTTATTTAGGAGTGACCTTGTTTACAACACCTATGGGCATAGGGAGAAGTTAAGCTGAGCTGAGCATATGGGGAGCTCCAGAGGTGGAATGACCCTTCAGGTCAGACCTGAGTTTGGCTGAGATGAATAACCCTCATACTGTCACATCAATCAGTACTTTGATATGGGCAGGCTAAGAAAGGGGCATGACCTTGGGCCAGGTTGCTCTCTGCAGCTGAGGCAGAGCCTGAAGTGTGAACAGTTGAAAGCTGTCATACCGTGTAGCACTCTCAACAGCTAGTATGAGAAGCCCTTCTGAAGAAAAATCTACATGGCACATTTTGGTGTTCCCCACAAACCCCCTGTATCTGGCATAGAGCCTTTATATTTCATCACCATTCAATAAATGCTTGTGTGTGAGTGAGTGAGTGAGTGAGTGAGTGAGTGAGTGAGTGAGTGAACAAATATATGAATGGGACCAGGCCAAAGACAGAGCACTGTGACATGTTACTACCATCTAGTTTTATAGCTATCTATTGATAACACACTCCAGCCTCCCTCATTCACCACACGATGTTTCACCCAACTGTGCCCTCATCCTGGCCACATATTCCCATTTTGTTCAGACCAGTGATGAACAATACTGAGATACATGGAATTTCTACAGCTTTGCCAGACCAGAAGAGAGAGTGATGGGTTTAGCTTGCCATTTCGTTTGACTACTTCTTTGCACTGGCACTTAAGATTACCACCTTCTTTTCAATGTGTGTTATGGCCATCTGCTAAAATAATTTGTTCTAGAATTTGGGGTTAATAGAAAGCAGCTGTGTAGTAAAGAGCATAACACATGGATTCAGACCCAGGTCTACCATGTTCTATCTGTGTAACCTTAGATAAGCCCCAGAATTGCTCTGAGCCTCTATTCCTCTTCCATGAAGTGAGAATAACAATCCTTATGGAATTTTTGTGCAGATTACTTTCAGTCTCTGGCAGGGTCGGGCCAAATCTTATTTGACTTTTTGTCCCCGAGTTTAGCCTAGCACACTGCATGGCATACACTAGGCATTCAGATAGTTACTCAGTAAATGACTGAATGAACAGAGCATACAGAAAATCCTAGCAACAGTACTTGATCCATAATTGGTGCTTTGAAATTGTTCATTTCATCATTACTGGTTAGGTTATGGTTTTTCAGAGAAACAGAACAAACAGCATATATGTATATATGTGTACATATATCGAGAGATTTGTTGTCAGAAATTGGCTCACACAGATATGGAGGCTGAGCAGTCCCACAATATGCTGTCTGTAAACAAGAGACCCAGGAAAGCTGGTGGTGTAATTCAGTCTGAGTCAAAAAGCCTGAGAACCAGGGGACTGGTGGTGTAAATCCCAGTCTGAGGACAGAAGATGAGATGGCCCATCTCAAACAGTGAGATAGGAAAGGAGGTGAATCCCTCCTTTCTCTCTGCCTTTTGTTCTACTAGTATTCAGGCCCTCAATAGATTGGATAATGCTCACCCACATTGGGTGTATACTAATTCAAATGCTAATCTCATTAGGAAATACGCTCACAGACGCACACAGAAATGATGTTTAGTCTGAGTACCCCATGGTTAGTCAAGTTCACAAATAACATTAATCATCACACTAATTTATTTATTTATTTATTTATTTATTTATTTATTTATTTAACTTTTGCCTTTATTGAGAGTTATGGCTTTGCTTCCCCATTTCCCATCTCCTGTCCTGAAAGCAGTCTGTGTTTTCCTGTCTGGATTATAATACTCATGTCAAAGCTTGAATGCAGTTAAAGACATTTGGCTCTCTTGCCCATCTTGGACTTTAATTCTGAGCCAAATCTGATTGACCTTTCAGATGAACTACTTTTATGCCAGGTTTTTTGGTTTTGTTTTATTTGTTTTGCATACTGGACATTTGGGATTGATATTTCTTTAAACACAAATAGAAACTTTGTATTTATCTGCTGAAAAACTGGCATATCGTGGGAAAGATGTTGGATTCTGATAGACCTGAACTCAACCTCTTGCCAACAGTACTACTTAGAAAAGTTTCTTAAACCTATTTGAGTCTCAGAATCTTCATGTCTAAACTGGGAATAATAAACACCTACCTGCCCTACAGGTGGTTGTGGGGATGTCCAATTCTTTCTGTGAGTGTAACGTAAAGGACATTCATTACCCCTAAAGAAGGAAATAGAAACTGAGCTATGAGATGAGTAATGCTGTCTGCTTCTCTTTGTACCACTCTCCCCACATTCAGGGTAGAAGCAGATCTCCGTTACACCTATCAAGAATGGCTTTGTTCTTAAAAAGTAAAAGTGGTTTCTGAAAGGGACTAAATAAAATAATGGTGTAAGATTGAACTATAAGAAATATGCCCTTATAAAAACAAAATGAGAATTCAACATAGAATTGAATGCAATTCCATTTAAGGTAATATGAAGGAGATGGAAATAGACACTTATCTCAATAATGTCACAATTACTCAAATAACTAGGCTCTACCTCTTAAATGGTTTGCCTTGGGCACCTTATAAAACCGATGTCTTTGTTTCTTCGTCTATAAATCAAGATCATAGGGCTATTGTAAAGATTGAATGAATATATATAGATCTCATAACAGAGATTATTTTATTGTTGTTGTTAGAATTATCTGCAAAGCCTAAAGGCGCATTTGAAAGAATATTATTAATAGTGATAAATCAGGAAAACCAAATAGCCAAACGTCATTTACCCTGAGCATGAAACTGGGAAAATTAATAAAAGAACTTATTTTTGTAATGCCTATGAACTCGTCTGGGAGGTAATTCCAGAAGTGCTCCTAAATTGTTTTGAGTAAAATCAAAATCCCCTAAACAAATATGGAGACTATATTGAAGGCTAACATTCACAATGGGATCCTCTATTGCAGGGGTCCTCAAACTTTTTAAACAGGGGGCCAGTTCACTGTCCCTCAGACCGTTGGAGGGCCAGACTATAGTTTAAAAAAAATGAACAAATTCTTATGCATACTGCACATATCTTATTTTGAAGTAAAAAAAACAAAACAGCAAAAACACCCGCATGTGGCCCGCGGGCCGTAGTTTGAGGACGCCTGCTCTATTGTGTCTCCTCCCCCCACCACTAAATTTATTTCATGGAGAATTGACATCATTTCTCAACCCCCTTCCTTCAAGTCAATTCACCAAATATTTCGGAAGCACCTCCCATGTGGCAGACACAGAGCTAACATCAGAAATTGGATAGACTTTGTCCAACCTTCTTGTTAAATACTGTAGAAATTTATCAGAAAACAACATATAACAATTTTGCTAGCAACACAGAGAAGCTGAAATTCCCCTGGTGGTCCAAACCCCTGCCTGTCTTCACTTCAATTTCCTGACTGAAAATGTGGTTTTCTGTGGTCACCTGCACCTCTGGCTTCCATTTCAGTCTCCTGGCTTCCTCAGGCCTTCCCGGCTGTCCAATATGGACATCTCCATTTCTCCTAGAACCCCAGGGAGTCCTATCTCTGCCACATCTTTGGCCATATGTTTTCCTTACCAAGCCCCTTAAAACCTGTAGCTCCAGTAGCTTTCGTGGATACGAGAAGATAAATGCTATGGCTTAATTCTTGTTGCAAGATCCTTTTCTCATGTGCTGCCATTGATTGAATTACTTTTGTTATTTGGTGAGCCAAGAATCACTGCTCACTCACCTTAAGAAGTCGTCCATAAATAAAATAAAATAAAAATGTCCATTAAAAAAGGTAAGTTGTCCATAACTATAAGCAGCTGTGAAAATTAGTGTGCTGACTGAATGTCAGATGCTTCACATACAGTAACTCATTTATCTTCACCACAACCCTATGAGATAGGGACTATATATTATCCTCATTTTACAGATGAGAAAATTGAGGCATAGGATAAGTTAGCTCACCCAAGATGTCATAGCTAGTAAGTGAAGCTGCTGAGAGATTTAAACTCAGAAGGTCCAGTTTCTAACTCAGAAATCTTAACCACTATGTAACACTACTTTTGATAAAAGCTATTGGCTCTTTTTCCAGAGGAAAAATAAACATCTCAGTAGCTCATCTAAGACATCTTACACATAATTTCTGAGTATTCACTACCCTTTGAAGGTTGTCACTCCAGTGGTGCCTAAAGGGCCCTTGATCCCAGCTCGGAGCCCACCTCCTAAGCTTTCTTCCCAGTCAATCCACAGACACGCCTTTCTATGGTATGTCATGTGTTGTTCCATGTGACAACAGCAAGGCTGAGCTAACCAGTCAGGACTAATTGCTCCTGTGTCATGTATGATGTCTAGTTTATGAAAATGCTTTTGTTTCATATTAAGACTCCATGAACCTTAAAGTGTTAAGGAATAACACCTCATCTTTATTTGACTCATATATTTCAGTTCCCCTGGTCAATCAGCAAGCATTTTTATGTCAATGATTCATTTTAATAATGGTTTACATTTTGTAAATGCCATCATGATCAGAAAGATGGAATGAGCAGTCACACTATTAAGCAGGCAGAGAGATGGGGATCACCCTATTTTAAAGAAGAAACTAACTCAGAAAGATCAAGAGGCTGCTGAAGATTCAAGGGCCAGGACTCCAGCAACAGCCTCCTTTCTGCCAAGTTAAAAACACAATATGTTTTCTCATCATCAAAGTAAGGATCTGTGATTCATTTGCCTTCAAGATACCTCTGAGCTTCAATACTATGCTGTGTTTTCTAGCCTAAGAGTCTCTGTGGGAGGCTCTCTGGTTTATGGACAGGTTGGGGATACAGCAAGGGGACCAAGGAAAAGAATATTTCCTTGAAGCACATTGTAAAACAGGAAAAACACAGCTTTTGAGTCTGTATCTTATTATCTGTATGTCAATTATCCAAAGTTTCTTAACTTAGAGCCTCAGATCCTAAATCTGTATGAGAACAAAAATTTCTGCCTTCTCAGGATGGATGTAAAGATGACATGAGTGTATGTTGCAAAATGCCCAGTTCAGGCCCTACGAGTATCATTTCCCTTTTCAGCTCAGCTTTCCTTGTCCTTAAGTTAAGAGACCTGTGGGAGACAGAAAGATAAAAATAGGGAGGGAGGTCTTATGCAAAGTCAAAGAGAAAAGGTTGATAGAAATGATATGAGGGTAGGTGTCAATCTCTCCTAACATATATGCTAGTGCCTCCTCCCATCCCCTGTAAAATTCAGTGATACAAGGAATGAATTTGACATGGAGTTATGAAGGAGCAATTAGTTATTCTTATTTCTGGAGATTTGCAATCCATAATGGAGTTATTTAATCAAAAAATATGGGGCGGGGGGAGACAGCTTTGAACGGCAGACATTCTGGTGCTTCTTGCCTATTCCAGGTGGCCCACCCACCCTCCCACCCCCAAATTAGCCTGCCGGAGAGTAAAACCCATGAATTTGCTGCTGCTTGGTAACACCACCCCCTTTCCTGTCCTCACTCTGGCAGAAGGTTCAGCACCCCATCGAGTTCAGTGAAAACAAGAAGTCATCGGTGGGGGAGGAGAGCTCCAGCCTCCTACACACTGGCAGTTGCTCCTGGTAGAAGCGCTGTACAGTGCAAGGGGAGGCTGAAGATGGCGTGCATTCTGATTCTCTGTTGCTTTCATTTTTTTTTCCCCCAAACCCTCTATGCCCACCCTTCTCTGGTAAGAAGAAATCGCTGAGTTGTTGTGTTTTCATCTCCTTGAAAATGGCAGAATATGAATTTAATCTGATTGCTTTTTCCATTATTTCTCTAATTGATATTGGCTGTGTCCTCTGAGTACATGGTATTTTGTTTCCCTTTGTGATGTGTAAGAGAATTTCCTTGCATAAGTCCAAATTATTTAATCATGTTCTGTTTCAGACAACCTGCCCTGTTTAGGGGTTTCCAGAAACATGATTACCAGGATTAGAGACTGTAAACTCTTAATTTCTGTTACCAATTTAAAATCCACTTGAATGAGACTATACACCCACAATATTGAAACATAACATGTTAGACTATCCTCAACCAGATGTAGCAAATTCAAGAATTATATGCTTTTAATTACAATGCCAATTACAATCAGACTAATTTTTCTTTTTTATATCTTTATGGTCTTCTCCTTGGCTTAGTCCTACTGGTGCAGAGTTTAGAATTTAAAACTTTTATTAGCTAATGGCCATAATCAGGGTAGAATAGGCTCTGTAGAGAAGCAATCAATCGGGAAAATAAGTTTGTAACAGAAGCATCATTTCTGAGCAATTAAGGAAATTCGTGTTTATGATAACTAATCCTGCACCTAGAAGTTATGGGTTCTTACTTCTTCCTTAATGGGGCCTTTGCTTGAGAGCCTACAACATTGAGTGGCATGTAGTAGGTCCTTAGGAAATACCTGTTGGTTGGTTGGGCAAATGGATGTTCTTTGCTGTGAGAAATTATATGGAACTTGGTGTTTCACTGTGATATAATGCAACTTATATCCCTCGCATTATTTTATGGAGAGAGCAAATGTATGGCTCTGCACTTATTTGATCTTTTCCCCTGCAATTCAGTCAAGCTTTTCTCCATTTTGGGATTGATAAAAAATGTGAACAATGGCTCCATTTCTTCTCTTACACTTTACAGGGCATTTTTTTAAGTTTATTAATGTGTTCTTTTCTGTGGGTACTAGCTTTCTGTCATAATTCTCTTCCCAGTAAGAAGTCTGTGTTTTTTTTCATCTAAAGTTTCATATTTCAGTCCCTTGACCCTGAGGGTAAAGGATAAGTACTTTATTCTCTTTCTTATACTATTATATTTATTTTTATACTAAGTAGTTTCTATAATTGTATGAATTGTAGTATAAAAATAAGTATAACAGTATAAAAATATCTATCCCTTTGTTCTTTGAAGAAGAATTTGTTAGTGCCAAAAATTATCTACAGCAATGAATGTACTTTTTAATTGTCCTAGAAAAAAATCTTAGCATGTGAATCACTCACATTAATTATGTCAAAAAAATGTTTCTTCAGCGACTGGGAGAAATTTTATTTTTAAACAGAATGAAGTCAGATTTCTTTTTGCCTCTCATATCTGCCTAAGGGCCAGCCACTCATTGCATGGACCTCAGGAGCTATTGTTTTGAATCAGCTACCAGCGCAGCAGTGGTACAGAGCCTAGCATGCCAGTCTGAGCCTCTTGTCCTAAAGTGGCCGACAGACAGGGAAGCAAGATGGGCTGGTCTCATTCTGTTTTGCCAAATTGAAATTTCCTTTCCACCTCCTAACTTATTTGAAGCCTGTCTTTATTTTATTTTGTTGACATGGTACATAGGGATTCAAAATATGCTGCCAGAGAGTAATGACAAATGATAGCATATGTCATATCCAGGCATTGTCTGCTAACTGTTTTATCTGTTTCATCGATGCCTTTTCTCAGTGCTGAGCATCCACAGTTGAGAACTGATAAATAACAGCCATAAGCTGCATTGGAACAGAGTGGAGCCAAAGTCTTTACAGTGGCCTCCAAGACCCTCATGGTGGGGAGACCCCTACCCCAAGACTAATACCTGCCACTCTTCCTTCTCATTCTATTCCTCCCGGGCTCCCTGTTTGTGCCCTCTTCCCCCAAGTAGCTGCACTGTGGCTTCCCTCTCAGCTTCAGGTGTTCGCTCTAGTCACTTTCTCAATGAGGCCTACTCTGATCACTGTATTTAAAATCACAAAACTCTCTGTCTTGGCATACCCAAACCTCTTTACTTGCTCTGCTTTTAAAAATTGCATTCATTATCTCAAATACTAAATACTTTCCATATTTATTTTATTTATTATCTGTCTCCTTCTCCTACTCCCAAAATAAGCTCATTGGAGAATGTGGGTTTTTTTGTGTGTTTTTTTTATTATCTATTGTTCCTATGTTTTGTTCACTAACATGTCTAGAATAGTTTCTGGTCTTTATTAAATGCTCAATAAATATCTGTTAATGGCTTAATAAATGAATAAACCGAATTCAGTTTTAAATGTTGCCCATTTCTAGCCCCATACAGAAATGTAGCCTTCAACAAGACCTAACTGGAATGACTAGTTGCATGAGAAAGGGATTTGGGGCAATTGCAGCCAGAGAGATTCTCCAGCTGCAGAGAGCAGGGTCTATAGGCTCCTTGGAAAGCTGTTGATCGTAAGGATGAGCTGCCTTTCAACAAGGTTTGCAAATTAGAGAATTATATTTTCTCAGGCCATGGGATGGGGAAATCCCTGCACTTAGAGAAGATTGAATGGTTATATTTTAGGTATATGTTTGTTCAATCCAAAAACTCACTTTATTTCTAAGTACTAGTGCATGTGGGGGTATACATATTTTTCCAGTGCTATTATTATCTTTTCCATAATTAAAAGTCAATTCTGGAGCAATAAACTCATTTTAAAAAGGAAAATTATCTTGCCATGTCTTTTTGTTTAACATTCTGAAGAAACCCTTAAGCCAAGATTGGTAGCTGTTAACAATTAAAGCAAAACAACATTTTAAATAAAGATAGTTTAATCATCATGTAGCCTAGAATGGAAAGGTGTGAGGAGGAAAGAGAAGTGCTATATCATTTGTGTATTCATGCTTATTGCTCTGATTCTAATTAAAGAAAATACATTTAATTATAGAAAAAGGCTGAGAAATTTACCTTAATTTGAAGATCTGAAAGCAGGCCTAGAAACACAATCTCACTCTCTGAAAAGCTCATTCTTTGAGATCTGCTATGATAGACAGGCATGACCTAACTCTTTGCATTGGAAAGATCCAAGATTATTTTCTAAGCTCTCTGATCTGTGAGTTTTTAGCTCTGTTGTTTCTAGATCCCAATGCTGAAAAGTCCCTGAAAGTAAGTTTAATCTGTTTAGGGAACTTGAGTTGTGCCAGGAGCCCACCCTTGACCAGGCTCTCTGGAGTTAGACAAACTGGGATTGAGTCCCAGCTCTACTCCATTGTAACCATGTGATTTAGGAACCTATCTTTGCCTCCTTTTCCTCATTGGTAAGTTAGTGATAGTAATGACACCAACCACCTAAAATAGTAAAATAATAATAATAAGGCCTCAATAAATGTTAGTTGTCAATATCACCCTCTCTTTTAATCCTACAATTCAACGAAGTAGCAGTCATCACTGCTTTACAAATTATGAAATTGAGGCATAGTAGAACTTTCTCAAGGCATTTAAAGAATGTGGGGTTAAGCTAATTTGAAAATGTATCTAGAACAATGTTTGGGGCTAGAGAGAGTCTATTCATAACAATTACTGTGAACTAATTATCGAGTGGAAATACCTAAATAATTCAGAACAAAATATGAACTGCAAAATATATACTTCCAACATGTACCTTTGTTTTCCTTGAGGCAATTAAATGCCAGGCAAATAAAAAGGTTTTCAATATGGGCTTATTATTTTGAACAAAAGGAATGTGTTATCTAATAAGAGATGGAAACAATTTATTCTGACCCGGAGACTTCGGGGAAGGCCTTAGGGAAGAAGTGTTACTGCCTTGAAAGATGAGTAAGCTTGTAACTGAGGGAGATGGAGAATGCATGGAAAGCTGAAGCAGCAGCCTGAGCAGAGGCAGAGTAGAGTGTGTATCTACTGCGCCGTGAGGAGAGTCAGCCGAGTCTGCAGCTAAGTGTAGTTTCATACAGATCACAATAGAAGACCAGGGCATGAAGGTGAGCTGGAGCCCATCGTGAAGGCATTAAATGACAGAATGGAGCTTACATTCTATTTTCTGAATAATGGGGAGTTTTATGAAGAATGGAGTAATATATTCACCTCACTATTTTTGGAAGTAATTCTGAGGATACTGTAAAAGGGTGGATTTAGGAGATGAAACGGGACCTAGGGTCCATAGGCTAGGAACCACACATAGAAAGTTCATGGAGTACTTCAAGAAGTGAAGGCCTCACTTTGGACAGCTGATGAGGAAATAAAAGAGCATTCCAAGGAACCAGAGACCACTCTCCAGAAAACTAATTTATAATTGTCCATGGGGAGTGGGGAAAACTGAAAGATGGAATGAACAAATGATGATTGTAGCTAGGGTATCTTGGGAGATGACAGGTACTGGGTTCCCTGACAAGACTGGAATTTCTGGAAAATCTCATGCTCATAATCATGCCTGGCCTTAAAGCATGAATGACATTTTTCAACTCCTTTTAGTATTACAAAGCATACTTTCCTACTTCCAAGGTACAAATCTATTTGATAAAAATAAACAATTCAAAAGAGAGCTTAGAATGTCCTCAATGAAGCCCATATATATGCCCTCTATAGCTTGAACTTATAGGGGAGACAACACTTTACCTCTACCCATCTTAGGTGTTCAGCTGGACCGCTAACAAAAAGAAAAATTATTGAGAAAACACACACAGAAATTTATTAATATGCAAACTTCATGTATGCATGAAAGACACCCAGGAAAAATAAGTAACTCAAAGAAATGACATTTAGAATTAAATGTCATTTTTATAGGGAAATGGGAGGGGATATACCCCTCTTAGGGGAGAATAAATAATTTTTAGGAACGATGAATGGACCCTTAGAAGAATAGATGGGAGGTATGATGGTTTGTGACAGTTTGTCTGAGTATGGTGTTGCCTTCTGGTCTCCTCTCTTGTGATGAGTCAATGCTCCCTGGTTGATGAAATTCCCGGAAGGAGGAGGATTAATGACAACTGAGTTTCTTTTGGAGGATTTGTCTTTAGGCATTTGTTGTTTTCAAGTGCCTACAGCTCAAAATAATCAATATGCCAAAATGGCATATTTTGGGGTGGTCTATGCTGCTGCCCTGCAATTTAAGCCAGCAGCCTAGGAATTTCCGTATCAGACACTCATAGGAATTATTAGAGCAATACCTTAAAGAGCTGCTTTAAGCATGGTTATTCTGAGCCTTGAGCTGCTGCTTCTTGAAAATGCATTTCACCTCTTTTATGTTCTCCTTTTTTCCTTCCCATGCTTACGCTTTTAGAGGAAAAGTCCGGTAAGACATAATTTCTTTCCACATTTTGGCCAAACCTTTTTATTTTTTTTTATTTTCACCATCTGTATATTGAATGATTGATTGTGTTTAACACCTAAACAAGATTTTGAACTTTAAAATCAAATCTTTGTGAACCAGGACAAGGTCTAATTATGTCCTATGGGGAAGGGCGGGGGGGGAGGAGGAAGTTGGTTGCTAAGTGATTTTACCAGCTATAAAGGGCCACAGAGTAATTTTACCAGTTATAAAGGGCCACAGGGTAATTTTGCAGAGATTCACATCTGCCTCAATCACAGGCATATGACCAAATATTTTAGGTATTGAGTTTTGTTTATTGCAGCTCCCACTTGAATTAGTCAAGTTACATGTACATACTATGACTAGGCAAATATTTTTAAGTTAATTTTTAAAAATATACAACATGATAATATCCATCCTGAATGAATGTTTGTGAAGCTGGCCTAGAAAAGGGAAGTTACCTTCTTTTTCAGTTAATCTGAAAAGTATCTCCGTATGATGATTGCCAGTGGGAAAGGGGATGAGAGAAATGGAAGAGGGCAAAGGGGGGATAAATGGTGGCTGGAAGAGACTTGACTTTGGGTGGTGAGTACTCGATGCAGTATGCACATGATGTGTTATAGTGTTGTGTACTTGAAACCTGTATGGTTTTATTAAACGTCACCCCAATAAATTCAATTTTAAAGTGTTAAAAAAATGGGCAAATGACTAGAATAGGCATTTCAGAAGAAGCTACCCAATAGGAAAATAAATATATAAAGTAAACCCATAAAAAGAAAAAAGGAAAATTACCTCCTTCTGGAGTTGTCAGAGACAGAAAAAGAATCTTTATAAAGTGTAAATCACCTCATGCATGTTACTTTTTAGTACCAGTGGGTGAATTTTAGTGGCAGCACAAATTTGATATGATGTATCTACATCTTCTTTTTAAAAAAATTTTAGAACATTAAAACAAAACTTATTCTGAAAATTATTTTACTCAAAAAAGACCCCAAAAAATCAATTTTCTCTTCTACCTGGCTTATTGGGAACATGTTTCCAGAATTCCAGATGACCTTGCCACTGGAAAATACAAAATACTGTGTTTCCATGTTAACAAGCACCAGAAGTGCTTGGTTGATTCTATTTAACTCACTTAAGTGGATGTTACAATGACTGCTATAACTTCTCATCCTGCCTATTGACCTAAACCTGGCATTCTCTGTACTATGTCCATGTGATAGGAGAGAGGAGGAACAAAAGACACAGAAGGAATAAAAAATGAGATAAAAATATGGACCCAGTGTCTTTTGGTTTCTCAAAATAAAATCAGCACCTGTTAGTAGTATTATTACTAAACTAAATGACCCACTTCTGAGTAATTGAGTCAAATATGTGGCATACTATATTATTGGTGCACTTTTGTAACTTTGCTTTATATTTTGCCAATTTCACTTATTCTCTTTGACCCTGAACCTTTCTCTGAATCATTCAAATTTGGAAACTTCAAATATTGACTAGTCTGTGTGGCCTAAAGTTCACCCATAGAGTTTTTAAAATTCTGTTTCTCATTGGTTTTCCTCCTGTTGTCCTTACAGCAATTTTAACAAGTACTCTTTTTCATTTTTAGCTGTATCTTTAAGGATAAGTTTTTCTCCCACTCCCTTGCCTCATTTTTTTCTTTGGAAATTTCATTTATCTTGTTGATTGCTTAATCTGGTCAAGTCATACTGATATCCTGTTTTAGTGATCTCTTTGTTTCTCTTGCCAAATGGAGTTTCAGAAGATCATTTCAACCAAGTCCTACTGGACATGATAGGTTTTCATTATAATCTGACTTGTAATAGATATAATTGAAATACATATAATAGAAAAAAAATTTAAATACTGACAAACACCTACAATGGGCGGGTAGCAAATAGATGCTTGCCAGATAGTTTGTCTTCATCCTAAAGCTTTAAAAACAAATAGTAATACTGGATAGGATTAAAACAATAAACATAATAATCATATATACCAATTCTTTCCTAGGAAATTCTCTAACATGGATCACTGAATTTGCTATGACTAGATTATATAAAAATAATATTCGTTTGGTGCTTTATTGCTTTTCACGCATTTTTCTGTTTCCCCATGGCACTGAATTTAGCAAATGAGGATGTCATAAAATGTCATAAAGCTTCAAAACCTGAGGCTAGTTATTTAGTGCTTTGGATGAGCAAGACATTATGTTTGGTTGCTTTTTTTTTATAAGTATCTTAAAACACTAACTACTTTGGCTAAGACTAAGCCATCCCAGTTAACATAATTTATATTATTTTGTGCAAAAGAAAAAACACCCTTGTGTGGAGTAAGGACACTGTGGGGACTGCAAGGACATGGGCTCAAGTACATTCTGTAGGGAATAATATACATGTTGCAAATTATATACATTTTACAAATATAACATGTACAAATACAACCAAATAGCCTTATTCTAGAGATCAAATCATAAGTTAGTAGTATTTACCCACTTTGAAAGCAGCCTCAAAATACAGAGTTAGCTATCTCTGAAGTGAACACCAAAATAAAAGTAGAGGGGAAAATAAAATGTTTTTCAAAACCTCCAAAATTTATCAACAGATCTAGATTAATCTCAGAATTGAACAATTAATGTTTAATTAGGAATGCAAGAAATTTGTTCAGAAAAATAAATAGGCCAATTGCAGAGTCCCTGTTTGAGTAATCAGGTGAAATAATAAAAACAGCAGATGAAATTTACTGAGAGCTTATTTTCTGTGATACAAATGCATACAATCAGAGACAATTGGCCACCTGCAGCTTCTGAGCACTGAATAAGTGTTCTGTTATGTAGTGCAGTTAAAAACAATTTTAGTCTGCATTTAGAAATTAGAACATTTGAATTTTTAAAAATAATTTAGATTGTGCATTTTCATTCAACAACTCTGAAGATCTGGCAGTACTAGGCCCACATTCGGGAACAGCAGGCACGAGTGTACCTGAGTAGTGGGCAGTTAACCAAAACTTTGTGAAACACACGTGCCCTTACACACAGCACCCCAGCTCTTCGCCCTGTACACATTTGAGTTTTCAACACTATACTTAGAGTGTTCAGCTCATCTATAATAATAAAAGCGTAATATGCTAATTAGACCAGACAGCCGAATGACCTTCCAGATGTCATTCTGGATGTCCTTCTGGATGAAGCCGCGGCTGCAGGGGCCGAGGTAGTTAGGGGCAATCAGGCAAGCAGGCGAGTGGTTAGGGGTGATCAGGCAGGCAGGCTAGTGGTTAGGGGCTATGAGGCAGGCAGGCAGGCCAGCAGTTAGGAGTCAGCGGTCCCAGGTTGCAAGGGGGTGCAGGCCAGGCCGAGGGCCACCCCTCCCATGCACGAATTTCGTGCACCATGCCTCTAGTAGAATATAAGCCCAGATACTGAATGAGTTTCCTTCCACCCTTGAAGCAAATCTATTGGTAGCACAAAGAATGCTAAAGGCTTAAAGTCCATGGGAAATGACAGAAGAAACAGTAAAATAAAACTTTTAATAGGCAAAGACCCACTCCTCTTGGCTGATAATGATTTGACTGTCCATGTCCTTCAGCAATGCCTACAGTTCCTTAATGGTGATAATTAACATAAATAAAGCCCTCCAATTTGACTTCTGGAGTTTTGTGGGTTTTTTTCTTTTGAAGGTTTCAGATAGCTCTTAATTATGAACCTGAGGCTTTCTGGGTTTGACCTTTCCACAGCTTCTACAGGGTCTTCTGGATTCTGGTTAATGAACTCGTGACTATATGAATTTGAACAGCTGTTCCTTGATGAAGGCATTCTGCAAATAGTTTCCAAAATACTGTCTTATGAGGTGTCTTTTTCTAGAAAAAAATACAGGAACAATTGATTAAAATTTAGATTTTTAACCCATTGGAAATTAAAATATGATTTACTTTGGGTGGATTAACATGCTGAAATTATTTAGTAAAGTATTGTTCTCTATAATCTTATATCACTAAAATTTCTTGAATTTAAGTTTCTGCTTCTGGATGTCTAAAATTTGCATTTTATTTTGCATTATTTCTCATAATTTTATTTTGGGGGAACTTGTGTCATTTTTAATTCCCCTTTTGCTGTATTTTATATTACTTTTAAGAATGAATCATTGCCCTGGCCGGTGTGACTAAGTGGTTAGAGCATCAGCCTATGCGCTGAAGGGTCTTGGGTTCGATTCCCAGTCAAGGACATGTACCTGGGCTGCAGGTTTGATCCCCGCCCTGGTAGAGTACGTATGAGAGGCAACCAATTCATGTGTCTCTCTCACATCAGTGTTTCTCTCTCTCTCTCTCTCTCTCTCTCTCTCTCTCTCTCTCTCTCTCTCTCTTTCTTTTCCTCCCTCTCCTTCTCTTTCTCCCCCTCCCTCCCCTCCACTCTCTCTAAAAGTCAATGGAAAAATAATATCCTTGGATGAGTATTAACAAAACAAAAGAATGAATTTTTTGCCATGAAATTGAAGCTGAAATAATAAATTCCCACATGTCTTTCTTTCAAGGAGATAGTCTGGTTGTTAAAGAATTATAAAGCTTGCCCTAGCCGGTTTGGCACAGTGGATAGAGCGTCAGCCTGCGGACTGATGAGTTACGGTCAAGGTCACATGCCTGGGTTTCGGGCTTGATCGCCTGGGGGGGGGGGCTGTGCAGGAGGCATCTGATCAATGATTCTCTCTCATCATTGATGTTTCTATCTCTCTCCCTCTCCCTTCCTCTCTAAAATCAATAAAAAAATATATTTTTAAAAGAATTATAAACCCTAAATCTTTATATAAAAGAGTATTTGAACTTCTCTCAAAACATAGTATGAATTAGTAAAAGAATTTAAGCCCAGAAATGCATATTCATAAGTGTCCTTTTTTCTAATTTTATTTAAATTTCATCCGTGCCCAAAGACAGATTTATAAGAGAGATGGAATCAATATGGAGTAGTACCTGGAAAGTAAGGCAAAAAATAAAGTCTAAACTCTTACAAGTGAAATTGACTAGAGTAAATATATCTAAACTCCTGGCTATTTAAAAAACTCATCTGAGAAGTAACCATTCCTGGACATTAGCCACAAGGCCTCTTTGCCTTTTATGAGTTCTCCAACAATGTCACACTTGGTGTCCTAGAAAGAGCATGATAATGAGAGTTTATAGACTGAAATTCTGTCTCTGATTCTACCCATTTGCTAGCTGTGAGTCTCAGCCTCACTTTCTCCTTTATATCATAAAGGCAGCTGGACTGGATAGCCAGGGAGGCCTCCCACATTTAAAAGATTAGAGGTTTTTATTTCCTTTATGTGTTCTGGAGAGTAGAACCATCCTGTTCATTTGAACAACCTTCTTAGTTACTTTTATATTTGTGCTCCTGGCCCACATTTGGAGATTTGTCCAATATGGGGTCCTAGGTGGCCTCTGGTAAATTCATGGGTTAACCCATATCCTGAAAGTGAAACTCTGAGCATCATCTCTTTCCTCACTCACATCACAGTCATCTTTGTTACTACAGAAAAATTTTAAAGAGTGGGCACTATCAAAGATTGTTGAGGTAAATTGATAGCCATAGTCAAAGTTTGAGGAATGAAAGAGAGAAATAGTATGCCTGCTTGTTGTGTTTTCTGGACATCATCTGGTCTACCAGTGTGCTATTGGTGCTGAACAATTTCATTTTCCCATCTGCGCTTGGCAGGGGTACCTCATCTTTCCCATCACATTCCTACTCTTTGGTAGAGGCAGCCCAAACCACTAAGCCAAGAATGGCTACTTGCAAAATAAGGTCCTCATTGGCCTACATCCCACAGAACACTAAGAAAAGAACCAGGCTAAGAAAAGGTATCTCTAATCCTGGCCTCTGATTTTTGGAGTCTCCAATTCATGCCCTAATTATGTAGGAAATGCATTGCCTATAATGCTTGTTAACACCCTGTTGTGTGGGGAATCAGCTTTCCCTGAACTGCCTGTTCTCTAAAACCCCTCTCCCCAAATAATCTGGAGAAAAACTCCCCATGCCAACTTAACAAAATTTCTTGTATGTTTCCACCTTGTTCTTGTGTACCCGTAACTTGAATGTATTACATCCCCAGGAGCAAAGCTATATTATACAACGGACAGATTCTCTTTAGAGTTCTCCCAAACTTTCTTGTTTTAAATGAGCCACAAACACCATGACTGCCTGTCTTCCTTTGGCCTGGTTACTTGGAGTGCATGTTTCGTTAGCTATTTATGAAGCCTTCTATTACCCAAGCCTGTTGACTGATCCATCATTCTCTGACTAGGTGTCTGTTCTCTCTTCCTTTTTGCTGATCACAGAGGCGCAGCCCGGTAAGAACTTTTAACATTTTTATCTTAAACCTGTATAGAGAAAATTGCTGCCAAGGCCAGGTGGCTAGGTTGGCTTCTCATCAAATTTATGACAGCCCAGTATGAATGAGGCAGATGAATTCAGTTTACTGGTTGGAAGTGTCTAGTCCTGTAAGTGTCAATAACATATTTTAGGATTATAAGAGCACTTCTCCATTAATACATTAAACTAAATTAATACATAGGTATCCCAACTCCTAATGTGGGGTGTGTGTGTGTGTGTGTGTGTGTGTGTGTGTGTGTGTTCATGTGCATGCGCATGTAAGACCTGGAGATTGACCAGAAAGCATCATAGAAGTTTATAAGTTTGAAGAATAAGAAAACTATAAGGAAAGTAAGGAAACCATTTTTAAGCCACATGGTTTTTTTAAGACTGAATTTGTAATAAGTTACATTGGTCAGTGTACATTGATACATCATAATGCATAATCACAGTTTCCATCTTAGAGGAGGAGACATGCTTTCAAGTCTATATGCCTAGGCTATCACATAATTCTATATGCCATCACTGACGACAAAATCAGTTTGGTTTACATTGTTCAAAGTAAAATCTCAGTCATTTTCTTCAGATTGAAGAGTGATGTATTCAAAGCAACAAAAAAGAGTCTTTGCTATATTTGAAATAACCCCTTCTGTCTGGCCAGTCCCTTGAGATAGGAAATGGAATTGAAAACAATGCCATCTGAAATATCCCTAGGTCTGTGCCAATTCAATTAATCAATTATTATTTAAAGCAAATACTGTGCCCCAGCTGAGAAACTGGTGGTTGGCTGGTTAAGCCACTTGGCTGAGTATCAAAGAAAGCAACACCTGCAAGTATGGATGATCTCAAGTGACATCTCAGATTATGACAAGTTACTCTCTTTCTTTAAAGAAAAAAAGTGAACTAATTCAAAATGAAGGAAATTCAATCACAATCTACATATAAGGGCAATCATTGAAAATGTGGTCATTTGGCGAGGTTTTTGAATTCAAAGGGCTTTCTTCCTGAATGTGGTTTGTGTGGTCAACATCACTGCAACCCAGCTCTGGATTTATCATACTGCAACACCAAGGCCATCAAAATCTGTATGCCACATCCAGCTGACAATGGGATTTCCTTTTCTGTTGCTGTTCACTTGCAGTTCAAATATCTGTTCCTTTCTAAATTGATCTTACTTTATCTTTCCTAATTTCTAAACAAGCATTTTCTTGCATATTTCTGCCACGTCTTGCCTGCATTTAATGGGCAATTGTTTATTCATGTGGAGTATTTAATGAAAACGTTACAGGGGCTTCTCATTCAGGGTCTCCCAACAGTAACTATCTGTTGAATGAATTGATACACCAGGAATCAATGAATACAAAAGAGAAGTTGAACTTTTCTTGTTTTCATAAGTATTACATTTTTTGTTAAAAGGGTAAGGTGGACTGAAAGGTCTTTAGTACAGCCTCAGGGCCCCCTAATTCCTGGATGTCAGGTCTCACAATACTATAGGGGTCCTATTCCTTAGAACTTAGAGTCTCTAGAACTTAGAGCCTGTGGGTCTCTTCCTTCAGACCTTATTAATAAAAATATGACCAGCTGAGGCTTCATAACCTAGGAAAACATTTTAATTTAAACAATTTGTTCTCTTGTTATTTTTGTCTATACAGTCTTATTTTTCAAAAGCCAACTTGTATCCAAACTATAGCTGATTTAAATTCCCACATGTATTTAAATGTTTATTTATAAATTTAAATAAATGTGTTAATTTAATAAAATATATTCATTTATTAAAATAAGTAATTGTATATAATTAGATTTATTTAAACAAATTAATATTTTTAAACATATAAAATATTTATTTTTAAAGTTATTACTATCAAAATAATAATTCTCTATATGGCACACACACAGATTGTGTTATTAGTCAGGACAAGACAGAAACTAGTTTGAGAGATTGGGCCACCCACTACAAAACATCTAGTGGATCCTGTTCAGATGGAAACTGCTCTTCTATAATAAATGAGTTGAAAATGAGACAAACCCCAATTCTGAAAAATCTTTACAAAATAGGGGAAGAAGCTTCGTATAGTGCTATGTCTCGTCCTGAGTTATTGATGTTATCATCTGAGACCAGAAAATATATATTACCACTAGGTTGAGACTTCACCAATGTAGGGAAGTGGAAAAACTGTCTGTTGACCACCCACCAAATTAATGGTCATACCCTTTGAAATACTTTCCTATACTTTCACTTTTCTTATGCAGCTCTGTCTGCCCCATCGTTCTCCTCAGGCAGCCCTGCCAAGCCACGCCCCACCCACAGTGCCACCCTTTCAGTGGTCTGTTTTTCTGGAAGCACCTCATGCTAAGAACCTTTCCTAGTGGTTTTGAATCAAATCTTTGTATCTAATCAGTCCTTCTGTTATCAAAAATAAGTTCCTGCTAGGGCCTATTACTAGTATTCCTGTCGAGCCTGTTTGTATTTCAGTAGTATCCCATGCCTTGAACTAAAGGAATGACCCCCAATGGTAGATTGGTGGGCCAGGTAGCAGGCAAGTGGAAGAAATTGGGGTGGGGCAACCTGGTGGGGAGGATGGAATTCCCTGGCTCCCTGCGTAAAACAGCCCATTCAGTGGCAATGCTTTGAAGGTTTCCTTCTCTATAGCATTTGCCACTTATATCCATTAAAAACTGCATTAGTAAACTAATAACTGTTTCTACTAGTTTATGGCCCCCATATGATAAGAGCAGACAGTATTCCTAATGTAGTCTATGATTTTCAAACATCAAATGTAACTTAAACTTGGACTTACTTTCTTGTCTACTAGACTTCAGGGTTGTTTTTTAATACTGTTTAATATTTACTTTAATTTTTACTTTATATTTACTTTAATATTTACCAGATCTACCCAGGTAAGGGATTTTTCTGGTTTGGGAGACTTATAATTTACCCTTCCTTTCTCTCTATAATCCTAAGTAAAATGAAAACTGATTTATATGAATGTGTCTACAATTTCCAACTTGAATGTGATTCTGAGAAAATTTTCCCCCATCGATTTCTTTGAGTTCAGTTTAATTGCAATAACAGAAATATACATATTGTATATAACATATATGTGGTCTTAAACCTTATAGTGTCTATTTCTAATTCTAGGGTGCAATTAAAAGGAACTTATCCAGTAAGTATATCTTAGCTACCAAAAATAGAGTACAATTTAAAAGAAGGAATAAGTTCCTTGGATCTTGAAGCATATATACATTTGACTTATATACTTTTGGGCTTGATTTTTTAAGACTTACAAATACCTTTTACAGCAAAGAAATATAAGGATAAAGGGGCTTAGTGGGTTCTGATTATTAATGTTTAAATTCTGAAAATGAATATGTTTTGGGGAAAACTTTGCTTATTTTCTTCCTGTATTTTTCAACTCTTGTGTCATTTGACTTTAGAAATGAAATTCATCAAGTGTGTGCTTGGTGATGGGGGTGGGAAGAGGGGGCAGAAGGAACTGAAGATAAATACAACTTACCCATTCTTGTGTTATTTGGTATAAAAATTATACATAGGGCATGATCTTCCTTTGCTGCATACAACACATTCTAGGGAATTCTAAATTCCTGGTTCCTGGTTCAAGGCATAACATTTTCTTGGTATTTCAAGAAAAGAACAGGCAGAGAATGCTGGATTCATGTCCTATGTACACACGGCCTGGCTTAGTGTTCTCTTATAGTAATTGGGAAGCAGACCTGATCAAGGCATCAGACATTCGAAGAATGTTATGCTACTCCACTAGCTCTGCAGTATACAAATCTTCTATTTGATGGCTTATCATGGTAATTCCTTGGTTAATTAGGTTTTTACAAATGCCAGAGAAAATGCTACTACATATGCCTAATATAAGACTGTTGCATTGACAGGGGAGAAGGTTTGTTTTCTGGGTTTGTTTTGCAAAGCTTTCATGTTGAGTTTCTTATTGATGGGACTTAACTCTCTAAGTGTTTCCAAACATAGCTCATAAAACAGATAAGTAAGGAATGGCAAGAAAAATATGCCTAAAAATTCCTTTGTCCTATGTATCAGGTGAAGAAGTGGCCAGACCCAGGCGTTCCACACCGACACCAGAACTCATAAGGTAAGTGTGAAAGATCCTGGTAGTGTTTCATGCAAGGCATCACCACTGTTAACAATTTAGCCTATCTCATTTGGACTAAACTCAGCTCCTCTTACAAAAGGACCTGCCCATGTGTGTAAGTTCATAGTGTGATTCATATATGTTATCGTTTCTCATAAGTGCAGCCTGAGAGACACCTTTAGGAAAGTACTCTGTAGTCACCTACAGTAACTATCAGAATGTGCAGTCCCCTCACTAATGGTAAGGTTGAAAATCTGTATGAAGAGGTCCTTTGGGGTCTGGATGCCAAGCTGAAAATATGTTTATATTTTCCTACGAAGAGTAGCCTGTTTAGTTGGATACAATTTCATGATATATTCTACCTGCCACACACCAAAGGAATCTTCTGTTTTGTTTTTGTTTGGGGCAAAACATTGTATTTTATACTGTGTATTTATTGGATTAAGCAAGTATTATACAAATGGACATTGTTTTCCAAAAAGACTCCTATTTAAAAGATGAATCTTTTTTGTTTTCTCTCCTTCTCCAACCCCTCCCTTCTCCCCTTCACCTCTTACCTCCCACCACCCACACAGAGAACTCATTAGGATTAATCTGGGGAAGAAATGGTGAAGATTATGCAACCTTTTGTTAATAATGAGTTTAAATAATCATTGGGAAAACGATAAGAGTTTAACTTATTACCCTCTTTTCCTCCCTGATTTCTCAATACTCTTTTTCTCTTTCCGAGATGTGCTATCTTAAGGTATTAAGAGGTCATAACTAGTCTACTGGGTAGGAGGCAGGGATGGATGCAATTAGAAGCTGGTAGACCCAGTTTCTTTTAACACAAACTTCCTGGGTGGCTTATCACTTAGCCCCCCTGGCCTAATTCTCACTAATTATAAACTGCATTAACTATAACACAGAGATGTGGTGAAGACAAATATCAGTGGGTGGAGATTTTTTGTTCTTTTTTAAATTAGAAGAATCCTATATTCTACATTTAGAGCTGTGTATTTTGGGAACATTTTATTGTTTTGTTTTTTAATATATATTTTTTTATTTCAGAGAGGAAAGGAGAGGGAGAGAGAGATAGGAAACATCAATGATGAGAAAGAATCATTGATTGGCTGCCTCCTGCACACCCCATACTGGGGATTAAGCCTGCAACCCGGGCATGTGCCCTTGACTGGAATCGAATCTGGGACCCTTCAGTCTGCAGGCCGAGACTCTATCCACTGAGCCAAACCAGCTGGGGTGGTTTTGGGGATCTTAAGAGAAAGTAAGGTACTTTACAATAAACTTATCTCTTCTAGGTAGAGGTTCTCTCCTTCAAGTTACTGAAAGGGCACCTTGGTCTCCCATTGAGGGATCTCATCTCCTACCAACTCTCTTGTCCATAATACATTTGACATCCTTACATAGACTTTCTAGACCTATGGGAACTTACATGCATACATACAGACACAAGTACACACATATATCTGCCTTGCTGTGAAAAATATGTGAAAACATGTATGTGTTTTTCACCATTAATATTCCCTTTATGTTTTGCTTTAATGCGTGTGATTTAGCAAAAAACCTCCAGATGACACTATGGCCTTAGCTCCCCTCTTTGGCCCACCATTAGAATCAGCTTTTGATGAACAGAAGACAGAAGGTAGGAAAAATGTATATATCTGTAGATTTTTTTTTCTTTTCATTAACTTAAAGTAAATATATGTGTTGTGAAGCATATTTTTAATGTATCATCAGATCTCCAGTAGCTGTGTTTGGTAATATAAAATTCTCTTATAAAAATAATTTAAGAACACTATGGCACATATATTAAAAAATATTATTTTTCTAGGATCCATTAGTGAGGGAAATTAAATTTAAGTGTTAAGGACAAGACTTAAAACCATAATAGGTAGGCTAAGCTACTGTAACAAAGAGGTGCCAAAATATAGTGACTTAAACAAGATAGAATTTTATTTCCCTTTCATGTTAACAGTCTCAAAGTAAACAACATAGGACTGTAGGTTGGCTCTGCTATTCATAGTCTCTGGGTCTGAGGGGGCTGCTTCAGCTCCTATCATCTCCCAGTAAGAAGAAGGGGGAGTAAGGTCGGGAAGGGCCAAAGGACCTCACTGCCAATTCTTGTAAGAGCAAAGTCGGAAGAGACATACATCACTTCCAACCAGAGCCCATGATAGATCCTTTAGAGCCACAGGGCCAACTAAAATTCTTTAACTATGAAGAAATGGAGAGAATGCTGGAAGACAGCTTGCAGTTAGCCACATCTGACCATTTCTCAATGATTTGGTTAGGAAAATGTATAAGAAGCATCCCTATATATTCCTTCAGTGATTTGTCTACAACTTAGGTCTCTTATTAACTTATCTGTGATCATCTGTTCTTAAGGACATAATCACGTAGTGACTGAAGGTGGGATTGAATTTGTGTCATTTGAATCTACCTATTAAAGGAATTTCATAATTATATGGAAACCTGATATACAAAATAGAAAACAGTTCTTAAAATCCAAGGTGGTATTCGACATTGAATCCATACAAAGAAAATGCTGCTTTACATCCTTAAAGAATGTTTACTTTTATGTTAGAACAAAACAGAGCTAAAACCATTTATGAGGTTTATGATGGAGAGGAGATAGATCCCTTGACTTGTCAGTGAGCCTGGCTTGATTGCTCTTTAGGTGGTTTCGGCCCCAGAAATTCTGTGAAGTTCCAACATTTGTACCAAGCACATTTGCTCTTCCAATACCCACACTTACCTGTCATATCTACACACTCTCACTTTTTTTTTTAATTGATTTTTCTATCACTAGTTTTAAAAGCCTGGGAAAGTATATGTATTTTGGAGTCAGGCATGCATGCCTGGGATCAGATCTTAGCTCATCTGTGTTCACCATGTATGTTCTTGGGCAAGTTATTTAATCACTCTAATCTTTGGTTTCCTCTGCTGAAAATGGTACTAATACCAACCACATGGTGGTATTTTTTTTTTCACATGGTGGTATTTTGAGAATTAAATATATATAGTAATAGCTATGGGCCTTGTGGTAAGTGATTTATATACATTTTGTATACATTTTATTTATATCCTTCAATCCATTTAGTAAATCTCTGAGATTGCTTTTATGTCTACACTAAAGGAAGGGAAGCTCAGAGGTTAAATGACTTGCTCAAGGTCTACAATAAGTATGGAGGCTTCATTCAAATCCATATTCAGCTAACTTTCCAGCTTGTGTTTCACAACATAATGAATTACAACCAGTACTTATATTGTCCCTGGTACATGATAGGTGCTGGAAAGAGCTGGTTATTTACATTGTTACCATAGCAATAAAAAAATCAAAAGGAGAAGACAAAACAAGTAGAAGAAATCTTAAATACATTGTCCTTAGATTCAGTACCTAATTGCTCTGATTTACTTTAGGTGTCTAAGCACTTGTTTATTTTTCTGGATCTCTTAAGTATTTACCAAACATTTTTTGATCGTTTAATTTCTTTCTATGATGCTGTGAAAGGTTTATTTAAAGACCCTATAAGATCCTTTAAAGATACAAGCCACTGTATAGAATCCAGGCATTTTAATTTTTGAAACATATTCCTAGCAAACTTTAAACCAACTTAAAGCAACTATCTGTGGGATAAATGGCTGGATTTTCAAATAAGTACCAGAAACTGAGCTAGTGTATTCAGAATGTCCTCGAGTGATCAACCAGAAAGAAAATGCAGTTTTTATTTAGCTGTATATAAACACACAGACACTCTCCTGTACACATACAAAAACACACACCCCACTCCTATTTCCATTTTCTGCTTGAAAAGGACGAGGAGCAGCATGTTCCTAGATTAATTTGCTAATTCTCAGGCAGGAGGGAAGTAATTTTGTGAAGTTCAACTTTAAATTGAAATGTTAAGTTCTAAAATATAGGGGTATTTCTTTTGTAAACTCACCCTGGAAATTTTTTTTGTATGTTTCCAGTTCTTTTAGATCAGCCTGAGATATGGGGTTCAGGCCAACCAGTTATTCCAAGCATGGAGTCGCCAAAGTTAACAAGGCCTTTTCCCACTGGAAGTAAGTTATGTGCCTGCTCTGTCTGGAAAAATAAGTGACTCATTTTACTGTCTGTCTGCATAGTGAAATTAGGCAACTTTTAGAAAGTCTACGTAAGCAACATTTGGACTGTATAGTATTCAGAAGAGATGTTGTTCTAACAGGCTTTAGAGTTAAAGGGGCCAAGGCAAGTTGTCAAGGCAGGAATAACATAAATAAAGTAAAATCAGTAACTTTGGATCATAGTCTCTTCTGATATTCCATAGACTCACTTATTCATTCATTCATTTAGTCATGCATTCAGTGTGCTTATGTAAGAGTGAAAAGCAAGTGAGCCAAAGAACGTACCATGCTCCAGGCATGGGCTATCACATAACACAGAGGTACCACACAGCACCAGGTCAGGTGTGGTTTCTGTTAGTCCTACAGAACAACTGAGGCTGCATAGCATAGAAAGACCACGTTGAGAGGAGAGAATGATAATTGGAGAGCAAGAGAAATGATGCTATATGGTAGAGAGAAGCCGAGACAGGAGATCTGGGCAAATTTATCTCAAAGCAGGGCCATCAGCCCACCTTATTCCGGCATACCCCTCCCCACTCCAGATCCTGAAGATCTTTAGAGCCCTTCGCCTTCAATGGGTTGTGCTTCTGGGGCTGAATGGATTGCTCATTAGGTCAAGCCACCTGTCGGATGGATTTATTGAGTTCTCATTTCAGTAGATGTATCATAGCAGATGTGCATGGGGAAAGCACTCCTTAAAAATCCTATGGGAGGAAGATTGGATCTTAGAGAAAGGTGTTTGGGAATGGTGGGGGGATGCAGAGGGTATTTTTACTCTGTGAGGTTCGCATAGAGACCAATTAATACTTTTTCCAGTCAGCATCCCCAGGGCTCTGCTTTTTGATGACTAAAAATAATCATAGGAATTAAGGGATTCCTAATCAACAGCCCAAAAGGCTGTTTGTTGGAAATGTTGCTGTAAAGCCATGTGATCCATTCTTTCTGAGAATATTTCCTTTATAAAACAGAAAAAAATCAATACTTTTTAATCTTGAACTTTCAAAGATGTATTTTCAAAGGATTAGAACCGCAGTGGAATGAACTTTTTGGATATAACAAATATGGCCAGTGACAAGAAAACATTCATTTAAAGAAAGGATAAAAACAAAAGTACTGTTGAAGCAGTAATTCCTAATTTTGCCTACAAAATGACAAGTCTAGTTCAGAAGGATTGGAGCCATAACACAATACCTTTTTTTATCTTCAGAGGTATTTTTTGCTGTAAGTTTTACCAAGGTAAAGTGTTACAAGTCTTTGATTCAAGTCATTTTGCTTCAGACTTTAGAAAATATACTAAAATTTAAGACATATAACTTAGAGAAATCTTTCAGACTCAATCCATATAAAGCCACGTGATCTAGTATTTCCAAAGACTGGATATAGTATCCTGACTATGTTAAGAACTTCTCACCTGAGTCCCCACCCAAGCTGTTCTCTTTTCCTTAGTCACACCCTGGATTGTAACTGTGTTAATATGATACCTAATGATTAAGTCAGAAAGTCCTTGAGGGCAGAGGCTCCTTTTATTCAATCCTATGTACCTAGTTCCGAGTACAGGATTTTTGTCATATAGTAATGAATTATTAAAATGATAATATTATTATGGTTACTATCTGACATTCTTTTGGCAAATTTTTATTATCATGAAGTGGAAGAATCTGAATGGGTCCTGCATCAGTCCCTTAGCTTTGAATTTAAAAATATATATATTTAGACCATTAATGGCTATTCCATTTCTGAGAGCAAGAATACAAATGAAAGCTTAAATCCTGCTTCACTACAGAATACTGTGTAACTCAGGGAGAAAGTAGTCAATAATGCTTGGCTTCTCATCTCTTTGCAGCACCTCCTCCACTGCCTCCAAAAAATGTACCAGCCACCCCACCCCGAACTGGCTCCCCCCTCACAGTTGGACCAGGTAAGCTTTAGTCTTTCTGTTCCAGGATGATGTGGCAATCAGAACAGTATCCCGGGCCTTGACGTACCCATCATATGTTGCAAGCTGTAGACTAGACTAACCATGAAAATGTTTGCGTTTAGTTTTACGTCTGTTACACTCTATCACGAAGGCTTATTTTAAAGAATCACTCTCAAGTTTCACAAAAACATTCACTTTCTCAACTAATTTTCCCTCTGTATATTATTGCTGAATGAGGGTCGCATTTACTTGTAAAATGAAAGAAAAAAATCTCAATGTCGAAAGTCCTTGTTTAATTGACATGTCACTTCGTTGGATCTCATTTTCATGATATGCAAATTAATAGTCTCAAGACACAACTGTTAATTTTCTAAGAACGGACAACATTTTTGCCAGAATTAAAACTGTTTAGTCTATAAAGACATGAAATAGTTCCCAGGATGTGCAGCATACTGGTAAGCTCGGGCGGTGGGGAATTTTTTTCTTAGTAATCATAAAAGTACCTATCTTCCCATGGCAAAAAGATGTGCAAAGATGATGACATATAATAAGCAAGTGCTGCATGCCATTAGACAAATAATTTCTAAGGCACATCTTGTTCTTCTATTAAAATCAATGCTACATATTCAATTTATAATCTACCTAGTCTTATTGGGCTCGCAAGACAAAAGCAGTAATGGTTATTTTATGTGTCTGAGCCTTCAGAATGTGTTCTTTATCACCTTTGGAATGCTATTGCAGCTCCATGCATCATCCTTTGCTATTTATGCAGCCTGGTGAGTTTGATAGCTACAGAGTGGGATATTTGTCAACAAGAGCAAATGTAAAACCCCGTCATTTATGAAATTTATATTGACTCAAACCCAACAGGAAGTCATCCAGAGTGTCATCAGGAAAGGCGTTTGCAAGTTCAAAGCATTTTGGCCCCTTGTATCTCTATAAATATGTTACATATAAATACATTTACCTGAAATTATAAGTATTGTGGGCTATGCACACTGCTGCCTCATTTCTCTATAGCCTTGGAACCTTGAATGTGAACTCCTTTCAAATGTGAAATATGGAAGCATTAAGCTGGTTGCTTCTGCTCATGCCTTGCAATTATTTAGGTAACAATTTTTAATTTGAACAGCCTCAGTTTTTAAAAAGTACACTTCCTCACACTACAATTGTTATCAAATCTTTTCTGCCAAGGTCTAGAAGGTAGTTTTGAATTTTTTTCTCATATGACTGATAAGAATAAAAAAGAATAGCTGATATTAATATTTATCAAAACATAATTTTCTGTCTCGGGACTTCAGATAGATAGATATATATTTATATCACAGTCATGCCTTTGATGTTAACCAATTAGATTTGATGAAAAAAGAAATTATACAAATGTTTTTATAATTTTCTTCCCTGTGAAACAGGTATATATGTATGTAACAATTCTAGTAAGCAGTGAATGTCTTTTCAATAACCTATGTGTGTGTTGTGTGTGGGTTATATATGTGTATAATATACATGTGGAACTATCCCTTTAAATAATCTTTGTACAGTGTTTCTGGTATATTTAAAGTGGAAGATATACAGCTAATTATGTGCTATTTTTTTAAACTAACAGATATTATAATTAGTTTCACCAAACATTTTTATTTAATATGCTAGAGTAGATCATCAAATGTGAGGGTGATTTTTCAGCTACCTTTTTTTACTGTATTACACGTATTTCAGTGGGCCAGATTTTCACAAGGGACAGCCCTTTGGGCATTTGTAGTCCCCGAACCTGTATTTTTGGTGACTCTAGCACTGCCTCCTCAGAATGATCACGCTCTGCACTCTTGGGAGCAGCCCTTGAGAGCACAGCATTCTCAGCACTTTCGATGATGGTAAAAGTAGCTAACGGGGGTCACCCTGCGGAAGGGTAGATAATCACAAAGAAAGATGATGCTCACATTCTGGAGGCAGGGAACCCTCCCCTCCCCTTCAGCTCCGATCAAGATACTTTTACATCATGAAATATGCCCAGTGAAGCACCTAGGAAGGCCACCTACTTACCAAGCTTGGCCTCACCCCTCCCACCCCTTACAAATAATATTAAACTCAATTAAAATTTAAAATCAACTACTTTAACCACAGGAAAGGACCAGTCAGCCACAGAGGTCAAAATTGAAAAACTACCATCAATCAATGACCTGGACAGCATTTTTGGCCCAGTGTTGTCCCCCAAGTCTGTTGCTGTTAATGCTGAAGAAAAGTGGGTCCATTTTTCTGATACATCCCCGGAACATGTTACTCCAGAGTTGACTCCAAGGGAAAAGGTGGTATCCCCACCAGCTGCATCAGATAACCCAGATGACTCCCCAGTTCTGGGCTCCCCAAGTCCTCCAGGCCCCCCAGGCCCTCCTGGGCCCCCTGGTCCTCTGCGAAATATACCATCGCCGCTCAATTTAGAAGAAGTCCAGAAGAAAGTCGCTGAGCAGAGCTTCATTAAAGATGATTACTTAGAAACAATCTCATCTCCTAAAGATTTTGGGTTGGGACAGAGAGCAACTCCGCCTCCCCCACCACCACCCACCTACAGAACTGTGGTTTCATCCCCCGGACCTGGCTCGGGCAGTGGTACGGGGACCACCAGTGGTACGTTTTACTGTTTGAGTGTGCTTCATGTGACTGGGAATGGCCATGGCTGCTGCAGTCTGAGCAACACCCTCCTTCCTGGCAGTTGCCTATAGAGCTTCCATCATCCCTGCTCTGGTTCGGGTGCCCTGTGGCCCCGTGGCATGCCCTAGTCCATTGAATGCTCGCAGTCATAGTGCAAGTCTGTGGATGTGTTCTGCCCAGCCTCCCACCCTGCAGTTAGGGAGTGTATGTTTTTAAGCAAAGCTGTGATGTCATTGTTTGGAATTCAGGAAAGTTCTAGAAAGACAGATTTCATAGCCAGTAAGTTTTATGTAAAATGTCTGATTTCCTCGTCAGATGTCTCCACAACAACCCTAGTTTTATTTTGTTTTGTTTTTAGTTTGTTTTGTTTTCAGCTTTATTGAGGTATAATTGACAAATAAAATTGTAAGCTATTTAAAGTACACAACGTAATGATTCGATATACATATATATTGTAAAAGGATTCCCCAGATCAAGTTAATTAATTTCTTTTCCCCAAGAGCCCTAGTTTTTGTAAGTCAATGTGGGTTGTGTTGTTGTTGTTTTCTCTCTCTCTCTCTTTTTCTCTTTTCTCTTTCTTTCTTTTTGTGTGAGAGGAGAACTGTGTTAGCCCCTCTAATTTATTTCAGAAAAACAAAGTTAGAAAATGAGCTTTTAGGGGACAGCAAAAAGAAGATACCTCACTACATCCCCAACCTAATCAGGCTGCCACTAAAGACAAATTGGTCTCTGGTTTCATTTTGACGTGCTCATCAGCCTATCCTGTCAACTCTAAGTGTGGTGACAGGTGATGGGAAAGGCCATCAGAAACATAAGTTTTAGAATAACATATGCAAATGTTGACACTGAGTCTGAGTTTTTGTTTTTTTCTTATTTGAAGCTTCATTTTGTGATCTATCACTATGAAAAGATGGGAAAACCTGCCATGCATACCAAAGAAAGACCAAGATTTTTCTATTTTTCTTAAGCATCTTCTTCCATGCTGTTTATCCCACTGGTGCACACCTTTGCCTGGCAAGACCCTCCCATGCCTGTGGGTTTGGTTTAGGCACCTTCCTGGGGTGCCATGTGCTATTTGCTTTTCCTTTGCTTTGAAAGAGGACACCAAGTTTAAGTTAGTTAAGACACTTGTCTCTGTTCTAGTAGTCCTCATTGCTGCCTCTTCCATTGGAGTACCTTTCAGTGTTTGCTCTGTGTGTGCAAGTTCCTCTGTAAGTATGAAAAATGAAAACTATTCAATACTCAGATAAGTCTGAAAAGCATGTGTCAAAACAAATTCAGATTTTGTTAATTTTCTTTTTTACCATAGGACATTTGAGAGCCTTTATTTTGCCAGTAATAGCAACAGCTATAATTTCTTGTCCTGGCACCATGCTAAGTGCATATTATTTTATACTCACAACAACCTCATGTGGTAGGTACTCTTATTTCCCCTACTTTACAGATGGGAAAACTGAGGCTCAGAGGTATCCAGTAATTTTCCCATATTTCCTCAGCTAGAGATGATAGTCTTGGGATTCATACTCAGGTCTGTCTAATCCATAACTAGTATTTGTAACCACTGTTGTCTACAGGCACTCTTGTAAGGTTTAGTTACAAAGTATCCCAAACTTACTTGATAACTGACACCCACCTGCACTGCATCAATAAGATCACCGATATTCTCTTAAAACATACCCCTCAGTGCTCATCTCTATAATTCTAGAAGGTTAGAGCACCCACCTTCATCCTCTGTTGCTTTTTTTAGGTCTTTTTCTGGGATATAAGCTCCCAACTTCTCTGTAAAGATAATAAAGGGTCCCTAGGTAAAGCCTTCAGTTTAGACCAAAACCCAGAGAAGTTGGTCTTCTGTTGCGGAAGAGGGGCACATTTCTGTTGTCTTTCCTGGGCCAGGCTCTCAGTCTTCTGAAAGGGCTTTTCAAGAAATAATGCCCTCTCTCCAGTAGCAGGCCACTAAGCTCTTGTGGGGGGAGGAGCGGACAGGGAAGCTTTGTTTTTCATCTGTTTCCTCCACTACCTTCCACAAGCTCTGGAGGATGTCTGTGTAATTGAATTGACCACTGGTGTAATCAGTGGAGAGAGGAGCTTTGTCTTTCTTTCTGGAACCTTTGGGAGTTTTGTTGTTGTTTTAATGTTTAGCTTCCATACCCTTATTTTAATTACTTGAAAATGCTGCCAGTAAAATCTATTGATTCTTAATAATTGAGCTGGAAAAAAACCCTATACTTTGCTGGTATGAAGGATTGAATTTCTAAGTGGCAGATTGAACTGGGCCAGTGAAGCTCATGAATAAATGAAACTTTGCACCATTATCTCTTTAATTAAGTCCCAGTTTATTTGCTGCTTAAGGTTTTATTGATGGAATATACACAGACTGGCAGAAATGTGAATTTAGGATTACAACAATAGGATATGGCCTCATGTTTTAAAAAGTAGCGATGCTTTTAACTCCCTGCTCTTTATAACACTTAGGTCTTGCTTTGTTTCATTGAATACCATTATGCTCACTTTAAAAAATCTCATTCAAAGCAAGGTAACTGTCACCCACCAATTTTAGGCAATTCTCACAAGGCAGCTTTGTCAATCAAAAGAGTTACCTGCTGTTGAAAAACAGTTGTAAGTTAAGGATTTACTTCAAGACGTTTAATTTCCTTGTGGCAAAAGTTAAAAATACCTAGCTTGGCCTGAACATGGCTTTACTGGAATGCAAACTCTGATTCTTGGCAAAGGCTCTCTCTTCTGTGTGGTTGTGTGCCAGGGGATGGGGAGGAGAAAGAGTCTCATTGGCCTGCAGCAAATGTGGAGGCCAGGGAAAGAGAGGTGTTAGTAAAGATAGAATGTTCTTCTGTGCAACGTTCTCCAACTTGGGATACTAAAGCAATATTAAAAGATGTTAGACACAGATACATGCACATACACATCCATAAGCAAATGAGTTTGGGGTACCTGGGTTTCAATTAGTCAAATATATTTCCTAATTACACGTCTTTTTAGAGCAGCAATGTTCCATATGAAAGCCACTAGCCACATGTGGCTATTTTAATCTTAATTATAATTAATTAAAATGAAAAATAGTTCTTTGATGCAGTAGGCACAATTCAAGTGCTCAATGGGCACATGTGACTAGTGTCCATCTAATTGGACAGCACTCATTCTAGAACATTTTCCATCACTGCAGAAAGCTCCATGGGACAGGGCTGTTTTAGGACTTGTAATGTGCTGGTCACTGAAAAAGAAACATAGTTTGTAACCATTCCCACACACATTTAATACTTTCTTCAAATACATGATGGAATTGTGTTCTAAGAAACACAATTGGAAAAGGCTGTTTAGTTTCTTACATATTTTGAAATGCATATATTTTATTTCACTTGATTCTTCCCACAGCATTGCGGTGCATTCGCCTCATTTTACAGAAAGGAAACAGAAGCTCAAAGATGGAACTTGGCCATAGTCACAAAGCTAATAAGTAGCAGAGCCAGGATCTGACCCCAGGTCTCTTGGATTCCATTTACCACGTCTCCACCAGAGCTCCCACTGCCACCCTCACCCACCCACCCACTTAGACACACAAAGAGAGATGAAAGTTGAAGTTATAATTGTGTTGTTTTCAAGGGTTACCAGAGAAACTATGATGGAACTTTAGGTTGAGAGCAGCATATGGGTTGAGAATATGTCAATGGTTGCCAACATTTTTGAACTCACAAAACTCAGATAATATACATGTGATTTTTTTAAAGTTAAGCCTTAACTGGAGATGTTGTCTCATTATTTTCCAGCATGGTTCTTGGGAATAAACACTGCTTGAAGGGGAAATGAAAGTATAATTGAAGATCCGAGAATGATAGACCTGTATAAATGATAACCTGTAGCTCTTATAATACTAAATAATAGTGTAATCTCACAAAAGCATGGGAAGCCTTAGTTTAGTTGTGAAATACCCCCTCAGGCCCTGAATATCCTCTCCTGATCCTCAGGGTTCTGTCAAGTAGGGTTGGATTCTTAAACACTCCCTCAGTGTCCTCCAACTGCATAACAAAGTAATTAAGTCAATCCAGTGAGGGAAAAGGAGTTAAATAAAGTGTCCATAAAGAAAAACAGTTAATAGACTCTTCTTTCCTTGCTTTTAGTTCTGTCTTTATCAAAAGACACATCTTTACCGTCGTCATCATCTATTGCCTTCCATTTTTATAGCATTTTATAGTTTAGCAAACACTTTCATAAGCATTTTCCATTTTGATTGTTGCAACTACCTTATAAGGGAGAAGCATGTCTCATTTTTTAAAACAGGAAGCTGAGATTCAGAGAGGTTAAGATTCCCTGGTTGATAAGAGGCAGGCAGGGCCAACTCGGATAATCTGTCTTTTCATCCAGTTTTTTCAGTATTCTATACGCCTTGATGATAATCCCTTTACACTTCCCCAAGCATTATTGAAAGTAGTCTTTAAAATTTCCCTTCTGGAACATGTAGGAAAAGGACAAGTAGCTGACCTTTTCTGAGATTGATTCAGAACATTATTTCTTGGAAGTAGACCCATGAATAGACATTTTGAGCCATTCCTGTACATGGTTTTCCAGCAAAATAAAACTCCCCAAAAGCCCCAGGGGACTTCCTGACAAAGCTGGCTGTTTAAAAGCTTATTTCCCATGTCTTTGCTGTCACTTCTGTTTTCTGCAACCATCCTGGGTGTAAATTTATTAACTTGAAAGAAATCCTTATAGTGAGACTTGTCAAAATATACCCCCCCCTTTTTTTTTTTTTTTGTTAAAGAGAAGATTAGCAAAAAGACTAATAATATTCATATTGAGAGATGTATGTGCAAGTTGCCCATGCAAAAATAGGACCAGGCTAATTTATGCAAGATGTTGAACTCCACAATTCACCTAAAGCTACAAGACATTGCATTTGAGCTTGAGTTTTGGAGTTAAATAGATCATTTGAGCTGTGTGAGCTTCAGCAAGTTACTGAATATCTCTGAGCTTTACTTTCCATTGAAACGGTAACAAGACCTTCCTCTAATGCTTACTGTGGAGATAAAAATAAGATAATGGCTAACAGAGATTCTGGCCCAATAAAATAAAAAGTAAGAATATAGTAAAAAGGTGGTAGTGATAGAGAGGAGGTGGGTGCAGGGATGGGGATGTTGAAATTATTTTTGGATTTCCCACTACTGAAATTCTACTTAGAATAAACAGCACAGAGAAACACAACATGCTCAAGATTTCAGGCTGTTCAAACAAGAGGAGCAAAGTTGACCCCCAGGGACTCTCCTAAGATGAGAGCAGATGCTGAAATGATGAGTTTGTTGCTCAACTTCTTTGAGAATCTGAAAATCTGGAGAGGGAGATGCTGGTCTGGGATTCTCCAGGGAGCAGTTTTGTGGCTTATTGGAGGGAGGTGGGGAGGGGGAGAGGTATTTTCCTGGGGCAGGATTTCTTAAAATTTTCTTAAAATGGTTTGACACCTGTACTACTAACCAAAGTGACAAGACATCTGGAGTAGTTGCAACGTTTTTGAACAAGAGCTATTTGGAATATTGGTTTGACTTTCTTAAGGGTTTTAGCCAAGCAGTTTACCCACGAATCCCAGACACAGGTGTGATGAGAGGCAGACCCCTGATCTGAGACCCTGCTGGTGTGCTGATTGGTGTGCATGCCCGCCTCTGTGTGTCGTCTGTGTTTCACATGTTTGTCATTGACAGCCAGAAAAGTAAATCCAAGAGGCTCTTTTAAAAATCATCCCAAAAATCATCGTGGACAAACTCTATGTGGACCAGATTCCTAAGCAGCCTCCTTCAAAACAGAAAATCCTTTCAATTCAATGTGTTTCTGTCAAGCTTCTAAACGCAAAATGCTCATGCAACAGCTAATGTACCTTCCTACAGTTTTTCCTTTGCTTACCAACAAGTGTTTGCTTACATTTCTAAAGTTAGCACTCATATCTTGAAGCATAGTAAACAGGGTAATTCTCTTATTCATGTTTAAATAATGTGGAAAAATAATTCATTTTCCTTCAAGTTCTAACTTTCATTTGCATCTAGGACATAACTAAATGCCAAATACACAAAAAGCAAAAGAACTTTTGGTGGGTATGTGGTCAAAATGAAAGCTACCCTCCACCGATCAAAAAGAGTTTTAAAATATGTATTTTCTGTCACTAAGTAAAAGATTTACCTTTCACTGGGTGTCACATGACAACAAAAGGCAATGAGCTTCAGCTTCTGCCATCAACCACAGTTCAACTGAGTGATTTTTTTTTCTGTATTAAAAAAAATACCACCTGCTACAGTGTTGAATATAGTAATGGCTGAAGTGAAAAAAAAAGTGTCTGGGACTGGCATCGCACTGTGGGAATGGGGAAGGAGAGATTAAGTGATGACATCACTTTGGCCACCTGTTTCCATCCCCTTTTAACACCAGCTTGTTTTTCAGGTGCATCGTCCCCTGCTCGGCCAGCCACTCCTTTGGTTCCTTGCAGCAGCACCACCCCCCCTCCACCTCCTCCCCGGCCTCCATCTCGGCCAAAGCTACCTCCAGGAAAACCTGGAGTTGGAGATGTGGTATGTTCCCTTCTGCCCTGGCTTGCTCAGAAACTCATGGTGAGAGTGACAAACAGGAGTGAAAAACCTTCCCACAGGCCATCTCCGCTTCGGGTCCAAGCCTCAGGTCTCTTGTACAAATGGCCCAGATAGGTGGCATCTGAAGGGCAGTCGCTACAGTATGGGTATACACATCTCAACCCTCCTCAAACTCTACCATCTTCAAGGCAGGGTCTAAAATGGGAGGAAAAGGAATGCTAGGCCATCAGTTTTGCTACAGTGGGTTTGATGCAAATCAAGACAGCCATGCTCAATTATGCTAAATCTTTAGAAAGGGAGGTGTTTCTTTTCACTATATCTGTTTGCTTTTCAAAGACCCCAAGAGAGGGCAAGTCCTGATTTTTTGCTTTTCAAAGACCCCAAGACTGCAGAGAAGTTATTGGTGGTAGGCACCCTATGTAGATATAAAGCAGTGGTGGCCCAATGAGTTTATTCTAGAAGTTTCTTACATCGTATTTTAGGCTAAGGGGTGGAACAGATTCTGTGTGAACAATAAAGAGACTTCTAGTGGAGGTAAATTGCTTTGGAATCTATGCACAGGAGCCATAAACTGGTGATGTTCGTAATATTTGGTTTAGCTAGCACACTACAGCATTTTGTATTCAGATGTCTTTCCATGGGGTTAAGCTCTCAGATTATATTACCTGCGTAGTCCCTGAGAGCATGTGAGTTCACAGTCCTGAAATACCACTGACCGCATCACAGGTCTCAGCTCCTCTAGGTCTCACTTACCTATTGAGTGTAGCACTTTGTGGTTTATGGTTCCTCTAGCTCCATCTACAAGATCTGGTGTCGATATAATCAATTTCAGTGTAAAAATTGTGTCTCTTGTACTTTTAAGAACCTGGGTTGTTATAGCTGGGACTGGGAGTCATGAAAAATATGGAATGAAAGTACTACAACCTGTGTATCTAATTTTCCATCTCTCTTCTCTCTGCAGCCCAGACCTTTTAGTCCTCCCATCCATTCCTCCAGCCCTCCTCCAATAGCACCCCTAGCACGGGCTGAAAGCACTTCTTCAATATCGTCCACCAATTCCCTGAGTGCAGCCACCACTCCCACAGTTGGTAAACATTATCTCCTCTCTTTTAATCCATTGATGGTTTTGACTGGCTATATTTATGACCTGGAAATCCTGAGGCCTATGTTTCTGGTCAGAATTGTTTTGCTGTGTGTTTTGCTACTGTCATCTGACTCTTCTTTTAAAAGCACCTTCTCAGCAAAGGAGGCAAAGTGCTTCAACTAGGCATATAAATAAAAGAACATTAACACCTGTGTTTTGCAGGAATTATCTTACGCTATTCCATACAGAACTATTCATAAAAGAAAGGAAGAAATCGTCACATAAGGTTCTGTAATTTAGATATTATTTCTTATGATTTAAATTATCTCATTTGAGGGGGGAATGTTAATTTAAATTCCAACTGTGCACCACCTCAAATCACAAAATTTAGAACTTTTATTTTCTTGAAGCTTTCATTTCTACATCAGTTTTGGTTGTTCTTATGTTGACAGATGGTATACACATTGGCATTGTGGAACTTGAGCAAAGTTTTTGACATGTTTTTCTAGTGCTTTTCAGTGATATGTGGTCAATGTTCCCTGAGAAATAAATCATTGCTGGCATTTTCAGTAAATGCCTTTGAGCCTCTTTCCTTATGGTGTGGTGAAAGTGAAGAGTTGAGAATGGCTGCTCAGCTGGATGGTTTCCCCAGGTTTAAATGCCTCACATTGCCTGGAGCGTCTTCCCTTTTCCCAAGGCTGGTCTCCCTCTCAAGGTCTTCACCGTTTGTCTGTAGGCTCCTGCTGCCTCTTCTGTTTGCATGGTGTCTCTTACCTGGGGCTTTCCCATTCCATGTTTTCCCATTGTCTTCCTTTATTGTCAGAACTCCCCTCCAAGTCTCCCATATTATAAGCCAGCTGACCACTCTGCATTGCTTGGGAGAATCATTAACCAAAGCTCAATAAATCCCTGCTACTTACCAAGAGCCCGCTACCGAATTGCCCATGTGAGTAGTAGCTTGATCAAAGCCTGAAGCTCTTCTGGAAAAAAACTCCCTACTTTTTCAGTGGAATAAGTTAAGGTGTGCCTTTTAAGGGCCCCCAAGAGTAGTCCAACTATATCACATACTCTATATAGACCAGTCTAAAAGAATCCGTCAAATTTGGTGAAAATATAATCAGATGTCCAATTTCATTTGGTGCAGTAACAAGACAGATATTTACCATTATGTGTATATATAGCCAACTGTATTCTTTATCTGTATCATTAATTGGGGCACATTGGGGCTTCCTATTTTTATATGCCTATTAGTTCATTTCTTTCTAACTTTTGGTTTGTTTGTTTTTTCTGTAACAGCCCAACCTTATTTTTGAACTCTCGTTGTACTCTTGACTGTTACACCCATTTTCGCCACTCCTGCTCTAGTTTTTTGTTGTTTGCTTGTTTTTCTCAAGATCATTTGTCCCTCCCACTCCATGTGACGTTCCTGGTTGATCAAAGAGGAGAGTAAAAATAAGCTGTCACTCAGAAAGCAAACCTCAAGTGACCTCAGATGACTGTCTAACGTATTCTTTCAACTCATTGAGATTCAGAGAAAATTGCACACTCAGGAAATTTGAACTGTGTCTGTGCTTTCTACAGTGTGTTTTTATACTCCCTGCTGCTGAAATCTCAAATTCTGGCCAGTGACTTTAGTTCTGAACACATCTAGTATGCCCTCTTTCAAGATGAACCACAGAGGGGGTCATAAAAAAGCCACCTGAGAGGATAGTCACATTGCTTCATTGCTGAGGAGCACTTGACTTAATCTGCTTGGTTTTATTGTTTTTCATTTCATTTTCATCTTCTCACTACATTCCTCACTCTCCTGTTCTTTATTTCCTGCTGCTGTGGGTCATCTGACAGCCACTTCTCACTGAAGTAAATACATGGTCAAATGACTGGCCACCCAGCAACTTCTTGTGTCTTGGTGATTATCTCTTTTTGGAAAGGATATGCTTTGGCTGTTCAGAACCAAAGGACCGACTATTCCTGACTGTCTTGGAATGTCACCCTAATGAAGTCAAATGGCTCAGGGGAGATATTATAGCAGCAAAGTCCCTCCCACCACCACGATACTTTTTGACATTTCCTGTCACACTTGAGCCAAAACTGGGGCAAGTGTGGTGAGAACCAATAATCAAAGTTTAATGTAATTTAAGGAAAAAAATTTTAGGAGCAGGTTTAATCTTCCTACATGACAGTTCATGTAAGAATATGCCCCTATCCAATATTATAAAGCAGTAAATCTGATGTCACACCTGACAATATAGTAAACTCTTTTTGCACTCAGAAAAATCTCACAGGACTTTCACTCTATGATTTTGGGAGAAATCTAATGGGAATATAGAAAATATATAAAGTTATTCTATTATAAGAATCTCCTAGATATTTGAGGTAGAAATAAGCAGGGAATTATCTCTAATTGTAAATATCCATTTTTATTTCTGTGGATGATAGTCACTGTTTTTAGATACTTGCAAAATCTTCATTTCAGACCCCAGTGCAAAAAAAAAAAAAAAAAGTAAAGATAATTTTTCTTCATTGTTAAATGTACTGTTCATTATATTCCTTCACTGTTAATTATGCATTTTTATCTGCCTCTTTAATATCCTAGGAACCTGGACTGAATGAGAAGTAATCACTTATGGGAAACAAAGGAAGCGTGCTGATGCTTCCTTAGGTGTCGGTGTAGAACTTTGTGTGCAGTACTGGGCTGTTAATTACAGCATCTAAAACTTAAAATATTTCCTCCAAGCCATTGTCTCTCCAAGGTGGAGGCCAATTCTGAATTGGATAAGTTTTCTTTTAAAAATACTTGTATTAACCCCAATTATCCTGCACAAAAAGAAAAACAGGCATTTGGGGTTGGAGAATTAAAAATTCCCACCTTTAATTTTAACCTTCTTTTTTCTTCTGCTATTTTTTTTTTGGAAAAGCTTGTTTCTAGTACTGGCTTCCCCATCCTAAATGAAGTTGAGGCTATCTCCATGGTTTGTCCTTAAGGAAATGTTTTCTTCTGTATTTAATTTGAGTGTTGCCCTTATTTAAACCAAGCACAGAGCTATCCAATGACTCCTTTTTGAGTTCTCTGATTTTTTTAGGATGTTTTATTCTAGGCCTTCGATGTCTACAACCACCATAAAAAAAGCATCAGCACACTAACCAACCCTTATGAAATATTATTTTGTAACTCAGCTCAAAGAACAAATGGCAGTATTGGAGGCTCCTCATTTTAACAAGATTGTAAAAAGGAAATTAGTTCTTCAAAAGAAAGGAATATCCTCCGTCATTTCCCACTACTGGGTATGAAAAGGCACTGTTGTTACATTCGGTTACTGCCGATGTAACTGTTTTGCTTCCTATTTTCTCTAGAGACTATGGAGTGTGTTCCTTAGTGCCAGTTCTATTGTCCTGTTCCTCTCCTAGAGACTTTACAGGAATTGCATTAACTTGTTCTAGCCTCCAAGAAAGACACATGTATAATAAAAACTGATTAACAGGTGATAGCCTAGAACCTTAGGAATTGACAAAGAACAAGTTTCCCTGCCTTACTCCCTAAGTCTAGGAGGCAAGCTAGTAGGATATTTTCCAAGAAACCTTGTTTATGGAGTAGTGTTACTACCCTCATTCATTCCCTTACCTTCTCTACATGTCGGAAGGATTCTCCCTTACTGGTCTTTGTACAGATTTTACTCAATTTTTCATTGAAATTGTGATAATACCCTTAGGATCTATGGGTATTATTTTTTAATCAGATAGAATAATACTCCAATTGACCTGCATTTGTTTATTTTTTAATCAGATAGAATAATACTCCAATTGACCTGCATTTGTTTATTTTTTAATCAGATAGAATAATACTCTAATTGACCTGCATTTGTTAGTTGGTGAGAAGGGGTACTGTGGGCAAAGATCTGGAACACTTGGAGTCCAGAGCAACTGTTGAGACAAATTTACAGACATTTGGCCGTAATTGCACACTATAGCCAAAGATGGAATTACAATAATGCTGTTCAAAATGAACAGTCCATAACTACCGAAGACAGGTACAAGGCAAATTGAATTTGGATATTGATGAAGGTGAAATAGGATGCTTCATTCAGTGACCTCAGATTTATACTGTTGCTTTTTTATGAACTTGTTAAGAGCTTCCTCTTTCCCCATGAGGGGAGTGCATGCTGGGTAATTCTGTTGAGCTGTGACAAGGTTCTGTTGATGGACATATGTCTGGCCACTTGAGAATTGTGTCTGAGTGAAATACACTTGCTCAAGTCAATTATTAATGATACTACCTTTAACAACTCCCTAAAGGTGGGGGTGTGATTTCGTCTATGGAGCTGAGTTCAGCCAAATTCAGATGCTAAAACCTGTCATTTTTAAAATTATAGTTTCTTCTCATAGCATCATCATGAAATAAGCACATCGCTTTTTTATATCCTAATCATAATCTCAGTGTCCTAGGTTTTGTTTTCTTTTTCCATTAAAATCATTCCTGTGTTTCAGTCAGTAATGTGTGACCTTGATTTCATTTGGGATTTGTATTTGTGTTTTTGTTTTCCATCCCTTTATATTTCTTTGGTCCGTAGTGTCAGAAGATGATGTTTTTTATGACAAACTGCCCTCATTTGAAAGGCGCTGTGAAACCCCGGCAGGTATGGTGCTAGCCGAGTGATGTCTAGATATCTAGACGTTAAAAATCCAAGCCATTATGCCATCTGAATGCTATAAACGTCATGGACATGCTACTCACCTCATGAGTGTCCAGTGCCTCTCAGATGCACCCTGTCTGTTTGTTGTTCATTGTGGAACTCATGCCATTGGATTTGTTAAGTGAACATATTTTTAAAAGCAGCAGGTTGCATGACAGTTTCTCAGCGAACAGGTCTGAAAAAGGTGAGATGCTATTGCTTTGTGAATTTACAAAGGAAGGAATAATTTAACTGCTCAGAATTACATGTCCAGTGACTGCTTTTTAATTAAAAAAATAAATTATAGCGCACCGTTAGTAATCTTGTTTTCTCTTTGGTACATAGGTAAAGGGTGTTTTGTGTCTGGATGCCTAAGGTGATTCCAGGGAAGGGGATGGAAGATATATGACATCTTCCAGGAACATTAAATTGATATGCAATGCTGTTGTCATTTAAAACCTAAGCTAAGTTTATATGACCCATAACTCCAAGTTTATCTTTTTGAAAACATAGAAGGGGATGACATTGAAGATGAAATGGATACAGCAATTGCTGAAAGACAGTTTGCCCAAACTAGTGCAGTTAAAATATGCTGACTCCCCTGCATGGCCAGGAAGACTTCCGCTCCATGCGTACAAGCACCGAATGTCAAGCTACCGACAACACATGCCCATCCCTTTAGGCCTCCATAGCTTTGCTTTGCTTTCTGATTCCTGAACTAAAAAGAAAAAAAAAAAAAAAACACCCATAGATTGCCAGCCTTCCTTTTTCCCTGCACGCTAATGGCATGCAGTGCCTCCGCCCTCCCCCATAGTGAGATTAATGACCTGCTCTGTAACTCATACTGTGTCCTTCTCTCTCCCTCTCCTTAACCTTTCCCATCCCGCTTCAACTCCTGGCCATACAGAGAATGAACAGCCTTCCCTCGTTTGGTTTGACAGAGGAAAGTTTTATTTGACTTTTGAAGGTAAGTAGTACATAGCATACCAGATTCTAATTTATACTCCCCTCATCCTTTCTCCCCATCTGCATTTCCAAATCCCAGTTTCCTTCAAAAGACCTGGTCTCACTCTCTATATAAAATGCTATGGCTACTTAGAAAATATTAACTACTAAAGAAATACTACATTAATTTGGTGTGTAGGGGAACTTCAATTTATTATATTAAAAAAATTAAAGCGAATTTGCAGTTAATATTGGTTATTTAATTAACTGTGTGAAATTGAAAAAACAACAAAAAAAAGCACACCTTTCTTGTCCAAGGAACTTAACTCTGTCAACCAGGGCTCCTTCCTAACACTTGCAAATGCAATGCAACAAATATAAGGACATTTTTGGTTGGAATTGGCATTTCATTCTGTTTTAGATAATTAATATTTTAGATACGACATCCACTATTGTAAAATGTTAATATGTATATATGTCCTATGACAAGGAAGCTGCATAGAAGATCAGAAAAATGAAGAAGAGGAAAAGGGGGAGGTATTTTCTGTAAACAGTTAAGTTCTGTTGTCTCCGAAAATTGCAACTGGAATGACCATAGTAAAATGGACAACTATCATTGGACTTGCCATTTTTTAGAAAATGAAGGAAAATATACATAAACATGTCAGATGTGTAACTTCAGTGCTGAATAATTTATGTTCTGTATTAAGGATTAGCATTCTTCTGTTTTATGTTTAAGTTCTCAATAATTTTCATAGGCCGGGCATTTGATAAAATGGCCCATTTCAACTAATGGTGGGAGGAAAACGAAATAATTTAACTTAATTAACAGGTCATCTTACATGTAAATATTTATCACTTAATCCCCTGTTTTCTACCATTTAAATAGCTGAATGTATCCAGGGATCAAAAGTCAGCCAAAAAATATTCAACTCTAGAATTGAATCTAAATATTGAACTTGTGTTTCATGACAACAACAAAACTTTCCTAACTTGAGTGTGTGTTTTAATGCAATTTTAAACAAGGAAATGACTTATAGATTCTTAAGTAGTATGTGTGGTGTGGCTTTTTTTCTCTCCACAGTGAATTTTCCTTGTAAGATGGTGCTAGAGATGGAAGTCCTTAGCTTGGAGTAGTTTGGATAGCAGCAGAAAATAGGGTCTGATTTAAAACTTTCCCAATACCTGGTTTCTTGTCCTGGCTCAGGTAGAGGACAGGAGGCTAGGCAGTCCACAGCACATCGAAGCTTGATAGTCTCAGGTCATTAATTTTGTAATAACCAAGATGCAAAGTCTACAAACTTATGACCTTATATACTTCCTCTTTGAATCAGAATTAAAAAGTGCCCAGGTGTCTTCTTACTGATCAGCACATCCCAAAAAGAGAAGCTGCGGTTGAATAGGTTGGTGCATATGGAAAAGCCCTATCTCTGGTTCAGCCCGGCCTCAGCTGAGGCTGTAGAGTACCCTGCTTTAACCAAGAAATTAAACAGCACAACCCTGGCAATCCTCAATAATTGTCTGAGGTTCCAAAGCAACACTTTGGCAGGCTTTTTGATGTTGCAGTTTACTTTGGCTTTAGAGTATCTATTGGCTCGTTTGCTTGTGTTTTATTTGGGATTTCTTTTAACAGAGAGAGATAGTCTCTCTTTAAAGATACCGATCTAAAGACAATTTTTGGTTGTTGGTTTGTTTTTTAAATATATTTTATCAGTCAAATATAAGTATTAATAAGTGTGTGGAGTAACATAATGTGAACCACACTTTTTTATATTTTAGGAAAATATATTTGTTCATAGATTTTTTAATATCTAAATTTGGTAACATTGCCATTCTTATTATAAGATCCAAATTCTGTAAGCATCTTAATTTGGGCCAAGAGAAGTCACGTAAGAAAGTTTTAATAGAAATTACTTGGAACCGCTAGTACTGTGTCTTTGCTCAAGTCTTAGAATATAAACAAAGCTTCCCAAGAGATTAGAGGAACATCCATATCATGAATGTGCATCCCTCCTTAACAAGAAATGCTTATGCAGATGAAAGTGCATTACAATAAACTTTAAGGGAAAACTTTAAAAAAAAAAAAAAGATGACACCTCATCCAAGAATATGTTTTTATTGATTTTAGAATGAGAGGAAGAGAGAGAAACATCTATCGGTTACCTCCCTTGCGCATCCCAACTGGAGGGCAACCTAGGTATGTGCCCTGATGGCAATTGAACACATGACCTTTCAGTGTATGGGATGATGCTTCAACCGGGCTATACTGGCCAGGGCAAGGATAGCTATGTGGGTTTTTTATTTGTTTGTTTTTGAAGGACATTTTTAGTTTTTTTAATATTGATTTCAGAGAACAAGGGAGAGAGAATCATTGATCGGCTGCCTCCTGCAAGCCCCACACTGGGGATTGAGCCTGCCCTGACTAGAAATCGAACCATGACCTCCTGGTTCATAGGTCGATGCTTAACCACTGAGCCATGCCAGCCAGGCAAGGATAGCTATGTTTAAAGAATGAAGAAGGTTTATTTTTATAATTTTTGTACATTAGTTTCAGATATTTTTAGCTAGTGCAACCTGAAAGGATTTTTAAATTTTTCTGCTGTGATAATAAAATGACATAGAAATGGTGACATGTTAAATTGCCTTAAGCATAGTGCCCCTGCCCAAATTTTTGTACTCCAAAAAACCTATCATTCAACATATTTTATTGAATATACTTCTAGCATATTCTTCTTGGGCACTCTGCTTTTACCCACATTTATTATTAATATTAATTATCGTTATCTTTAATTTTCTACTCAGGGAATGTAGAAAAGGAAGAAAGATTCTCATGCTAAAAAAAATTCACTTTTTCTAAATTCTTTTAAAGTATTATTTATTGGCATCTAAATAGTGTGTTTATAGTGTTCAAAACTTTACCCTGTCTTCCTCATTGCTTTGTTCTTCTAATGCTTTAGGCAGCCTAGTCACTTAGTAAGGGTTTGAGCCACTGACTGACCAACTATATAGTGAACATTGGCTTGTGAGTTTCTTTGGAGATAACGTGAGATGCTTCACACTTTCAAATTTAATTTAACTAGAGATAGGAGAGTATTAGACAGTGGTTCTAGTTCACAAGAGTGTCAGAGCTTTTCCTAAAGTTTCACTTCTATAAACAATTTCACTGAAATTTAACCTATGTAAATTGGGTTAATAAAAAAAAAGTCAAGGTTACAAAAAGTAATAACTTTTTAAATTCATTCATCCCAGAGTATATCCTATTGAAGCTGTCAAGTATTCTTGTGAGATGGGAGGAAGGGAAAGATATTTCCATGACAAGTAGAAAATGTGACTGTTAGATATATGAGCAGTTTTCTAGAGCATTTTAACATCAAGATGTTCCCAGAAGAGTGCTGTTAGCTTATTTCACTACAAAATCATCTTGTATCTGGTAATGAAAACAAACAACCCTACAACCATACATTCTTAAATGTCCTTGTCTCTGAGTAGCATCTCTATCCTCTGCACACACAGCCTCCCCCACACTCATCCCCTGGCTGCTCTGTGCTTCTCTCTACTGCTTTTACTCCCATCACGCCTTCGGGAATGTCACCTCTTCGGCAGCACCCTTCTCTGCATTCTAGGGCTCTCTGCCAAAATCGCCCACCTGTTTCCTTAACTGAATCCCTGCTCTTTCGGGGGACCATCCCTTCCCTGCAGCACTCTCCCTGGAAAGTTCTTCCGTTCTGTAGGTCTGGCCCCAAGGCCTCTTAGATTTCTTACCCTAAGTACCAGATAGGAAAATTGCAGACAACAAGCTTAGAAGAAAAATACCAGCTTTTCCAGGGCTATGATTGCAGATTCATTGTGCTGAGGCTGTGATTCAGATGCAGAAAGCTAATTCCAGAGACGATGTGTGCATGAGCGCGTGTGCATGCGCGCGCGCACACACACACACACACACACACACACTTTTTTCTCCTTCCTCCTATACATATATATTCCATATCATTTTATCTATATGCTTGTATATGTGTGTATGTGTATGTATATGTGTACTTAGTACAAACCGATTGGTGATTCTCTAGTGCTAATATCTAGGCTAATGCCTTTAGGATAACATTTAACATTACGAAAGTATTTATATTAGGACTCTAACATAGCAACATTTTAAATATTTTCAAAGCATAGGTTTAAATGTCACTTGTATTTCTTTCTCTGGAAGCTATTCCTAATTTTTAGAACAGGTTAGGTCTCCCTGTTGGGTGCCTCCAAAGCACCCTGTTTTCTGAATTATCACATTCTCTACACATTATTATAACTGCTTGTTTAATGTGTGGCTTCCATGCTCCATGGAGACAGGAACATGTCTTTCTTCTTCACTAGTGTAACCAAAATATCTTGCATAGTACCATGTACATAGTAGGCACTCAATAAACACTTGCTGAGTAAACGAATACAGTCATAACAATATCTGTATTCATAGCAATATTATCAAGGTCTTATTTTATGAATTTATTAATTGTTTTTCTTATCAGATATGTATCAATTGTGGAATTAGTAAAAACCTTATCATCTTATGGAAATTAATGAAAAATTAGTGGAAAACCTTAACATTTTGCTGTGCAGCCATCATAGTCAATTTCCTTCTCTGGAATTTGGAATAGTGGCAGCGCCTATTTCATAGAGTTATAGTCAGGGGGAAATAGTTAAGTACTGAGGTCAGTGCATGCAAAGTGCCCAATAATGACCAGCTAGGACCACTATGGGCCAGCTTCACACATCCCCTGCTTGTAACATGGCTGTGTTTCATTTAGGTCTTGCCAGCTTTGGAAAAGGTTGGGTTGTAGCATTCTAGTCTTCTTCCACATAAAACATCTGGCAACTTGATCTGTGAGTTGCTACACGGCCTCCCTGCCTCCCTCAGAGGCACTGAGCAATCTTTTCTTCGCTGCTTATGGCTCAGGAGAATCATTTGGGAGCAGAATGCCTCCTCCCTGCTGTACAGCCCCCCTCCTGCCTCCACCAGAGCCTGTCATTAAAGCTGACTTGTTGAGACGAAAGATTTGCCACGTGATACACTCCTGGGGGTGGAGGAGGGGTGGTGGTGGTGGTGGTGGTGATGCTGTGTTAATGCTGATGGGAGATGTAGAAGAAAATGTTACCAACTGTTTTATTAAAGGATTTATACATCATGGCATTTCAGCAGATTTGACAAACTTCCTGAGAAAAGAACTGTGAACCAAGAATCACCAGGGGGGACTGTTTTACCTTTGTGTGGTTGTTAGCCATCGTCACGCAATAACTTTTTATTGTGTCTTCTAAGAAGAGTTGTCAGGGATTGAGGCTGCCCACCCCACTATACTCTTGGCTCTGACTTCCCCCTTCAGAGAGGAGAACCGATATAATGAATGAAGCAATGATTCAAACAGGTGATGTCAAGGCTCAGGAGAATTTTCCATTTCTAAGCCCTTTTAATGTGTGTAGAATGAATTATTAAATCAATGCCATATATATATATATATATATATATATATATATATATATATACCCCTACGATATTTTAGTCAGTTACTTGTAAAAAGCCTTTATAAACTATACTATACAAATGTAATCATTTCCTAAAATAATAATTATCATTAAGGAATACTTAATATGTGCTAAGAATTCTATATTCATCACTTCATTTATTATATCAAAGATTGATTTGGGGTCATTAAAACATGGCATTTAAGATAAGGCACTAAGATAAGTCATTGCCCTTAAAATTTTAATCCTTTTATGTCTTTAACTATTTTGCAACATGCGTGTGGTAATAATTTCTGCTGGAACATGGGTGTTCAGCAGACAGGTTTGCACAGACTTCCTCCTCTGCTGGCTCTGCTGTCCTGTCCCCTGGGTTTGGGGCTTGATTTCTTGCTGGCACTCAGTCACACAGATAGGGGGTGCTGCTTACCATAGGGTTTCTCAGTTTCATATTCAGCTTAACTACAGCATGGGTTCCCCTAAGATCTGATTTACAGGCTTGAAATATGCCTCTGAAAAACTACCAAGCGTTATTCTGGAGAAGTGCCACAAGGAGCAAGGCTGATGTTTATTTTTTCAAGGATGTTTTGGTGACTTACAAGAGTTGCAATCGTCACTGGAAAGGGTGAGTCCAGGAAGAGGAAAAATGAGTATTTAATGTTAGATTTTTGCCTTTTTTCGACTCTGGTTACAGCCCATTCCTCATGAAACTGGTGGATCAAATAGCAAGTTTTCAGCAGTCAGACAGTTACAGGCAGCATTGTTATGCCTCTCCATTCATAAATCTCAGCCCTAAGGGAAATACTTGCAATAGTGTTCAAAATTGCGGCATCCACTTTTTAACTAAGAATAGGAATAATTCAAGAAATAAAGAAGAAATCTCTAGTTATAATAGTTTTGTTACAATATCAAAGGATGCATGCTCATTATTTAAAAAATTGAAAAAACAGAAAAGTTTAAAGAAAATTAGATCATCTATCATCTACTAACCATAAAACCACAGCTATCATTTCGGTATATTTCATGTCTAAGATTTTTCATATGTATGTGACTGTGTGTTATATTTTCATACAGCATAGAATTATGTATTCTTTTAACATAGGGTAATGTCCCCCATGCCATTAAGACATATTTTAAAATAGCCCATAGTTTGCTTTGTCCTAATTATGCCATTGACTTAAGCACATTACTTTTTAAAATTCAAGCAGTATGGGAAAGTATAGATAAACACAGATAAAGAGGGAAATCTTGCCATCTGCAAAAATATGGATGGATCTTGAGGGCATCATGCTAAGTGACGTTAGCCTGAAGGAGAAAGACAGATACTGCATGGTATCCCTTATTTGGAGTCATTTAAAAAAAGCAACCTCATAGAAACGGAGAGTAGAAAAGTGGCTTCCAGCGGCTGAGGGAGGTGGGGAAATAGGAAGAGGTTGGTAGAAGGGTAGACTCTCAACTGTAAGATGAATAAGGTCTGAGGAGCTAATGTAAAATATGGTGACTATAGTTGGCAATACTATATTGTAAAATTGAAATTTTCTAAGAGAACAGAACTTGAATGTTCTCACACAAAAAATATGTGAGGTGTTAGATGTGTTACTGAACTAAATGGGAGGAACCCTTTCACAATGTTTATGTAAATCAAATAATCATTCATACACACTTTAAATATCTTATAGTTTTATTTCTCAATTATACCTCAATAAAGCTGAAGGGGGAAGAAATATCCTGGAACTTAAATAAATAAATATAACCCTGAAAGCACAATATTGAGACATTAGTAGAGATAACATTTTTAATGTTTGGTGAAACACACATATACACTGCATTTATTTGAATCCAAGAACTCATGCATTGGAATTGTTCCATTGTTTTAATAAAAACTTTTCGGGTACATAATAAACTTGATTAAATGTAGAAAAGCATTTTTTTTCTAACCAAAAATAGCAGACAAAGTGCACATCACTATCTTCAGTATAACAATCAGAAATTGAGTCTAAACCTATATTATATTCAGACTTAAAGAGACATCTAAATTACTTCTGGCCATCAGGAGTTATGTTAATATTACAGTGATATTCCACATGTTCATAATGATGACCTCTTTATTCTCTTTGACGCTGATAGTTTAATTTTGAAAGTCACTTAGAAGTTTTTGACAACACAGTTTTAGTACCTGAGTTACATATATATAATAATAAAAGGGTAATATGCTAATTAGACCAGAAGTCCTTCTGGACAACGTTCTGGATGAAGCAGGGGCTGTGAGGGAAGCCCGGGTCCCGGGTGCCTGTCGGCAGCCAGAGGGAAATCCGGGTCCCAGGTGCCAGAGGGAAGCCGGTGCCAGCAGCCAGGGGAAGAAAGGCCTACTCTTGCACAAATTTTGTGCACTGGGCCTCTAGTTCTTTTATAATGCACTAGAGGCCTGGTGCATGAAACTCATGCATGGCGGGGGGGGGGTCCCCTCAGCCCAGCCTGCACCCTCTTCAATCCAGGACCCCTTGGGGGATGTCAGACTGCCAGTTTAGGTCCAATCCCTGGGATCAGACCTAAACCGGCAGTCGGACATCCCTCTCACAATCCAGGACTGCTGGCTCCTAACTGCTCACCCCCCTGCTGGCCTGGTCGCCCCTCACTAACGCCCTGCCGGCCTGGTCGCCCCATGCAGCCTGCTGTTCGGTCATTACTGTGAGAGCATCCTGGCCAATTTGCATATTACCCTTTTATTAGTATAGATCAGTGGTCGGCAAACTCATTAGTCAACAGAGCCAAATATCAACAGTACAACGATTGAAATTTCTTTTGAGAGCCAAATTTTTTCAACTTAAACTTCTTCTAATGCCACTTCTTCAAAATAGACTCACCCAGGCCGTGGTATTTTGTAGAAGAGCCACACTCAAGGGGCCAAAGAGCCGCATGTGGCTCGCGAGCCGCAGTTTGCCGACCACTGGTATAGATCATTCATAACCTACTTGTCTCATCTTTCAAAATGCTGTGGTTTAGATTCCAAGCAACGTGGCATTTTCTTCTGCCTGATGTTGCATGTGACAGTTTTTCTTCTATGTACAAATAACTTCTTTACTCACTTGTACATAATACTCTATTACTGCATCAGATGGAATCTTAAAAAACACTTTTGAAGGGAAATAGGGGTCCACATTTAAATTGAAATTCAATCACATGACAGGCTATCAAGTACTTTAAACTCAACTGAGGAGACCATGAGATGAGCTGATTTTGCTACCCATGGTTACACTCCCACAAGTACAGGCAGAGCCAACAGTGGAATCTGCTCTGTTAGCAGCTGCCAACTTTCTTTTGACATTGATTACAAGATGCATCTCAACCCATTGTATGCATAAGTGTCTATAGAAATGTTCAGAAATGTTCAAATGTTTTCAAAAGTATGTTTCTTATGATTCAGGAAATAGGTTATGTACAATTTTATGTAAATAGAATATATAATCTCTGTAACTGTCAGTTGTAGCTATTTAAATTTACTACATGTGTGTATACATATATGCATATATACATATACATATGCATCTATATAATGTGTACATATATATACCAGGTATGCATTATATAACCACTAGAGGCCCGGTGCACGAATTCATGCACCAGTGGGGTCCCTTGGCCTGGCCTGTGGGATCGGGCTGAAACCGACTCTCCAACATCCTCCAAGGGGTCCCAGATTGCGAGAGGGCACAGGCCAGGCCAAGGGACCCCACTGGTGCAGGATTGGAGCCGGGGAGGGATGAGGGAGGTTGGCCAGCTAGGGAGGGAATACGGAAGGATTCCAGGGTGTGTCCAGCCCATCTCGCTCAGTCCTGATAGGTCAGACCCCAGCAGTAAGCTCACCTACTGGTCAGAGCATCTGCCCCCTGGTGGTCAGTGCACATCATAGTGAGCAGTTGAGCCACCTTAGCATATCATTAGTGTATTAAGCTTTGATTGGTTGAACAGACAACTGTACGACCAGACACTTAGCATATTAGGCTTTTATTATATAGGATGTTAATGGTTCCAGAGTATTGTATTTTATGAATGTACTTATCTTTTATTAATGGATATTTGGATTTTTATCCTTTTTTTTTTTTTGCTCTTATGTCAAAGGTACATATCCTCTATCTGTGTCTGAATTTGTCTAAAAGAAATACTGTTACATGAAATTGCTATGTTAAAGGAGATGCACAGTTTAAATATTACTACGTTCTACCAAATGTCCCTACATGAAGTTCATACCAGGATTATGATTAACAATTTTTCTATGCCCTAATCAACATGGAGTTATTTTCAGGTTTTTTTTTCACCTTTTCCAATCTAATAGGGAAAATGTGATACGTGATTATTTTTAGCTCCATTGTTAATTACTGTGAACTTTTAAATATCTACATCACATTTCATTCTGTCATGAATCATGATTTATTTCACTGCAGTTGTTAGGTATATAAATTGCTTCAAGTTGCTGCACATGCAGTGAACACCTTGCACATAATTCTTTGGCCTTAAGATATTTTCTTAGAATAGATTCTTAAAATGGGAATTTGGGGCTAAAATTATGAAACTTTTAAAAGTTCATGCTACACATTGCCAAAGCAGTTTTCTAGGAAGATTATACCAATTTTAACTCTCATCATTCTATCACCGTGCCTACTTCATTATATTCTCACAAACATGAAGTATTTTTTTCAGATATTTTCTAATCTGAAAAGGTAAAACATTCTCTGTACCTGTTGCATTTCTTTGGTTACAAGTGGCCACCACCTTTCTGAAAGTACACACCAGACTTTTCACAGAAAAGCATACTCCTCCTGCCCAACATGCTTGGATGTCTATTTCAGAACCTCTAATTCTCCCCCATTCCTTAAACAGACTCCTTAGATTTTCTCTTGGTGCTCATGTCACTGTCCACTATAGGCCATTGTATTCTGGCCTTGCTCCTGTTTGGTTCAAAGCCTAAACCAGGCTCACCCAGCTTCTCTGATCATATCCCCTGACTAGATTTCCCCCTTTCCTGCCTTAGTGCAAGGACCACCCATGTCCATGGGAGAACAGCTCTGGATTGGCCAAACTCTCACGCCTCCCTTTCCTGTACTCTGTTCCTGTGTAAGGTTCTTACTAGGTATTCTCCCCATATCTTGATTATATCACCCATAATTTATGGCACCACAGATATTATTCACTCGGTGGAAACTTGAATAAATAATAGTTTTTAAAATAAACAATTATTCTTCAGTAAACCCAGTGCCTTAGACTTTTTTTTCAAAAGAGTTGATGAGGTGTACAAGGTCATGAGCATCCATGGCCCTTTTAAACTATGGACCAGTGCTTCTCAAACTTTTCTTTCTTTATCCCCTCTCCCTTACTCAGGGAGCCTTTTTAGACCTTTGTTTTTCCATAATTGCTTCCCAGTAGAGTTTTAATATCACAGATGTTCTGTATATGTGGTTATGTACTGTATGTATGCTTTATATGTAAAAAAGTAAGATTGCTTTTACTTTTCCCCAAGAACTACATTTTTCTCTTTTTTTCCACGCCCTACCCCCCAAGAACCACTTTTCACCTCCTTTGGGGTGATACTGCTGCACTGAGAATACTTGCTGTGCATCTAGCGTTACCTTGGAGCAAAGTATACTAACATGAATGGGCAAACATTGATAATACAGGGTAGGGTTTACTAATGCAATTGAAGTTAGATTTGATTTTCATTCCCAACACATCACTTACTATAGAGCAAGTTACCTTGAGCAAACTGTTTAATTTCACTAGGTTTCAATTTCCTTACTGGTAACACACTAGAATACATAATAGTTTGTACCTCGAAAAGATGTTTTGAGAATAGAAGACATAACGCATGTAAAGTATTTAGCACAGTGGTCATTACATATAAGTACTCTACATAAATCAGCTATTGATATAATTATTTATACTCTTTGAGTCATGTTCTACCTGGCTCAGCTTTAAATGTCTGATCGAATACATTCTCAGTGCTGTCTATATGGAACTGGCTAGGATTTAGTTGGATGAGTTCTCATACTGAAGACATTTCATTATGGCTTGTCTTCTCTCTCATGTCTATTTTTAACAATAGTCCTTGTGTTGATTATGTTTGATGTGATGTTGAGGATGAAAACAAAGTATAATTTTTCCATTTTCTGAGTCATACATTATTTTAGAATGTTAATTAATTAGTGCAGTTTGAAGAAAATTTTCTATAAAACATGACAAAAATGTCAGCTGATCATATGTTTCTCGACAGAGTGGAATTTGAAAAATAAGAAATATATGCAGCCCAGCTGGTGTGGATCAGTAGTTGAGCATCAACCCATAAACCAGAAGGTCAGGATTCGATTTCCAGTCATGGTACACATGCTGGGATTGCGCACTCCATCCCCAGTAGGGGGTGTGCAGGAGGCAATGATCAGTGATTCTCTCTCATCATTGATGTTTCTCTCTCTCCCTCTCCCTCCCTCTCTGAAATCAATAAGAACATTTTTTAAAAAGAAATATATGCACATGAAATTATATATATATATATATATATATATATATATATATATATATATATATATATATATCCAGAACATGTAAGCAGGAACTTATGAAGAAGAAAACAAAAAATAACTCTATTTCATACCCAGAAATTCAGTATCCTTTATTCTACTCTACGATAACTGACTTTCTTAAGTGTGCCATCCTCCTTTTCGTGAAGGTGAATGCCTTGCACACCAAAAAACATGTAACAGGTATAACTCACGCAATGCCGTTGTGGGTCAAGATGAAACCTATGTGGCTCCTTACATGGAAAGAGCATAGACCTATATTTGAATCCTGACTCCACCACTTACTGTCTGTGAAAATGTGGGCAAATAACTCTTCTTTCAGATCTTGTTTCTTGATCTGTAAATATTTAGAAAGCAAACTCCATGAAGTCAGTGAAAGTGATGGTGTAAAGTCATTGTCAATTGACAGTTAATAAAACTATTAATACCTGAATAAGAAGGAAAAAAGACACTTCCATCATAGCCACTTCAAAAGAAAATCAGGAAATTGAGAGGCCCTTAGGAAAATTTATAAAACTCTCAATTAACTCTGCAATAATGGCCCGCTTAATCATGATTCAAAGCCAAATTTGAACCTAGATTGGTGTGTAGAGCTATAATACAATTTTTTATCAGAAAAATATACCCTTCCTCAAAATATCAACACAAATCATTTTTGTTCATTCTAAGAACCCATTATTTGCTCATGTGTTAATAAAAATTTTTCACACAAATACAGTTTGTGATAATTTAGAGTCCCAACCAAGCCTTTTGTCACTATACTAGTGGCCCAGTGCATGAAATTTGTGCACTCGGGGCGGGGGTGGGGAGGATCCCCCAGCCTGGCTTGTACCCTGTCACAGTGCGGGAGCCCTGCGATCCATCGCCCCAAAGAGGTAGGCCCCGCCCATCCATTCGGGGCTTCTCGATGGATTGCCCCAAAGAGGTAGGCCGGAGCCGGGGTAGGTCTGCAGACCTCCGCATGCCTGCGAACCCTTGGCTGGGGCCGTGGCAGAGAGGCTTCTCCGCATGCCTGCAGACCCCTGGTGCAGGCACACAGAGAGGCCTCTCTGCGGCAGCCCCGCCCCCATCCCCGATGCTGCAAGTCCTCGCCCACCCGTGCCTGCTGCTCACGCAGCTTGCTGATTGATCATTGCTGTGATGGCGTCCCGACCAATTTGTATATTACCCTACTAGGAGCCCATCGCGCAATATGCGTGCAGTAGACCGCCTGCCGCTTCCGCCGGAACCGCAGCGCACTGCTGGGAGCCGCGCTGCTTCCACGGGAGCCGAGAGGGACCCACACTGGTTCCATGGGAGGCGGGAGGGAGCCGCGCTGCTTCCGCGGGAGGTGGGCCTGCTGTCTCCTCTCCAGGCCTGCACTCGGCCACAGAGGCTGTGGGCCGGCCCCCCTGTCCCTGTCCATGTTCACTCTGGGCCTCACCTGCACGCGCAACCACCACCTGTCTGGTCGTGACCCGTTATGGCGTCCTGGCCTAATTTGCATATTTCCTCTTTATATTTTTATATATATATATATATAATTCATGTAGATACTTTGAAATTATAGGAACCATTTAAATACATTTATTTTGGGATAACTTTTTTATAATAACTATTCTTAGATAACCAGGATATCCTATATCATATTTAATCTTCACAACATCTGTAGAAGATACTATAGTTTATAAAATGATGAATCTAAACTTCAGAGAGGTTAAGTAATTTGCTCAAAGTCACACAATAAGTGATAAGGTTAGGATTCAAATTAAATTCAATATTATTTCTTTGTCTTTATCACTGAATTATACAGAATGTACTCTATAAATTATAGAATTGAATATAATTTATTTTTTATTAATTCCAACTAATACGAACTGCTTTAAAAAAAACAAAACCCAATTTCTACTCTGCTGCTTCATACAATTTCTGAAATTTCTTCTCTCTTCTTTTATGCATTCTGAGACTTTTTGTTGCTTACATGTGTTTGTTCCATCTCCGTCACCCTCATTTCTGGATGTCAAGGTCATTTGCCCACCTTGACTACGTGCTTCACTTTCATGCAGTGACCAGCAAGGTTGTGAGATGAGGCATCTTTGCTAAACTCAGGATGCAAACATTCACTTATTTGTAAACTTTCTTGTACTTTTACCCAATTTCTGTACCTGATTATTTTGCTTCCTTTTCTCCTTTTATTTAAAAAACACATTTCATTCTTTTTTTAAATATGTTTTTATTGTTTTGTTTTGTTTTAGAGAGAGAGGAAGAGAGAGGGGGAGAGAGATGGAAACATCAATGAGAGAAAAATATCATCGATTAGCTGCCTCCTGCATGCCCCCTACTGGGAATCAAGTCTGCAACCTCGGCATGTGCCTTGACTAGGAATTGAACCAGTCACCTCTTGGTTCCTGGGTCAACACTCAACCACTGAGTCACACCAGTGGGGCTCCTTTTGTGGGGGGAGGTGTATCTTTCTCTTTTAAAAGTTCTCTCCGTTCCCTTTTTTCCTTTAGTGTTGTATATACACAGTCTATATTCCATATTCCACAAATCAAGGACCTTACCTTTTAAATATTTCATACTATTAGATTTTTTTTACCTTAAGATGTGTGTGTGTGTGTGTGTGTGTGTAATTTTGCTTGGTGATGAGAGTCACAGAAAACTGCCTTTCAGAAAATATCCTCACACACTGGTGACTCTGTGTGTCTTTTTCTATTTCTTAGAACCCCTAAGTGTACATGAAATTGCTTTCCAGGACCCTCGAGTTGCTCTTTTGTCAGAATTTCACAACCTGATGGCAGCAACTCGTCCTTCTGGGCTACTACAAATGCGCCATCAGATGCCTAACCAAATTTTGTTCTGACTCTGTGCTCCTAGAGCAGAGTAGGCTAGAGAGTGGGATCCAGAGTCAGGCATTCCTATTTAGAATTTTCATCCCAATTCTGTCCTTAACTACTCACTAACTGAGTGGCTATGGGGCAAGGCTACTGGATATTGTGAAACCTGTTTGCTCATCTGTAAAGCAAGGATAATAATGACAATTTAGCCCTGTAGGCATATTACCAGGATTAAGAGTTAATATAACTAAAGTTACCTGAATAATTCTTGGTATACAGTGAAAACTACAGAAGTTTTTGTGATTGCTACTATTGTTTTTGTTAGAGTCAGGAGACTTAGGATTGATTTTCACCATCACTTACTAGCAGAGTGACCTTGAGCTAGTGAAATGGAGATAATTGTACTGAATTTGATTATCCCTTCAATGTATAAAGAACATAAAGCCATATTAGTGTTTGATCTTTTATTTTATGGAAGGCCCTACATAATAAACACTGTTTCTACCTTGAATTCTTTAAAAATGATCATTGATAGTAATATGTTATAACATTAAATTATTTTCCAACTTTACATAATGCTTTACCTTTTATTTTTAATATTATAGTTCCTTTCCATACTTTAAGCCCCATGAAGATTAGGGCATATCTTATATTTTTCTATGTATCCTTCAGCACCTAGTACAATGTCTAATTATTGCAAGAACTCACACTTTAATAAATCAAAATACAAACATGCATTCAAAAAAAATTTACCTCCTGTTGGTCCACGCATTATATCAAGCAACTTAAACAGATATAATAACCACATAGATAACAAAGGTCTTACGATGACAGAATTTAAGTGATGAAAGAAACCTGACAATTCTAGTTTACTTTATGCTCAATGAAAAATACCATTTGTGGTATCATTTCCCTTTGTTTCCTTTTCCTACTTAACTTCAAAGAACCTACTCTATTTCAACAACCTGAATAAAGCTTGCCCTGACAAAGTAACAGCAACAAAAATGGCAATAACTATGTCTTTGGAGTACATACCGTGCTAAGGACTTCACAAATATCCCATTTGATGTTCACCACAAGCCTTTAGCATAGATATTATTATTATCTGTTCTATTTTAAAGGTAAGGAAACTGAGTCATGGACATTCACGATTCAGAGCTAAGTCTGTATGACCAGAGCCCAAGCTTCCTTTTGTTCAATCACAGAACAGTGCCCCCATCCGGCTTATTTGGCAATTAATCTTGGGTGAAAAAAAAACCTAGTGCTATCACTTTACTGTCTTAAGCTTTTGTTTGCTTATGTTAATTATTATGTTTTTCATATATTTATGTCTTGTTTCTTGAGCGTTTACATATTTGTGTCCCCACCATTATCTTGCACGCAGTAGAGGTTCAGTAAATGTTTGACAGATCCCCCCCTCAACTTCCAATGAAGAGATACTATTTTCAAGGCAGCTTATTTCCCTGTTAGAAAGTTGTTTCTACTGTTCAAATTTTTTTAAGTACCTATAAACAACTTAAAAATCATAGAATTCTAAAACACAGATAGTATGTATTCTGTTGCCTTTGTCCTATGGTTGAGAAAATCTAAAGTTAATTGAATTGCCCAGGGTCACAAAGCTATTAACTTGCAGCTCCATGGCCATGAACTCTGGTCCCTTGAGTCAATGTCTGGTAATATTATTTCAGATATTTGAAAATAGTTGACAAGCTCCTCTTAGTCCTCTTAGGCCATGAGGTTTGAATTTTTCACCACCTTAGATAATCTTCTGGTTTCAAACCAGTTTTCTAATGATAATATTAACAGACTCTCTTAAGGTACTGCAAGGGAACAGAAGCATTCATTTATTACTAATAGCACTTTAAGTATAATCTTTATGTAAATTAATCTGTCATTATTAGTAGTAAAACATGTATTTGCCTTAGAGTTTGGTCATCCCACTTTATAGTAATAAAACTGTATCTTAAGGAAATAGTTAAAAAGAAAAAGAAGAACAATTTACTTTAAAAATGGATTTAGAATAATCGCTACTTAGAAATGGCTCAACATTTGTAGAATATGTATAGAATAATATATATTTGTCATTGAATATTGTGATTCATCTAATTCTCAGTTCACTTGATAAGACTATTATCCACTCAGTTTCACTATTTTATTCACAAGAATCTCATGGGAGACTATTAAAGGCTTTGAAGAACTGAAAAATATTATACATGATATTCTTTTCATCTACTAATATCGGCATTTCTCACCAATTTTTATCTTTATTTCTAAGAGGTCACCTCACTTGCATTATTGTCTCCCTCACTAAATTCTCCACCACACTATAGCTAGAGTGATCTAAACTCAAGCCCTCTTTTTAACTGTCCTATTTCAAATGCTTCAAAACCCTCTCATTTTCCATAGAGGGTATTCTTAACTTTAGTTCCAGGACTCCCAAGGACTTTAAGAATTTTATAATTCTGTTTCAAATTTTATAATTCTGATGCTCTGAAAAGCATCATAAATTTGTATTAGATTATCAAAAAGTAACTGATTTTAATGCCTATAAATCACATATAAAATAAAGACAAATTCTCCTAAATATTTATATAAACCTTTTCATGACCTAATTCCTAACCCCCCAAGCCTCATCTCCTTCTTTGTCTCAGCCTTCATAACCACCACATTCATATATATATACATGCACAAACACACACATACACATCATTATAATAATGTCAAACTTCCTGTGGTTTCTCAAAATATCATGTGAACTGAGCAAACATATGTCTACCTATGTACATGCTGGACCATTTTCCTTCTCCCCATCCTGAGATCCCAGTCATCCTCAAACCTCAGCCACCTTATCACCTTCTCAATGAAACCTTCCCTGACCTATCCAAGCATGAAGTGCTTTCATAGAGCTTTGCTCGTACCATTCTTAAAGCGTTTATTAAATTGCTCTAATAATTTGATTGAAGATCTATCCCTTCACAAAACTCCAAGTCACAATCATAAGGTGGCTATGATCCTGATATAATGGTGAGAATCCATCCCTCTTGCCAGGTTTTAACCAACAGTTAGGGAGACCATGCTACTTCAGAATAACCTAGGATTCATTCAATAAATATTTGAACTAATGTGTGAACAAATAAAATGAGCAACACTATAACAAAATAATGGTCTTTGTTTACATGTGCCTTCTTTATTTATAGATGTGCATAAACTTTACCTTTTTGATACCCAGTAACGGATAATTTATTTACTAAAAGGTCAATGTAATTCTGGCTCTGTTTTACGGAATATGGAGGTCTCATAAAAGAAGTTCATGTCTTACTTTCTTCTCTCTAAATGTTTACAGCAAAGAAATAGACATGTATAAGACTCACTGTTGGTACTTTACTTGTTACTTGCCCTCAAATGATGCTAAGTAGGAATACTTAGTCTATAAAATGATATAACCCTCAGAGCCTAAACTTTGCACTTAAACATATCTGAGTACCAATCTTAAATATTCTGTGTACCAGCAGTGCAAGACTGACCAAGTTGTATAAACTCTGAGCCTTGGCTATATCAACTACAGAATGAAGGTAATGCTTCCTTCATATGTTTACAAAGATAATATACTATGTACCACACCTGGTAAGTATGCAGCAAGTAATGGTGATGATAGTGAATGGTCTTGACGGTGTTAATGCTGATGGTGATGTTAGCACATTGAACTGCAACTCCTTGAAGACAAGGATTTTCTTTAATTTATATTTGAATCCCTAGCACCATAGTACCTGATACATAGCAGAGAGTAAGCAGATGTTTCTTACTAGTATAATCAGTTGCCAAGTTCTAGATATTAACAGCCAAGGGAAATAGAACAAGATGAGACTAGCTTGAACTGGAATTATCAAGGAAAACTTAATTGAAGACAGAGATATTCAAAGGATATATTTTTTCATTGCCAGAGAACGAAACAGAAGTGACTGAGTTACTGAAGATAAAAGAAGCATAACATGAAGTCTATGATGGGGCGGGGAGAGTAAATGTCTTCCTTTGAAGCATTAGCGGGGGACATAATTAAATACTTTGTAATTGCTAACACTTTACTGTTCAGCACCAGGCCTACATATTAACAACAAAGATAATAATCCCAAGCCTTGCTCCCTTTGGAAACCTCTCATTATGTCAAAACCATACAAGAAAATGTCTCATTTAAACAAACTGTATGACATAATAAGAAAAACATGAGCTTTATAGGGCGCCAAATCTAGGTTTGAATTTTAGCTTTGCCATTCAACTAACTTTATTGTCTTGGACAAGTCACTTACCTCTTTGAGCTTCAGTTTCCTCTTCTGTAAAATAGGAACAATAATGTTTGTCCCACAGGGCTGATGTGGGGTTGCATGATATTCTTGTAAGGTATCCAGTGCAGTACCTGGTGTGTAGCAGGTGTTCAATAAACATGCGTATTGCTGTTATTTTTAACTAGAGGCCCGGTGCATGAATTCGTGCATTGGGAGGGGCCATCCAGCAGACCCGCCCCAATAGGGGCTGATTGGGCAGAGGGAGGAGGGGGTGGCAGGAGGAGGGGCCATGGGCAGTTGGCCAGCTGGCCCTGCCCCCTGGTCAAACTCCCAGTCGAACTCCTGGGTCGAGGGGACAATTTGCATATTAGCCTTTTATTATATAGGATAGTATGAATTGATGCATTTATGTGTTTGTTCCAAGCCAAGGGGTACATTTTGGTTGTCCATTTTTTTGGACATGTAAGCTTGAGCCTACTTGATCTGAGAATAATTGGGAAATAATCACAGAATTTTTTAAATGGGAATAATCCAGAAAAGGACAAAGTGTAGCATTGTACTCTGTGACTGTTTGTGTCTTTAACATGAATAAATGCTAAAAGTGTTAGGGGCAATTATGTAGGGTGAATGCTCAAATAGGAAGCTATTAATTTTCTTTATTAACTACCTGCTGTACAAACTGTCATGCAAATACTGCCTTGTGCTTTATGCAAAACCTTGAAACACCTAGGACTTTATTCTTCTGCTTGGATTTTTTTCTGTAGTAAAATACATACTGAATTAATTTCAAGTGTGTTTGTCTGTAAACCAGCCAAATATCTCTTTTTAAATATTTGAGCTCTATGTTAAATATACAGAGTTATGGTTCTTAGCACATTACCTGTTTTTTAGTAGTAGATTACATTCTTCAATCCTTTAATATAGTTCCACATATACTAAAATGTCTATTATACCCATATTAATGAAAAATTTTCATTTTATACAGGTTCCTCCAGGGGACCCAGCCCCCTAACCATGGGGGCCCAGGACACCCTCCCTGTTGCAGCAGCATTTACAGAAACGGTCAACGCCTATTTCAAAGGAGCCGATCCCAGCAAGTAAGCCTGGGAATTAGTCCCCTGTATTCTCCACATTTTGTCTTATTCAGTGGAGGCTACCTTAAATATACCTAGAACCAAAATAAGTCCAGCAAACATGAACAAGTTTTATACCTAGAATGGAAAAGAAGATTTAATTAGGGATATTAATTCACTGATTATTTTTTAAAGAATGTACCAAAAGATCCAATAATCTAATATCTTACTATCCAGAAATCTCTGACTTAGTGTTGGTTGCAAGTAACGGAATACCCTAACTCAACTCTGTCAGCAATGAGAAAATCTATTATGTCACAAAAGTAAATGTCCAGATCATGTCTTCTGTTGCCCTCATCTTTCCTGGACAAGAATCTCCTGCGTACAAACTAAAACAATGGTGCATTGGAATGAGAAAGTGTGTGTGTGTGTGGAGGGAGGGTAAACTTCCCATAACACCTGGATAAGTGAGAGGGCAAGTTATATGTGACCCTTACTCTAAGTAAGGAAAAACTGGCCAGAAATAAATAAGTGAATAAATTGTAATCACAGCAAAATAAAACTTCTAGGGAAAAATTTACCACTCTATATTTACAAGAACCTTATTTCACTTATATCAGTACATATTGATAAGGGACTTGACCAGAATGTATATGTAACATAACTAAATGTTTTGTCTCTATATAAGGAGTTTCACAAAAAGAGTTCAGGAAGTCTGTGGATTCCCTGAGATTATATTACTTAACTTACATGTGTGTGCATATATGCATTTATCCGTAGAGAGGCTCTACAACATTAATCACTTTCACAAAGGGGTTCATGAACCACACACACACACACAAAGTTAAGAGTGATTATTGTTCTACACTAAAAACTAAATACTTAAGTCAAACTAGGTTTCACTTGTGTCACTAGTAGAATTCAGGTCTGAATTTGATGGATAAACAGGGCAAACCTAAGTGAGGGCAATATTGCTTTTTATTTTCCACTTGCAAGGATAAGGGCTGAGAAAACCTTAGTATCTATGGAAATAACAGTGAGAGAAAAAAGTCAATGTGCATATAGAACAATAGGCTATTTTATAAAAATTTTGAAAGCAATGATAATTAAGAATAATTAGAACTTTGCTTCCCATATGTATTTTAAGTGGGAATCTGTATGACTAATCATGAATTCTCTTTACACTTCAGAAACACTCATTTTTATAAGTCTAGGTGTAACACTACTACACTGGGAAAGTAATATAATTAGTAATTCCACCTTTTGGTGTCCTACCCAACCTCTGGGATCTATCAACCACTCTATTGTCATGTCTTTTTAAATATCTAGGTTTTATTCTAAGCCCAGAGTATTGTAGAGAAGCAAACACTGTGGACTGTGGTATCTTAGTCCAATTGGGCTGCTAAAACAGAATACCATAGAGTAGGTAGTTTATTTCTCATAGTTCTAGAAGTTAGGAAGTCAACGGTCAAGGAGCTGGCAGATTTGAGTGTCCAATGAGATCTGGCTTCCAGATTCATAGACAACCTTTTCCCATGTAACCTCACATTGTGGCAGGAACAAGGGAGCTCTGTGGGGTCTCTTTCTTTCATAAGGGCACTAACCTCATTTATGAGGGCTCTACCCTCATGTCCTAATTACCTCCCAAAGGACCACCTCCAAATGCCATCACATTGGGGACTAGATTTCAGTCTATAGCACTCTGGTTTATCTCAGGTCCTTTCTTTTTCATCTTCAAAGCAGGAAGTTCATTTGTTACATCCTCATATCAATAGAAAATAGAAATTAAAAGCTACCTCATACAGAGGTCTGAGTTTGAACTGTTAGAGCAAGGAAGTACCCTGAGTTTAAGTTCTATATATACTACATGGGATAAACCTGGGGGCTATAGACTGAATGTTTACATTCCCCTGCCTCCATGCCCCAATTCATATATTGAAACCCATAAAAGCAGTCGAGCCAAATTAATATTTAGTGCTTTTCCTATGCCTTTGGATATGAACTGAGCCATTGACTTGTGGATGACTGCACATATTGAGCTGTTTTTAATTATACTGCCATAAATAGTTGCAGAATATACTATATATTGGTAGATAGGAGATATGGATTATTTCATTAAAATTATGAGATCTAAAATTTATGAACAGATCATGAAGTAGCGTTCTTTTAAATTTAATTTCTTCTCCAGGCAGTAAATCATTTTCATTGCTTTCCCTGTGTTACTCACTTTCAAGGAAGCAACTCAAGTTCAAAAGTTTGATCATGGGGTGAGGAAGGAAGGAGGAGGATAAAGCCAAACAGCACCACATAGGGAATGATGCAGAAAAGAAATGTGGATTTGCTTTTGCCTGTGGTTCCCTCTCATCCTGAATCAGAGCCTTCTCCATGTGTTCAGACCATACAATGGAAACAGAAATCTTTTACTTTAATTGTTTTTTACAATCCATTATGATATACAATCCATTCAAATAGAGTTACACTTTTTCCCTGAGTATTCAGAACACCTGTGACAGGTATTCTGCCATCTGAGTCTTTTTCAATAGCTGGTAGGCACAGAACTCCTTGATTTTTGCTGCTGGCTGTGTCAACTTCCACATGAAATCCCATTATTACCTCCTATTTGAACAAGCCTGGTACTAGGGATTAATTCTCTAATCCCCTAGAAAAACTTGGGTTTCTCAGCTATATTCAATCCATCCCTTATCATCATACTTCAGTTATTTATTCAAGTGTTTGTCTCCCTGTTTAACCTGGAGGCCTGGGCAAGGACCACATTTGTCCTGTTTTTCACTGTTCATTCTAGTGCATTGCATTATGCTGGGGACATTGAATAGGCACCCTGTGCATAACTGTGAAATGTACTCTGCACTAGCTTCTGTGTTATGCACCTTTGCCTTCCCAGAACCTAAGACATACTACTTGCCTTCACAATAGTAGGTAAGATATGTGCAAGAAACAACTAAATTTTCCAAAAAATATGTACATATGTCCATGGAAACTAGAGAAAGGAAAATTTAAGAAAGGTTAAATGGAGAGGATATTAAGGAAGGCTTCAGAAGGGCCTGCTTTTGAACTGAGTCTTGAAATATGAAAAGGAGTTGCCAAGTACAGTGATCGGCAAACCACGGCTCACAAGCCACATGCGGCTCTTTGGCCCCTTGAGTGTTCTAACGCCACTTCTTCAAAATAGACTCGCCCAGGCCGAAAACCGACTTCTGTGCATGGGCCATGAAGTTTCAATCGCACTGCACGTGTGTGCCCGCACGTGGTATTTTGTGGAAGAGCCACACTCAAGGGGCCAAAGAGCCGCATGTGGCTCACGAGCCGCAGTTTGCCGACCACTGGCCTAGTACCTAAGCCAATGGGAGCGGATTATAAGGAAGAGAAGCTGTTTATGCACAGAGGTATGTTCGTTTGAAAAGAAGACCATGGGCTTAGTTATCAGGGAAGTGCAGAGAAGTCACATTTAATGAGGATGCATTTCTGATGACCTCACATAAATCAAATCCACATATTCACTGGCCAAAACTGGCCAGCGTTTCTGTTGACCGGCTAACACGGTGCTGCCTATGGGAGGACCCAGTTTATAAGTCACTTGGCCAGTAGACTTTGAACTTTTGCCATTTTCTCAAATGTTTCCTTTGTAAGGATTCACATGATTTCAAAGTGTATTCATAAAGTAAGTTTGCTAATATTTCCATATTGCAGTATTTTATATTTCCATAACTCACATTCACATGAAATATAGTCACGTTGTATGCTGATAGGAACAATCATTAAAGTTAAAGATTTTCCTTTAGTGAATATTGAGAATATTAATTTTTACATAGAAAATTTCAGATCAACTTTGACATTGGATGGATTATTAAGTCAGCAAAAGTCTGACTCTGACTCTTGAGATGCAGTTCAGAAATGTAAGTGAGGAGACTTGGTGTCCTTATAGTGCCTTGTACTGAAGACTGTCATTGCTCACTGTACACTGTAAGCCCCTTTGAAGGCAGAGGCTGTTTTGCTCACATTTTAATTGCCTCCCCACTCAAAAAAATAAACTTACACAGTGAGGAATCAATAGATGTTTACTGATTTAAGAAACACCACCTCCTCCCCTTGCTGACTTGTTTTCAAAGAGCAACTTTATCCCCCACCAAGCCACCACTTAGATCTCATGTTCAGCAACCTGGAAAAGAAACTGAGCAGTTTTCCTACCAATTAAAAAGCATTGGGACCACCGCTGCTAACAACAATATGCTGAGTGATGGTACGCATCGCAGTCTAATTTACCGAGTGCTCTAATTACTGTTTTCTCCTAGATTTATCAAATGCTATTCTGCCTGTTCGCATATTGTAAGACATCAAGGGAAGACTCAGCTTGAGAGGAAGTGCAGGCTCGGCACCAGTTTAGCACCATTAAATTAAGCAAGGCTTATGGACCTAAGAGATAGAGAAGGGAGGCAGCAGAGTGGGCACCCAAACTTGGGCTCAGCAATGTTCTTCAGAAGAGATGGATGGAGGGGCAAAATTCTCATTCAGAGACGTGCAGAGTGATGTGTGACAGTATCTGAGGGGAGAGGGTAGCACATGGCAAACCAAGAGAGCTCACCTGCCTTCTGCATACAAGCCTGTAACACTTCTTCACATAAGCTATTTTGAATGTGGACCCAGGACTGTCTCACCTGAGCCCCGTGTGTCTCATCAAGCACAGTTACACGGTACACAGGGTGATGATGGGGCAAATAGAGTTTCCTAGATTCAAACGTGAGCAACATTTTCATTTGTTGACCTCAATTTCCCTAGAAAGTATATTCCTAAACTTACAGTTGTAGAACTGCTACCAGGTTCAGTTGTCCAGATATATGGGGAAGTCATAAAAAAGTTCACTCATTTTAAATATTTACTCTTTCCCAAAGAAGAATAATCCTTTTGAAATTTCTGCTTCTGGCCAAGGTGGGGTAACAGGGACTGATTTACGCTTCCACTCGAAAATACCTCAAAAATACCTTGAAAGCACACAAAATATGTGAAACATTGATTTGCAAAGGACAGTTACCCTGGAGAGGGTAGGGGTGCCATGTGATTGCCTAGCTTACCTCTCTAGGGTGTCCAGGCCATGGCCTGGGTAGAGCCCTGCCAATTCCCAGCTGTTCATGGGGAAGTGTGTCACCGAGGCACACTCCACTGCAGAGCTGACTGAGCGGGTGTCCGCAGAAGCTAGTGGCCGGTAGATATTGCCGGCCACTGTGCGCTGCAGGAGCTGGCTGTGGAGAAGGGGCATACATGGCAGGAGCCTGGAGCTGAAAGACCCACTGCATTGCAGGATCTGGGCACTGGGGCAGCCCAGCTACATGCACTACAGGAGTCAGATGCTAGGGAAGCTGCTGTGCTACGAGGCACTAGCAAAGCCACATGGGCTGCAATACCCAGGCATGGAGGGAAACACATGCACTGCAGGCACCTGGCACTAGATAGGCCCTGTATCCTGCAGGAGCCCGCCTAGTAAGCATACTGGAACCAGGAGGAAAATCCCGTTTTCCTGCAATGTCTTTCCAGCGCCCTCTAATGACAAAGCTTAACATGGTGCCTGTTGGCAGAGAAAAAACATTATAATTGGGCCCATTATAATTTTTTTTCAGAGCAGCAGTAAAAGGTGAATTGGAGCTACATTGATTTTATGTGGAAGTTGACACAGTAATTCTAAATTTCATATGGAAATGCAAAGGACCTACAATAGCCAAACTCTGAAAAAGAAGCATAAATTTGGTGGACTAACACTACTTGATGTCTATAATAAAGCCATAGTATAAAGACAGTGTAGTATTGGTATAAAGGCAGACAAAATAGATCAATGGAACAGAATAGAGAATCCAGAAATAGGTCTACACATATAGGGACAACTGAACGTCAACAAAATTTTCAACTGGAGAAATTCAGTGAAGAAAGAACTGTCTTTTCTGAGCAGATGGTGCTAGAACAACTAGATATCCACAGCCACATACTAAACGTGAACCTGGGTCGGCCACCATGTTTCTCGCCTTTCAGCCGCAGTGACAGTTGGTCAGAGGAATTTGGGGCCATAAAACGGCTAAGCAGAGCCAAGTCCTTCAAGAGATTTTATTCCCTCAAAGTTGCTCCCAAAGTGAAGGCCATGACTGCCCCTGCACATCCCCAGGACCTCGACTTCGCCAAATTACCAAATGGTTTAGTGATTGCATCTCTGGAAAACTATGCTCCTGCATCAAGAATTGGTTTGTTCATTAAACAGGCAGTAGGTACGAGGACTTAACAACTGAGGAACCTCTCATTTGCTTCGTCGTGCACCCAGTCTGACTACGAAAGGAGCATCATCTTTTCAGATAACCCGTGGAACTGAAGCAATTGGTGGTAAATTAAGTGTGACTTCAACAGGGAAAACATGGCCTACACTGTGGAATGCCTGCGGGATGACATGGAAATTCTAATGGAGTTCCTGCTCAATGTCACCACAGCACCTGAATTTCATCGTCGGGAGGTGGCTGCCCTTCATTCCCAGCTGAGGATTGACAAAGCTGTGGCTCTTCAGAACCCACAGGCTCATATTGAAAATATGCATGCTGCAGTTACCAAAATGCCTTGGCTAATTCCTTGTGTTGTCTAGATTATAGGATTGGAAACGTGACACCAGATGAGTTACATCACTATGTTCAGAACCATTTTACAAGTGCAAGAATGGCTTTGGTTGGACTTGGTGTGAGTCATCCTGTTCTGAAGCAAATTGCTGAATGGTTTCTGAACATGAGGGGTGGGCTTGGTTTATCAGGTGCAAAGGTCAGATACATGGAGGTGAGATTCGAGAGCAGAATGGAGACAGTCTTGTTCATGCTGCCTTTGTAGTAGAAAGTGCTGCCACAGGAAGTGCAGAAGCAAATGCATTTAGTGTTCTCCAGCATGTCCTCATGTCATGCGAGACAGCAATGCCACCAGCCCTCTGTACCAAGCTGTTGCCAAGGGGATTCACCAGCCATTTGATATTTCTGCTTTTAATGCCAGTTACTTGGATTCTGGACTCTTTGGGATTTATACTGTCTCGCAGGCTGCAGCTGCTGGAGATGTTATCAAGGCCGCCTACAACCAAGTCAAAGCAATTGCTCAAGGAAACCTTTCCAGTACAGATGTCCAGGCTGCCAAGAACAGGCTGAAAGCTCGGTGCCTAATGTCAGTGGAGTCTTCTGAAGGTTTCCTGGATGAAGTCCGGTCTCAGGCTCTCGTTGCTGGCTCGTACGTGCCACCATTCACAGTCCTTCAGCAGATTGACTCAATAGCTGATGCTGATGTTATAAATACTACAAAGAAGTTTATTTCTGGCCAGAAGTCAATGGCAGCAAGTGGAAATTTGGGGCATGCACCTTTTATTGATGAGCTGTAAACCTGAAACACATTGTAGGAAAGAGCTGGACATTTTCTCAACCCAGAGCAGCAAACACATGAAAGTCCCACATCTATAATGTAACATTTGTCTTGGTTTTCAATGAGGTGAAATATCTTAAAAAGTATAAATGCAGGTAATTGTTCCCTGCTGACCTAAAGTCAATGAAATATTCTAAGTGTTAAAAAAAAGAGTGAACCTGAATCCATACCTCACAACTTATACAAAAATTGACTGAAATATCCTATATAATAAAGAGGTAATATGCAAATTGACCCTCATGTCACAAGATGGCTGCCACCACATTATCACAAGATGACCACCCCCATGTTGTCACAAGATAGCTGGCAGGGGATGGCAGTTGGGGGCGACCAGGCCTGCAGGGGAGGGCAGTTAGGGGTGATTGGGCCTGCAGGGGAGGGCAGTTGGGGGTGATCAGGCTGGAAGGGGAGGCAGTTGGGGGCGACCAGGCCTGCAGGGGAGGGCAGTTGGGGATGATCAGGCCGGCAGGGGAGCAGTTAGGTGTCACTCATGCTGACAGGGTAGCGGCTAGGTGTCAATCAGGCCAGCAGGGGAGTGGTTAGGGGGCAATCAGGCAGCCAGGCAAGCAAGTGATTAGGATTGTGAGAGGGATGTCCGACTGCCCGTTTAGGCCCGATCCACTGGTATCGGGCCTAAACGGGCAGTCAGACATCCCTCAAGGGGTCCCAGATTGGAGAGGGTGCAGGCTGGGCTGAGGGACACCACCCCCCCCCCCCACAGTGCACAAATTTCATGCACCGGGCCTCTAGTATATTATAAAGCCAAATGTAAAACTAAGAAATTTCTAGAAGAAAATATGGGGAATATTTCTGTGACTTGGCAAAGATAGAACCCTCAAAGAATAAATTTATTAGCTACAACCTATAAAAAAATAAATTGACAAATTAAAACTTATTTTCAAAGGTACTCTTAAGAGAAAGAATAAGAAAACAAGCCACAAATGGGGGCAGGGGAAGAGAGGGGAGTGGAGGAATCTTTGCAAAGCATGTATCTGATAAGTTATTTGTATCCAGAATGTATAAAGAACTTATAAAAGAACAGAAAATTCAAATTAAAAACTTGGCAGAAAATTTCAGCAGGTACTTCACCAAAGTAGTTAACTGATAACAAAAAAGCACATGAAAAGATGATTAAGTTCATTGGACATTAGGGAAATGAAAGTAAAGCAACAGTGAGATACCACTGATCACCCATTAGAATTGCAGAAATCAAAAAGACAGACCCTAGCCAGTGTTGGTAAGCATCTGTAGAACTGAAACTCATATACAGCTATATTTTCTATGTTAGAAAACAGTTTGGCAGTTTTTTTAAAAAGTTGAAGGTGCACCTGCCATGTGATCCAATGATTCCACTCCTGTGTATATATCCAAGAGAAATTAGAGCAGATATCCATTCAGCGACTCACACATATTCATCATAGCTTTATTTGTAATAGGACAAAACTGGAAAGAACTCAAATATTTAAAGGTGAATGGATTTTTTTAAAAACCCTATGGTAGTTGATATGTTACCCAGCAATTATAAGTCATGAACTGTTGATGGTCACACCACATGAATGACACTCAAAATAATTATGCTGAGTGGAAGAAGCCAGACCCAAAAAAATCACATGCTTTCTGATTAAGTTTATATAAAATTCTAGAAAGTGCAAACTAGTGTATAGTGTTGGAAAGCTTATTAGCAACTGCCTAAGGACAAGGAGTGGAAGGATGGAAAAGGGCAGGAAAGAGGGATACAGAGACGCATGAGGAAATATGTAGGGATGTTGGATATGTTCATTATCTTGAATGTGTGAGGGTTTCATGGGTGTATACTATGACAAAAATTATGGAATATTATACCATAAAAGTGCGCGAGGAGGCACCCCACAGGGGGCCGGGACCCAAGCTTGACTCGCACAGCACCGGCTGTCATGGGAGTCAGGCTGGACCAGCGCTACAGGAGGCCAGACCGGTGCTGCGGGGGCCGGGACCCACACCTGACTCGCAGTGTCCTCCGGCCCCTCTGCCTGTGTCTTCTCCGGGGCCACCCAAGCCACCACGCCAGCTTGGGAAGGCCCCCCTCCTCTGTCTCCATCTCCGCTCTGGGCCTCACCTGCGCACGCAACCTCCTCCTGTCTGGTTGTGACCCATTATGGAGTCCTGGCCTAATTTGCATGTTACCTCTTCATATCTATATCTATATCTATCTATCTATCTATCTACACATATATATCTATATATATACATAGACATATATATAGATACATAGATGTGTCATCCTAATATATAAAAACCCAGGGTCCATAATGACCAAAGGCTCGACCGAACGCCAGGCTGTGCACGCAGCAGGCTCTGGTGGGCAAGGACTGGCAAGCGGGCTGAACTGCTGACCTTTTGGGGAGAGAGAGAGGCGGGGCTGATCAGTGGCTACCGTGGCTGCTGGCAAGGCCCGGAGAGAGAGAGAAGCAGGATCTTACCCTGCTTCTCTCTTTCTCTGAGCCTCATCAGCAGCCACGCCAATCTCTCTCTGAGAGATCAGCAGTTCAGCCCACTCGCCAGCAGCCTGGGGTGGCTGTTGATCATCCGTGCCTCTCTGAATCCGGCCTGGAGATAGGACCAGAGACACTGACTGGCATAGAAACTGACCAATCAAAACCAAATCTGGGTGAACTGTGAAGAGCCAATGACTGCTTACATGAGTTTCAGTTCTACAGATGCTTACCAACACTGGCTAGGGTCTGTCTTTTTGATTTCTGCGATTCTAATGGGTGATCAGTGGTATCTCACTGTTGCTTTACTTTCATTTCCCTATGAAGGGAAGGTCATCTTCCGGACGTCCGACTTCCTTCCAGACAAAGGACCAGGCCTTCAGGGGAGGGCAGTTGCGGGGGAACCAGGCCTAGCAAGCAGAGCTTTTGACACTGACTGGCATAGAAACCAACCAATCAGAACCAAATCTGGGTGAACTGTGAGGAGCCAGTGGCTGCCTAGAAGGTGGAGCTTCTGATGCTGACTGGCATAGAAACTGACCAATCAGAACTGCGAAGGCAGAACCTAAAGTGGGGGCTGAGGAGGGGTTTTAACCCTTTGCACTCGCTTGCTTTTTTCTCAATTCCTTTATTCTACTCGGGATTTAATTTTTTAAATACCCCAGATTTTACAAAGCATGGCAGTAGAATAAAAAACTAGAGTTTCTTTTCATACACTTATTTATTTGGATTTTTTTTATATTTCAAATTATTGATACATTCAAAGAGTAATTTTAATCTCAATGCTAACCGTGTCGAGTCACACTCGACATCCGAGTGCAAAAGGTTAAGGGCAACACCTGTTTGGTGTAAGGTGTAAGAAAGCGATTCAATTTTTTAATGACCAGTTTGGCAGTATAGTGCATATGGCTGGCTATCAGTCCAGATATAGGGATTATGTATTTTTGTCTGCAAAGAGCATCTCCTCCTGCTGAAAAAGGCTTCCCCCACCCATTAATCAATCCTATCCTATATAAGCTATCCTATCTAATAAAAGAGTAATATGCAAATTGACCATCACACCAAAGCACAAGATGGCTGCCCCCATGTGGTCAAAGATGGCTGCCCCCATGTGGACACAAGATGGCCTGCAGGGGAGGGTAGTTGTGGGAAGTTAGGGATGACCAAGCCAGCAGAGGAGGGCAGTTGGGAGTGACCAGGCCAGCAGAGGAGGGCAGTTGGAGGAGACCAGGCCAGCAAGGGAGGGCAATTGCGGGGGACCAGGCCTGCAGGGGAGGGCAGTTGGGGGGGACCAGGCCTGCAGGGGAGGGCAATTGCGGGGGACCAGGCCTGCAGGGGAGGGCAGTTGGGGGGGACCAGGCCTGCAGGGGAGGGCAGTTGTGGGCGATCGGGTCAGCAGGGAGGGCAGTTAGGGGTGACCGGGCCAGCAGAGGAGGGCAGTTGGGGGAGACCAGGCCAGCAAGGGAAAGCAGTTGGGAGGGACCCCGTCCTCCAGGGGAGGGCAGTTGCAGGGCACCAGGCCTACAGGGGAGGGCAGTTGTGGGCAATCAGACCAGCAGGGAGGGCAGTTAGGGGTGACCGGGCTGGCAGAGGAGGGCAGTTGGGGGAGACCAGGACTACAGAGGAGGGAAGTTGAGGGGGGGGGGGGGACCAGGCTTGCAGTGGAGGGCAGTTTGGAGGGACAAGGACTGCAGGGGAGGACAGTTGTGGGGACTGAGGCCTGCAGGGGAGGGCAGTTCGGAGCCAGCAGTCCTGGATTGTGAGAGGGATGTCTGACCTCCCATTCGGACATCCCTCAAGGGGTCCCAGATTGGAGAGGGTGCAGTCTGGGCTGAGGGACACCCCCCCTCTGTGTACAAATTTCATGCACAGGGCCTCTAGTCTATACTAATAAAAGGGTTATATGCTAATTAGACTGGGTCAACTGGCCATCTTCCAGACGTCTGACTTCCTTCCAGACAAAGCCATGGTGGTGGGGGCCAAGGCAGAGGCAGTTAGGGGTGATCAGGCCAGCAGGGGAAGGCAGTTGGGGGTGAGATCAGGCCAGCAGGGGAGGGCAGTTAGGGGCAATCAGGCTGGCAGGCAGGTGAGCAGTTAGGAGCCAATGGTCCCAGATTACGAGAGGGATGTCCGATTGGAGAGGGTGCAGGCTGGACTGAGGGAATCCCCCCCCCATGCATGAATTTTGTGCACCAGGCCACTATTTTATATATAATATGTCAATTATATTCAATAAAGGCCTTTAAAAATGAATTATTCTTCCTTGCAAATTATCATCCTACTGTGTGAACTTATATGTTAACTGATGTAACAATTTCAACCAAGTAGATAAGTTAATGGAATGCAGATTTGTTAAGTCAGAAGCTTAAGTTTACCTCAAGGGTACATGAAAGAACATGCTCAATGCATCAATCATGTCCCTCAGAGAACTAAAATAAGTCCCAGTGAATAATGTAATAGCATTGTGCAATTTAATATCTTTGAATATGCTGTCAAAACTTCAGAAATCAAAGAGAGAGAGAGAACCACCAAAATAGATGATTCTATTTGTGAGGGGAACATGTAGATTTTTCTACAAAAGAAAAGCTGCACTTTTCTTCTTCCAGTTTAAAAAGACATTCAGTGGAATAGCCACTCTCTTTTTTGGATAAGTGTTAAAACAAACCATTGAGTCTTAGAAATGATTTGTATTGAGAGTGGAGTTACAAGAGCTTACCTTTCATCTGTTGCATAAGTCTGTTCTTTTTCACAGCTGTTTTGATTCACAGCATACTGATCTGTGCTTCCTCTCTTTCCTCTCATGTGTTTTGATATGCCAGATGTATCGTGAAGATTACTGGAGAAATGGTGTTGTCCTTCCCTGCCGGCATCACCAGACACTTTGCCAACAACCCATCGCCAGCTGCCCTGACTTTCCGGGTGATAAATTTCAGCAGGTTAGAACACGTCCTGCCAAATCCCCAACTTCTCTGCTGGTAAATATATTTTGCACAATTGTTTTAGAGATGTGTGTAGCTTAGCACTTCATTCTCAGATAAGGAAGGGATAAACCTTAGCAAGGGAGTAACACTGTAAAGCAATTACTGCTGCTCAGATATGTGTGTAGATTCAAACTCAGAACTTTTACAGCTGCCCAAATGTTTTGTGATGGACTGTGCATCTGTGCACATATGTATTTTAATGGCCCACTATCTCAAGTTGCTGGGAAGAGATTTAGAGTAATAAAATCTCTATTAGTGACAATTTATTTATTTTCCGTTTTACTTATCATCAGTAGACAATGGATAAGGATGGTGGAAAATGAATCCAATAAAAGGAATAAAATGTTATTGTATTAGCATCTTTAAAGTCAAACGATATTTGAATTGTGCGTTACTCTTCACATGAACATGAAAATCTTTTCTGTGAAACATAATTACATTCACATCGAGTGCCTCTGTTTAGTATAGTGTGAAAGTATGACCTACAATAACACTGACCTGGGCTGGAATCCTGACTCTCATACCTATTAGCTATTCCAATTTAAGCAAATTACTTAATTTCGCTGACCCTCCATTACTATCTGCTGCCTTGCTGTGTAGCTACAGCTCTGGAAGCTCTAGGTAACTTGGATGTTTTTAGATAATAAAACTTTAAACAGCCTGAATCAGCATCTTTACCTCAGATTGATTAGAGGCAAAGTCTCGGAGGCCAGGATTCTCTTCCTACATGCCCCGTGTTATATAGCTTTACTGTGTCCTCAACAGCCTAGACCAGCGCCCAGCAGAACCACATAGATCATGCTGAGACTTGGCTTCCCCTCCCCCACCCCCACCCCCACCTCCTCACCATCCCCCACCCCCACCCCCGCCGCCAAACTACCCCCTCTAAACAGAACAGTAGCAGTTTCAAGGCTCTGATGTTTTTCTGACAGAGCTGTTCTGATTTGTTAGACTTCTGGCAGCTTACTTGTGACCTGCCTTTATAACATTATCACTGCCACTCTTCTGTCTTCTTAGTCTCTAATTTTCTCTTTTTATAACGTTTGCTCATCCTTAAAAAGGAAGATAATTCTTCCTTTACAGATAGATTTTAATGAAATGTTTCTAAGGTATCTAACAGAGTGCCTAGCACATAATAGGTGCTCAAAAAATTACATCTACTGTTTGAGGTAGTATATTCTGAAAGTGAAATGTCATTAAACTTGAGTTGTATCTTCAGTTTCTGAATCACTTGGGTTCTCAGTTTCCTCATTATGTGGGAAGTGAGCAAATGCTTTTCACACTCTTATGTGACTTTTTTGTCATTGATAAGAGCATTTTCAAGATATAGCAGATGGGTCACCTGTGGGCAGGCACCTGAGCAAAGCTAATGCTTCTCATAAGAATACAAAACTCCTCAGTTCATCAAGACTGTGCTTGTCTAGTGTAACTACCATGGTAATTATCATTTAAATTACTGGGTCATCTTGTAAGAAAAGTGACTTTTTTATGACTTAGATGCTCTTAGGTGATATATTGTGAATGCTAAAAAGGTAGCATGGTAATTTTACTATCACCATTTTTTGCCGCAGTTGGCGACAAAGACATTTGGCCAAATATTTAACTCAGTAATTTCTGAGATACTACTCTTTAAGTCAATACAAAACAAAAAAATCAATGAATTCAGCTATTTGATTGCATTAACTGACTAAGAGGAAACTGGTGATGTAGAAAGAGCTATTACGTTTGGATTAATAATTCACTCTAAAGCAACCAGTTATCATTATGATTGGTTAATACTACTGGGTACTCACTGAGATTTATAAAACTACAATAATGCCTCCCTATGGGTATTAATCTATTAACTTAATACCATTTAGAACTGCAATTGACTTGAAACCATACTACTGTTAGTAATATAATCTACAAATTGTCAAAGATGGATGTAGAAATCAGACTGCAATTTGCTAAGATGATTCTTTGTGTCAAGATGATAATCATTTTTTTTTCTTCCCAATTGAATAGTGATAATACCCAAAGTGATGCCAATAGCAAGGAATTCTGGGTAAACATGCCAAATTTGATGACTCACCTAAAGAAAGTGTCTGAACAAAAACCCCAGGCTACATATTATAATGTGGACATGCTTAAATATCAGGTAAGCCTATTTATATGGCCAACGTGTGGTTTTTACATTACACATGTATATTCTAACATACCTAGCATTAAATAAAAGTAAATAAAATAACATTGCTTTTAATATTATTTAAAAGCTAAAATTATAAGAAAATAGAAATTTTAAAAGACTACTTGCAGACTTAGTGACAAGAATATTCATACATATTCTTAGTTTAAACTTACAAGTAAAATATTTTATTTAAATATTAGAAAAACATGCCACAAAATGAAGTTGCAGAATATTACATCAGTTAAGATTATAAATATTGATAAACTTGTTCACTGTATTTTGTTAAGAACATTACTATACTAAAACCTCTTATTTTAAATTATTAAATGTAAGTACTCTGGTGTTTTTTTCTAATGTGGTAGTCCTATGAAATAAATTCTAGTAAAATTCATGGTAAGAAATAATTTGATGTTAAAAGATTGGTTGGTACAACACAATATAGTATAAAAGAATTTTCTTTTTGTGTCCAGGATTGCCGTCCTCCCAAATTATTACTGGCTTGGTAAATAAGCTTTCAAACCAGGATTCAATACAGCCTGAGTACCCTATCAATTCCCAGCCTCTTGATCACCTAGGTTATCTTTAATGTAATTTAATTTTTGGGATTAAATATGTTCAAATTATTTTTCTTAAGATAAGGAAAAAATATTATTTTTAAAGTTGTATTTTACTAGAAACTGGTGCATCTTAAACCTAACTCTATAATCACCAGGGAACTTGTAAATGAATACTAGTTCTGAACTTGTTCTAATTATATATAGACTTGAGGCCCGGTGCACAAAATTTGTGTGTGTGTGTGTGTGTGCGGGGGTCCCTCAGCCCAGCCTGAGCCCTTTCACAGTCCGGGAGCCCTCAGGGGATGTCCAACTGATGGTTTAGGCCCGTTCCCCCTGGGGAGTGGGCTTAAGCCAACAGTCAGACATCCTTAGCACTGCTGTGGAGGCGGGAGGGGCTCCTGGCACTGCCGCTGGGCTTACCAGCCATGAGCCGGCTCAGGGCTTCTGGCTGAGCAGTGCTCCCCCTGTGGGAGCGCAATGACCACCATGGGGGCAGCTCCTGTGTTGAGCATCTGCCCCCTGGTGGTAAGTGCATCTCATAGCGACTGGTCAGCCGGTCAACTATCTGCCCCCTGGTGGTCAGTGCACGTCATAGTGAGCGGTTGAGCGGTCTTAGCATATCATTAGCATATTACGCTTTGATTAGTTGAATGGACAACCAGATGACTGGACACTTAGCATATTAGGCTTTTATTATATAGAATATACATAGATATCTATAGTAAAATCTATTTGTAAATATAGAACTAGACATAGAGATATAGAAACAGACACAGATACAGACATAGACATCTGCTGGACCCTGAAACTTGCAGAGATTTTGACTTACTTGGTTCAGAGTATGACCCATATATCTGTATTTGTTTCAAGTTCTCCAAGTGGTTATAATACACCCTATAGGTTGAAATGCACTCATAATATCGTAAGGAAACCATTGAAATCGAAGTATATATATGATGGTACATTTTACAAAAACTCAAATGGATTTGTTTTTTCTGTAAGAATTGGATTATCTAAGCTTATTATCAACTAGAGGTCCAGTGCATGGATGCGTGCACTGGTGGGTCCCTTGGCCTGGCTTGTGCCCTCTCGCAATCCAGGACCCCTCAGGGGATGTCGGAGAGCCGGTTTCGGCCCCATCCCCACAGGCCAGGCCGAGGGACCCCCACTGGTGCACAAATCCATGCACCGGGCCTCTAATATGCATACAAGATCTTTGGTTAATCTCTTCCCGCCCTCCCCCTCCTCCTTTCTCTCTGAGATTCATCAGTCTGTTCCATGTTTCCATGCCTGTGGATTCTGCTCCTGGGTTGAGCATCTGCTCCCTGGTGCTCAGTGTGCATCACAGCTACCAGCCGGTCAAATGGTCAGCCGGTTGACCGGTCGCTTAGGCTTTTATATATATAGATAATATTAAACAAACACATAATATGGCAGAAATTCATCACTTTTATAATTAAAAGATAATATAAAATGCATTTTCATTTAACTTTTTTCCCCCAAAACATTTAAACATATTTAGTGATTGCTTTAAGATTCTGAGAGAAATTAAAGGAGTTAAGAAAAAGAAATTCCAGTGTAATTTTTCCCTGAATAGGAAGTTAAATTCTGGGGCACATGCATGGTTCTTATGCCCAATGGGGTAAAACTAAAACTGTAGCTGTTTTTTGTTTTGTTTTGTTTTGTTTTGGTTTTTTTGTGAACTTTCATCACAAATCCTGCATCTACATTTTCAATTCAGATTTAAATTGTTTTTTTGAAATTTTAAATCCTGTGAGATTTTTAAATTCTTCATATTTGTCATTAAGTGAACCTAGAAAATAGATAGAATCACCTATTGCAATATGAGTTTAGAGTGTAAATATAACGTTGGCAAGAAACTGAATTCTGGAATTAAGTCACCTTCCTACTGGCCACTGACCTTAGGCACTTCATCTCCCTGGACTTCAGTTTCCTCATCTGCAATTAAAGATAATAATGATTCCTACCTAGATATTTTATAGGTTGTGTGAGGAGCTTACTGTATTTCAAAGTACTTTGGAAAGTATAAGTGGCCCTAGGCCTGTTGTTCTGTGTTAAAGTGTGCTCTGAAAAATCTCTTGTTGAATTGTGTTGTTTTCAATTATGCAAGGAATTGGGTGGGAGGCACAACTAGTGTTTCTGTGGGATTGCCCTCAAATTGCAGCATGTTTAGTTTCTGGTCACCAGTATCATCCCCCAATAATAAGGACAATCAAAAACACACACTCACTTAGCCACAAGCACCTGGCTGAATAGAACCACTATGAAGCTGGAACTGCTGAGGACAGAGTGCAGAAATACCGCTTTTGATCTATCTTAACTGATAGATTTTTAAGTAAAAGTTCATTTGCAGAGGATTGTGTTGTTAAAAATATTTAAAGTTTAAAAAATCATAATAATGATTATCTAACTGAAATTGTCCTCAAAAGCCATGCCTGTCATTTTATTTAAAAAACAACGACACATTTCTGGGCTTGGTTCTGCAGCAGCCACTCCTGCCTCAGGCCACTCCACCATGGTGTCCATATGTGCAGACATTGCGAAGTCAATAAAGAGCTGTTTATACTTTTCAAAATCAGCAAAACTCATACTCCATGACTCAAACTGCAAGGGCATAGACACCACCCAATTGCTCCTGCAATGTGGCATACTTAGAAAAAGAGAATTTCCTAGAGCTATTCATTGTCACATTGAATGATCAAGGAATAATAACATTGTGAATTTTTTCATTGTGGACCTTTAAAACTCAAGTTGATATTATTGGCTTTAGATAAAATATATTTTAGTTGATTCTTCGAACCTGGTTTTTCCTTGGTCAGACTCACAGTTGATTCTAACTAGAATTGACAGTAGACAGCTGAATGCTGCACTTCCAGTTAGAGGACCAAGTCCTTATTTTGACAAATCCGAAGAGTAACAATAACCTGCTTTGTCTAACTCACTGGTTTGTTGTGAAGGGCAAATGTGATAAGAATATCAATAGGTAACAATAATTAAAACACTGGTCACTGACTCTGTGCCAGGCCCTTTGCTGAGTGTCTCACATGAACAGCTTCAATCTGCCCAATAAATCTATGGGTAAATATTATTGTTGTTATCATTCCCATTTGGCAGATGAGGATATAACTGAGGCACGGAGAAGTTTAGTAACTGGTCCAAGATCACTCAGCTTGTAACTGACAATGAGAACTCACATCCAGACCTGTCTAACTCCTGGGCCTCAGCCCCTAACCAGTGCTCTACCACCTCCTTAACTGACATAAAGTGTATTCTAAACTCTACAGTGCTAGAGAGTTTAGTCATTGGTTTTATTTTTCAATCCATAACAACTTCCCCAAAGCACCAGCTCTCCCTCACATGGCACCCTTCATGGTGATTTTCACTGAGAGCTCATCTATCTGTGAGCAGCACAAACAGCATGATGACGTTTTCATATCTAAGAACACTCCTAGGGGAGATAATCCTAGCTTCTGGCTTGTTTCAGATTAATGGTGGAGGCTTAACTATTCTCTGTCCTGTCATTTGGCAAGGTGTCCGCCCAGGGCATTCAGTCCACACCTCTGAACCTGGCAGTGAGCTGGCGGTGTGAGCCCACCAGCACCGACCTGCGCATAGATTACAAATACAATACGGATGCAATGACAACCGCGGTGGCCCTCAACAATGTGCAGTTCCTGGTCCCCATCGACGGAGGAGTGACCAAGCTCCAGGCCGTGCTCCCCCCGGCAGTCTGGTAAGGAGCCCCAACCCCCTTTCACCTCCCCAAAGAGCTCCTCGGGACAGAGGGACCCCAGACTTCTTAGCATTTGTTTCCTACTGGAGACCACAGCAGGCCGGTGTGTCAGGTTCAGGGAAAGAAACAGAAACCACCGCAGCTATTTTAAGCAGAAAATGGTTTAGCACAGGGATTTAGATGCCCACACATACGTGGTGGAAGTGCTAGAAAAACAAGCTTTCGGCTGGATCTCCAGGAATGTTTCCTGGAAAACGCAGCATCGGCCGGCCAGAGGAGCAGCTCACCTCGGCCATAACCAAGAAGGAACATCCGTTGGCTGCCAGGACAGCCACTGAATTCAAGACCCCCACTGTCGCTCAGGTGAAGGATGAGGAAGCTCCTACCAGCTCTGCCTTAACTGCCTTTCAACACCCACCAAACCGCAGGCTGGACTGGAGCTCTGCGGTCAGATCCCCACATCTTAGGTTTCTGGCAGCAGAAAACAGCCAAGAAAGCAGCAGGAGAAAGGCCTCGCTCTCCCTTCTGTTCTCCTGATCTCATGCAGTGCGCGTAGCTGGCGAAGTCTAATCTGCACCCGAGGCCCTAAACACAAGAGAGTCTGAGCAGTGGAGGGTTTCGCTTTGTAGCCTCTGGGAACAGAGACTGAATAGGCGCCGAGTAGCAATGGCAGCTCCTAGAAAAAATGTTCTGGGTTTTCCATATGATTGTCAAAAGCAGAAAATGGAACATTTTTTAAAAAATGAATGTCAGTCAGATAACAGCTCCAATGTCAATGACCTGAACTGATGAACTAATAACCCTTCTCATCTATCTTTTCAGTAGATGTGTTTTAAAAACTTAACCCTATTGACCTCTAAATATCTATCCGACAGTGTTGTAGCCGGTTACAATAAGGAACAGGAAAGGAGAGAATTTATGTGTGGATAGATAAACAGATAGATAATGTTTAAATTGTAGCTAGAATCTTCAAAATCCTTTTTTAAAAATTTAACACTATCTGGAAAAAATAGGGCATCTATTAAACAAAAAACCTTGCATATGCAAAAGTCTTTTACCAATTTTATTTTTAGGAATGCTGAACAACAAAGAATATTGTGGAAAATTCCCGATATTTCTCAGAAGTCAGAAAATGGAGGTAATGTCATCACAGGCTTACTTTATTTAATATCTGAGGCTGAAATAACTTGCAGGTATCAGGTAACTATTAACCAAAATACACTTTATACTAAAAGCAAGCAAAATATGTCACTTCATTTTGATATATGTATTTCAACCAATAAAAGCAAGTAATTCTTCAATGAATCTTCTGCTTCCCCTTTTCTGACCCAAACCCCACATCAAACAGACCATATTTTCAGCACACACAAAAAAGAGAGCTCTTAATGAGGCATATTTCCACTCTGTATCAGCTCTCACACTCCCTGATAGTTTAGATATGTTTTACTTTCCTCTGATATCAATCATAGGTTGGAGAACACGTTGCCTTCTGAGTAGCATACTTTCAAATTTTTTAATACTGTTTGGCTGAATTACACTTGAATCTGCATGCAGTAGGAGTCACTCATCATATGTAATGATAAATCTTATTCATCACCATTTTGTCCCTGAAACATATACTATTTTCTAATAAGTTAAATTTTGTGTATTTAATTTTGAATACAGTTTCTAAAATCATATCCAGAATGTGGTGTTGACTGTTGTCTTGCAATTATATAATACTCTTTTCATAGGTGTGGGCTCTTTATTGGCAAGATTTCAGTTATCTGAAGGCCCAAGCAAACCTTCCCCATTGGTTGTGCAGTTTACAAGTGAAGGAAGCACCCTTTCTGGCTGTGACATTGAACTTGTTGGAGCAGGCTATCGATTCTCACTCATCAAAAAAAGGTTTGCTGCAGGTAAGTGTGTATCTTGTGAGTTTCATTTGCAAAAATAATGTTGCCTCAGCAACTCTTCCTTCCAAAGAAAAAGTTTGTGATTTCCTCATCTTCTTTCTACTCCTCTTTCCCACTTCCAACCCCCAATTCCTATCTCAATTAGAAAACAAACCAGTTTTTGAATGAAGAAAAAACTAGGACAGTGGACTAAAATTAGAAATTAGGAAAGCCCTGGCTACTTATCATGGCTCTGGCTCTGCTTCTTAGGTGGGACTAATTAATCATTCCCATTATATAGATGTGTACACTGAGGTTAATGAAGTAAATGTTGTTCGCCTTGAATGTATTTTTTACCTGAAAACTTTTCTTCTCCAATCTTCATAGATTTTAGACTAGTCAGGCTTAGCTGAGATTTAAGAGGCTCCATCTCTCTCTTTAACAGCAACCTTAAAGAATCTACCTCGGAGATCGGGCCTTGTTGCCCATGAGCTGATGTGACCGTGAGATGGGTTTTGGGCACACAAGGTCATTTGTTGGCAGGGGATTCCCCAGTACTGGGGTGACTATACCTGTCAATGATTTGTTGGGATAAATTCTGGTTTTCGTATGTGCTATAATGATATAATTACTAATTGCACTCCTTTCACTCTCAGAAATGACCCAGATTGGAAAGTAATTATATGTCTGTCCACTCTTCCTACAATAAGATGGATTCTCACATCCAGGAACAAATCTCCCAACCTATTCTGAGCAAAACCCAAATTTGTGAAAAATGTTTATATATGGAAATGTGAAAAGGCCACTAGCTGGTGTGGAAAATAGAAAACTCAAAAAAATGTGATGTGTCTTATAATTAGTATTACAGCCATCAAATATGCATTATTTGGCTCTTTGGGTTAAGGTAGGAGGAATAGAAATGTTAGCCATTTAATAATCACATTATTGATTATTATATAGTAGGTAACCTGTTGGTATGTATTTTGTTTTACAGGAAAATACTTGGCAGACAACTAATAAAATCTTGTGCAAGGATTTGGAAGATTCCTATAATGGAGAACTGTTGTATGAGAAACAGGTTTCAATTTTGATTTGATGAAAACAAATCAAAATCTGCACTTGGGGTAAATCTGCTGGAAATGCCCACGACTTTTCAGCAGTGATTTCCCTCACACATACCATGATGACCAATCCTACAGTATTTACTTCTAGGTGTAATATTGTTATGGTTTTAAAATGTAATTATTGTATTTGTAAATTGTACTCATTCTAGTAAAGCAGTTAGACACTTGAGTTTTAGCATTTTACCACTCCTGAAATGGATGTAATTTAAACTGTGGTATGTAAATTTAATAGTAGTACTGTTGGATGGCACAGTGCTTACAGAGGTAGGTTGAATTTTGTCAATATATAAAGTTTAAATATAATATTGATAGCTATCACAAAGGGGGTGCCACATACAAAGGAAATTAAGTGGAACCAGAAGAAAACTTTTTTTCAGTTCTTAGTATGTTTTATTCTAGTGCTAAATAAAAAATTCTATCTTCAAATGTTTAGTGGGTTAAATTCAGAAACTATTTCAGAAAAAAAATTCTAAGGTTACAGCATATTCAAAGAAAAGCATTAATTAACACTTTTTAAAAAAGCTTTTTTTTCAAACTGCAAATTTCATAAAAATGCAAACTGTGTAAACAGGGCCTCTTATTTTTATAACTTGTGTAAAAAGGGAAAGCAATTCATATTTAAAGTTTAAGTATATGAAATTATAATCAAGAGTAAAGAAGATATTGACATCTTAACTACTTCCCCTCTGTCTACAGCTTAGCAAATGTAGAGATTGTTGAATAATCCAGTCAGACTAAAACCAAAGTTGTGATTTTAAAACTTCAAGACTTTCCATAGTTGAGCTGGTTCGCAACTTTTGCACAGTTACTCTGAACAGAGAGTTTCTCCCACCAAGCATGGAGAACGGTTCCACGTATCTTCCTCTTTACCCATAGGAATCAAAATGTTGAGACCAAAAATCTCATAAAAAAAAATGTTTGACCCCTATTTAAATCCAGAAGGAGAATTTTAATCACAATCGTTTATAATATTTGGGAAGGTAAAAAATAAGCTTTATCAAAGAAGTTCTCTCCACATAATTGTGTAATAAAGTCCTTTTAGATAAAATTCATTGTATGAAACTATAAATCTTTGCCATTCTGGGGGGAATCAAAAAGAGTTATAAAAAATGTGTTATTATTTTATTGTTGCAAGGTATAATAAAAACTTCAAGTACTCAGTTGGGCCTCACGATGTGGGGATTCAAAATAGAGAAGCACTTCTTCAGGGATCCCAGTTATAAAATCTTCCTTCGTTCTGATCTGAAAACACAAGTCTTCCTTCAAGTCATAGAACTTATTTTAAACATAGGCAAATTCGTGTTCTAGGTTATACTGTTAAATAACTGTAGTTATAAGTTGTTTTATTTATCATTAATTGCTAAATTTTACTTTACATTTACTCGTATTAGACAAAGAATCTTGAGCCCCTTTAAATTTTAGAATCTTACTCTTAAAATGAGATTGTGACTGGCAGTTGTTTACAGTGGAACTTTCTAAATTGGTATTTGTACTTCTCAATCAGTGCTAGCTACCCAGAGGATGTTCAAAGTGATCTGCCTTGTATTAGAAGGATATTCTCAATTGGCTTTTCAAGTCTTGTGTTGAAGTTTTTTAAACAAATAACTAATATACTCATGTTATGTAAAGATATTCTATTTGATTTTGAAACCGAAAGAGAAAATGCAAATTTTTAAATCATATGAAATGTAGGGAAATTTCGAACACTAAAACCAATGGAAAATAAATTGCAGAAAACTGAGAATTATCCAGCATATAAATATAAAAATGTGTTTAAAGTCATCAATTTGTGAAAAAACATATTGAAAATTAGCACAACACATATTAAATGTGTAAATATTACTGTTCTCATGTCTTGCTCTTTATATTTTATTTTATTTGGTTCTGGAGTGAATTGGTAGTTAAACACAAGGACTTTTTGTCAATAAAAGAATAATTTTGTTGACATTGTAAAAATGCAATTTAAAACATAGATTACAATAATCCCTAACATTATTCAAATGTTTCCAGGAACTAAAATTTGAAACAATGAAGATATTCTATGATCCCTTAATTAGTCTTTGTGAAACAGAATGAAAGTCAGTGATTTCAGAGTTACTAAACCTTGAATAACCAGAATCTCAATAGAGAATATATCCCTTCTCAGTTCAGAAAATAGGTTAAATAATAACAAACTCATATCAGGGAGATTTGGGTGTTTTTCTTTTACTCTTGTAGTTTATATTCTCCTGTTACACCTGTACCCATAGTACTGTGCAATGAGAATTCATGTTAGAAAAAAATGATCCAAGACAATGCAAGAGTCTCTGTTATAAAAGAAACATTAAGCCAGGTTCATTATCAATCCCTAAAGCAGAACAACATGAGCTAGTACATATTAACATTTTTTAATACTATGGGTTAAAATGAAAAGAAAGGGTTTCGTTAACCAGAACACCATGTTCTGAGCAATATGGTTAAAAAGGTTCTGCTCTAACAAGATAAGAAAGTATGAATGATACTGCTTTATTTTGGCAAAATGGAAAGTATGTTTTTCTTTTCAAATAAATTCCATATTTTCATGATATTTTTTAAAAATAAATTCTCATTATGAATTAGTCTGAATTTTATCATAATTGGAATTTATAATTCCTAAAGATTAAATTTTTAATTCTTTTTAAAGCTCTATTCTTCTCTACACCTACAGCCAAAATGAAAATTCACTGCATGATATTTGGGAATCTATTTTACCTATAAAGGAAGAATGTTCACATTCCAATGGTTTCAAGTGAATAGATAACAGATCAGAATGCTGAATGTTTTGTGTATTTTCACTCCATCTTTATCTACAGAGAGTTTGAGGCCATAATTAAACATATTTCCGTTTCTTCTTTTCAAAGAAACCTGCACAATTCTAGTAACGTAACTGCATTACACTGACACTAACCAGCTGTGCGACCCTAGACAAGCACTGCTCTTTCCAGTTTCTCCTCTGCGGTGAGGGATTTGGATTGCCAGTGGTTTCCAAGCTTTTCTTAACAGCAGGACTTTTCCTACTAGAACTGTGCATGGAATCCGGTGAGGCAAAACAGCTCAAAACAATGCGGGAGTTCCTTCAGCAGTTTAAATCTGGGTTCCCTGCCCCACGCCCCCAGCACTGTTTCGACAGCATAATAACACCTCAATGATCTATACACTTTCTTCCACCTCTGAAATCCCATGATTCTACTTGACTCAGATAGATTCACCTTTGGGGACTTTACAAGGACACTTGTACAATTATAGAAATTAACTGACATACAATAAAAATTGATATTACTTGAGCGCTTACCATGTACTAGTCACTATAGCTATTAGCTCATTTAATCCTTATATCAATCCCCAAATTGTAGGTACTCTTTTGAATTCCTATTTTTACAAATGCTGACATTGAGGCCTAGACAGATTCATGAATTTGTCCAAAGAGACACAGCAACTGGAAGTGACCCAGTTATCTTGACTGAGGAAGGAGCCCTGACCTTGCTCATTCTGGAACATAAACTCTTCTGTTTGATTTTGTTACACATATTCTATTTGAATGCCAAAGTGAAGGTGCTATGAAAAATTAGTATCAAAATCAGGATAATTCCAGTAGCAAACTTGTTAGGAAAAATGTGTTTCTCAAAATATGATATGTGGACCACTTGTATTATTTATTTTTAAAGGGCAATGATTTTGGCTTAGTCACAACTATATCCCCGGAGCCTAAGAGATAGTAGGTGCCAAAAAAAAAAGTATATTAAATAAAGAAATCTCTAGAAATGGGGTTTAAAAATATGTATTTTGAGCCCTAGCCAGTTTTGCTCAGTGGATAGAGCATCGGCCTGCTGACTGAAGGGTCCCGGATTCCATTCTGGTCAAAGGCACATGCCGGGTTGTGGGCTCAATCCCCAGCAGGAGGCAGCCAATCAGTGATTCTCTCTCATCATTGATGTTTCTATCTCTCTCTCCCTTCCTCTCTGACATCAATGAAAATATATTTTTTAAAGAAATATGTATTTTGACAAGCACCTAAAATTTGAGGATCACTACCCTAATAGATCTCTTAGGTTCTTAGTTCTGACATTATATCAAACTTTAAATATTAAATTGTAAGTTGAATACCATTTTTTCTAGTGAATTTGTTTTTTCATTCAGCTCACTTAATTTTCTCTAATGTTAAAAAAGAGAAAGAGAAAGTGGATTTTTCTAAGAAAATCCCTCTTTTCCTTAGCGCTCTCCTGTTGTGCTATCTCAGTCTCCAAGTGGCCTGAAATGCGTTCTCTCATTTTCATGTTTCTGTCCTTTTCTTCAAAGTCTTGAAAGTTTGAAGGAAGCAGTAGGGAGGTTGCAAGCTGTGGGCCTCCCAAACACACAGTCGGAATAAACGTCTCCCTCCTTGCAAAGGAAACTCAGACATCTAACTTAGAAGTTGACTCATTTGTCTTATAGACCTTTGAATTGGATGCTTTATAAACATAGACTAATGTCATTCCAAAAGAGTTGCACCAATCCTTTTTTTTTTTCCTTTAAAATAATCATAGGCTATCAAGGAAAGTTGAATGACACCATCAAATACGCAGATAGCGACTAAGGAACGAGTTTATAGGTTTGTTTTTATTAAGTTTTCTTTTTCCCCAAAAATTATGCATTTGAGCAAAATCACATTCGGTCCAAATGCTCTCATTTTGTACATGGTTTTCTGATTAGCAATTTTTTAAAAACAGAAGCGTAATTTTTTTATATCAAAATGAGGGTGATTTCTAGATATTGCTTTAAAAGTTAATGTTACAAGTAAACATGTTTCCTTGGAATGAGTCAAATTAAACTGTTGATATGAATGAACAAATCAATTCATATTACACTGAATAGAGAGACTTCCTATGACCCACCCCACCCCCTGTTACTGTATGCCCTTCTCTCTTGAAGCTTTATTGTATTTTCCTGCTCCCTTTTTTACCATTTGGCAAATAACATTTAGATGACAGTCAGTCACTCATGAATTGAACATGGATACCATTACATTACTTTTGGTGCATGAAATAGATGGAGGAAGAATGAGAGAGGGATACCATGTCTTAAGTCTCCAAATATTAAAAACAAAACAAAACCCCACCAGCTTCTCTCTTTTGTCATTGCTTTGATGTTCTGTCTTCTGTCGGCTAGAATTGCATTTTTAATATCTAATTGAAATGTAAACATCCTTCTTGAAGGAATGTCAAAATTCAGTATCTGTGGGCAGACCTCTTGACTGTCCCTTATGTTTAATACCTGGTTTATATCTTAAATGAGTATTCTATGAGAGAAAAGCACCTCCTTGTTGACATTCACCATGGGTATAATAACTTATTCCCTAGGTTTAACTTCCAAGGGTATTTTCCTTTGATCTCTAGTATTTCTGATCACCTCCTTCCATCCCTAGGGTAATACATTGCCTGTTCTGGATACATTGTCTGTGTAACCTTAAAAGAAAGGATGTTTTCAGTGAAAAGCAAATATATTTGTATGTGTTCCTAAATGTCTAAAAGAAAATAAGTAAAAGATACTTCTACTACATCCACCTACATTCCAGTATTTTCCAAATCATGTTCAGTTCTACTGGTTCTGGCAAATGTTCATTGTGGTCTGAGAATAAATGATTCTATACCATAGTCCCCACTTCTCGGACATTGATAATAAATGTTATTGTTTTAATGAAGTTTAAGATGAAGTTATTGGATCAGGATAACACTTTTTCCCCCTAAAAACACCTTGAAGAAATTTAGAAAAGTTTTAACACCAGTTTACATATATTTCACCAACTCCAAATAATATAACCAGCAGGGCTTTGAATAGTTGTTCTAGTTTTTTGTTTCAACTTTAAGGGAGATTCCTGCCATTTCAAGTGAATTTAAATTTCATTAATACATCACAGTGAATTTAACTTTACCACCTAAAATATTAAAAACAAAATAATGAAATGGTTTTAATATTTTAAGTATTATGACCACATCAGACTACTATTTGATAGTGCAAATTCTTTGCAGAGTGAAATTAACACTTGTGAGCAATCTTTGGTAATATTTTATTAAACAGCTTTAAGAAATTGAATCATGATAGATTAACGATGACAACATTTTATATAACCTTGTTAGAAATTATACGAAAAATATTTTTGCTAAAGCTAAGAGGAATGCAATAGTATAGATTTTGCAGGACTCTATCCTCTATTAATGAGCATTTCACAATTCTTTTTTTGCTTCCCTTTATTTTTCAAATCAGTTGTTCTGCACCAAACAACAAAGTTCCTTTAAAAAATTCCTGAGTGAACTGTTTTCAGACAGAAAAGAATAAAGCTGAATTATTACATTTCTTTAAATGTAATTCAATTTTAATTCATTCAGAGTCTGCGAGTCAGCTTGATAGATCACAAGCTATTTATCATTTAAAAATATTTCATGAATGATTATATCATGCAAATGTTAATTCCATCTCACTTGTTCAGTTGTATATTATTTCATTAACATTTTCATTTCTATTTTTCTTTTGGCAAAACTAATGTTTAGTGTTATTCATACATCATTACTTCAAACTATTTTAGATAATGAACCAAATGACTCATTTGGGAATCAATGTTCCAAAGTCCAAAGTCAGACTTTTTTCCTTTTCCTACGAGATGCTGGAATGATCATTCTTATAGCTGTGTTAATTTTGCAGGCCAGTATTGTCTTGCTTTATTTAATGGATACACATGAAAGAGATTGGCTCCTATCTGATCCCTCTCTCATGCACATACACTCTAAGGGAGTTGGAAAATTACTGTTGAATACTTTTTCTTGAAAAACCAAGTGTTGGTATGAGGATATATTAATCGTATCTATGAACAGGTCTCCACTGCAGGGTGAGCAGTAATTGCTAGAGCTGGCTTTTTAAACTATTTGAATATTATTGGGTTATAATATAATTTTTTTAATTTTTCACTTTGTATAGGAAAGGATCTGTATGAATAAAATGATCAAATTTTAATTTTTATGCCTACACAGTGGTAATGTAAGGCATGATTTTTTTTTAACAATAAGAGAAACTAGGGAAAGAAGCTCAGAAATTTTCCTGTGTTTGTAAAGGTAACAAAATTCAATCAAATGTCTTTCTTAAGGAAGAGGCTGTTAGTGTACACTATACTTTGAGTTGGTGGCGGCCTGTATTTAGAGTTCTCCGTGATCTTTGATGCAAACCTAAGATGGGTTTATGACCTTGTTACAGGTTATGTATTTTCACAAAATGCCTTGGGCATAAAATGTTTACACAAGGAATTGTGGGTTAAAATACTCACGAATGCTTTTTAAATTTAGTTGAAATGTTGATGCCTGGCTCTTTCCTCCTGAATAATTCAGCAAAGAACACTTGATTCCCAGAGCCCTGACCGCTCTGTCTGTGATAAAGCCCCACCGCTTCTGCGCTGGCTCAAGACAAAACCAGCAAAAGAAGCAACTGCTTGTCCCTCCAGGCCCCGCAGCAGAGCGCTCTGCTGAGCAATGGCGCCATGAAGGTGCAGTGTTGACTTACTGAAGATCATCTTGAGAACATTTTAACATTACTTGGGTATGGATATCATTTTTTGTAAATAATGATCTTTACAAATGTTTTTTTTCTTCATAATTTTCCCAATCACCCATTTCATAAATCTCGAATATGCAATTAGTTATCATGGCATATTACTACAAGTCAGGTTCCCAGTTCAGAACAGCAGAACAGTTTAATTATATGTGAGAACAAGATGGAATATCTGAGTGGATGTTTAAATGTGGCGGGGGGGGGGGGGGGGTCCTGAAAAATAAATAAAAACCATATAATTAAATTCAGTTGTGAACCTCTTTTATTACCAGCCTCTTAAAATTTTGTCCACGTTTCTGGAAAACTTTATTGCAGGTTTAGGTTGGCAAGGTGAGAAAAATGTCTGACACTGTGCAAGGGCATTGGAGTTGGACAAGTCCCAGCTCTCTAATTTAACAATAGATTTGAGCATGTTGCTCAACGATTCATTTCCTTTAAAAAAAAAAAAAATGGAGGCCCTGGCCAGGTAGCTCAGCCCATTAGAGCACTGCCCCCCTCTCTTACTCTCCCTCCCCACCCCCACCCCCACCCCACCCCCACTGCAGCGGATTGGCTCTCCTATCAGGGCACATACAAGGAGCAACCAACTAACAAATGTATAAATAAGTGGAACAAATCGATGTCTCTCTCTCTCTCTCTCTCTCTCTCTCTCTCTCTCTCTCTCTCCACACACCTTCTTCGCTCTCTAAAAAAAATTTTAATTAAAAGAAGAAACTTTTTAAAAAATGGAGTTACTAATGCCACTTTATCATAGGGTCATTGAACAGAGTAAATGAGATAATATTCATCAGTCCCCTAAACCTTCTTACCTAGTGCATAGTAGATACTCAATAAACAATCCTTTCCTGTTCTTATGTGAATAGAAACTGAAATGAGCCAGGACACTTTAATGTTCTTTCTCAAACTCGACCATAACCCTTAGGGCCTCTCCTGTTACCACCTCAGTGCATTGCTGTGTCAGCTAATACTGGCTGCGCGGAGCACTCAGCATGTGCCAGGCCAGGCGCTTAGAAGCAGGGCCTTATTCGTGCCCCCAATGATTGCCCAAGAGTGAGGCTCCCTTCAGTCTGCTTTTGTTTGCTTTTGGTTGAGGAAGGGGTTCTGGGGTTGGGAAGGGCATGGTTATTAAGGAGAAAGGGTCTATGAGTTATGTCAGGTGGGTCCTCAACGCCAAACCCCCTCCATTTCAAAGTTGCCTGAACTTGAAGGAGCTGGGAAGAGTGGTGTTGAGGATAAGCCCTTGGGTTCCAGGGGCCCCTGGGCACGCTGTTTAGTAGCTGAGAATCTCAACTTTCTCCATCTGTAAAGGAAGAGCAACCCTTTTGACAGAGCTGCTGGGAACCCTAAATAAAGCGATAAAGCTAAAACTGTTGGCCAGTACCTGGTAAATGTAAGCTCTCAATTCCTCCCCCCTCCCCCGTTATCAGCCGGCTGCGCCTGGGAAGCGGGCGGTGCCGAGCAGCGGCGGGGGTCTGGGTGAGGGAAGGGGTTGCTTGACTTTCTCTTTGGGCCTCGGATTTCCGGTCCTAGGGAACTCAGCACCCCCACTCCGGCTACGGACAAAAGCGGGCAGAGGCACTGGATGCGGACTCCTGGGGCTGCCTCTAGAGTTTCCGCTGTCCTCCCCGGAACACGTGAACCGGTTCCCCTCCAGGAGCAGCCACTGCGGGGAGCAGCCGGGCTCGGGCGGCGCCTGGGCAGTGAGGACGGGATCCTTGACGCCCCTAGGGCGGCTCAGGGGGCCGCGCAGCTCCTCTGTGGGCCCGGGGCGGGCGGGCGGGCGGGCGGAGGGCTCTGTTTGGAGCAGGTCACCCCGGAGACGAGCCGCGGAGTCCAGGGGCAGAGGAGGGAGGCTGCGGGCAGACGGAGGCTGGGAGGAGGGAGCCTCACCGAGCGGACGAGCCTGCGGTCTGGGAGGCGCTGGGCAGGTAAGTGCGCGCTCTCCGCGGTGCCTCGGGGCGGGCGGGGACCAGAGGGCTGAAGGGACCCAGGAAGGAGGCCCCGTGGGGAGAAATAGCCTGCCTGCCTGGGCCACCACCTCTCTGACGCCCCGCTCCTCTTCCCCCAAACAAATAAGAAAAAGTGGCCCCATTGGGAACTGGACGTGGGTTTGGTCTTTGGTCACCTGCGCATCTGGGCTTTCCGGTGATGCCCAGTGCAGAGCTGGCCAGTCCTGAGCACCTTCCTGAGCCCAGCCTGGCGCCCCCGGGCAGCCCCAAGCTCCCCCTCCGCCCCCCCACCCCCTCCGACCTTCAGGTTCCAACTGGAGCCTTCGGGGCAGCGTGGGAAACAGGTGAGCGAACGCAGGTCTGTGTCCCTTTGGATGGGAACCTGAATGCGCCACTTCATCAGTCTGCACACAGGGACACTCCACAGACACATGCGCGCGCACAGGTGCTCGCACACAGCTCACACATACATTCAGTACGTAGACACATCACACACAAAGGTTCACACACACTCACAAAGCCACACACTCAGGTACACCCCGAAAATCACTCATGCACACATATGTACACACAGAGATGCACGCGGGTTCACACAGGCACATGCTTACATTCATGTACACAGACACTCCGCTGATACAGCCTCCCACACGCACGAGGCCTCGAGCTCACACACAGACACATGCCCACAGAGAGAAACACTCACAGGTACCTACACAAAGATGCTCTTACTCATGAATACACCCTCATACACAGGCACGCAATCACACACACATGCACACCACCGCCTCTCTTCCCAATACACAGTACACCTCTGCCATATCTGTGTGCCCTTCAGTACGTTTTGTCTCTGCCCTGACACTGATACACTGGTTTGAGGTGATGTTCTTGTCGGGCCCAGCCACTCAGCTGCCAGCGTTAGTGTCTGGCACGGAGTCTCCTTGCTAGGGCTCTCAGATTTACAGAATATACAGTAATTTAAATGAATATCTAAATCGGTATATAGGCAGTAGAACAGTAGAGTTATCGTCTAAGTTCTGGGAAGTCCATTCCTACTACCAGCTTTTCAACAAGCGTTTGTGAGGGGGTAGGTGTTCCAATAAAGTACTGAGTTAAAAGTTAAGTTGTTTGTTTTTTACAAAGCCAGTCATGGTTGCTTGGGGGAAAAAATACCCTTTGGGGAAGACAATTTTAAGTTTTAAAGTAACAGCAACAACAACAAATATTAATTAGCAAACTTTTATCAAGAATAAATGGGAGGCAAAGATATAAACAATAAAATGGCAATAAATACGCATCTATCAACAATTGAATCTAAAAATCAAAATAAGCCAGCAAGAAATCCAATGAACAAAATAAACTGATGAATAAAATAGGACCAGAGGCATGGAAACATGGAACAGACTGACGAATCTCAGAGGGAAGGGGGGAGGGAGGGCAGGATTAGATTAACCAAAGAACATATATGCATATATGCATCACCCATGGACAATGACAATAAGGTAGTGAAGGCCTGGGGTGTGGTGGGAACCTGGTGGAGGAGTGGCACTGGGAGGGACAGGGCAACATCTGTAAGGCTCTCAACAATAATGATTTAAAAACAACAACAACAAAATAAATGGGAGTCAATAAAAATATTGCTTTCCGATAGGGGATACTGTCTTTCCTCTACGCATGGCTATCTTTTCTCAGTGACCTTAACCTCTGCTGTAGTTAAGCAATGTGCTGCAGTTTAATATCTGCTTGTGTGGAGTAAGTATACAACTGCATAAATAGAAGTCATCAGTCAAAATGACCAGAATAAAATCACTCTTGCCCTGACCGGTTTGGCTCAGTGGATAGAGCATCGGCCTGCAGACTGAAGGATCCCGGGTTCGATTCCAGTCAAGGGCATGTACCTTGGTTGCGGGCACATCCCCAGTAGGGGGTGTGAAGGAGGCAGCTGATCGATGTTTCTCATCGATGTTTCTGACTCTCTATCCCTCTCCCTTCCTCTCTGTAAAAAATCAATAAAATATATATTTTTTTAAATCACTCTTAAAGAAACCCCACTTCTCTGTTCAAAAATGATAGAAAAAGTATCTGTACTTATTTTAGAATGAATATCTGAGTTATACTAAAATGGTTTCAGATCTTTCGTCTGCTGTTTTAACAGAAGTTTTCTTCCATGGGTTATGATGATGGCAGACATTGCTAAAGACAGAAGGACTTATTCATTGAAGAAAGAGGGGAGTGTGTCTTCTCTAAGTAGCCATGAGTTCCGGCGGAGGGAACATCATGGGCGCATCAAAGAGTGAGTAACTGAAGATCTAATATCTTAAGTTCAATTACTGAATAAACAGGTTCATAATGTTTATCAGGAGAAAAGAAAACATTTCCTTTGGGAACTAAAAAGAGAGAAAATGGACAAGTACAAGGTTCAGGTCATCTTTGGGAAGATATTTTTAAAAAGAAAGAGAAAGAAACTGAGAAAACAAAAGTGATACCGTATGTTGTTCCCAGCAGCATTTTTTACTATTTCAAAGACTACCCCAAAAAATCATCTACTCAAAAGAACACCATATACAATGTAAACCGGATACTTCCTACATGTCTCGTGAATTCCCATCTTCAATGTTATATAAATTCATAGTTTAAGCACTTTTGCAATCAATATGTACATATACAATGTATTTAGCATTATTTTATGCAAATTTTGTAATGTATTTTCACAATTGTTTGTGTCCTTATAAATGGCTGTATAATAACTTTGTCAGTGTATAATTCTGGGTTAGCTAACCATTCCCCAGCTATTGGGCACTTTAAGTTTGTTTCCATTGTTTTTTTTTTCTACTGTATAATGCCTCTGTTTGCTTTCTTCCCAGAAGTAGAATTAGTGGGTCAAAGGCTACTAAGTACTTTTTATTGTTTTTGGCTCTTACTGAATATTGCATTTGGTCTCCTAAAGAGATAAATCAATTTTTTATATTTTCATGGCATTTCTATTTGACTGCCATTAGGAAGAAAACAAAACAAATTATTCAGTGCAGAGGTCAATTAACTCATATGACAGCCTTTCTTAACAGTCTCACAGAATTGAAGGATGTGGTGTAGTAATTAATCCCTGTGGTTGAGAAACAGGAGCTAGTGTGTCCTATGGAGCAGAGAACATAAGAACTGGGATAGATTTACATTAGAATTCTGAAACCAAATCTTTCTACTCTCAGAATGTATCAATGCACTTATTTAAAACTAGAAGCCTGGTGCACAAAATTCGTGCACTCGGGGGTAGGGGGGGTCCCTCATCCTGGATTGCGAAAGGGCATAGGCCAAGCCGAGGGACCCCACTGGTGCACAATCAGGGCCGGGGAAGGACGCGGGAGGTTGGCCAGCCAGGGAAGGACTGAGGGAGGGCTCCAGGGTGTGTCTGGCCCAGTTCGCTCAGTCCTGATCCACCAGACCCCAGCATCAAGCTAACCTAATGGTTAGCGTTTGCCTCCTGATGGTCAGTGCACATCATAGCAAGTGGTTGAGCGGCCTTAGCATATCATTAGCATATTATGCTTTGATTGGTTGAATGGCCCACCAGATGAATGGACACTTAGCATATTAGGCTTTTATTATATAGGATTCTACTTTCCAAACATGCATGCATATATGCATAACCCATGGACACAGACATTAGGATGATGAAGGCCTGGGGCAGGGGGCGGGGGAGTGGGGAGGGCGATAGGGTGGGGGTGGACTAGAAGGGGCCAATTGGGGGGAAAAAGGGGACATATGTAATACTTTCAACAATAAAGATTTAATAAATAAATAAGATTACACTTTCCAACCCTGGATATTTGTGGATTACGAGCACAATCTCTCTTTTACAGATAAGAAATACAAAGGAATAGCAATCTTAGCATGACAGAAGTAAAGCTGAGAGAATAATTAACCTCTGTTACTTTTGCTTCTGACCCTAGCCATTTGGGCTGCTATTTCCAATATTTATGTATAAGAGTTCATAAGACTTCTTTCAATTATGTATTTTTAAATAATTGTTAGGTTAAATTCAACTTTTTTCAAGAAAATATTTATTATAATCTGACATAAATCATGTTCCCATGATTAATAAAAAAAAAAAAAAAAACTTCTCTCATCCAAAGACTAAACTGTTATCCCTATTTACATACTTCATTTACCTCTTTCCTTTCAAAGCAAATTAGAAAGTCATAGAGAATCAGAACATGGCCAAATTTGAAGAATTAGAGATCACTCTTTTTTATTGAAGTATAAACACAAACTAAGCAACACAAATAAAAAATAGTTTTATCAACACATTAGAATCGATTTCTCACTAACAAATACATTTAAGTGATAATTATTTTGATATATTTTGAAGTAGGTATTTGAACTCTCAAACAAAACGTTCAGAATGATCCTCTATCTACACTTTTTCTTGAAGAGCAAATGAATAGCTGCCACAGAGCCTTGCAATTCAGAGCCATTTAGGAGGCTACCTCCCCAACTCTAACTCCTGCGTAATTTCTGTCTTAGACTAGACTGCTCGTAGAAAAATTCTGAAGGCTTCCAGGCTATGAAATGCAGACATTGTTTTGCAATTGCAGTGCTTTATGGAACAGCATATACCTTTCATTTGAAAGTTATTTCAAAACAATTTTAATAGATCAATTTCAGTAGAATAAAGTATATCCTGAAGTATATTGTGGACCTAATACACTATCTCTTTTCCTCCCCCCAGCATTAATCCTACTATGTGGACATCATTTTTATCATTTTACTGTGAAATAACTGCAGCTTACAAGTCAAGTGATGATTTAATGACTAGGATACAGTCCTAGATCATGAGTATGGCATATGGCAGTGATTTTCAACCTTTTTCATCTCATGTACACATAAACTAATTATTAAAATTCTTCAGCACACCAAAAAATATGTTTTTGCTGATTTGACCAAAAAAATAGGTTTAATTTTTATTCATTCACACCAGATGGTTACTGTGTTGACTGTTATTTTTTTATTTGACAATCCAGGGGAAAAGAGGTCAGTGCCCTGATTAAATAGTCAGATATTGCTTGTTTTAAAAATTCCTGTGGCACACAAAAAGGAAATCGCTGATATAGGGTCTACAGACCCTTGTCTACTTCTCTAGCACCATCTTCCCCACTATCCTGCTAGCGTCTATGCTCCAGCCATACTCAGCTCCCATATTTATAATCCCTCAGTGCTCTGTCTTCCCTCCAGCCATTGCCTTATGTTCCTTTCCTGTGGGGCACGCTTATCGGGAATATTCTTCTTACACTCTGGCTTCCTTCTCCTCCTCCTTCAGAATGTATCTCCATCTCCATCTATCTCTCCAGGAAGCTCTCTCTAACAATCCAACTACAACCACTTCCACTTCCAGACTGTGTTGGACACTCTTCCTTTCCGTTCCTGCTGCTTTCCCCTTGTACATGGCACTGTATTTGGCATGTTTGTTTGTTTGTTTGTTTGTTTGTTTATCTCGCTCATTAGATTGTGGCCTCATTTGTGTTCATAGCAATAAACACACAGATAAGGAGGGCAAAGAAGAGTAGAATGTAGAGCTACTTGGAAAGCAGGTTCTTAGTGTGGTATAAGATCTGCATAGATTTAACCCTGCATCTTGGGTTTTATGTCTACAGTCTCATACAGTGGTAACCAATGCCTAACATTGATCCCTGGGCATAATGAATATCCAAAGAGCCCTCTGAATTGTGAAAGGATGATAGAATGCATAGCCCTAGCCAGCTTGGCTCAGTGGATAGAGTGTCGGCCTGTGGACGGAAGGAACCTGGGTTTGATCCCAGTCAAGGACACATACCTCAGTTGCAGGCTTCTCCCTGCACATACTTTGGTTGCAACCAGTCGATGTGTTTCTCTCACATCCATATTTCTCTCTGTCTTTCCCATTCTCTTCCACTCTCTCTTAAAAAAAATCAATAGAATTTATAGTCAATATAATTATTGTTAACAGTTTTTAGGGTTGTGTGTATTTATTTAAATTATGTTTTAATTCTAATGTAATTTTATGCTTTCTTTTTTAAAAAAGAAACTTTTTACGCTGGATCTTACTATCTTAATATCCTAACTGTTAACACATCACATTTCTTTCTATACATACCTACAGAGTTGTCATCATACTTTGTGTTTCACTTCCGCGATTAATAGTAATAAGGGTGATAATAGCTGACATTTGTTGAGCCCTCACTGTAACCTCACTTAAGTCTCATAGAAGGTCTATTACAGACAGTGCAAACTATGACCCAAGGGCCAAGTCCAACCTGCCACCTGTTTTTGTATGGCCCTAGTTAAGTATGGTTATTACATGGTTTAAAAAAATCGAAAGGAGAGTAATATTTTTGTCACGTGAAAATTACCAGAAACCCAAATTTCAGTATTCATAAATAATTTTTCATTGGAACATACCCATGACTTTTTATGTATGTATTGCCTCTGGCTGCTTTCCCACTGGAACTACAGAGTTGAGTAGTTGCAATGGAAATCACAAGTCCCACAAAGCAAAAAAATAAAATAAAATAAATTGCTACATGGAATTTTACAGAAATGTTTGCCAACCCCTGCTCTCTAAGATAGATGCTATTTATCATCTCCAGTTTACAAATGAAGAAACAGATGCTTCGAGAAGCTGAGCCTCCAAAGCTACAGAATTAGGAAGTGGCAAAATGAGCTTTTGCTTAGGGTCAAGTATTCTCCTTCCCTGAAAACTGGCTATCTACGTGTGACTTGCATGAACGAACTCTTCATTCACCAGAACCTTGTTTCCCATCCAGGGTAAGAGCAGGTATTTACAATGACGTCTTTCTTGTTGGAAGCTCCGCCTTTGGCAACCGCAAACAGTATTTGAACAGATGTGCTACTCTCACGTTCTTAAAATGGAAATTGAAACCCGAGGTTAGGTTACTGTCCCAGGATCATGTGACGTGATATCCAGGCTTATGATCCCTGAGTCCGCTGGTTCAACTAGTAGGCCAGGCCTCAGGTTGGTGATGAGAGTCTCTCTTTTGCCTCAAACCAAAATTACAGTGAGGTCAGGCTATGAGAACTTTGAGTATGGATCCCACAGCTCTTCACCGAAACCCACTGGAGCATCTAACACACTATCCCATTCTTTCGCTTATTCATTTATTCAGGTTCATCGAGCTTCTGCTCCGTGTGAATTATTGTGCCACGTTAGGCATGTAAAGGTGACTCACTGTAAGGTTCTACTCTGGAGAAGCTCATTTTTTCAAGTAAACTAAACACCATCTGGTAAATTTTTTTCTGCAAAAAAATAGGAAAAACCATATTCATTACTTCATTTAAAATATATATTTATTAACCATGGAGTGCATTCCAGGCACTATGGTAGGTGGTGAACCACACAGAAATAATCCCTGCTTTCTTGGTTTATAACCTGGTAGGAAAGACTCATTATATGAAAGAAAATAATGTTGGATTTTTAAAATATATATATTTTTGCCCTAACCGGTTTGGCTCAGTGGATAGAGCATCGGCCTGTGGACTCAAGGGTCCCAGGTTCGATTCCGGTCAAGGGCATGTACCTTGGTTGTGGACACATCCCCAGTAGGGGGTGTGCAAGAGGCAGCTGATTGATGTTTCTCTCTCATATATGTTTCTAACTCTCTCTCCCTCTTCCTTCCTCGTTGTAAAATATACATATTTTAATTTATTTCAGAGAGGAAGGGAGATGGGAGAGAGAGATAGAAACGTCAAAAATGAGAGAGAATCATCAATCGGCTGCCTCCTGCACGCCCCACACTGGGGATCGAGCCTGCAACCCTTGCATGTGCCATAACTGGGAATCGAACCATGATCTCCTGGTTCATAGGTCAACGCTCAACCACTGATGGAACACTGATGTGGAAAGCTTTAAAGCTAGTAGAAGAAAGTATAAGAGAATGTCTCTGTGTTCTACATGTTCCTTAGGAAGAGATTTCTTAAATAAGATCCCTATACACAAAAAAATAAAATCATAAAGTAAAAAACAAAACAAAAAACACTTTGATAAGTAGAACTACAATAAAACTTAGCATTTCTGTTCAACAAAGAATACAATAGACACAGTTAATAAGCCGGTACAAGATAGATATTTTTTAATCATGCACATTAACAATAAAAAAGAAAAACCATTTTTAAAATAGTCAAGTGAGATAAATAGCAGTTTACAAAAGCAAAGCCCAGATGGCTAAACAGAACATGAAGAGATGCTCAAAAGCAGAATTTGAGAGATGATTGAACTCACTTTGGAATTAGGAAAATGCAAATTAAAACAAGATACCACTTCACACCAATCTGAATAGCAAAACATAAGAATAAAAACTGATATAGCCAGTGCTGTCAATAAAGCAATCCAACAACATTTAGAAAAACAGGCTTGTGCTATTATGCCCATACATCAAGGAAACTGAGGCTTAGGGTGCACTTGCCAAATTATCACAGCTGCCAGGTGCTTCTCTGACCATAGAATTTTAGAGGCATCATGAAAGTATTTGCTTTTGCTATGGGCTGAATTGTGTGCCCCGCCCACCCGCAACGTGCCTTACGTGGCCTCATCTTTGCTCCCTCCACTGCAGCTACTGTGGCCTTTATGCACTTCAAAAATACCAAACTTGCTATAAATTAAATGGCCATAAAAACAAATTACCTTATCAGGCAACTTATACCTTCTACTGACAGGGGAGGAGTAGGTATGCTTTTTCTGTAAGATTACTATGCATAAAATTATCCACAGAAGCTTTGAGGTAGAAAGTTCGCAGGTAAGTGCGTAACGATGCATATTTTATCATGTTTTCTACGTCGTCTTTTTTCTCAAGCACAGGGACTTTCTTTGTACTGCAACAACTTCCCACTTCACTCCTGCATTCTGGGCAGGGCATATTTGTTGAAAGATGAAGGAGGTGGGGAGTACAAATTTATACCCTGGAGCCTTCTTTTTCTCTGTGCGCTCTGAAATATCCCCACTAGGAGGCAGCACATGACTTCAAAATATGGTATTTCCAGGTATTTCATGGTAACAGAAGAAAGAGATGATATTCTGGCCTTCTTAATCTACTAAATTAATGGCTTTAAAGCTGCCTGTGCATTCAAATATTATCTCTTACTACCGTTTCAAAATATCTAAGTGATAATGGCAGTGAAATGTCTGGGAATGACTTCTCAATGAAAATTACGTGGTATGTGTGGCTAGTGAGATTTAATTGAAATAATTGTTTCTATCTCTAACAGCCAAAACAATAAGACATGCCTTGCACTTATTATATGTAATTCAAGGAATGGCCAGCAAACAAATTTGTAAGATGTTTTCAGTAAAACTGAATTTCATGGAAGAATAAATATATTCCAACTCCTTAGCTGTTTATTTTTAATTTTTTGCCCTTTTTCTGTGTAATCAGAACACAGGCTGCTGGGTTAGTTAGCATGGGAAGTTCCCAGGGACTCAAGTACAATATTGAAGGGTGATTTTGTTACTGTGGGCCAATTTTATGCCGCTATTTCTGCATCCAGGTTAATTTCAAGTCTGCCCTCAGCAACAGTACATGTGATTCCAAGTATTCATTGAAATTTGCATTGGATTACAAATTGTTACTCTTCTCTAGAATGTTAGTTGATTTGTTCAGTGTTTTCACCAGTTTACACGAGATTTACCAGGAATCTACCTTGCTTTCTAAAACTTTACATCTGCCTTGTATATATTTTGCCAATTGAAATTTTTTCTCCATTAATGCCAAGAAGCTGATGATAAACATAAACAGCAAGAACATTTTTTACATTTACTAGTAAAAAACAAAATCACCCTATTGTCAGGGTGGTGAAGGCTGTGGGAGGAGGGTTAGAAGGGGCCAGTGTGAGAAGAAGGGGATATAGGTAATACTTTCAACAATAAAAAAATTTTAATTTAAAATAAATAACAAGATCAACTATGGCATTCCCTTTGCAATGACTCTAGAAGAGTTAGTGTGATACACTAGGGAAGGTCTGGTCATAGACAACTAAAATTCATTCACTTGCAATGATGTGACATATACTCAATAAACGTATTGTGCTGTATATGCAGAACTGGTAATTAAAATAAGTTTTCTCTTTAAGCATCTCACGTTTTTATCTATAAATTTTTCCAAGGGCTTGAGTAAAGCTGTTTATCAGTAGAAAACATGTATGTTCCTGGCCAGGTAGCTCAGTTGATTAGAGTGTTTTCCTGACATGCCAAGGTTGTGGGTTCGATCCCCAGTCAGGGCTCATAAAAGAATCAACCAATGAATGCATAAATAAGTGGAACAACAAATTGATGTTTCTTCTCTCTCTCTCTCTCTCTCTCTCTCTCTCTCTAAAAATGAATAAATAAAAAGAATCTATATATATAAAAGTCTAAGCAACCGTCGCATCTGAAACAACCAAATGGACAACCGAACAGGCTGTGTGGGGCGACCAGGCTGGCAGGGGGGTTAGTGAGGGGCAACCAAATGACCCAGCTGCAGGCTGTGTGGGGCGACCAGGCCAGCGGGGGGGCGGGGGGAGGGTAGAGGGGCAGTTGGGGGCAATCAGGCAGGCAGGCATGTGAACAGTTAGGAGCCAGTGGTCCCAGATTGTGAGAGGGATGTCCAACTGCTGATTTAACCCAATCAGGCCTAAACTGGCAGTTGGACATCTCCCGAGGGGTCCCGGATTGGAGAGGGTGCAGGCTGGGCTGAGGGGACCTTCCCCCCCACCACCATTGCATGAATTTCGTGCACTGGGCCTCTAGTATATCTTACCTAATAATAGACAAACATGTAAACTGACCATACCTCCGCTACTCCCACAGCCAATCAGAGTGAATATGCAAATTAACCCAACAATGATGGTGGGTTAATTTGCATATGCAGGCACAGAGCGGCTGGGAGGTGCTGGACGCCTGCTATGAGGGGGAGGGGGACAGCGGAGGGAGCTACAGGAGCAGTGCTTTGGACAGAAGCAGGGACTTGCCGGCTCCAAGGCGGGTGGGAGTGAAGCCAGGGCAAGTAAGGCCTATTCTTGCATGAATATCATGCAACAGGCCTCTAGTATATATATATATATATATATATATATATATATATATATATATATATATATTTGTCTAAGTCAATATTCTGAATTAATATTGGTAATTCCCAACTTTCAAATATAGGATTTCTTTTCTTTCTAAAAATTTACTCAGTTCATATTCTAGTTTAATGTCAGTTGCCCAGATTGCAAGCATTTTTAATATTTTGTCTCTTTTCAAGAAATATCTTCTTTTTTCTATTTTTTCTGTTCAACTTATTCTTCTTTCTCTTTTTTCAACTCATCTCATTCTAGTATTGGAACTGTCAGGTTTCAGTTCCAAAAATACCATAAACATTTTTTAAGTATAATTTTCCTCTAATTGTACATGAAGTTATAGTCTTGGTTTATAAATAGCCATCCAAGGTACAGAAATTGATAGACTAATTAAATATTTTCCCTCTGCATGATACAGGATGCCGGATTTCCAGCAAAATATCTGAAACCTCACTCCCCAAAGCCCTGTCTCCTCTACAAAACTAACTCCAAGCTTTGTGCTCTATTACTTGCAGCATCCCAATTCCAAGAAACAAATTCTGTATCAGAATTTGAATCAATTATAGCTCTAATCCTATATAATAAAGATAGAATATGCAAATTGACCGTCACTTCGTCACAAAACCGGTGGCACCCATAGTCACAAGATGGCAGCACCCAGTCCCCTCAGCCCCATCTGAGTCCCCCAGTCCTTTTAGCCCTTGCCACGGCAAGGGGCAAGCAGGCCCCTGCAGAGAGCAGACAGCAGGGCCCCCGCAGAGAGCAGACAGCAGGGCCTGTGGCGGCATGGAGCAGGCAGGTCCACAGAGAGCAGAGAACCACAGGGAGCAGGTCTAAGCCATCAGTAGGACATCCCCTGAGGGCTCCCAGATTGGAGAGAGTGCAGGTCAGGCTGAGAGGACCCCTCCCACCCCCTGTGCATGAATTTCATGCACCAGGCCTCTAGTTTTTATAATAATAATTTTAAAAACAGTGGTTTAACCAAAATAGAAATATATTTTTCTCTTACATAAGAAGTATGGAGGGGAGCATTTCAGGGATCTAGACATTATTTTTCTTATCCATAATCTATAAGATCATCTCAAGGCCCAAGATAGCTGCTGATCTCTTGCAATCAGACCCATATTCCAGTCATCAAGGAGGGCACACACGGCTCCTCTTGGTTGAATTAGTTCTTTTAAGAAAGCTCTTTCAGAATTTCCATCCAAAACTTTCACTTACATCACAAGCCACATGGCACCAAAGAAGTCCAAAAATGTGTCTTTAATTTAGAGAGAAACATTCTACAAATTTAAGGTTCTGTGACCAAGGAAGAAAGAACAACCTTGGAAAGCAAAGGGCAGTCCCTGCCACAATGATCACTACAGTTTTCTTTATAATAGTAGAATAACAGACACAACCTAAATGACCTAAAGAATGAACAGTTAAATAAAATGTAGTATGTTCATATGTTAAATACACTCTTGGTGTTTAAAATATTCATGTAGATTGCTATTCATTGACATAGAAAATTATTCATGATACATTTCTGAGGGGAAAAAACAACATCGATCATGTAATCACATATGTAAAATCACATCTGAAAATATTTCTTTTAATGTTAACAGTGGTTAGATAACCACTGTGGTTAGTACTTTTTTGTGTAATTTTACTTTGTTCTTTATACTTTCCTACGCTTTGAACTTTTTACAATGACTATGCAATGATCATACGTATGATGACTGTGGGAATAAAAAGACACTGAATGAAATTGTTACAGGATTCCAGGGCAGGAGGAATAGGGAAACTAAGATAGGAAAGTTAAAACAAGGCCAAAGAGTGTGGGCAATTTGCAGCCAGCTTATAACTAACAAGACACCCGAGAGCAAATGGTTAAAAACCGCCCTCATGAGAGAATACGGAAAGGGGCAGGGGCTGGGAGAAGGGTAAAAGAAAAGGGGGCAGTTTTACTCCCTAAGCAGAGGAGCCAGCAGTCTCAAGGCTTGGCAAGATAAAGTTGGCAGGTGCTTCTCATGAATTCTGGAAGGTCACAGCAAAGTAAAAAAAAAAAAAGGACTTTGAGACTTGATCTACACCAAAATATTCAGCAGCGGAATTTTGAAACCTATAGACAAGAGGGTATATAATGCCTCAAACCCTCACCCAACTTGCTCCAGATTAGCTGAGAGCCCGTATGCTCTTCATAAGCCAGATGTATAGGTTTGCTTACTTGCTTTGCTTTTTCAATAAAGGTGCAGGCTTTACTTGCTTTGATCAATTGGCTTTTCACAAGGCAGTCAAGGTCTCTCATATAAATTCATTTATATGAGAAGTCAAGGATCGAGGTTGGGGACAGCCCTCTCCCCGTGACTCAGAGGGCTGTCCCGTAACACCTCTCTGGTGACGGTGAGAGGTGCCTGTAACAAAATTATCTTCATTAATCAAAAAAGTCACTGCAAAACTTTCCATTTGCACATAATCTTCAGCCAGTGGGGTTTCTAGGCTCCTGTGATACCCATTTCGTTCTGAAAATATTAAACTGCGCTGAATATCAATTTGTAAGTAACATGGCGATCGCAAACAATAGTGAGGACTGTTTGTCAAAATCCTTATTTGCTTTCTTGTCTTAGACTTCTAACTTTTGATTATAAAAAAATAGATTATCCATAATGTTCATAATGTTTTGTACCAACTCTACTTCTCTATGAGTTTTTAGTATAGTTTTCAGTAGAAAAGAAATAGGGAATTTATTAATACCTTATTATGCTTGTGTAAGTGTTAATGGCAGTAACTAATTTTTCAGGTAGTCATTACCCCTATTTTCATTCTGTCAGATACAATCATATGTGAGACTTTGTCACTGAGGGGTATAGGGGATTTGAAATATGTCTGCCTTCCCTAGATGTGAAAAGTAAGCCTTTTGCATTGTTCCCTGTGTCTCTGAAATGGGTATAATAATGACTCTTTTACTTACTTAAAAGAGCATTGTGAAGGTAAGATAAGATCATTATAGGAAATGTTTTGCAAGTTAAAAGTAGCATTTATTATATTGGGACAGGCTGGCTTATCTTAGAATCAAGGGGCTTATGCAACGTTAAGCAGAAGCCGTCTTCTACGGTACTGCCCACAGCACCTGCAGCCAACGGAGCCAAACAGGTTGGTTGCTACTTCAAAGGGAGCAAAAAATTGAGGACAGCAGGTGTTACAAGAATGAGAACTAAGTCACTAATCCAGAAAGCCATCGTGAAAAAGCAGCCACAATTTCTTGCATCACCTTCTTGGTAAACAATTTATTGTGTAAATTGTATTGTAATAGAGGATTATAAAAAATAGATTATCCATAATGTTCTTAAAATATCACTTTGCAAGAAGCTCACTAATTCCAAATAGCTGAGAACTAAGTATTTTAAACTCCTTGTGGAAGAAAAAAAAAAATTCCAACAATTAAGGACAAATATGTATTTTTTATTTAAAGCAAAAATACAGCCTGCTTATCAAAGTGGTCACTCTGAACACACACACACACACACACACACACACACACACACACACAATTACATAATCTCCTTTGAAATGACATCTGGCTTAACCTCCATTCTCACAGGTGGAGAGAACTGGGGTAGAGCATTCTGAGACTGCCATTCGTGGCAGTTGGATTTCCTCTGAATTAGGTTGAATTCAGTAGTGCCTGAGGGACATTAGGGGCTCCTCTGGATTGGGCCTCCTGTTCAGCACCTGGAGAAGCTTATATTGCCTGGGTAACCGAGCCTAAACCCTCTCTGAACGTTGAAAAGGGTGATGGATGCTTATTGATTTACAATCGTTTGGGTGAATTGTGGTTTCTCTCACCATGTAGATGAGTTTTTCGCTTTTCTTTTTTTCTACTAACGGGATTTGTGAGGTACATGCAATCGTGCATTCTTTATAACCCCCTCTGTATACATGGACTTGTTTCCCAGCGTGTTGTTTTCTGTATGTTCCCCAGCCCGTTTTGTGAGCTTTGTCCACCTTGAGGAGAGCCTTTGCACCTGTGGTGGAGATGCGCTCGGCAACCCCACAGCCAGCCCCACCACGAACACTTTCTTAAGGATCAGATGCTGGGCACCGCACTGGGCTTCAATCACTATTGAATTCAATCACAGTCACACCTGACTTCTTACGCCTTAAAGTTTCCATCTCTCAAATGTTTTAGGCTTTAAATATGTCACCAGGATATTTACCTGGGACTTGCTTAGACTTTTTAGAGAAAGTTTTACCTTTGTGATATTTTTGCTGAAAGCAGTATTGTGCTTTGTTATTATTGTTGTGATAACTACTGACATTTGTTTTCTTCCTTGCTTCCAGCTGTGTGAGTACTGTGTCATATATGGATGAACCTAGCCAGCATGACGTTGCCTCTCACCTTACAGTTCAGATGGAAAACACCTATCAGCTGGGTGTGTTATTTTATCACTCTCTTCTATGTTAAACTCCTAATTTCGTGAATGATATATACTTAAACTAATATTTGATAACCGGCATTATCTTCAATGCTAGTACAATATAAGGGATCTTAATTGAGTGATTGATGCTGCTATAATTTCTTTCTCTTCTTTTCTTTCCTTTTCTTTTCGTGTCATCACCCCAAACTTTAAATGCTTACAAAGAGTTCTCCACAACTCCATCTCTGCAGTACAAAAGGCTGCAGTTCTTCATGTGGGGGGCCAGGGTTTCTCCCTGGGGAGCAGTATGGCTCCATGTAGATAGCTGGACAGAGCACAACTTGGCAAGACAAGGGACAAGCTTTTCCTAACAAGGAATCTCAGGGAATGCCCCTCACTCCCAGGGGCTGAGGCTAGCAGGCTCCTCAAACCCCAACGATTCACAGCTTCTTACTGCTACATGAGTCCTGGTCAGCTCCCCTCCCCTCCACAGGAAGAGGTAGGACTGGGGTAGTGGTCGGCAAACTCATTAGTCAATAGAGCCAAATATCAACATTACAGCGATTGAAATTTCTTTTGAGAGCCAAATTTTTTAAACTTAAACTTCTTCTATCGCCACTTCTTCAAAATAGACTCGCCCAGGCCATGGTATTTTGTGGAAGAGCCACACTCAAGGGGCCAAAGAGCTGCATGTGGCCCGAGAGCCGCAGTTTGCTGACCATGGGACTGGGATAATGGAGAGGAATGGGATTGGGGGAGGCTCATCTTAAATCTGGAATTTTGAAGGGTCACCTGTGTGGAGACAGGTCAGGACTGGATCCCTTCACCCCATCAAAGAGTCTGCTTGTGCTCACGCAGAACCACTTACCTACCCTTCGGGAGGGTCTACTTTTCTTTGTCAGTGGTTCCTCAACTCCAAGCAATTCGCTGGGCAGCACTGCTGAGTACTGTGTCTTACTGAAGTAAGAAGTCCATTGAGTATTTGGGGGGGTTATCTTGTGGATTTATTTTATACCTACTTGAAATGAAGTGTATATATAAAATAGGAAATAAAAGAGCTATGCATTAAAGTTTTACCCAACAAAACCAACCAATGCTGTGGATAGGTGGAGAAAAAAGCCTTTAAGGCAAAGGCAAATGATTCTGGGTCCCCTGTTGACAGAGACGTTTATCCCTTCACACTGAGGTTTTAGATCTTTGAAAACAAAGATCTTTGCACCTGCCCCTAAACTCCCAGTGGAGTCCACAGTGAATATCTTCTCCCATTCATGTTTCCTTATAGACCTACTTGTTTTCTCTCAGTGCGTCCCTGCCCACCATTATCTAAATCCATATATAATTACTGCTATATAGAAATTCCGCAGAGACTTACCAATGACCAAAGAAAGACCCTCTGGGCCAGAGCAGTTCCATCTGTGCCAGTTAACCTCGTGAAAATTATAGACCATCCGCACATCCCATTAAGCCTTGTAGCCGGTTTCTACAGTAATCCCCCCAAGACTACATGGATTACAAGGCTCCATAATTAGTCAGTCTACTGGTATTTTCATAATGCTGTGGTAGACAACGAATATTCCTGCCATCCAATGCACTTTTACACTTCTTCTTGTAACCTTACCCAGTTTTGGGGGGGAGTCATCATTACTACTTGGGGTCCCTAACATTCTGCTGAAGCTGATCCTAGCCTCAGAGATTAATAGTGACTGATTCTGGGATGGCATAGACCCTTTGATTGGTCAAATCAATCAAAGCCTTGATATTCAATTCAGAAAATGTTTGGCTGTTGAAGAAGCAGATCGGGCCCTGAAGCCTGAACGAATGTAGGGGCTATGGCATCTTTTGCTCTCTTGCCCTCACAGGAAGCCTAAAACCAAGAGAGAATTACATCCCAACGTCATCATTTGAATCCTAAGTCCAAAGTGCTCTTGGGCTTTTTAGTTAGGCAAGCTAAGTTTGGGTTAGGTTTTCACCCACTAGTAGCTAAAAGATCTTTGCCATTCCGTGCCTATGATTTGGGGTTCTGCATACTGAAAGGGTTTGAGTCCAATTTCAACAAGATAAATGAGTTGAAATATGAAGCCGTCTATTTCTTCTTCCTAGGATATATTATCTTTGTGACTTATTTCTTCAAATAAATGGGCTAAATTGTCTTATCAGTTTTAGAAGTACTGGATGTTGAACCAAGTTAGAAAAGTAGCCTAATATATGGTGACAAAAGATGATTTTACTTTGGTTTGTGGACACACAGTGCAATATACAGATCTTGTAACATAGAAATCCACACCTGAAACTTACATGTCACCCCAATAAATTTAATTTTTAAAAAAGAGAGGATAGAAAAGAAATTTTCCAAATACCTTAATATATATATTTTCCACATATTCTTACAAAAACTTGTGTGAATTATTCTCCTATAATTAGTCTTTTGTGCTTGACAATTAATTTTTTAAGCATTCAACTAGCCATTTTATTAAAAATCAAAAACATATTTCTACTTATATTTATTTCTGGATTTATTTTGCATATGAAAGGTACTCTGTGGGCCTTGGTAAAGATTTTCTCATATCTACAAAAGGCAATACTGACCAGATTAGTGGGGGTGGGAGATCAGTCAATCGCCAGCATTATTGTGTTTAATATTTCACATTCTATAAAAAAATATTTGTATCATCTAAACATATCTTAAATGGTTAACATGTTTGTCCTCCCTTTATCTGAGTAATTACAGCCACAAAGAGTGAGATAAACCTTAATGTAAATTAATGAAATGAAAGGGAATGGTAAAATAAATATATATATTTCTTGTAATGAAACACCATTTACATATGCTCATTAATTAATTATTGAAACATGCATATAGAAAAAATACAGTCTATAGGATCCAATATATCTGAATTTGAATACTAGTTTTGCCAAATCCTAAATAAATGGTGTTCAAGCAAGGTATTTAGAATCCTTGAATCTCAGTTTCTTCATCTATAAATAGGGATAACAGTCCACACATCACAGGGATACTATGAGAATTAAATGAAGTAATGTATTTACATGCTTCTCCATTCATTATGTTATTGCTTCTCAAAATGACTGCCTCTAAGACTTTACCTTGGATCAAGGAGAAGAAAAGCCTTCTATGACATCCAATATAATTTCCTATTAATTATGGAATGACTTCTCCATGGTCCTTTTTTGGAGCAATGATTAAAGAGGTACTTGATTCTTTAAAAACACTGACTGAGCAGCAAGTCAGACGAGACTTATTGGTGGCCATATTTCCTGCACATTGAGACAGCCTGCATGAGAATGGCGCCAACATAATGGAAAGTAGACTTTTAAGATTGAGAGAGAGACATCCTTGGAGCTCACCTTCCGTGAGAAGATCAGGCCCTGTCATCAGATGTGTTGTTGGACAGAGCCTATGAGTCTCAACTCTGACTTCACCCTACCCCGTGGAGACCTCCCTCCTTCCCTACTGACACCCTCACTGATCTCGCTGCCTTCTCAGCACCAGCACTCCCTTTCCTTCCTCAGAATGAGGTAGCAACAACAACAACAACAATATATATCTAACTAGAGGCCTGGTGCACGAAATTCGTGCACGGGGGTATATGTCCCTCAGCCCAGCCTGCACCCTCTCCAATCTGGGACCCCTCAAGGGGTGTCCTGCACCCTCTCCAATCTGGGACCCCTCAAGGGATGTCTGACTACCCTCTCACAATCCAGGACTGCTGGCTCCCAACCACTCACCTGCCTGCCTGCATGATTTCCCCTAACCGCTTCTGCCTGCCAGCCTGATCACCCCCTAACCACTCCCCTGCCAGCCTGATCGACGCCTAACTGCTCCCCTGCCAGCCCGATTGCCCCTAACTGCCCTCCCCTGCCAGCCTGGTCACCCCTAACTCACCTACCCTGCCAGCCTGGTTGCCCTTAACTGTCCTCCCCTGCAGGCCTGGTTGCCCCCAACTGCCCTCCCCTACAGGCCTGGTCTCCCCCAACTGCCCTCCTCTGCTGCCCCGGTCCCCCCCAACTGCCCTCCCCTGCAGGCCTGGTCACCCACAACTGCCCTCCCCTGCAGGCCTGGTTCCCCCCAACTGCCCTCCCCTGCAGGTCTGTGCCCCCCCCAACTGTCCTCCCCTACAGGCCTGGTCACCTCCAACTGCCCTCCCCTGCTGGCCTGGTAAACCCTAACTGCCCTCCCTTGACAGCCTGGTCACCACCAACTGCCCTCCCCTGCCCGCTTGGTCGCCCCCAACTGCCCTCCCCTACAGACCTGGTCTCCCCCAACTGCCCTCCTCTGCCACCCCGGTCCCCCCCTGAACTGCCCTCCCCTGTAGGCCTGGTTTCCCCCAACTGCCCTCCCCTGCAGGTCTGTGTTCCCCCCTTCCCCCAACTGTCCTCCCCTGCAGGCCTGGTTGCCTCCAACTGCCCTCCCCTGCTGGCCTGGTCACCTCCAACTGCCCTCCCCTGCTGGCCTGCTAAACCCTAACTGCCCTCCCTTGACAGCCTAGTTGCCCCCAACTGCCCTCCCCTGCCAGCTTGGTCACCCCCAACTGCCCTCCCCTGCAGGTCTGTTTCCCCCCAACTGTCCTCCCCTGCAGGCCTGGTCACCTCCAACTGCCCTCTCCTGCTGGCCTGGTAACCCCTAACTGCCCTCCCTTGACAGCCTGGTCGCGCCCAACTTCCCTCCCCTGCTGGCCTGGTCGCCCCCAACTGCCCTCCCCTACAGGCCTGGTCACCCACAACTGCCCTCCCCTGCAGGCCTGGTTCCCCCCAACTGCCCTCCCCTGCAGGTCTGTGTCCCCCCCCCCCCAACTGTCCTCCCCTGCTGGCCTGATTGCCCACAACTGCCCACCCCTGCAGGCCATCTTGTGGTGGCCATCTTGTGTCCACATGGGGGCATCCATCTTTGACCACATGGGGGTGGCCATCTTGTGTGTTGGAGTGACAGTCAATTTGCATATTACTCTTTTATTAAATAAGGATGAGTGTGTGGGGGGGGAGGCACTGTTGTAAGCACTTTAAAAAGTTCAACTCATTTAATCCTAACAAAAAACAATATCTGGTCATTATTATTATCTCAGTTTGGGGAAACTGAGACACATATATTAAATGACTAAATTTTTATCTATTCTCTGTTATCTATTTTTATGGACAAGTTTTCCCTTTTTTCTTTGTTTTTTATCCATCAGACCTACTTCAGGTCCTTTATTTTTTATTTCTAAAAAAAATGTTTCCCTTCTAAAGAAAAAAAAATTCTCTCAAAAACAAAAAAAAAGAAAGAAAGAGAAATAGCTTTGGCATTCATATCCCTTGACTCTGAAAGTAGCTTCAGGGAGTTTATTTTGAAAGTCAAAAGCTGAACACTGACAATCTCCTTCTCTTTGCATCTCAGCATCCCTGCCTGAGCAAGGCAATAATGATTGTGGCTGTATAGGGGGAAAGTCACAAAGGTGAGAAAAGCTCATTACGATAGAAAAGCTCATTCTATTTCAAAATAGAATCTGGTTGATGAGATTCTTTTAAAAAAAAATAACCAAAGTGCAGAAAAGACATGGGTCCATCTGGACAACAGGAGCTCCTGGAAACAGGCTCAAGTGCCCCCAGGAGTCTGTCTCTCCAGCACCAAACGGTGTGAGCTCCTCCTCTCCCTGTGTCTGGAGTCCTTCCCACTGTGAGAAACTGGCCTCCAGCAGCTCCTAAGGGTCACATGGCATATTTGCCACAGAAAGAGCCTGATCCTCTCCTACTCCCCATCAAGTTTGAAATAAAAATTCCAAGAAAGGACTCTAATTGGCCTGGCGTGGAGCAAGTGTTTCCTCTGGGCCAATCCACCATGACCTGGCCTTGGGCTCAAAAGAGGCAGTGGGAGATCCTAAAGAACTACGTGGTCAGTGTAGGAAGAGGACCAGTTCCTGGAAAGGGAGACGCTGTTCCCAAGTGGCAGGGAGGTGTACTAGGCAGTCAGGCCTCTGCACTGAAGGAGTTTACTACTTTCTGAAGGGAGCCGTGCATATGGTCATCATAGCACATGACTAAATTAAGTGTCATGTGGGTGATGTAGGTCAAACGTAAGGTATGTGTGATATGAGTGCTTGGTAGGAGGGAGTGAGAAAGAGAGAGGTATCAATCTAAAGGATGTAATCTACTTAATTTAGCCCCAGCTGGCAGTTCATTGTAACATTTCTTAAACAGAAAGGGGGAAATCATCCTCAGATTTAGCCTCATTTCACTAGAATATTTGAGGAGAAATCGAAAAGATCCACAGAAAGGGACACTGAGGTCTATGGTACGAGGAGCTTGCCTACAGACCAATAAAGCAGGAGTAATCAAGACCAACCTTTCACAGGTTTATAACTGCTTATCTCTGTCTTGTGGAACAGAGATTCCTGCTGACTAACAATTGGGGTTAATTATCGCACTCATTGTATCAGGTATCCTTGTTTTACATGTTCAGATGCATTCCCCACACGAATATAAATTTAATTGAACAATTCCTATACCATCATCAAAATAAAAATACTATTTATTGAGCCTCAGGAGGCTGACCTATCTCAGCTACAAGCATGGGCTGTAACCTTCTGCTTCAGTTCAGCCAACGGGAAACTTGCTTCAGAAGCCACAGGGTGAAAGGACTGTGAGCTGGGTATTTTTCCCTCTACTCTGCCTGTGGGTTCATCTCAGGCTGTTTGTATCCATCAACAGAAGGACATAACTCCTCTCAAGGGAGCCTGCTCCACATGCCTCTTCTAGGATCTAGGAAGAGTTCCTTTCTCATATCCCTCAAGCCGGGGGTTGGATGAGGGTAATACCTTCACTTTCACTAACCAAGAGGCAGTTTCCTTGAGATTTCCTACATCCTGCTCAGACCTCTCAAAGGACTCCCTTATTAAGTCCTCCTGGAGTTGTCTTAACTTTAGTGTGTCATGTGTTCCCTGGGGCCCTGACCGATACAGTCATCAAAAATAAACACTGAAAAGATACTGATGACTATTCAAGTAGAATTGGATATAATTCTTGATCTCATCCATTTATCAATATCAATTCAACAAATAATGATTGAGCCCCTGTACTCCAGGCCCTGGGCACATGGTACACATTGTACAGTGACAGAAAGATGATGAGGTTAATATTCCCAGGAGGTACAGGCAAGATCCTGGAGTGCCAGGTAAAGAAGACCCATCTGAAGCTCCTTATCTGAACATGGACTAAATGTGGTTAAGAATATGAGCTCCTGCCAAAACCGGTTTGGCTCAGTGGATAGAGCGTCGGCCTGCGGACTCAAGGGTCCCAGGTTCGATTCCGGTCAAGGGCATGTATCTTGGTTGCGGGCACATCCCCAGTAGGGGGTGTGCAAGAGGCAGCTGATCGATGTTTCTCTCTCATCGATGTTTCTAACTCTCTATCCCTCTCTCTTCCTCTCTGTAAAAAATCAATAAAATATATTAAAAAAAAAAAAAAAGAATATGAGCTCTTGAGTCAGATAAACATGGGAAATCCCAGCTCTGCCACTGTGTGATTCTGGGCTAGTTACACAATGCATTTAAACCTCTCTTTCCCATCTTTGAAAGGGAGATAACAGTAAGATTCACCCCAGAGATTACTGGAAGATTATATAAGGTAACAAGTATGAAATTCTTATCATAGTGCCTGACGTGTAGAAAATGCTCAATAAAAGTAGCCATGATCTGTACCATGATTATTAGCTCTAAATGTTTGATTCTGTCTTATTTCAGAAGTCATAAATTAAATATTTCTTATGCTGTTAGCATTGTATTAGACTCTGAAGAGGATAAAAATCTGGCCGACCTTATCATTTCACTGGGGAGAAAGGCAGGTGTGCCTTAGCTGTTAGGTGGATTAGGAGCCGAGATAGTGGTGGGGTCCCAGTGCATTGGGAGTGCAGAGAAGGGAGGGATGGTTTTTATCTGAAGAGAGGAAGAAGGCTACCTGGAGAAGACTTCTGAGCTGGCCTTGAAACACATTAGTGGATATTTCTCAGATGAACATAATGGGAAAGGATGTTCCATATTTAAAAAGAGAGAGAGAGAGAGAGAGAGAGAGAGAGAGAGAGAGAATGTACAAGCAGCTTTATAAGACCGATGAAGTCCATGAGGTGGAGCAGCATTGTGCAGAGACTGTGATGTTGGGAGAAGAGGCTACAGGTAGGGTGGGAGCTGAATGTTAGACCTTGCTAAGGGAAATATGATAAGATCTGGGATTTAAGACCTAGAGACATAGAAACATCTAGCAAACTGTCAAACCTCAGAGGGAAGGTGGAGAGGGGAAGAGATTAATTAACCAATAAATTCATGTGGGTTGGGAGAGATCAATGCGGCGGGGAGGGAAATGTAACACTTTCAACAATTGAGGTTTAAAAAAAGAATGGCCCTGAGAACATAGTAAACAGAAAAAGAAAAAGAAAAAGATCTGAGATTTAGAGCGGTCCACCCCGTTGCCTTGTGGTAGGTAGACAGAAGCAGAGAGAGGTGTTGAGACTTGGACGTAGGTCATTAATAGTGGGAACTGGGGAGGAGGGTACTTTTCAGTGTCAAACCTCGATGGTTGAACACACTGTTTAGGTAGTCTGGTAAATGGATGAGTCTATTGTCTTATTCTCTGCCAGAGAACTTGACTGAAAACCTAAGACTACCATTTCTCCTTTAATGAAGGCCACACAGAAGATTAAATGTCTCTCCATGTTTCAGTACTCTTAATTAGCCTGTGAGGTGGGTGGGTGTGATATAAAATGACTTCTTAGCCCAGGCCAGTGTGGCTCAGTTGGTTGGGCATCCTTCCATGCATCCAATGGTTGCTGGTTCAATTGTGGTCAGGGCACATGCCCAGGTTGCTGGCTAGATCCCCAGTAGGGGGAGTGCAGGAGACGGCTGATAGATATTAAGCTCTCATATTGATATTTCTTTCTTCTTTCCCGTGTCTCTAAAAAGTCAATAAACTATTCTTACATACATACACACATAAATATAAACAAATAAATAAAATTACTTCTTAGGAAGAAATTTTGTCTGTATTTTCAGGTCCTACCAAACATTTTCCCGTGGTTACTGTCAATCATATTCTGAAAGATGTGTTAACTAACTACCTACAAGAAGAACAATATGACCCAGAGCTCTGTAGACAGATGACTAAAACAATTTCTGAGGTAATGTGCGATTTGCCTAAAGAGTTAACTGTAACTATAATATTTGCAGAAAGCACAACCCCCTACTTTTTGAAGAAGGCAATTAATTTGCAGTAGCAGTACAAATGCTTATTTATATTTTATTTTATTAAAATATTTATTAGGTCATATTCTATCTCTGTGTAAGAGCCTTTGTCTGAAACAATCATTATGTGCATCATTTGCATGTATTTCATTTAAAAAATGTATAAAACTGCCCCATTTATTTTTTTAATTATTGTAAAAGATTAAAAAAATGTAATGATCATTTCTCTTCCCCAAGGCAGCTTTGATGGACATCAAACACAGACATTGTGGCCTTTAAATTCATTTAAGTACATTCATTTCTATTTTTATCAACTAAAGTGCTGGCACTCGATCAGATTTCCTCTGTTTGCTTTTTTATAACAAAGTCTTTAATGAGCATTTATGATTAGTCATCTTGCAGGAGACTCCAGATCTATGGCCTCTTAATTAGACATGAACAAGATGGTGTGACTCTAAGGCCAACATTCTTTGAAGGGAAGCCATCTTAACATAAATTTTCCAAAGAATGTAATAACTCTATTAAATTCTGTTTTCTGGATTACAGTTTTCTCATGTGCCTGAGAAAAAAATGTACATTTATTGCTGGTGCTGTCATTTTGTCCCTAAATGTCCTTTCTCATGAGGACAGTGCTTGAAGCAAATCATAGTTATAGTCACTAACAGTCACTAATCTACAACAATTAGTGACAGTATCTACAATGCATCATGCTATTTTCTTAAATCAAATCCATTATATTTATGACAATGGTTAATACTCTTAAGTTTCAATGTGGCTAAGTGAGAACCATTTTTTTTTCCTTTTAAATTCTAGGTTATTAAAGCCCAGGTCAAGGACTTGATGATCCCACGGTACAAGCTGGTTGTGATTGTTCACATTGGACCTCGGCATGGCCAGAGCATACTTATTGGGAGTAGATGCCTCTGGAATCCTAAAAGTGATACCTTTGCATCTTATGTTTTCAGAAACTCTTCACTCTTTGCTCTTGCAAATGTCTATGCCGTTTACTTTGAGTGACTGGAAATCTAGTATTACTTTTTTAAAATCAAGAAATAGGCTGTGTCTAAGTACACAAAATTTTTACTGACTAAAGGTTTGAGAAGGAAATATTAATACTTCAAACAACTGGAAGATTTTGGAATTTTTTATACTCTTTTAAAGGTTGGGGGGGGAGGGTGGCATAAGAAAGAATCTTGTTTATCTCAAGAAGGAACTAAGTCTTGGTTCTGCTGGGGTTTTTTTTCATAGACATCGAGTCTTATTAAATATTGCTTTTGGTACTAATTATTTTAATTACTCTTCAATTAAAGAGCTGGAATTTTCTGCATTGTTTTTTAAGGAAGAGAGGTTTTTTTAAAAAAAAAAAAATACATGGCTACATACCCTGACCAATAAATGACAGTAGGATATTTAACATGGCATACACAAATGACTAATGTTAATATGTCTCAGTGCTGCATATAAAAGAATACTGGCTTTCATTTTCTACTTAATAAATTGAGCAGCATTCATTAACTGCAATTATTGTTACATGTACCTGACAGTTGAAACTGCTGAGGTAGAATTAATGATTTCATAACAATTACTGTAGTCCCGCGGGGCTGCTAGATAAAACTAGAAGCTCTTGTGGGCTGCCTGCACTTCACAGAATTGTGGGAGAACTCAATGTTGGCTCTTCAATAATGGAAACCATAAAGTGAATAAAGCCTTTTTCAGGCACTGAAATAATCGTTGTGATATTAAATATGCATGATGCTTAATAGTAAATGTATTTGTAACACATAAAATCATGTATTTGAAAGAGACACTGCTTTTAAGTATACACTGCTCGGTGTGCCTTTGAGTAGGTTTTCCTAAGCTAACAAACTTTCCCACAAAATATATAGCTGGCAGCCTAACACGTAAGACGTGTGTATTTACTATTTTGTTCTTGTGAATTTACAAGTGACCCAGTGTGGTTTTCAATGGATGGCACTAAAATTTATAGGGCTGAAATAGCTTATTATTCTGCTGGTTAATGTAGCTTGTGCCATGGATCATTTATTTTTATGGCGCTTTCAGCGTGTAAACTGATGCTGTGGCATTGTTCTTGGATGGTAAGTGGACTGCCCAGAGGACATTAGTTAAAGGTCAAAGACAAATCGTACACATATGGAGAAAATTAGCAACACGGCAATCCTAGGGAAAAAATGATGTGTAATTCATACCAAAAAGAATTTAACAAGTGGGAAAACAGTCAGTTCTTTATAGTTTTAAAATGTACCGATGTCTCATTTTTCACCCAAACCACATTTACTTTTAAAATCTCTTGCCTTCTGCTTGCTCTGGCTTTGAAGGTAGCTTTTCAAAATGAACTAGTCAATTTTTGTTATTTTTTCTGTTAGTGCCTTAGAGGGAAAATGTCTGTAATAATTTATCACAACCAATATTTGTCAATCTCCATAGACCAGTTTTGAATCTGGATTATATCATAAAAACAGTAAGTAAATGAGCTTCATATTTTCATTACACAGTAAGTAAATGAGCTTCATATTTTCATTACACACTTGAGAACATCTCCCCTCTTGGAACAATAGCAGGGACAATCATAGAGCAATTTTGCATGACTAAATAAGAATGAAGGAAATTATTTAGTATGTAGAAAGTCCATTATTTAAAAAATGGCTTTTTTTCTTCTTTTTTAGTTCTAAAATCTTATCCATGAGATTTTCTTACCATCTGTCCCAGGCTGTGTTAGGAATCAAACCTTAAAATATTATGTGCCCAGCCAGCATGGCTCAGTGGTTGGGCGCTGAACTAGGAACCAGGAGGTCACGGTTTGATTCCTGGTTGGGGCACGTGCCCAGGGTTGCGGGTTCCTTCTCCAGTGTGGGGCAGGCAGGCGGCAGCCAAGAAATGATTCTCTCTCATCGTTGATGTTTCTATTTCTCTCTCCCTCTCCCTTCTTCTCTGAAATAAATTAAAAAAAAATAAACAACAACCATGATGGCTGTTAAAAAGCAAAAAGGAAGCAGTTTGCCAGCATATTGCCATTTACTGTATGTAATTCAGATCATCAATGATGAATTTTAGCAATTTTTAGTAATATAAAAATATATAGCAAAAACTCACTACTTGTGACTAACTGGGAAGAATGCTGGTTATCACAAAAAGCCTTGTGGTAGGAAATTTTGATGGATGTGTTCGCTAACACCATGGTGGTGTAAGCACATCCTATCTAATAAAAGAGTACTATGCAGATTGATCATCACTGCAACACACAATATAGCTGCCCCCATGTGGTCAAAGATCCTGCCCCCATGTGGACACAAGATGGCCACCACAAGATGGCCAGCAGGGGAGGGCAGTTGGGAGGCACCTGGCCTGCAAGGGAGGGCAGTTGGGAGGCACCCGGCCTGCAAGGGAGGGCAGTTGAGAGGGACCAGGCTTGCAAGGGAGGGCAGTTGGAGGTGATCAACCCTGCAGGAGAGGGCAGTTAGGGGTGACCAGGCTGGCAGAGGAGGGAAGTTGGAGGCAAACAGGCTGGCAGGGGAGCAGTTAAGCATCAACCAGGCTGGCAGGGGAGTGGTTAGGGGGTGATCAGGCTGGCAGGCAGAAGCGGTTGGGGACAATCAGGAAGGCAGGCAGGCAAGCAGTTGGGAGCCAGCAGTCCTGTATTGTGAGAGGGATGTCCGACTGCCCGTTTAGGCCCGATCCCACCAGGATCGGGCCAAAACGGGCAGTCGGACATCCCTCCAGGAGTCCCAGATTGGAGAGGGTACAGGATGGGCTGAGGGACAACCCCCCACCGTGCACGAATTTCATGCACCGGGATTCTAGTTGCAATATATAAATGTGTCCAAGCAACATGTCACACACCTGAAACTTACACAATATTATGTCAATTATATATCAGTTTAAAAATTAAACATTTTCTTCAAAAAAAATGACACTGTAAATTTGAGGGAATGGTTTTACTTTGAAACATCCTGAATTTCCCGGTACTTTTCCTTCTCAATAGTTGTCCCTAAGGTGCCACCCTTCCGCCACCTTTGCTTATGCCTTTTCCTTCCACTTACAGCAACTTTCTTCACGTGTCAGCATTGAACGCAGGTCTCACCTTTTCTCTAAATCCTTCTCCATCCACTATTTTCCTCCCGTTCTCCTCTCATCACTCTCACAGTGGAGCTCCTGATTATCCTCTCGCTGCTTTCTGAATAATAGTTTTGTTTCCCTGACTGCATGGAAAACATCTTGAATACATGGACCACGCATCCTGACAGCACCGAACAATAAAACTTAGTCCATCTGAACTTTGTAAGAATCACAGGAAGGCACTACACTACCTAACTACCAACCACGAAGACACTAGTATCACACCACTTAACCCTGGAGGGACCAGCATCCTATCAGGATGATGAGTACACAAGTGACCACAGTACAGGCTAGAATATGATTTTATAAGAAAATTCCAGAATATATTGTAATAAGGGAATCAGGAAAAGATTCATGAAGGAGATAGCACTTACTTAGACCATGAAGGGGATAAGTAGAATTTCAACAGACAGAGGAGGTCCGAGTACGGGAAAAAGTCTAGCCTGAGTAAAAAACAGTGTTTATAAAGATAAGTGGTCAGAACTAAGATGGGAAAGGGCTTGTGGGTGGTAACCTGAATGTCTGGGTTAGAAAGCAATGCTCTGACCACGGGTAGTCACCGAAGGCTTTTCGTTCAGCTAATGGTAGTCATGAAGCGATTCCTTCAGAGAAATCCACCAGTAGAGAGCCGGTCCTAGGACAGTGATGGCGAACCTATGACACGCGTGTCAGCACTGACACGGGTAGCCATTTCTGATGACACGCGGCCGCACGCTGAGGATGAAACATTTGCTGCTCCTGAGGATGACACATTTGCGACTAGAGTCTTGGAGTTAGTTTTTTCCTCAAAGTGACACACTACCCGAGTTATGCTCAGTTTTTTGGCGAAGTTTGACACACCAAGCTCAAAAGGTTGCCCATCACTGTCCTGGGAGAAGTGGGAGGCAATGAGAGGCTGAACTGAGCGGGGACACTGAAATGGAAAACAGGACAGTTGCACAATCAGGCAGAAGGGAAGGGTAGTCAGAGGTGACTTTAAGAGAACAGGACAGGCGGTTGAAGGTGTGGAGTGCTGGGTGTTTGCCGACTCAGGTCTGAGTCCTGCTGCCCAGTCACTAGTTAAGTAACCGTAAACAAATTACCAGCTTCACTTAGCCACAGCCTCCCCGGCTTAAAGTAATGATAATGCTGGTACCTACCTCACAGGGTTTTGGAGTCAGGCCAGTCCCAGGAGACAGAACACTTACTCAAAGGGAGGGCTATGACGGGCCTGTGGGGGTACAGGCTCTGCTTACTAAAAACAAGTGAAAATTCGTGCTTGCTAAGCCCTTAGCAGTACAATGCCTGATAGGAATCCCTCATCAAAGTGGCTCCTTTGATAGCAGTTCAATGTTTTGAGTCCGGGCAACTAGATCAATGGTCCTATTAGCAAAACGAAGAGAGTCAGAGAGAAGAGTTGGGGACTGAAACACTGAGTTAGAGTGTGTACTTGTTGAATTGAAGTTAATAAGGGGACATTCAGATGGAGATATTCTCAAGCAGCCAAAAAAGTGCAAGTGGAGTTGAGCTACAACATCAAGGTGAGAGGTTTAGACTTGGCAGCCCTCCAAATTGAGACCTGACATCTTCCTCCCGCTTTATAAAATATTCATTAGCAGCAGCTTCAGCTGCATAGTCAGTACTAATAGCAAATTATGGGCAATTCTGTTAACTCTGGGAATGTCAGCAGGAAACCCTCCCCCAAAATCAATAGGGAAAATTTCCCCCCGAAGCAAATTCACTGGTGCCTTCCTTTTTATCTTCACTTTAAAATATTTCTATAGGATCTGTTTCTGATATCAGACATCATAGGAAATGCAAAGGTTCTCTCAAAAATACATTAGCATCTTACATCAAGATGCTGTTTGTTGTCTGTGCTCATTGTTCATAGGAGGCCGTGACAACAGAGTCCAATAGATTATGTGCTGGGAAATGAAGCACTACTTCAGTTCATTGATTTAAAAAAACAAAACAAAAAAACTCTTGAGAATTATCCAGTATATGGGAGTGATTTACAAACCAGCAATTGAAAAATTAGAACTTTTAAATCTAGCATTTTAGAGAATGAGCACTTTCCTTGTTGGGACCATTACCTGACCTGTCTTTCTAGATATTATTAAAACACACATTAAGAAAAAGTCAATATTAAATGGTTATTGATCATTTACTATGCTGATTTGCTCTCAAATGTTTAAGGAAGTGGCCTACAGCCACAGCCTCAGACTTTCTCTGCTCCTCTGGCTTCCACCTCCTGCAATCCGGTCTCACCCCCACCCGTATTGTTTTCACAAACAGCAGAAGTGGTTCCTCAGGCCAAGTCTGCCTAACATCCCTCCAGCTGCACTCGCCTCAGTTTCCGAATTTATTTCTTTTGAGCAGCAATGCGATCTAGGATTTTGGTTTTGTTTTTGCTTTCAGCACAGATTGGACAAACATCTCATTTTAGTTTTGAATCTTGACTAACTGTGAAGTTAAGGCAAAGTGGCCAGTGTCCTGAGCCTCCGTTTTCTCAAAGGTAAAAATGATTATAATAATGATCACTAAGTATTACTGATCAATGATCACCACTTATGTTCTTGCCAAGAAGAGGAAGAGACAGTGTGTAAAATGTCAGACCCATCGTAGAATCTTACTCTTGATCTCCAGTTTCTTCCTGCAGAACCTGTTTTCCTAAAGAATTGAGCATATGGCAAAGATGCGGAGAAAAAGGAACCCTCATGCACTGCTGGTGGGAATGCAGACTGGTGCAGCCACTGTGGAGAACAGTATGGAGTTTCCTCAAAAAACTAAAAATGGAACTCCTGTTTGACCCAGGATCCCACATCTAGGAATATATCCCAAGAAACTAGAAACACCAATCAGAAAGAATATATGCAAACCTATGTTCATAGCAGCCCAATTTACAATAGCTAAGATTTGGAAACAGCCTAAATGCCCATCAGCAGATGAGTGGATGGAATACTATGCTGCTGTAAAAAGGAAGGAACTCCTACCATTTGCAACAGCATGGATGAACCTGGAGAGCATTATGCTAAGTGAAATAAGCCAGTCAGAGAAAGATAAATATCACATGATCTCACTCATTTATGGAATATAATGAACAACATAAACTGATGAACAAAAATAGATCCAGAGACAGAGAAGCATCGATCAGACCCTCAAACCTCAGAAGGAAAGTAGGGGAGGATGGGGGTAAGGGGGAGAGATCAACCAAAGGACTTATATGCATGCATATAAGCCTAACCAATGGACACAGACACCACGGGGGTGAAGGTATGAGCAGGGCGGGGAGGCAATGGGGGATAAGGACACGTATTTAAGACCTTAATCAATAAAGACAGAAAAAAATTAAAAATAATAAAAAATAAAGAATTGAGCATATGTTTTAGCAATTTCTGCTCACCACCATCATGTACTGCCCTAGGTTACCTTTTTCTTTTCAAAGTTTTGATCATCTACTACTGCTATCTTTGGCAACTAATTTCTCCTAAAGTCAACATCTATACTAATAAAAGTGTAATATGCTAATTAGACTGGGAGACCTTCCAGGACACCTTCTGGATGCTCTTCTGGACAAAACCATGGTGGTGGGGCTGAGGTAGAGGCAGTTAGAGGCCAAGAGGGAGGGCAGTTGTGGGTGATCAGGCCAGGATGGGACAGCAGTTGTGGGTGATCAGGCCGGTGGAGCGGGGGGGAGGGGGGGGGGCGGGGGCTGCTGGGGGTGATCAGGTCGGTGTGGGGGAGCAGTTGGGGGGCAGCAGGACAGCAGGGGGGCCAGTTGGGGGCAAGCAAGCCATCAGTGGGGGTCAGTTGGTGGTAATCAGGACAGCAGGGGGGCAGTTTGGAGTGAGCAGGCCAGCAGGGGGCAGTTAGGGGCGAGCAGGTCAGTGGGGAGGGAAGGTGGAGGCGAGCAGGCCAGCAGGGGGGCAGTTGGGGGCAAGCACACTGGCATGGGGGCAGTTGGAGGTGATCAGGCTGGCGGGGGGGGGGGGGCGGGCAATTGGGAGCGAGCAGGTCAGCAGGCAGAGTGGTTAGAGGCAATCAGGCAGGCAGGCAGGTGAGCAGTTAGGAGCCAGCAGTCCCAGATTGCGAGAGGGATGTCCAACTGCTGGTTTGGGCCCGATCCCTGAAAACCGGCAGTAGGACATCCTTCGAGGGGTCCCAGATTGGAGAGGGTGCAGGCCGGGCTTAGGGACACCCCCACCCCATGCACGAATTTTGTGCACCGGGCCACTAGTTTAATATAAAATCCTATTCGTTTTCAAATGCAGCCTCTTTTTGCTCATCGCTGCTGGTCTGTGCACTTCTTTCAGTCAGCTGTCTTGCCGCTCTTTGAGTCCTTTCTCAGTCCCTTTCTCTGCTTTTGCTCAGTGCCACTTATTTTTTCCTGTCCTTGTGTCCATGTGAATTATATGTTCCCTCCCTTCTTCTTATGCATGCACACATGCTAATAGAAGGTTGATTGAGGCTTAAATGTATTAAGTATCTGATTAAAGTTTTCTGTACTCTCTTCTCAGTTTCTTTCCTTGATAATTTAATGAAGGTACAGATTTTTTTCCCTTTAATTTCAGTGCAGGATATAACTTGAAACTTGTGGTTCCCCACCCACCCACGGGGCTATTTTTCCCTACTAAGCAAGGCAAGGAACCAGTATAACCAGTATGGGAGCACTAAGCTTCGTTTTCCATTTATAATTAAAAAAAAAAAAAAAAGAAAGAAAGAAAGTTGTTGCTTCCCACAGACAGATAAGGATGAGGGTGAATCATCCAACTATCCAAAGGAAAGAATTCCTGATTTGTGCAGTGGGTGCTGGGAAATCATTTTTAAAATTCATATAAAAAATACTAAGCTTACAAAGTCATTATTTCATTTTAAAACTAAAAAAAAATGAACTAAATGTAATTAATTATAAAAATACATTATCTTGAAAAAGGAGACATATGTAAAACTTTAGATGATAAATAAATTTTAAAAATACATTATCTTTATATTTTTCTTTAAGGAAATTTCAACAAGAAATTTATTTTGGCAAGATCTTTAAAAAAATTTGAAAAACAGTCAATTTGCATCCCAGTTCACAAACACAAGTAAAAGCCTTTAAAGGACCCATTCTAGGGAGGTGGGTCCATTTGAGGCAATTTGATGTTCTTAAGCACAGGTCAGCGAAATTTCAAGGGCCAGTCGGTAATTATTTTCAGCTCCGTAGACCAGAGGTCTCTGTCACAGCTTATCAACTCTGGCCTTGAAGCACAAAAGCAGCCATGGACAGTAACCAAATATGTGTGGCCGTGTCCCAGTGAAACTGAAAAGTAACGCACTTGGTTGTATTATACTGCAGTGAATTTTTTTAAAGTCACCAAGCAAAAGATACTATTGTTACTGGCGAGACAATGAGACCTCAGTTCTTGTCTTCTTGAAGGAAAGATTCCAATCAAGAGACGAAGTATAGCAAAGTAAATAAGAATTTACTGCCCTCAGCAAAAATATGCTTAGGACAGTGAAACAAGAAAGGCCATAGGAGAAAGAAGCAACAGGAGAGCCGAGGTGGGCTGCTGTAGCTCACTGGGAAGTCAGGGGAAAGGGAGCCCTGGGGACAGGGTCAGGATGTTAGCCCAGGACGAGCTGCCACTGCCCATTGCTCCCCGGGTTGCAAGTCTCATGGGGTCCCATAGAGGAGAGGGGGAGGAAGGAAATGGCATGGGCATGCTCACCTGGGGGAGAGCATACACTGACGGTCCTTCACCCCGAACACATTCATCTCTCTCTTACAGGTGGGAGTCTTAGGGGAGGTCTCAGGGGAGGGTCTCAATGGATATTCATCAGCTTTCCAGGTGTGCTCTTTCAGTCTCGTGATCTCCACGGATTGGTCAGTGCCAGGGCAGGAGGTCATTAGTCAATGCAGCTGGTCCTGGGGCAGCCATGGAGTCACTTGTCTGGTTTTGCTGCTTTTCTGGGCCTGGAGCTGAAATACAACTGAGGCCTAGTTGTTCTCTTCAAGGATGAAAAGGTCAGGGGGTCTAAACCACCTGACAAGCCATACACTAGGGACAAAAGGTTACCCTGGGGACGAGGTTTTTGTTTTCCCAGTTTTGCTCCTTGCTAGGCACAGAGGGCTTTCCACTTTGGTGACCTTCTGTACCTGACCCATCATCCTTGCCCTGCTCATGTCTGTCTACCTGCCTATAGCTTTTTTCTTCCAAATTTCTAAAGAACAGATAAAGCCTTCATTTTATGAAATTAATCTTCACTGCCAAACAGGTAGAGATCAACTTTCTTATGAACACAGTTATACAGATTTCAAATAAAATATTAACAGTTCGGTCATTCTGAACATTAAAAAATATTACACCATGATCAAATAGATTTATTCTGAGAACGCAGGGAAATTTCAACATGAGGAAGGCTTTCAACATAATTCTTTTTTTTTAACCTCACTGATATGTCTTACTGATTTTAGTGAGAGGGAAAAGGAGAGAGAGAGCAATATCAATGTGAGAGAGAAACATTGATCAGTTGCCTCCTATACATGCCCCCACCAGGGATCAAACCCAAAACCTAGGTATGTTCCCTGTCCAGGAATCAAACCTGCAACCTTTTGGTGCACAGGACGATGCTCCAACCAACTGAGCCACCTGGCCAGGGCCTATAAACACAATTCTTCAACGTAACAAAAGAAAATAATTATATGATAAAGTTAAATAGGAACTAGATAAATTTAAAAGCTAATTATAACAAAATAAGTTCTTACGCATATATAATAGAATAAAACTCTTTAGATGACCAAGAATATTATATACAACCCTAGCTGGTTTGGCTCAGTGGCTAGAGCATTGGCCTGTGGACTGAAGGGTCCTGGGTTCAATTCCGGTCAAAGGCACATGCCCGGGTTGTGGGCTCAATCCCCAGTAGTGGGTGTGCAGGAGTCAGCTGATCAATGATTCTCTCTCATCATTGATGTTTCTATCTCTCTCTCTCTCTCTCTCTCTCCCTTCCTCTCTGAAATCAATAAAAACATATTTTTTTAAAGAATATTATATACATACCAGAGGCCCATTGCAGGAAGATTCCTGCAAGAATAGGGCTTCCTGCAGCCAGAGCGAAGCGGAGAAGGGAGCAAAGCCCGCCAAGGTGGGTTTCACTCCCGTCTCCACTGCCTCGGCTCCCTCCCTTCTCTGCCACTTCGCTCCCTTCTGCAGCACTTGATTTCCTTCTATGCTGTCTTCAGTCTTCACTCCAGGCCTGTGCATGCAAATTAACCTCCATCTTTGTAGGGTTAATTTGCATACTCATTCTGATTGGCTGGTGGGCATAGTGGAGGGACAGTCAATTTGCATGTTTCTCTTTTATTAGTGTAGACTAGAGGCTCAATGCAGGAAATTCATACAAGGGGCTCGGCCCTCACAGCCCCGGCTTTGTCTGGAAGGTCATCCGGACAGTCGTTCTGCTGTTCGGTCTAATTAGTATATTAGCTCTTTATTATATAGGATATAATGTACAGACATTTATTTATTTATTATTTATTTATATTTTTACCAGCGAACATCACAGAGTGCCCATTCATGGTTTTGTAACATCATACATTGATACTTGGAAAATACTGGTTCACTGAGTTAGTTATGCACATCTTACAAATGTTGACACATTTCATTACACAATAGCAAAAAATCAAATTCATTAATATCACTACTGATGCTCATGTTGGTGAATAAAAGTTTTCCAAAATTGCTTATAAACTTCAATTTTATCATTGGCAACAAATAGTGTCAGTTGTTTCTCTTGAAGTTACAGGATCACTTTGTTCTTTTTCAAGTCTGGTTTCATTTCATTCCAAATACCCACATCTGATCAACCACAGTTTTCCAGTCTTTTTCTTTAAAGAAAAAGAGCATGGTGCTTCATGGGAAAAGCAGCTAGCCGGAGGCTCACAGTTCAGACACACAAGTGCTTTTCCTTCAGACAACCATCACACTTGAGCATGCTACAAAAGCGCTCCGTGCAGTCTTCCCAGTCACCACCCAGAATATTGAAAGGCATGTGCACAAGGGTTGAAGTCTTCAGTGAAACTCACTTTAAAAAAAAAAAAAAAAGGTCTCCCTGGTGGTAACAAAGGGAATACATTGAGTACCAGTTTGACTTGACTGCCTTTGTTCAGTAGCCTGAATTTGGATCCAATTACACCACCTCTTCAGCTGTGTGACTTAGGACACGTTTATTTAATTCCACTGTGCCTCCATTTCCTTATCTAGAAAACATCGGTGAAGTAACTATCTCACCCTCACGGGTTGCCTGCAACAAAGGCAGGAAGGGAAATGTTCAAATGCCATGCACAATACCTTGACACAATATGTAGTAGATGGACTTCAAATACACAAACTATAGTATTGATCAGAACAGCACTTCAGATGAACAGAGTCTGACTATTGTTCCAACCCACTGAGGCGTTGACTGTCAGAGTCAGAAAGGAAAACAGTTTTGTGAAAACACCCAATTGTGTTGCAATGCCTTGACTGTCTGGGCCTTAGTTTCTCTACTTCCAGAATGAGAATAGAATATCCTTTTATCTCAGCAGAAGAGAGGCAAAAGCAAGGTGGCCCAGACTATAGGAAGGAGCTTATTACTCAAACATTTTCTGGGCTTTAACTATTAATGGGACCTGATGGTTACATACATGCCTCCAGCTATTCTCAAGTAGAATGTCAGTGCAGGATACTAAGCACATTTCTTGAGCACTCTAGGGGTCTTTGAGAAAAGCATTTTGTGTAGTTTCTTATACCAGACAATAAATCAGTGTTTACATTTTCAGTAATATACAATAACCCAAAAGCTAAGAGTGGATAATTTTTTCTGGTTGATGAAATAACAGTTGATTTTTATTGTTTAGGTTCTTCTACCATCGGCATTTTCTGTTTATTGTCTTAAAGTTATTTTTTAAAATTTTAAAGGTAAGAAAAATCACAGCAAGCTTTGTTTATGGCATTTTTATTGCAATTCTGCACAGCATTCGAAATTTCAAAGGACTCGTGAAAATTTGAAAACAGTCATCTAGGCAAAGGAAGAAAATAGGTAAAAGTTGCCTTGCTTTTGTTTAAAGGATGGCTCCATAGAAATGGAGATGTTGTAGAAATTGATCCTTGTGTAAGGTAGTTCCCTTTGTTGCACGGATTGCATTCTTAGTTTTTAATATATATCTTTTTAGAGAGTTTAGTGAGTTTTAAATGCCTTGTCTTGTCCTCCTCACGTAACATGCTCTATAGGCCATACTATAAAGTATGCCTCAGTCAACGAAATCCAAGACTTGTTGAAACAAACAGCATGGAACAGACTGTTAGCCATCTATGTTTGGAGGAGTTACTGTCTCCTACTCCTTCTATCGCCACAAACTTGCCCTGGAATTCATTATAAAATAACATCTTGATGCAAACTATAGATCAGGGACTTTCTATTTTCTCTGTGGGCCCACTTAAGTCTGGGCATAGATTCTGGGCATGCCGAGGAGGGAGCCCTGATGTGTCCCAGACTAACCCTTCTCCCTGAACTGGGAGTGTCATGCCTGCTGGCCAAACAGTGCAATTCTGACTTTTGCTGTCATGTCCTTTGCTTATCAAATAGTCTAATAAAGTTCTATAGCTCAGCTCTCAGATCTAAGAGGATGAATATTGATTTAAAGTTGAATATGAGAATCCAATATTTTCTTAATACTAACACCTGCATAATTCACAAACCTTGGAAAACAGAAGATTTAAATATGCATAGAACTTGGACTTAATAAAGATTTTTGCTTAAGTAATTCTAATAACTCCCAAGCTTTTCTTCTAAAGGAATAATAATTTTCTAACATACATAGACATTTTATAAGTATGTATGTATATTTGGAATATGATTAATAAATTTCTTTCAAAAATTAAGAAAATCCTAACAATACCCTTACAATTAGCTTGGATAAAAAACTAACAACATATCTCTGGAATAAAGGTTGATTAAATTTTTATTAAGTTCAAATAGAAGTTATACATTAAATATTGTTTTCTAAAATCAAAATCCCAGCTTAGTGCATCCAATCAGACTATTAGATATTAAACATTGTTTCTTTAAAAAAATTAACTAGAAAGGATATCAGTAATGACAATTTATCCTGGTTGATTTGACCTTGGTCCAAGCAAACTATCTATCACATCTCTCTGGAAAAGAAAAAAAAAGTTACACAATTACAATGCAATAAAACACAAATTAAGAGGTAAAGTAGTCTTTAAATTGTCATTTAAAATTTATAAATTAAAAAATACATATAAATTAGTGATACACATATAGAGGGCATCCAATAAGATTATAAAAGGGAAACAAACCCTAGTATAAATCTGCTCTTTTCTATGAAAGACTCTTTTACTGAAGTTTGATAAACAGTTTTATAAGAATTCAGTAAAGGGACAATTCTGGCAGCTCCTGTTTAGCTTAATGCATAAAGCTGAATTTTCTCATCTGTAAAATAACTTTCAGTCTTAATATTATCTTAGGCTTTTTCGTGATCTGTAATACGGTACTTGATTTAGAGAGAGTAAAATGTCTGAATTTCTATGTGGATTATGTATTTCATGTAATAATAATGACCTTTGTACTAAAGGGGTAAAATGATCATATGTAAGAGGATGAGGTGAGTTTTTAAGAAAGATACAGTGAAAAGATGGGAATTGGGAACAGAAGCCTGGTGATTTCCCGATCACACAGTCAAGGTAATCTTGAGAAAATCACTTATGTCTAGAAATAGTTAGCCTCTCTCTACTTCTAAAGAGGGTTCTAAAAGTTGGATGAGCTAATATAGGTGAAAGTGTACTATAAACTCTAAGAGTTATAAACACCTCAGCTAACATGTAGGCCAGTTCCTGTCTTTTAGCTGGTGCCGTAATTCTCTGTGGCATTCCTTCCATCCTTCAAGTCCTGACACTCCCAGTCGGTTCCCAGGTTGCTTCTCAAACCCATCTCTTTCTAGCTCGTTTTCACTTGGGCAAATATAATAGATCACTTCCATAATTTGTTCACTATTATATTCTTAGTGCCCCAAATAGACCCTGCCATAGTGAATACTTAGTAAATATTTGCTGAAAGAATGGTGTATTTTTTTCTGCCTTCTGTGTCTCAGCATGAATTTACTGTGTGTGTGTTTTATGTTTCTAAAACCCCATTTTGAAGATTTTACTGATCTTTTATTTTTTCTTTAATTTGGGGAAGAAAAAGGTAAAAGCCCAAGTACATAGAATAACATGACAAACATTTATACACTGAAACATAAGAGTAGAAATAATATCCAAGAGTAATTCTCTACAGGCTGCCTCCAGAAAGGGAGTTTCTTTGTGCAGCGTCCCATTGAAACTGGCTTCTACCAAGTGCTTGAACCATAATCTGCACAATGCAAGACTTGGGCCCCAGCAACCAATTCCCATCATGCCAGGAGAGGAATTGGTGCTTTAACACCAATAAATGCTAATGTGTTGGTTAATCCTGTTGACAACTGGCTACATCACTTGCTATAATTGCAAGGCTTGGATCCCAGGTGCCTGTTCATGCCAGGCACCAGACTGATGTTACCCCAAACCATGAACCCTGACTTGATAGGATAGGGCTGCAGCCAATGTTCTGCTATGTCACAGCACAATAGTATTCTGGTTTTTTATCACATCAGGGAGGGGCCAGAGTTTCAGAAATCTCATCCCTCAAAATCTCCATAGCCCAAGGATCCTTCTCCTCCTCCTCCTCCTCCTCCTCTTCCTCCTCCTCCCCCTCCCCCTCCCCTTCTCCTTCCCCCTCCCTTTCTCCCTCCCCCTTCCCCTTCTCCTCCTCCTTCTCTTTCTCCTCCTCCTGCTGTGCAAGACCATCACAAAGAGTGATAGGCAATGCAGAGATACGGGGGAGCTGTGGTCTTAAAACTGCTGTGGATCCTTTCTCCATGGGTTTTCCCCAGTGAACCCTGCTGCAGCATACATGGTCCTTTGCCTTTGGGAAGCATATCCACTCCAAACCAACAAATGTCATCTTTGCCTTGGAGACCTGTCTTGTTAATTTTCACCTGAGGATATTTTTTCCATTGATTTTTAGAGAGTGGTAGGGAGCAAGGGAGGGGAGAGAGAGAGAGAGAGAGAGAGAGAGAGAGAGAGAGAGAGAGAGAGAGAGAGAGAGAGATAAACATCTATGTGAGAGAGCCAAATTAGTTGGTTACCTCGTGCATGTGCCCTGAACTGGCCAGTGATCGAACCTGCAACCCAAGTATATGCCCTTGACCAGGAATCAAACCCATGACCCTTCCGTGCACAATCCAATGCTCTAACCACAGAGCAACACTGGCTAGGGCAGCCTTGGACACTTTTTAATAAAAGAAATAAAACCATACTGATAACATTAAAGTTCCCTTTGCAGCCCTCCCCAATGCTGTTCTTCTCTCAGCATTCACTTCCCAGAGGCAGCCTTTACCATAAATTTGGTACAGATTTTTCCTGTAGAATGAAATCATAAGCCTTCCAAAATTTTTATTTACTCTTGGTTAAAATTAATGGGGAAATTATAGATCATAATGTTACTTGATAAGATATTTTGATAGAAAATAATGGTTTGGCATTAATTTCTTTGAGACTTCAAATTACTGTTATGATTATAATTCTCTGAAAAGCTACAAAAGAGCAGTATCAGTTAAGCTCGTGTCTGACAGTAAGTAATGTAAAAACTGATTAATAATTTAATCTCCCAGAAATATAATCTTTAACCTTTAGAATATTGTGACCAAAAGCATAAGAGACTTATTTGTATTAGGAAACTATATTTATTTACTAATTTGTGGAATATATTCGTTAAAAGAAAATTTTGCTTACCAGCATTGAAATCATTAAAACACACATACACACACACTAGTTTACCAAAATGTTCAGACTCTCTGAGTTTTGCCTACTTTCTGCTTGCATGGCATACTGCTCACACACACACACACACACAAAAAAAAAAGTCTCTAACTGATTCAAATCCAAACACAAAAATGAAACATTGTCTTTCACCTTCCAGTCTATACATTTACTAACTATAAGTATGCCTAAAAACACAGTTTTAATTTTTGTGTTTAAATAATATTACAAAATCATAATATTTGTACTTCCTTTCATGAAATTTGCTTTTATTGCTCAACACTATGTTTTTAAAGATGTATTCAAATGTGTCATATTGACACATTGAACTATACATCATTTAAACTTTGGTATTGTAGTCACTCAGGTAAATGTGCTATATTTTACTTATCTAGTTCTCCATTGATGGTCATCTAGGTTGTTCCCATCACTTGATAGAAATCAATCAAGCGATGCAGCAACATGTTGCAAAGCTCCATAAAAGGATGGAGAATGTAAGTAATCTGTAACTAGACTTTAGGAGACAAGGGCTTTGAAACCTCTCCAAATGGAGGACAATGACAAATCAACAGTGCAACAGGGCTCCGCCTGGCAGTTAGGAAAATCCCCTTAAATGTCTATGGTCAATATGCATCTCAGCCAGTTGAGAAAATAATCTCCAAAACTACCTATGATTGGGGTAGAACTCTACCTCCAACATGTGACCCAAATCTAATCAACACATCTGCCTTCCCTGACCCTATTTCTCTCTGGTTGGATATTTAAGTTCTTTCCTTCTTCTTTTTCTTTTTTTAATCCATTTACAAACAGTGCTATAATTAATTTCTTTGATTGCCTTTATGAATATTTCTACAACATAGAGTCCCAGAAGTGGATAGTCTTGGCTCATATTGCTAATTTGCTTCCAAAGAAGTTACGCCAATTTATATTCCAAACATCAGTATAGCCGAGGACCTATCTTATCAAATGTTTGCCAGTACTGAGCAGTCTCATTAAAAAAAATCTTTGTTAATTTGATATATGAGAATGCTATCACATGTTAATTTAATGTAATAATTTTTTATTTCTTTAATTATTAGTAAGGTTCAATTTTAAAATATAAATTACTAGTCATTTTTTTTGTGAATGAAGTTTCCAATCATTGTGCACTCTCTACTGGAGTTTTAGTGTTTTTCCTTATCAATTTCTGAATATTAATGTTTTTAACATGTTTATTGTATTTACTGTAATATTTGCCAGATTACTCCTTAAAATAGAAATTTAAATATAAGAAACAGAAAAAACTTGGAAAGCTACCTTACAAATAATGATGTCAAAGTTTTACAACAAAGCTTTGGTATTTGAAGATCAGAGAAAGGGATTAAGGATAATACTAAACTAATAGAAACAAATGCCTATTTTAGGAACATTGGATAATATCTAAAAATATTATTTCTTGTAAAAGTTTTTGTATATTTTCAGTAAATTTTTCAGCTATATTTAAGAGTTATTAAGTCCTAAGTAAATACTAGGTACAATTTTAAGTTCTTCCATATAACATTTATAAATCTTATGCTCAACAACATCATTATTCTAATTTTACAGACAGAGAACAGATAGGAATCATGCCAAGTAGGTAGCAGCTCTTGTGACTTATATTTTTTCCATTGCACCACAGTTAAGATATAAGAAATGTAAATCCCTTGCATGACACAAAATTGCAACTAAATAAAATCATACAATTACATAAAATTTTGACTTTTGAGTCTTACCCGGCTAGAAGTCAAAGTGGTAGGCATATTTCTCAGTTCATACACAGCAACCTGCCCATCACTGTCTCCCACTAGAAGACAATCTGTTTGTTTAGCGAAGAGAACAGTTGTGAACTTGATTCCAGGGTTAGCAACATTCACAATTAGAGGATCCAAACTGTAATAAAACATGTTCTTTGTAAGTTCAGTTGTTGTTAATATGTTCTTTGTATATTCACACTTAGAGAAGTCGGAAATATTTTTTGTGATTTTATGCAATAAAAATCAAAAGCTTAAGCATTTTCAAAATCAAAATAACTGCTTCTTAATCCTTATTCAATCAAAACTTTTAATTTCAACTAGATAAATTAAAGCAATGTACAATTAAAGGTGAGAAATTTTAAGTTTAAACTCCTATCATGGTTAAATTTATGTATTAACTTGGCTAGGCTATGGTGCTCAGTTATTTGGTCAAACACTAGTCTATACGTTGCTGTGAAGGTATTTCTTTCTTAATATGATTAACACTTAAATCAGTAGAATTTGAATATAGCAGATTATCCTACAGAACATGGGTCGGACTCATTCAATTTGTTGAAGGCCTTAAGAGAAAAGACTGAATTCCCCAAAGTGGACTTCTGCAACATGGACTCCTGACGAAAATGCCAGCTTACCAGCCTGCCATGCAGATGTGGGACTTGCCAGGCACCACAAAGCTGTGAGCCCATTCTTTTAAATCAGTCTCTCTCTCTCTCTCTCTCTCTCTCTCTCTCTCTCTCTCTCTCTCTCTCTCTCTCTCTCTCTCTCCCCCCACATCCTACCCTCCTTCCATCTCCCCCTTCCTTCCTTATTCTCTCCCTCCCTCTCTTTTAATTGTTGTGTTTCCCTGACTAATTCAACTCCTTAAGTAATAAATTTATTGTAATAAAAGGATGTTTAGGTCCAAATGAACCTCTGAAACATAAAAGAATATTTTGAACAAGAATTTTTCCTACTCTTTGTCATCCAAAGCATCCACTGATTCCCTTAAAAAACAAACGAGCCCTAACCGGTTTGGCTCAGTGGATAGAGCGTCAGCCTGCGGACTGAAAGGTCCCAGGTTTGATTCCAGTCAAGGACATGTACCTTGGTTTCGGGCACATCCCCAGTAGGGGGTGTGCAGGAGGCAGCTGATCCATGTTTCTCTCTCATCAATGTTTCTAACTCTCCCTCTTCCTTCCTCTCTGTATAAACTCAATAAAATATATTTAAAAAACACACACACAAAAAAAACACGAAGCAGCAACTTGAATATTTCTTCTGAAGAAATGCAGCATTAGGAGCTTCAGTTTTATTAGGAAAATTAAAATCAGACAGTAGTCATCTCATATTCAAGAATAAATTGATTTGTGATATAATCCTTGATTTTTGGTTCAAGCTGTTTTATAGAACAAGCCATGACAAAATTTTAAAGTTATTAAATTATTAACTTCTAGGGGGGGAAATTTTGCCATTAAGAATAAACCCATTATGCCCTAACTGGTTTGGCTCAGTGGATAGAGCGTTGGCCTGTGGACTGAAGGGTCCCGGGTTCGATTCTGGTCAAGGACTTGTGCCTTGGTTGTGGGCACATCCCTAGTGGGAGGTGTGCAGGAGGCAGCTGATCGATGTTTCTCTCTCATCGATATTTCTAACTCTCTATCCCTCTCCCTTCCTCTCTGTAAAAAATCAATAATAATAAAAAAAGAATAAACCCATTGAATTTTCCATCATTTATCTAAAATTTTTTTAAAACTTACTAATTTGAGAGAAGACAGGAGAGAGAAAAACATTTGTTGTTCCAATTATTTATGCAGTCATTGGTTGCTTCTTATATGTGCCCTGACCGGAGATTGAACCCCCAACCTTGGCATATTGAGACAATGCTCTAACCAACTGAGCTACATGGCTAGGGTCATCATTTATTTTAAACAAGAATGTTTTTCCCTGATCCTTCTGTTAAAGCAAGCATAAAGATCTCCAATATTTTCTAATTGAAGTGGAATCATTAAACATTTTATGGCAGCATTATTCAACTTGCATATTAAAAAGCATAAGAGGTTGTAGATGACAGTCTAATAACTTTGGCGTAACACCTTAAATAAAAAAATCTTAATTAAACAAATTCCCCTTTGAATATGTTTTGAAACAGGGAGGAAAATACGTAAATATTGTAAAAAATAATTATTTGTTCCTTTTCTTTATCTTATTGTAGAAAATCTTTAGTTAAAAAAATTAGCCACCTCTCTACATTCTCCTGTAAACCAGTCAATTTAAAATGATTAACTAAATTAAAGGTAGTTATGATATTATATATTAGCATTTAATCATTTGAGGAGATGAATAATATAATCTTTTTTTATTGATTTTTATTGATTTTTAGAGAGTGAGAAAGGGTGAAGGGTGAGACAGAAACATCGATGTGGCATTGACACAGTGATTGGTTGCCTCCAGCATGTCCCACACACGGGGGATGGAGCCCACAACCCAGGCATGTGCCCTGACCGGGAATGGAACAGGCACCCTTTTGGTGTATGGGACTATATCCAACTAACTGAGCCACACTGGCCAGGGCAATATAACCTATTTTCATTCAAATATGTTTATAACCACATAAGTAATTAATATTAATATAGCATCCTGGCATACATCTTTATTCTTAAAGAACTCTCATAGTATAAACTATTACAGTCCTTGTTTCAAAGTAAATACAGGGTGGGGGAAAAGTAGGTTTACAGTTTTGAGTACACAAAACACAGAGTTTATTCTTGTGTTATTAATTATTAATTATTGTGTTATTTTCCATATGAACAACTGTAAATCTACTTTTGCCCCAACCTGTACAGGTCTCTGTAACCAATGTCAAAACTTTCAGGTATCATTTATTTTAACCTGCTTCTACTAGAAACGTCCCCGAGATAGATATTAACACTTACGTGCTGATGTGAAGGTCCCAAATCTCCACCCTGTTCTCATTTGCAGCTGCAAATATATAGGATGATTTCGGGGACCAGGCAACATCATAAACAACATAAGTAGTTGGATAAAAACTCAAAAAAGGCTTGGTATTTTCCTGTTGCCATATAATAACACCCCAATCTGCAGAACAGCTTAAGAACACATCATGACAGAACGGATTCCATGCTATTTTATACACTGGACCCTTAAATTAAAAAATAAATTAAAACACATAGGTAAATAGTATTTAATATCTGATACTTTAAACTTCACCAAAAAATTTAAAATGCTAAGATTTCTAGAAGATTTATCCACCATGCATTATTATGTGGGTATTATTTTAGCTGAAAGTAATGTCATAAATTGAATCTTCTCTAAATTATGCCATACAAAAACATTTTAAAATAGTTGATATAATACTCACTAAATATTAATACATATTGACGTAAAAATATAAGGAGTGTTGCCCTAACCCAGTGGTCGGCAAACTCATTAGTCAACAGAGCCAAAATATCAACAGTACAATGATTGAAATTTCTTTTGAGAGCCAAATTTTTTAAACTTAAACTTCTTCTAACGCCACTTCTTCAAAATAGACTCGCCAGGCCATGGTATTTTGTGGAAGAGCCACACTTAAGGGGCCAAAGAGCCACATGTGGCTCGCGAACCACAGTTTGCCGACCACTGCCCTAACTGGTTTGGCTCAGTGAATTGAGCGTCAGCCTGCGAACTGAAGGGTCCCAGGTTTGATTCCGGTCAAGGGCATGTACCTTGGTTGCGGGCATATCCCCAGTAGGGGGTGTGCAGGAGGCAGCTGATCGATGTTTCTCTCTCTCCCTCTCCCTTCCTCTCTGTAAAAAATCAATAAAAAATATTTTTATAAAGTCAAACATTAAATATATATATATATATATATATATATATATATATATATATATGGAGTGTTAAAAAATGAAGAAAATATAGATGGAACAATTATAAAAGATATGCAGAACAGGGATATGCAAGATACAATTTTACTTTGGGATCAGCATGTTATCATAAACAAAGTCAGAAACAAATAAAAATTGTGACTTCCATAATGTGCAAGAAAAAATTGAGGATATCTGGAAGCCAACTACAATGCCCCACACATTATTGGTGGTTTCCATGTAAGCAAGCACTTATTTTGAGTTGATATTTTTAACTCTGAAGGTGTAAATGTATTGCATGTTTAAAATACTATGCATAATGATATTATTGTTTCAGAAATATTTCAAGATACATTTTCCATACTTACTATAATTAAACTAACCTTATGTCCTCTGTAGGTATCTAGGTATTGTTCATTGTATGAACAAGAACATTTGTGAATATGACCTTCTTCAGTGCCAGCCAAATAGATATTTGTGTCCTACAACACAAAATATCAAAATGCATTGGCTTTTGATACATTAGTAAATGTGCTAAACAGAAGATTAGACCATTCAAGATATATTAAAATCAATTCAAGAACCAAAACTAGAAATACTGACTTAAAGATAGTTGTCTGTTGTCTTTTTCTTTCTATCATGATTTTACAATAATTAAACTACCTGAAGACCTACTGTGCAAAGAAAACATAGATTTGTTTCTTGCTGGAATAGAGGATATAACTTAGCATCCTATCTAGAAATTACATGGACAAACATTGGCTTAAAATGAGGAAGCACTTTTTAACACTTAGAGCTATCTCTCACTGGAACTAGCAGTCCAGGGAACTAGTAAGTATCCTTTCGATGGAACTAGTCAAGATGATGACTTAAAAATAGCTATTTGTCTATATAATGCTAAGAAAATGGTTCCTGCTGGGAATGAAAAATTGAACTAGATGGTGTCTCAGAAATCTATAACAAAATGTATGTATTAAATAAGGATTTTAAATGTATTTCCTATAGTGAAAAATGTCATCATTAGAAAGTCTGGAAGTAAGTGTTTTATGTCCTAACTATGTGGGGTCAGAATCACCTGAGAGCATTTTAGAACTGCAGAATCTCACCTTACCCCAGATCTACTGAATCAGAATCTGCATTTTCACAAGATTTCCAAATAATTTATATGTACATTAAAATTTTAGACATGCTGTTCTAGTGTGTACCAGTACTTAAGAATGCAAATACTAGCCAAAGCCGGTTTGGCTCAGTGGATGGAGAGTTGGTCTGCGGACTGAGGGGTCCCAGGTTTGATTCCAGTCGGGGGCGTGTGCCTTGGTTGCGGGCACATCCCCAGTGCGGGGTGTGCAGGAGGCAGCTGATCGATGTTTCTCCCTCATCGATGTTTCTGACTCTCTGTCTCTCTCCCTTCCTCTCTGCAAAAAATCAATAAAATATATTTTTTAAAAAAAGAATGCAAATACTAGATCATGGGGTATATGCAACTTTAAATTACACAGAAAGTAAAATCCCCTCCCCCCCCCCCCGCCCCGCCAAGTAGCATTACTAGTTTACATTCAGCAGTAAATAAAAGTTCCCTTTGACTCATATTCTCTTCAACAGTTGGTTATATCAGACATGTTAAATTTTGCCATCTATTAAGTGTACAATTATACCTAATGGTTTAGATTGCCATGTATGTGAATATTAACAAAGTTGAGCACACTTATTTCCTCTTCTGTTCACATTTCTGGACTATTTTACTAATAATCTCTCTTTTTCATATTTATTTGTGTAAGTTATGTATGTGTTCTATTACATATTATTTATCTATTAAATATATTGCAAATATCTTCTCCCAGTGTATGGCTTTTTATTTTTTTGGTGTCTTTTGGTAAATAGCAGCTCTCATTTTAATGTAGCTGGTATGTGTGTGTGTGTGTGTGTGTGTATATATATATATATATATATATTAGTGACCTGGCGCGCAAAATCGCGCGAGACCCAGGACTGCAGGGCTCCTTGATAGATTCCCCCAAAGAGGTAGGCCGGAGCTGGGGGTCCTGCCTCCATAGCACGCACAGCCACGGGACCCCCAGGCCTTGTTGCACGGAGCAACCGCCAGGCCCCACCTTCATGGCACGTGGACCACGGGAGCTCCAGGTCTCGCCGCATGAAGCGGCTGCTGGGCCCTGCCTCTGCGCCATGCACACCGAGTCAAGTCCCCGCCCACCTGCGCACACCCACTGCGCACGCAGCCTCCTTGTGATGGCGTAAAGGCATCATGGCATGAGGGCGTGATAACCACCTAGGCTATTATTAGTATACTAGAGGCCCGGTGCACGAAATTCATGCATTGGGGCCAGGGGTGTCCCTCAGCCCGGCCTGCACCCTCTCCAATCTGGGACCCCTTGAAGGATGTCCTACTGCTGGTTTACAGGGATCAGGCCTAAACCGGCAGTCGGACATCCCTCTTGCAATCTGGGACTGGTAGCTCCTAACCGCTCACCTGCCTGCCTGCCTGCCTGCCTGCCTGATTGCCCCTAACCACTCTGCCTGCTAGCCTGCTCGCCCCCAAATGCCCCCTCTTCAGCCTTATCACCTGCAACTGCCCCCCATGCCAGTGTGCTCACCCCCAACTGCCTCCCCTGCAGGCCTGCTCACCCCCAACTTTCCCCCCTGCTGGCCTGCTCACTCCAAACTTCCCCTCCCCCACTGTCCTGATCACCCCCAATTGACCTCCACTGACAGCCTGCTCACCCCCAACTGGACCCCCTGCTGGTCTACTCACCCCCAACTGCCCCCTTCCCCACCAGACTGATCACCCTCAATGGGCCTCCCCCACTGGCCTGATCACCCACAACTGTCCTCCCCTCTTGCCCTCTGACTGCCTCTACCTTGGCCCCGACACCATGGCTTTGTACAGAAGAATATCTGGAAGGTCTCCTGGAAGGTCTCCCAGTCTAATTAATATGTTACCCTTTTATTAGTATAGATAGAGGCCTGGTGCACGGGTGGGGGCCAGCTGGTTTGCCCTGAAGGGTGTCCCGGATCAGGGTGGGGGTTCCCTTGGGGCGTGGGGCAGCCTGGGAGAGGGGCCTGTGTTGGTTTTCAGGCTGGCCACACCCCCTTCAGGGTGGGGGTCCCCGCTGGGGTGCCTGGCCAGCCTGGGTGAGAGGCTGATGGCTGTTTGCAGCCTGGCCAAGCTCCCCAGCATGGACCCTCACCCCATGGGGTTGTGGCCAGCCTGGTAAGGGGCTTTTTTTTCTTTTCTTTTATTTTTTTTCGGCGCCTCCTTGAGCTGAGGCCAGGGCCAGCTGGAAGCAGGTATCTGGGATTTATTTATCTTCTATAATTGAAACTTTGTAGCCTTGAGCAGAGGCCAGGGCCGGCCAGGTCAGGCAGGAAGCTTGGCTTCCTTCATTGCTGGGGGCAAACCAAGCCTCCTGCTTGCTCCAGCTCCATGACCGCTGCCATCTTTGTTGGGTTAATTTGCATACTCGCTCCTGATTGGCTGGTGGGTGTAGCGGAGAGATGGTTAATTTGCACGTTTCTCTTCTATTAGTGCAGATATATATATGGCACTTTTCTGTGCCTTGTTTAAGATTTTTCCTACTTTGAGGTCATAGATATATTCTACATTTTCTTCTAAAAGTTTTTTTGTGTATGATGGATGCAGTAGGGATCTAATTCCTTCTACAATAAACTTTCAACTTACACACATGTTAAAGGCACGCCTTAAAATTAAATACCCATTGCATTTTGAAGTTATTTATTATATGTTCTTACAAGCTAATATCTTTTTAAAGTATGATACTTTGTAAAATGTTTTTGTACTCATTCAATAGAAACGTATCTAGCCACTGGGTAAAGCTAGAAACAGAATTTCTGGTGCACGGTGTGTTAAGTAGTCTTCCTGATGCCTAGAATCACAAGAGCAACCCCTCACATGGAGGATCTAGAGGACTATAAGGTACATTTGGTTTCTATAGGAATAATAGAGCAGCAGAGCAGACAAGAAGGGCAAGCAGGAACACTCATTATACATGCAGTTGTAAAGAGGATTTTGCTATAGTTCCTCAGAAACACTGACCTTTTCTCTGGAAAGCAGAGAAAGACAGAGTATAGTCAACTGGAATGTGCCATACTACCTTTGGTTGACAGCTATGTTTGTTATTTTCTTACTTACAAGGCACAATATTAGTTAACATGCTAACTTTTTGCCTTGCTTTATATCTTAAAATACTTCCATTATTTGAAATTGTTATATGCAATAGTAAATCATGGATTGAAATAATTTACCTTGGGATGAAAAGCAAAACACATCCCAGGAGCTTGACGAGATATCAAAGCTTCACCTTTCTTTTCCTTTTCTCCTCCTTTTTTGCTGCTGCTGGCAGTAGTTCGCTTCAAGCGCATCAAATCTTTATTTAAAGAAAAAATACATTACATTTCTTAGGTCCCCCAAGGGTTTCAAATTGTGAGATTCACAGATTTTTATTTCCTTCATGGGGAGATATTAGTGTGATCTCGCCATTTGATCTGTTTTTTTTCATGGATCTGAAAATATAAGGTTTTAAGTGCTTTCCCTGGGACCAATTTGGGGTTCTTAGTAGTTAGAGGAAGCTAGGATGGTGAGTGGAGCAAGTGCATACCAGGGGAAGAAAATCAATTGCCATGTGATTTAACACATATACGCTGTTTCTGCTACATCGGTGCCATCATTCCAAGCAATTATATAGACAACTGTCAGGGCATCTGAACTAATTTTTAGAATGAGGCAGGGAAAAGATAAATAAATGGAAAAAAGAATGGGAGAGAATAGGGAAAAATGTTTCCTGACTTAGAAAACTAAGTTTGCAAACATAATTGTGTTATTTGAGAGTGTTACTAGTTTCAACTGAAATTTTAAACTGTCCCCAAACCAGTTTATTAAAATTATTTCAGAGTGGTAAAAAAAAAAAAAGAAAGAAAAATATATATTTTATTTATCACATGAAAAAGTATTGTAGGTATAATATGTCCCTTCGGCAAATAATGATTTCTGTCATCTTCTACATGTGATTAGGTTAAAATTAGCAAATACCCAAACTAGATGCTTAGAAAAAAAATTACCAAGCCCAGTATTATTATCTTATTTAGCAAAACCAAAATTTGACACCTCTTACACATGGTGTACTAGGAGTTTTTAATTCAGCCTGTAGCAAGAGAAAGTTAATTTGATATGTATTTATTAGTAGTCTTTTTTTTACCATGACAGTCCAGTCCTTTGCGTATAACCCATTTGGCGATTCTTCCATCTGCTGATATAGAAACTAGTATTTCTCTCTTGTCATCACCTGTTGTTCCTCGATCTTGTTCTATCCACTGTAGTTGCCATATAGGTTCCAAATGTTTTTGAGGTGATTCACTGAAACAGAGAAAAGTACCAAATATAGACTCATTATAAGAATTTTTTAAAAAAAGACTTAAGAGTACAAGTGATAAGGACAATACCATAGAGCACCATAACCTACTTTTATTGTTGAAAATTAGAGGCCCGGTGCATGAAAATTCATGTACTGGAGGGGGCGACCCTCAGCCCGACCTGCCCTCTCAGGAGCCTTCAGGGTTGGGAGGCGACTTGGCAATCAGGGGAAAGCGATGCCCCCATCACACCTCTGCTGCTGCCACTGCCAGCAGCACAAGCCTCGGCCAGCCCTGGTTAACTGAGCTTCAGGCAGCTCTGGGTGGATGGGCAGCCACCATCCGAGGCTTGCCTGTACTTCAGGCATTGGCTGCCCAGCCACCATCCAAGGCTTGTCTGTGCCTCGGGCCGGCCCTGGGGGACTGGGGGACTGAGGGAACTGGGGGACTGTGGAGGCAGGCATGCAGAGCGGCCAAACCCGCCTGGGGGCAGGCCTGGCCGTGCAGCATGCCTGGCACACCGGTGGGGCTGAGGAGACTGGGCGCAGCCATCTTGTGGCTGTGGGTGCTGCCATCTTTGTGAGGGTGTGACAGTCAATTAGCATATTCCCTCTTTATTAGATAGGACTGTATTTTTAATTTAAATATTTTGAAAAACGGGAAAAATAAGCACTTTGCCACCTAATATTCACTGCCATTTTTCTCATTTCTTAAAAAAGAAAATTGTTACTGCCATTAATTCTATTGGCTCTCATAACAAATACAAAAGCAAATTATTTCCTTTCTTTTAAAAATTTATTTCACTTACTTTATTCCTTTTATTTTTTCCTAGTTAAATTGTTTATATTTAGCTTATTTTATACATATTGAATATAAGTATCTTTATAAGGATTTTTCATAGTTTAAATAAAGAATAAGATGTTTAAGTTTTATTCATTTCTCAGTGAATTTTTAAATCACTTGTCAGATTACTGACTATTTTTCTATCAGATTAGTGGGTTGCTCTGTTCCTAGTACTGAATCCTTTGATTTTTTTTAATGCAAACTCTCCAAAATAATAATTCTGAATCTTTTTAAAATCATAGATTTCTTTGATTTTATGGTAAAATTTATGGACCCTCTTCCTGGAAATAAGTAGAAAGGCCCCCACTTACAAAACAATGCAAATAATTTCAAAGTTAAGCGTAAGAACTTCTGCTTTAATGCCTATTTCTATTCAGTTCCAGCAAAGTTTACTCAAAACTAACATAAATATTCTACCTCATTTTTGCCCCATTGATATCTGGTCTATTACCATACAAAAACCTAACATATTCAATATCTTCTCCCTTTAACTTTTTTATTTTCTCAATATAACTCATTTATTCATTCATTCATTCGTTTTTCTTTTAAAAGTTCTATATGTGCCGAAACCAGTTTGGCTCAGTGGATAGAGCATTGGTCTGCGGACTGAAAGGTCCCAGGTTCGATTTCGGTCAAGGGCATGTACATTGGTTGTGGGCACATCCCCGGTAGGGGGTGTGCAAGAGGCAACTGGTCGATATTTCTCTCTCATCGATGTTTCTAGCTCTCTGTCCCTCTCCTTTCCTCTCTGTAAAAAATCAATAAAATATATTTAAAAAAATAAAAATAAAAAAATAAAAGTTCTATATGTTTCTTTTTCATTAAACTTATTGGGCTGGCATTGGTTAATAAAATTAAATAGGTTTCAAGTGTACAATTCTATAATACATCATCTGTATATTGCATTGTGTGTTTACATTCATTCATTCATTCTTAAACTCCTACTGTAATTCTGTTACTTATCTGATATCATGTGATGGATGTATTGAGAATGCAAATATAAACAAGACTTAATTCTTGCCCTCAAAAAGCTTACAGCCTCCTCAGGAGAATGATATATACATAAACAATTTATATACAGCATGATATAGCTGTGATAAATTTGTGTATAGCATGCACATAAGAAAGAAATGGGAATGTTTCCACCAGAACCGGTTTGGCTCAGTGGATAAAGCGTCAGCCTGCAGACTGAAAGGTCCCAGGTTCGATTCCGGTCAAGGGCATGTACCTTGGTTGCGGGCACATCCCCAGTGGGGGGTGTGCAGGAGGCAGCTGATCGATGTTTCTCTCTCATCGATGTTTCTAGCTTTCTATCCCTCTCCCTTCCTCTCTGTAAAAAAATCAATAAAATATATTTTTAAAAAAAAAGAAAAAGAAATGGGAATGTTTCCTTGAGGAGTGATACTGTAGCAATCAAGGGTATAAACTTCAAGTAATAAGATGACTCATTTCTGGAAATCTAATGTACAGCATGGTGATTATAGTTAATGGTACTGTATTGTATACTTGAAGTTTGCTAATAGAGTAGACCTTAAATTTTCTCACTACTTAGTAACTATCTGAGGAGATGGATGTGTTAATTAATTTGATTGTGGTCATTTCACAACGTATACAAATATTCAATCATCGCATTGTACACCTTTAAAAAATCAGATTATACAACCAAAATATGTACAATACTAGAGGCCTAGTGCACGAAATTCGTGCACGGGGGTAGGGGATGTCCCTCAGCCCAGCCTGCACCCTTTCCAATCTGGGACCCCTCAAGGGATGTCCGACTGCTCGTTTAGGCCCGATCCCACTGGTCAGACATCCCTCTCACAATCCAGGACTGCTGGCTTCCAACTGCTCGCCTGCCTGCCTTCCTGATTGCCCCTAATCGCTTCTGCCTGCCAGCCTGATCGCCCCCTAACCACTCCCCTGCCAGCCTGATTGATGCCTAACTGCTCCCCTGCCAGCCTGTTTGCCCTAACTGCCGTCCCCTGCAGGCCTGTTCTACCCTAACTGCTGTCCCCTGAAGGCCTGGTCACCCCTAACTGCCGTCCCCTGCAGGCCTGGTCCCCCCCAACTGCTCTCCACTGCAGGCCTGGGTCCCCCCCATCTGCCCTTCCCTGCATGCCCAGTTATCCCCAACTCCCCTCCTCTGCTGGCCTGGTGCCTCCCAACTGCCCTCCCCTGCTGGCCATCTTGTGGTGGCCATCTTGTGTCCACATGGGGGCAGGATCTTTGACCACATGGGGGCAGCCACCTTGTGTGTTGGAGTGATGGTCAATCTGCATATTACTCTTTTATTAGATAGGATAGAGGCCTGGTGCAGGGGTGGGGGCCAGCTGGTTTGCCCTGAAGGGTGACCCGGATCAGGGTGGGGGTTCCCTTGGGGAGTGGGGCGGCCTGGGTGAGAGGCCTGTGGTTTGCAGGCCAGCCATGCCACCTGGCGACTCAAGCGGAGGCCCTGGTATCTGGGGTTTATTTATCTTCTACAATTGAAACTTTGTAGCCTGGAGCGGAGCCAAGCCTCCTGCTTTCTCCGTGGCAGCAGCCATTTCTGTTGCGGTTTATGTATCTTCTATAATTGAAACTTTGTAGCCTTAAGCGGAGGCCTGGGCAGGCCAGGGTGTGCAGAAAGCTTGGCTTCCTCCATTGCCAGGGACAACCCTAGCCTCCTGCTCTTTCCAGCTCCGTGGCTGCCGCCATTTCTGTTTGGATTTGTTTACCTTCTGTAATTGAAACTTTGTAGCCTTGAGTGAAGGCCTAGGCCAGCAAGGGCAGGCAGAAAGCTTTCCTGCCTGGGAAACCCAAGCCTCCCTCCTGCTCTCTGTGGCTGTAGCCATATTGGTTGGGTTTATTTGCATATTCACTCCTGATTGGCTGGTGGGCGTGGCTTATGGATGCAGTGGAGTGATGGTTAATTTGCATATTACTCTTTTATTAGATAGGATTTCCGTTATATCGCAATAAAATTGAGAAAACATTTTTCTTTAAAAAAGAATAAGCATAAAACTGTCAAGCCAAAGGAAATTTGTTGGTGAGGTGGGCAGAGAAGATAAAGGAGATGTTAGGGCAGTGATGGCGAACCTATGACACGCGTGTCAGCACACGTGTAGCCATTTTTGATGGCATGCGGCCGCTGAGGCGGCCGCATGCCGAGGATGAAACATTTGCTGCTCCTGAGGATGAAACATTTGCGAAATAATGTTTTTTTCCTCAAAGTGACACACTACCCGAGTTATGCTCAGTTTTTTGGTGAAGTTTGACACACCAAGCTCAAAAGGTTGCCCATCACTGTGTTAGGGGAAAGCATTCCAGCTGGAGAGAAAATAGGAGAAATTATTTAATGTTTGAAAAATAATGGTACCATTCTCAGTAACAATGTAAACATTCACTCAAAACCAAATAACACTAAATTTTTACTTCTCTCTAAATAAGCATATATTCTACATTTATCTAATTCTTGGATCCTCACCTGCTATCCAGAACTGGAACATTAATGTTGCTCTGTACATTATAAACTGCAATGGTGCCATTGTGATAGCCAACTGCTAAAAGGTTAGGTGCTCCAATTGAAAAATCCACAGCAGTAACTCCATATGGACTCTGGTAAATACGTTCTGGCCACTGGGGAAAAAAAAAATTACTATCTTACATGTTAAACTTGGTTTTGTACACCACAGTAGGTAGGTCTGATGATGGCTGAAGTGTAGTCTAGTGCCAATGGGGATGTGAGAAGAGTTAGTCTACATTAAGTTCCTTTCCTCTTCCTAAGTTTCAGAATAGATAAGAACAAAACCTCCTTTCCCTTCCTTTGATGAATTCTCAGAGCGCAATAATTTTAAGAAATACAAGATGGGCTTCTATAATAATCATCATATATTGGCAACTTTCAATTGTATTTGTTTGATCAATACAGGTATACATTCTTAAAGAAACAAATAATGGGCTCCAAACAAATTATCTAACATATATATTCCTATCTGTCTCAAAACAAAGATAGAAGAAGCTCCAAAACTCTCTAAGGTACTTTCTTACAATTCTGTCAAGCATTTTATTTGTTTGTTTCAATGTCTAATCTAAATCCTTTCTTGTTTTTAAAACCCTACATGGAAAAGAAGACAACCTACTGATGATGAATCTTATATCAATCCTTCTACCTGTTTAAAATTGCTTCTTCTTTTCTTTTATCCTATATAAACCCATCTTCCTAACAAAAGTGGGAATATTTATAAAAACTCTATTTTCATATGCTCTCCTGATCCTTTTCTAAGTTTTTTACTTTACATTTCAGTTGTGAATTAAAACTAAATGTAAAGCTATAAAGTAACAAATTGGGGCAATTTAGCACACACACACACACACACACAAATGGTTGATTCTTATTTATTCTCTTTGAAAAGTTTATGGCAATAAGATGGTCATATTAACCTATTTTATATCAGTTGAGGATAACAGAAATCTATCTTATAGGGTGATAAGGAGTTATTCATATATTAAGAAACAACCCAGTATTAAATGAAATGTAATTTTTAAAGAATTTTTGTTTTTTGGCAAATTCATTCTTTGTAATTAGCAGTGATAAACAATAATGGTTGAACTCTGGATCAATAGATGTAACAGTACATAGTAAATGCTCAATAAATATTTATTGAATGAATTTGTAAATGAACTTAATTTATCCTATATCAAAAAGAACATATTTTAATTATTATGTACTTAAACCAAAAAAAAAGTCTTGCTTGAACAACTATCTGCTTTATAATCATGTCTACATTTAATTAAATAAAAATGGGTCTTCATTCTGTTTGGGTTACCATGGGATTCTTTATTGACCAGCAGCAAGCCAATCCTTTTTTTTGCTCTTTAAATCCAAAATGCCCATAGCCAACAGCCAAAAGGTCCTGAAAAACAGAAAATTGTATTTAATATAAGAGAGGGTGACATACAAATATTTGCAAAAGATGCATATTAATGAACTGTTTAAAATAGTGATAAAACATTTCAATTAAGATTTTTTTCTAAATACTAGTATACCCTCTATTTTACTTTAAACCTTCATCTTTCTAAGCAAAATTATAATGATAATCAAATTTTCACATTAAAGAATAAGTACCCCCAAAGAATGAATTGCTAACAAGTTCCTTTACATCTATACCAGTAGTTGGCAAACTGCAGCTCGCGAGCCACATGCGGCTCTTTGGCCCCTTGAGTGTGGCTCTTCCACAAAATACCACATCCTGGGCGAGTCTATTTTAAAGAAGTGGCGTTAGAAGAAGTTTAAGTTTAAAAAATTTGGCTCTCAAAAGAAATTTCAATCATTGTACTGTTGATATTTGGCTCTGTTTACTAATGAGTTTGCCAACCACTGATCTATACTAATAAAAGGGTAATATGCTAATTAGATCAGACATCTTCTGAATGTCATTCAGGACCTCCTTCCTAATGAAGCTGGGGCTGGAGGGAAGCCAGCCCAGGTCCCAGGTGCCTGCTGGTGGCCAAAGGAGGGAAGCCTGGGTCCCAGGTGCCGGAGGGAAGCAGGTGCCGGCAGCTGGGGAAAGGAAGGCCTACTCTTGCACGAATTTTCATGCATCAGGCCTCTAGTATTGAGATAATCTTCCAAAATTGCATTATCCTATCTAATAAAAGAGTAATATGCAAATTGACATCACTCCAACACACAAAATGGCCACCCCCATGTGGTAAAGATGGCTGCCCCCATGTGGACACAAGATGGCCGCCACAAGATGGCCTGCAGGGGAGGGCAGTTGTGGGTGATCAGGCCAGCAGGGGAGGACAGTTGTGAGGGACCAGTCCTGCAAGGAAGGACAGTTGGAGGAGACCAGGCCTGCAGGGGAGGGCAGTTGTGGGAGACCAGGCCAGCAGGGGAGCGCAGTTGGGGGAAACAAGGCCAGCAGGGGAGGGCAGTTGGGGGCAGCCAGGCCTGCAAGGGAAGACAGTTGTGGGAGACCAGGCCTGCAGGGGAGGGCAGTTGTGGGGGACCAGGCCAGCAGGGCAGAGCAGTTGGGGAGAACAAGGCCAGCAGGGGAGGGAAGTTGGGGGCAGCCAGGCCTGCAGTAGAGGGCAGTTGGGGGCGACCAGGACAGCCTAGGAGGGCAGTTAGGGGCAATCGGGCCAGCAGGGGAGCAGTTAGGCATCAATCAGGCTGGCGGGTGAGTGATTAGGGGCTGATCAGGCTGGCAGGCAGAAGCGGTTAGGGGCAATCAGGAAGGCAGGCAGGTGAGCAGCTGGGAGCCAGCAGTCCTGGATTGTGAGAGGGCAGTCGGACATCTCTTGAGGGGTCCCAGATTGGAGAGGATTCAGGCTGGGCTGAGGGACCAAACCCCCCCCCCCCCATCAGTGCATGAATTTCGTGTACCAGGCCTCCAGTTACATTATAATATCCCTTGGGTTTTTTAGAATGACAAAATCATTTTGTAAAATAAAGACATTTAAGGTAAAGACAAGTATAAAATGATTGTGTCTCCTCCCTCAAAATTCATATGTAAAACTCATAATCCCCTATGTGATTATATTTAAGGACAGGGCTTTTAGGAGGTAATTAAGGTAACATGAGGTCATAAGGGTGGAGTCCTAATCTGATAAAATCGATGGCCTTATATAAAGAGAAAGACACAGCAGAGCCCTCTCCACCATATGAGGACACAGACGTCTGCAAGCCAGGAAGAGAGGCTTCCCCAGGAACTAATGAGCTGGCACCTTGACTCTGGACTTCCTAACATCCAGAACTGTGAGAAAACAAATTTCTATTGTTTAAGCCACCCAGCCTATGGTATTTTATGATGGCAGCCTGAGTTGATGAGTAAAGCAGGTCATTTCAAGACATGCTTATATAAATATAAATAGACAAAAGTTAATGATTGCCCTGGCCAGTGTGGCTCAGTTGGTTGGGTACATCCCATGCACCACAGGGTTGCCAGTCGATTCCTAGTCAGGGCACATGCCCATGTTGCAGGCTCGATCCCCAGTACGGGGCACAGAAGAGGCAGCCAATTGATGTTTCACTCTTGAAAAATGAAAAGACAACCCACTGAATGGGAGAACATATTCACCAATGGTACATCTGATAAAGGATTAATATCCAAAATTTGTAAAGAACTTCTAAAACTAAACACCAAAATACAGACAAGCCAATTTAAAAATGGGCAAAGGAGCTGAATATACACTTCTCCAAAGAGGACATACAGATGATCAATAGACATATGAAAAGATGCTCAACATCAATAATCATCAGAGATATAATCGCAGATTATAACCACAATGAGATATCGCCTCAAACCTGTCAGAATGGCTATTATCAATAAATCAGCAAACAAGTGTTGGTGAGGTTGTGGAGAAAAGGAAACCTTTGTACACTGATGGTGGGAATGCAGATTGGTGCAGTCACTATGGAAAGCAGTCTCAAGTTCCCTCAAAAAATGAAAAATCAGACTGCCATATGACCCTGCAATTCCACTTCTGGGAATGTATCCAAATAAACTTGAAACACCTATTTGAAAGAATATATGCACCTTTATGTTCATTGCAGTATTATTTACAAAAGCAAAGATTTGGAAGCAGCCCATGTGTCCATCAGTAGATGAGTGGATAAAAAAGCTGTGGTATATTTACACAAGGGAGTACAAGTTGGCCATAAAAAAGAAGGAAAGCTTACCCTTTGCAACAGCATGGATGGATCTGGAGAGTATTATACCAAGTGAAATAAGCCAGTCAGAAAAAGACAAGTACCATATGATTTCACTTATTTGTGAAATCTAATGATCAAAATACATTTAAAAAAATAGAAACAGATTCATAGATACAAAGAACAGACTGAATGCTGTCAGAGGGGATGGAAGTTGGGGGGCTGGGTGAAAAAGGTGAAAGGGTTAAGAAAAACAATATGAGGAAATGGGGAGTGGAGGGAGGTAGAAAAGGTAAAGAGGGATGAATGGTGATAAAGAGACTTGATTTGGGGTGGTGAACACACAATACAATACACAGATAATGTATTATAGAATTGTACACTTGAAGCCTATATAATTTTATTAACCATTGTCACCACAATAAATTCAATAAAATAAAATGCTAGTGTATTCAGTTTATAAATAGAATTCATATGTGTTTATTACAGTTATTATTGATTTATTAAATCTCACTTATCTATGAGATGTTCTCAAGTATAATGTTATAAAGACAAAACCAAATTAAAAGGATTTTACTTTATTAAAAATAATATACAGCTCAGCCAGTGTGGTTCAGTGACTGAGTGTCGAACTATGAACCAGGGGGTCATGGTTCCATTCCTGGTCAGGGCAAATGCTTGAGTTGCAGGCTCGATCCCCAGTGGCGGGCATGTAGGAGGCAACCGATCAATGATTCTCTCTCATTATTGATGTTTCTATCTCTCTCTCCCTCTACCTTCCTCTCTGAAATCAATAAAAATATATACCTTTTATGATGTGTTATTTAGACTTCAACAAAAATGATTATAGACCTTCTGTTTTATAATAACCATAACTACCATATTTGCATATAGCATCTTAAAAGACGTGGCAATACATAAGGCTAATTCTTAAACATGCATAATATAATACAACTTAAACCAATAAATCAGTTTTGATCACTTTAAAAATACACTAAATATTTATTCCAAAGGTATTGCCATTACATAAAAGGGTTTCAGAATAACTAGTTGAGAATCATGTCTTCAGAAGCAGTTTATAAACCCCAAGAGAAAATAACTATCATTACTCTATAATCATCTCTTTTTTACAAGCAAACGAACCATTCCCCAATTTGATGATTCATTTAATTTGTCTGAAGATGATTTTTAGCAGTTAGTATTTAAAAGTAAGAAACCTGGAGGTAGATGTTTGGGTTTGAACTCCAGCTGTTTTACTTACGATCGTATAACGTTGGGCAAGTTGTTTATCCTTTCTGTGCTTCAATATCCTCATTAACATAATGAAGCCTAACTCACAGAGTTTTTATATTAATATAAGTAAAATACAAATCTGGATACCTGAGTTTAGTAAATGTTGATATAAATCAATTATATACTATATTAGAGGCCCTGTGCACGAAATTCATGCGGGGGGGGGGGGGGGTGTCCCTCAGCCCAGCCTGCATCCTCTCCAATCTGGGACCCCTTGAGGGGTGTCCGACTGCCCGTGGGATCGGGCCTAAACGGGCAGTCGGACATCCCTCTCACAATCCAGGACTGCTGGCTCCCAATTGCTCACCTGCCTGCCTTCCTGATTGCCCCTAACTGCTTCTGCCTGCCAGCCTGATCATCCCCTAACCACTCCCATACCAGACTGATTGATGCCTAACTGCTCCCTGCCAGCCTGTTTGCCCCCAACTTCCCTCCTCTGCTTGCCTGGTCACCCCTAACTGCCCTCCCCTGCAGGGTTGATCGCCCCCAACTGCCCTCCCTTGCAAGCCTGGTCCCTCCCAACTGTCCTCCCCTGCTGGCCATCTTGTGGTGGCCATCTTGTGTCCACATGGGGGCAGGATCTTTGACCACATGGGGGCAGCCATATTGTGTGTTGGAGTGATGGTCAATCTGCATATTACTCTTTTATTAGATAGGATAAAGACCTGGTGCATGGGTGGGGGCCAGCTGGTTTGCCCTGAAGGGTGTCCCGGATCAGGGTGGGGGTTCCCTTGGGGCGTGGGGCAGCCTGGGCGAGGGGCCTGTGGTGGTTTGCAGGCCAGCCATGCCCCCTGGCGACCCAAGCAGAGGCCCTGGTATCTGGAATTTATCTTCTACAATTGAAACTTTGTAGCCTGGAGCGGAGCCAAGCCTCCTGCTCACTTTGTGGCAGCAGCCATTTCTGTTGGAATTTATTTACCTTCTATAATTGAAACTTTGTACCCTTGAGTGGAGGCCTGGGCCCGTCAGGGTGTGTGGAAAGCTTGGCTTCCTCCATTGCCAGGGAAACCCAAGCCTCCCTCCTGCTCTCTGTGGCCGCAGCCATCTTGGTTGGGGTTCATTTGCATACTCGCTCTGATCGGCTGGTGGGCGTGGATGGTGGGCGTGGCTTGTGGGTGTAGCAGAGTGATGGTTAATTTGCATATTACTCTTTTATTAGATAGGATTCTAGTTCATTTCTCAATAACTGATATGGATTGAGAGAGTGTCTCACGTACATCTATTAAGATAAAAATGGTGCCCTAACTGGTTTGGTTGTGGATAGAGCAATGGCCTGAAGACTGAAGGTTCCCAGGTTTGATTCCCATCAAGGGCACATGCCCAGGTTGCAGGCTCAATTCCCAGTAGGGGGCATGCAGAAGGCAGCCAATCAATGATTCTCTCTCATGATTGATGTTTCTATCTCTCCCTATCCCTTCCTCTCTGAAATCAATCAATCAATCAATCAATCAATCAATATAGACATAAAGATAAAAATGGTAATGTATATTAACCTTTTGCACTTGGATGTCGAGTGTGACTCAACACGGTTAGCATTAGAATAAAGAAAAAAGCAAGTGAGTGCAAAGGGTTAAAGAAGAAAAACATTTTTCATAATTATATGCATTTTCCCTGTTTTGAAACATGAATTTTCTTTAGTCATTTTAAAACTAGGGGTTATGTCTAAATACTTTCCTAATATAAAAAAAATAATAATCCTTAGGACTTGAAAGTTGCCCTTAAATGCTAGAGATGGAATTATTAAAATATTCAATAACTTACTGGATTAGTTTTATTCCAGGCAAGGCTGCTCACATTAAGGCCTTTGGTTAAGTCACAGGAAAAGGACCAAAGTCGTTCCAAATTGGCTGGTATTGTTGATTGTTCTTCACCTATTTCTATTTCTTCTTCCTCTTCCTTCTTAATCTCTTCTTCTACCTGTTCAAGTTTTTTACCTTCTGAAAGGTCTTTAGGCTCTTCAGGTTGTGGTTCTAAAATTAAATCAAATAAAAAGATTATCGCCTGGCCAGCATGACTCAGTGGTTGAGCGTCTACCTATGAAACAGGAGGTCATGGATTCTATTGCTGGTCAGGGCATATGCCTGGGTTTCGGGCTCAATTCCCAGTATGGGGCATGCAGGAGGCAGCCTCTCATCATTGATGCTTCTCTCTCTCTCTCTCTCTCTCTCTCTCTCTCTCTCTCTCTCTCTCTCTTTCTCCCTCCCTCCCTCCCTCTCTGAAATCAATAAAAAAATATATATTTTTTAAATAAGATTATTCTCTTCTAATCTATAGGACCCTGCCTAAAGCTCCAAACAGCATCTCTACCACCAACACTACAAGCACCATTGGATCTGCTGGATCATCTGGCCCAAGTGACAGGGTACCTTGAATAGTTCTGGCTGGCCCTGTTGCAGAATCTCCTATTCTTCTGGCCTCCCCTCAAAACTAGCAGCTTTTCAGGTCACTCAACAAGCCAGAGGAGCACATCCAAATGAGGAATACATTGCCTCCAAAATGCGAAGAGGTCCATTAGGCATTGTGCCTCTTTTATGGTTGCAAGAGGGGCTGGATAAAAGTATATCAATAAAACGGTCATAAACATCTGTGTGCAGTTTTTTGTGTTGATATTGGTACCCACTTTTTTCTTATTTCTTGGTGTTAAATAAGAAAAAAAAGTCATCACCATGCTCAAGGTCATACTCCTGTGTTGTCTTGTACAAGTTTCATAGTTTTGCATTTTACATTGTGATCTATGATCCATTTTGAGTTAACTTTTGGGTATCTCGATTCTTTATTTTGCATGTAAATGTCCAATTGTTACAGTGCTATTTCTTGAAAAGACTATCTTTTCTTCATTGCATTCTTTACTCCTTTGTCAAAGATCAATTGACTATATTCATGTAGATGTTTTTCCGGACTATCTATTCTGTTCTATTGATCTTTGTGTCTAGTCTTTCACCAGTAATCACTGTCTTAACTACCATAGCTTTATAATAAGTCTTGAAGTCCAGTAGTGCCACCAGTCCTTTGACTTTGTTTTTCTCCTTCAATACCGTATTCACTATTCTGGGTATAATAGCCTTTTAAAAGTCCTTGCCTGCTTTTCCATCATTTTGGCCACTTTTTTCATCTGTTTTTGTTTGACTGAGTTTTCTAATAGCGTGGCTTATATGTTACTGCTTTCTCATACAAGTAGTCTTTTTTTTTTTTTTTTTGCTGGATGCTATACTTTGTAAATGTTACAGTATTGGAAGTCTGGATTGTGTTTTCTTCCTTTATACAGTGTTCAATTTGTTTTGAAAAGCAGTTAACTTACTTTCAGATTAGCTTGATTTTTTTAAAGCTTTTTGTAAAGGATTGTTTGTTGGGGGATGGTGATCCTAAACTAGACTTTAGGGTTAGTCTAACCCTACTGTTAAGGTATAGGTCTTCTGCATATGTACTGAACACCCCAGGTGTGCAATAAGGTCTCTACCTCTGGCCAGTCAGAACTCAAATGTCTCCCAGACCTGAGTAAACTCTGACACTAGTTCACCTTATAGCTCCTGTTGGTTGTTCTTTGTTTACTTTCTGCAATTTTACCCCAACATGCACAGTTTTTGTTTCAGGCAAAGACTCAATGGTAGATGTATGCATTTTTTTCCTCTTCATAGCTTCCTCCTGCCTGATTATTTATCCCACCAATTCCAGTCACCTCAGACTCTCTGAACTCTTACCTATACAGTATCTGTGTGTCATCAAGTAGCAAAACTACATACTTTGCTACAATTCATTTCTCTGCCCTGTGGTCTCATAATTATCTACATTATAACCAAAAGTAAAAGTACTGTTTCATCTTTTTAAAATGGTCAACTGATGGGTTCCATATTGCTATGATAAGCTTCCAGTTGTTATGGGCTAACTGTATTAAACTTGCCCTCCTACCATAAATAAATATAAAACTATATTTATGAGGTAACTTTGTTTTCAGGCATTAAACAATAGGCATTGCACAACTGTGAACACCATGGTCAAGCACACTTTCAGCCTGGGACAATTACCTCACCACTGTGCTGGGAAGTGAGGGTAGCAAAACACAGCAGCCTAGCTGAGTTGAGGAGTCAGAGATAAAAATACACAAAAGCAGATTGCTACACTGAGTAAAAAAACAAAGACCAAACTATATATTGTTTATAGTAGACACATGTTAAACATAACAATAAAAATGTTATAAGTAAAAGGAATAAGGATAATGCAAATAATAAGGATAAGAAAGTTAGTGAGGCTATTATTAATGTTATACAAATTAGTCTTCAAGACAGAGTATTACCAGAATAAGTATGGGCATTTCCTAATCATGAAAGTGTAAATAATGATTTGTAAAAAGGGTAGCATCCATAAGGCAGAATACTTTTAAGTTTGAATGTACCTGATAACAAAGCTCTCAAATATATAGAGCAAAATTAATAAACCTAAAGGGAAATATAAACAAATTTATAATCATAACAAGAGATTTAAATATTACTCTCACATTGATTGATAGAAAGGGTCAACAAAACATCAATAAATAAAGGGGAGGATGGGAGACATCTGCAATACTATCAACAATAAAATATATATTTTTTAAAGTCAATAAAGATAAAAATTGAAAATACTATCAACAATTTGACAAAATTAACATTTTAAAAATACCACACCAAATAACAACAGAATATAAAATCTTCTTGAGTATAAAACAGTCACCATATGCTGGGCCATAAAACAAGTCTCGATAAATTTCAAAGGATAGAAATCATATGGAATATGTTCCCTGACCACCACAGAATGTTAAATTAGAATTCAATAAGAAAAAATTGCTTAGCCCTAGCCGGTTTGGCTCAGTGAATAGAGCATCAACCTACAGACCGAAGGGTCCTAGGTTTGATTAGTTAAGGGCATGTACCTTGGTTGCAGGCTCATCCCCAGCCCAGGCCCTAGTTGGGACTTATGCAAGAGGCACCAATCAATGTGTTTCTCTCATATCGATATTTCTCTCTGTCTTTACCTCTCTCTTCCACTCTCTCTAAAAACCAATAGAAAAATATCCTCAAATGAGGATTTTAAAAAAAAAGAAAGAAAAGATACTTTAAAAATTACTAAAAACTTAAAAATAAAAGAACACCCCTCAAACTAACCTATTGGTCAAGAAAATCCACATAAGAAATTAAAAGTTAACTGAATAATTATGAAAACACAAGATATCAAAATTTGTGGGATACAGCTAATATAGTACTTACAGGTAAATTTATTGTATAAAATGCCTATCTTAGATAAGAAAAAATATGTAAAATCAATGACAAACTTTCTATCTTAAAAAACTGGACAACTAGAGTAATAAAAAAGGAAAAGAAAATTTACAAAGGAATATAAAAAATTAAATAGGTGATATCACTATAAAGCCTACAGCAATTAATATTAGGTAGAATTTGAGGAGAAGATATTATTAATAGCTTTATGCAAATAACTTCAACCACATAAACACAATTTACTAAAATTGACAGATAGAAATAGAATATCTGAATAAACCTATATCGGTAAAAAAAAAATTAAACTTGTAATTTGAGAATTTCTTATCAAGAAAACTCAGTTCCAGATGAGTTCACTGGTAAATTTCATCAAGCAATTAAAGAAGAAGTAATATACATATTTTTGGAATATAGAGAATGAAAGAAAACTTTCAAAACTCATTTTATTGTCTATCATAACACTGATACAAAAACCCATCAAGGGATTAACAGGAGGAAAATATCGCAGAAGAAATATGCTGCATGAACTCAGTGCAAAATTCTTAACAGAATATTTAAAAATTGAATATACCAACATAAAAAGGATAATACAATATAACCAAGTGAGGCTTAACCATAAGGATTCACTTTGTTTTAGCATTTGAAATCAAGCAATGTAATTGGCTACGTTGACAAATTAAAGTAGAAAATTTATATGATCATTTTAACGAATGTAGAAAAAATTTTGGACAAAATCCAACACCTACTTATCTTTAAAAATGTCTAGCAAACTAGAAAGAGAAGGAAATTTCCTCAAATCAATAAACTGCATCTACAAAAACCTGTATCTAATATCAAATTTAACAATGAAATATTGAATCTTGCATTCTAAGTCCAGGAACAAGTTAAAGATATTTGCAAACTTGGGGCAGGCAAAGATTTCTTAGAGAGGACATTGAAAACATTAACTACAAAAGAAAAAGCTGAAAGAGAAGACCTCATTGAAATAAAAAAATTCATCAAAAGACAAATATATTGGCAAGCCATAGACTTAGAGAAGATAGTTGCAATACATGTATCTTTCAAAGAGTTTGTATCCAGCCCTAGCCAGTGTGGCTCAGTTGGTTGTAGTATTGTCCTGTTCACCAATAAGGGGCAGGTTCAATTCTCAATCAGGGCACATAACCAGACTGCGGGTTTGATGCGTGCAGGAGACAACAGATTGATGATTCACTCTCACATCAATGTGTGTGTCTCTCTCTCCCTCTCCTCTCCCTTCCTCTCTCTCTTAAAGGGGGAGGGGGGAGAGCTTTGTATCCAAAACATATAAAAATAAGTTCTGACAACTTGATTTTTTTAAAAAACAAAACTCAATTTTAAAGTGGGCACAAAATATGCTCAGCCGGTGTGGCTCAGTGGTTAAGTGTTGACCTATTAACCAGGCGGTCACAGTTAGATTCCAGGTCAGGGCACACCCCAGTGTGGGGCGTGTAGGAAACAGCCAATCAATGATTCTCTCTCATCATTGATGTTTCTATCTCTCTCTCCCTTCATCTCTGAAATAAATTATATATATATATATATATATATATATATATATATATATATATATATTCCCATCTTCCATCCATGAAAGATGGGAATATATATAAAGAAGTGATCTATCAACAGTTTTGTTTTTAAAATGTCAAAATGCACAGTATAAAGTAAATTTCAACCTTATAACTCTTTAAATATAGGATTAAAAGATTATGAATGTGATGAAAACATTAAATATCAACCTGATATGAGAGAAAGGACATAGGTTTTTAATATATATATATATATAAATATTAAAGTAGGCACAGAATAAAATTGAAAGTAAAAAAATATTAATAAAAAAATTTTAAGTAGGCAAAGGACTTGATCAAACATAACACAAGGCAAGATATACAAATGACCAAAAAAAGCACATGAAAAGTACTTAATATGACTAGTCTTTATGGCATTAAAAAGATTGCCAACATCAGGTGTTATCAAGAATATAAAACAACTGGTATTCTTATATTGCTTGTGGGTTATAAGATGGTACAAGTACCGTGGAAAGGTATTTTTCAGTTTCTAAAAAAAGTAAACATACTAGTAATTCTACCCAATGATCCAACAATTTTATCTCTAGGTAATTACCCAAGAGGAATGAAAATGTGTCCACAAAAAGACACAACAATGATCATAGCAGCTTTATCCATAATAGTTCAATACTGGAAACAGTCTAGGTACCTATCAACAGATGAATGAATATATAAATTATGAGTGTTTTCATAAAATGGAACAGTACTTGGGGGAAAAATAAACTACTTATATACACATCAACCTAGATGAATCTCAAAAACATTATGTTGAATTAAAAAAGCCCAACACCTAATAATACTTACTATAGGAACCCACTTATATGATATACTAAAACAGCTAATCAATAGAGAGAGAAATCAGGTGAATGCTTTCTATGGAGGAGAGGGGGTAAACTGTAACTGGAAAACTGCACAAGGGAACTTTTTTCTTTTTTTCTTTATCAATTAAGGTATTTCATATGGTCTTTATTCCCCTATTGACCCCCACCCCCCTCACTCATGCCCTCACACCCCTGTTGTCCGTGTCCATTGGTTATGCTTATATGCATGCATACAAGTCCTTTGGTTGATCTCTTCCCCTTACCCCCACCCTCGCCTACCTTCCATCTGAGGTTTGACAGTCTGATGGATGCTTCTCTGTCTCCGGATCTATTTTTGTTCATCAGTTTATGTTGTTCATTATATTCCACAAATGAGTGAGATCATGTGATATTTATCTTTCTCTGACTGGCTTATTTTGCTTAGTATAATGCTCTCCAGGTTCATCCATGCTATTGCAAATGGTAAGAATTCCTTCCTTTTTTACTGCAGCATAGTATTCCACTGTGTAGATGTACCACAGTTTTTTAATCCACTCATCTGTTGATGGGCACTTAGGCTGTTTCCAAATCTTAGGAATTGTAAATTGTGCTGCTATGAACACAGGGGTGCATGTATCCTTTCTAATTGGTGTTTCTAGTTTCTTGGGATATATTCCTAGAAGTGGGATCACTGGGTCAAATGGAACTTTTGGGATTGATGGATATATTCCCTATTCCTATTAGGGTATTAGTTATACAGGCTTATATATTTTCAAAATGTATCACACTACATAGTTAAAATGTCTGTATTTCATTGTGTGTAAATCTTATCTTATTAACAATTTTTCTATGGTATTTTCATTTCTTAGATATATTTAAAGAAGTGATCTATCAACAGCTTTGTTTTAAAATGTCAAAATGCACAGTATAAAGTAAATTTCAACCTTATAACTCTTTATAGGATTAAAAGTTTATGTATGTGATGAAAATGTTAAATATCAACCTGATATGAGAGAAAGGACATAGTTTTTGAATATTCTTGGATCTATGTAAACAAAATGTTTACAACGATTTGTCACACATGCTATTTTGTAACCTGACTTTTTGATGTAGGCATATAGAACTTTGATTTTGACTTGAAAGATCAAGAAAGATCTCATGAAGCAGTTTGCTCTAATACATTCATTAGAGATGGGAATACAATAGGCAAAGATGATGGGTACAAGGGTGGACTCACAAACATAGTACAACTAAAGGTAAGGCAGGTTTTAAGGCTAATTTAAATTGGCTAATTGAAATAAGCGAATATTATAGAAAAATTAATTGTACTGGACAAAAACCAGTTCCTAAAGTGTTAACTAAAAATTTTATTGGTAGTTCATCTCATGATAAAATTGCATAACATGTAATGAACCTAAAGCAGTCAGATTATAGTGCAAAAAATTAAAATTTAAAAGCTATCAAGACTACATTATAAAATTTTCAAAGCCTCCTAATATTTAAATCAAAAAAGAAGGAATAGTAGAAGAATATCATGTAAGGAAAAATATCCTGTAAGTAAATTACATCTAGAAAATTTTTACTTTAGAAAATCAATTGTAATGCTAACAGCAAGACACCCATGAAAAACACACATGGTGTCAAAACAAGCCAGAGGAAAATCATTTGGGCAAAAAATGAAAAAGGATTCCAAGTCAAATTTATAGAAAATATTCCTTTATTAACTTTTGGTCGAAAATATGTTTGTATATTTTCAGAAAACAACTCCGAGACCATGTGGATGCTGGCAACAGAGAGGAATTGACAGGAATGCTCCAGCCATGAAGACAGAAGAGAAGCAGTCCAGAGATGGAAGACGCTGATGTCGCCTTGCCATACTAGCAGTCAGCAGCTGTGCGTCACTGCAGGTTGCCCAGGACCAAACCAGAGAGGGCCGGACCTGCATTACCACCATTTGTCCACCATCCAGAACTGAAATATCATTGCTGACATTTACACATAAGGAACTGTTTGACATTGAAATTGAGTCTCAAAAGAAATGTTGGCCCAGAAAGAAACTCACTACAGAATGATTCATTTGCCTTTCAGCATAACCATTATTGCTTGTCTCATTTTCGGTTCTTATAAGTGTATTTCTAGTAGCACATGATCTCACTCATCTAGGGGAAATGATGAACAACATAGACTGATGAACAAGAACAGACCCAGAGACAAGGAGGCATGGATCAGACTGTCGGACCTCAAAGGGAGGGTAGGGAAGGGTGGGGATAAAGGGGAGAGATCAACCAAAGGACTTGTGTGCATACATATGAGCCTAACCAGTGGTCAAGGACAACAGGGGAGTGGGGCATGCGTGGGGAGGGGTTTGGGATGGGAATGGGGGGATGAGGACAAATATGTGATACCTTAATCAATAAAGAAATTTAAACAAACAAACAAAAAAGGTAAGGCAGGAATGTTCAGGTTTTGTTTGGGGATCGTCAGGTAAGTATAACATGGATAACTTTTAGGGTCTCCAAAGTCATACCATGAAATGAAATAGTCTGTGGCCATATTGCAAGTATCTTTGTATGATACATATGAAGTTTGTAATGGGAAGGTTCTGAAGTTTTTTAGCAGGTAAATGCCATGTTCAAACCTGTGTTTATGATACATCAGCATGTCAGGATGGTAGAGAGAAAAGAATTGGAATGGAATCAAAAGATCTTGATTGAATGCCTAGCTTTGTCATAGACTATGTAACCTTATAAAGTTTCTATAGCCTTTATTTTGTTCATTCAAGTATTGAAAGGTTGAATTAGATAATCTCTAAAATCCTTCCAAATATTTAAGAACTTGTGGAGATGGAATTTGTAGCAGTGAGAAGAGGAAGAATGAACCCACAATAAAATTAGGAAGTGGTAATAAAAGCTAGAACCTGGGAGGTATCAAAGGCAATGGAAAAGGAAGTTTGAATATGAGAGAATATTTAATGCAGGGCCAAGGGAGCCACAGATGTTTATGAGTTTTAAATCTAAGGAACTATGACTTGCTGTGGGCCCTCTAGTCTGATTTCTGTTACTTGCATTTTGAGTGCCAAAAGCTATATAAATACATCTTCTGGTAAGTGATATCCCAGTTGATATTACACTTAGAAGTAATAACACCATTTAATTTTTAAAATTAGTTCAGTGTGTTTAAATTTTATTTTTAAAATACCTTTTAAAATAGGAAGCTGACGATAAGCTGCAAGTTTGGGCTGAAATACATTTTCCATTAGAACGCGTTCCATAAAAAATAAGTCCTGATGAAACTTTTCAGATTTGAATATTGCTTCTGAGTGGTCTACTTCTTCATCATGCTTTTTAGCCAGAATTGCATTTTCTATTTCCATTATAGAACTAGCTTCACTATCTGTAAAATGCAAACATAATGTAATTATAAAATAATCCAAATAATATTAAATGATTCATGCATTCTAAATATTAAAAAATGACATTTGTCATTTCTATTTGTTTTCTTCCAGGATTCAACAACTTCAGGAGACATTTGTTGAATAACTTTTATGTACCAAGCACATGCAAGATATACATATATTATCTCATTTTGGAATTTTCAATCATTCAAAAATGTATTACCTTCCCAAAGATAAGCAATAATAACCTCATTAGGTAATTTTCATTCATGTCTATACATTTTTATTCCAATTAAAACAAGGTAATCAGTCTTCAGATAAAGGTCTGATCTGATGGTTGTTTTATAGGAATATTATATTACTACTGTGTTAATTTTTTATTGATGTTAGAGTAATTTATCAAAAACTGCGTGGATGAAAAACATGCAAACTTAGAGTGCTGTAGGTTATCAGTTTGGATGCAGGTCTCACTGGGCTAAAACCAAGAAGTCAGAAGGGTTATGTCTCTTTTCAGAGGGTCTAGAGGAGAATTTGTTTCCTTGTCTTTTCCAGCTTTGGACCCACCCACACCCTTCCCCCATCTTCAAAGTCACCAATATTACATCTCTCTGACCTTCTGTTGTTGCATCTCTCTCTGACCAAAGCTGGGAAAGGTCCTCCATTTTTACATACATGGGATTAGATGGAGCTCACTCAGATAATGCAAGATCATCTTCTCCTTTGAAGACCTTTATTTAATCACATCTGGAAAATCTTTCCTGCCATGTAAGGTAGGTATTTACAGGTTCCAGGTATTGGGATGTATACATTTGGGGGGGAAGTATTATTCTGCCTAGCACACACTTAGCAGACTCCTACTTTAAAAAACAAATAAAGGGGCCGAAACCGGTTTGGCTCAGTGGATAGAGCGTCGGCCTGCGGACTGAAAGGTCCCAGGTTCGATTCCAGTCAAGGGCATGTACATTGGTTGTGGGCACATCCCCAGTAGGGGGTGTGCAGGAGGCAGCTGGTCGATGTTTCTCTCTCATCGATGTTTCTAGCTCTCTATCCCTCTCTCTTCCTCTCTGTAAAAAATCAATAAAATATATTAAAAAAATAAAAAATAAAAAAAAAAACAAATAAAGGGATTAAAACTTCCGAAGCATTTGGAAAGATGGCTGCCGACGGGAAGTCAGACTGCAAGATAGTGTGTGACTAAGAGAACAAAGGTAGAGTATGTGGTCGCATGGGGAGTGTTTGTGGGAGAGAGACAACTATATAACCAGACACCTGGAGAAGAGAGATCATGGGAAGACAAAGAAACAGCCCGCTTATGAAAGAAAAGCAGGCATCACTAGAAAAGGAAGTAAACGAAATGGAGGCAAGCAACCTGTCAGAGAAAGAATTCAGAGAAATGGTCATAAGGTGGATAAAAAGAATGAAAGACAAATGCAACAATATGTATAAGAACTAAGAGGAAATGAAGAAGAACCAAGAAGAAATGAAAAATGACATCACTGCTGTAAAGAACTCAATAGAAAGCATCAAGGGTAGACTAGAAGAAGCAGAGGACCGCATCAGTGAGCTAGAAGACAAGGTAGGAAAAAATACCCAAGTAGAGCAGCTTCTAGAGAAAAAAAATTAAAAAGCAGGAGGAGAGCCTAAGGGAACTTTGGGACAAAACAAAATGAAACAACATCCACATAATAGGAGTGCCAGAAGGAGAGGAAACTGAGCAAGGAATAGAAAACCTGTTTGAAAAAATAATGACAGAAAACTTCACTGATATAAGGAAGAAAAAAGCCACACTAATCCAAGAAGCTCACAGAGTCCCAAATAAAATGAACCCCAAAAGACCGATGCCAACGCACACTATAATTAAATTGGCAAACACCAACAACAAAGTAAGAATCTTAAAAGTGGCCAGAGAAAGATAGAAAATTACCTACAAAGGATCCCCCATCAGACTAGCGACTGATTTCTCAACAGAAACACATCAGGCCAGAAGGGAATGGAATAAAATATAAAAAGGCATGCAAAGGAAGGGTCTGAATCCAAGAATACTGTACCCAGCAAGGCTATCAATCAAAATTGAGGGTGAAATCAGGAGCTTCACAGACAAAAAAAGGACTAAGGGAATTTATTACTACCAAACCAGCAATGCAAGAAATGCTAAAGGGTCTGCTGTAAAAAAAAAAAAAAAAGGAAGCAAAGAAGGAACACAGGGGTAAACAATGAAATTGGCGACAAACAAGTACTTATCAATAATAACTTTAAATGTAAATGGATTAAATGCCCCACTAAAAAGACAGAGGGTAACTGAGTGGATAAGAAAACATGACCTGCCGAGGCCGGTTTGGCTCAGTGGATAGAGCGTTGGCCTGCGGACTGAAAGGTCCCAGGTTCGATTCCGGTCAAGGGCACATACCTTGGTTGCAGGCACATCCCCAGTAGGAGGTGTGCAGGAGGCAGCTGATCGATATTTCTCTCTCATCGATGTTTCTAACTCTCTATCCCTCTCCCCTCCTCTCTGAAAAAAATCAATAAAATATATTAAAAAAAGAAAGAAAGAAAGAAAACATGACCCATATATCTGCTGTCTACAGGAAACCCACCTCAGAAAAAAAGACACACACAGACTGAAGGTGAGGGATGGAAAAAGGTTTTTCAGACAAATGAAAATTTAAAAAAAAAAAGCTGGGGTAGCAATACTTATATCTGACAAATTAGATCTCAAAGTGAAGGACATAACAAGAGATAAGGAAGGCCACTTCATAATACTAAAGGGAGCAATCCACCAAAAAGAAATAACATATACGCACCCAATACAGGAGCACCCAAATACATAAAAAAACTCCTGGAGAATATCAAGGGAGAGATTGACAGCAATACAATCATAGTAGGGGACTTTAATACCCCACTATCACCGTTGGACAATCGTCTAAACAAAAAATCAACAAAGAAACATCAATTCTAATTGACTCACTAGACCAGATGGAATTAATTGACATCTTCAGGACATTCCACCCCAAAGCCACAGAATATACATTCTTTTCAAGTGCACATGGGTCATTTTCAAAGATAGACCATATATTGGGTCACAGGCAAAGTCTCTTCAAATTCAAGAAGATAGAAATCATATCAAGCATCTTCTCAGATCACAATGGCATAAAACTGGAAATCAACTACAATAAAACAATCCAAAAAATCAAACACATGGAGACTAAATAGCATGCTATTAAACAATGACTGGGTTACCAGAGATATCAAAGAAGAAATAAAAAACATCATGGCAACAAACGACAATGAAAACACAACAATCCAAAATCTATAGGACACAGCGAAAGCAGTCTTGAGAGGGAAGTTCATAGCTCTACAAGCCTACTGCAAAAACCAAGAAACAACAGTAATAAATTACCTAACCCTACAACTCAAAGAGTTAGAAAGAGAGCAACAAGAAAAGCCCAGTGTAAGCAGAAGGAAGGAAATAATAAAGATCAGAGCAGAGATAAGCGACATAGAGACCCAAAAATCAATACAAAAGATCAACAAAACCAAGAGCTGGTTCTTTGAAAGGATAAACAAGATTGATGAACCTCTAGCCAGGCTCACCAAGAAGCAAAGAGAGGACCCAAAAAAAACAAAATCAGAAATGAAAGAAGAGAAATAACAACAGATCCCACAGAAATACAAAGGATTGTTAAAAAATACTATGAACAACTCTATTCCAACAAACTGGACAACCTGGAGAAAATGGACATATTCCTAGAAAAATACAACCTTCCAAAATTCAATCAGGAAGAATCTAAACATCTCAATAGGCCAATAACTATGGAAGAAATTCAAGCAGTCATCAAAACGCTTCCAGCAAACAAAAGCCTGGGGCCAGACAGCTTCACAGGGGAGTTTTACCAAACATTCAAGGAAGAACTAAAACCTATCCTCCTCAGACTATTCCAAAAAATTCAAGAGGAAGAAACACTTCCAAGCTCATTCTATGAAGCCAGCATCACCTTAATACCAAAACCAGATAAAGATAACACAATGAAAGAGAATTACAGGCCAATATCCCTCATGAACATAGATGCCAAAATCCTCAACAAAATTCTAGCAAATCGGATCCAGCAGTACATCAGAAAGATCATACACCGTGACCAAGTAGGATTTATCCCAGGAATGCAAGGATGGTACAATGTCCGCAAATCAATAAATGTGATACATCACATAAACAAACTGAGAGATAAAAATCACATAGTTATATCAATTGATTCAGAAAAAGCATTTGACAAAATCCAACGTCCTTTCTTGATAAAAACTCTCAGCAAGGTGGGAATACAAGGATCATACCTCAACATAATAAAAGCCATATATGATAAACCCACAGCCAACATCATACTCAATGGGAAAAAACTAAAACCATTTCCACTAAGAACAGGAACAAAACAAGGATGCTCACTCTCACTACTCCTGTTCAACATAGTACTGGAAGTACTAGCCATAGCAATTAGACAAGAAGAAGAAATAAAAGGCATCCAAATTGGACAAGAAGAAGTAAAACTGTCTTTATATGCAGATGACATGATATTGTATATAAAAACCCCAAAAGACTCCATAAAAAAACTATTAGACTTAATGAATGAACTCGGCAATGTAGCAGGATACAAAATTAATGCCAAGAAATCTATGGCATTTCTATACACCAATAGTGAACTTACAGAAAGAGAGACTAAAAAAGCAATCCCATTTACCATCACACCAAAAATATTCAGATACCTAGGAATAAACTTAACTAAGGAGGTAAAAGACCTATAGGTGGAAAACTACAGGACACTGAAAAAAGAGATATAGGAAGACATAAACAGATGGAAGAACATACCGTGTTCATGGATTGGTAGAATCAACATTATTAAAATGTCCATACTACCCAAAGCAATCTATAAATTCAATGCACTCCCCATTAAAATACCAATGGCTTATTTCACAGACCTAGAAAGAACTCTCCAAAAATTCATCTGGAATAAAAAAAGACCCAGAATAGCCACAGCAATCCTGAGAAAGAAGAACAAAATAGGTGGGATCTCAATACCAGATATCAAGCTGTATTACAAAGCCACTGTTCTCAAAACAGCTTGGTACTGGCACAAGAACAGACATAGACCAATGGAATAGAATAGAGAACCGAGATATTGACCCAAACCACTATGCTCAATTAATACTTGACAATGGAGGCATGAACATACAATGGAGTCAAGACAGTCTCTGTAATAAATGATGTTGGTAAAATTGGACAGATACATGCAAAAAAATGAAACTAGACCACCAACTTACACCATACACAAAAATAAACTCAAAATGGATAAAGGATTTAAACATAAAACAGGAAACCATAAAAATACTAGAGGAATCCACAGTCACAGAAATCTCAGATATATGCCGAAGCAATTTCTTCACCAATACTGCTCCTAGGACAATGGAAACTAAAGAGAAAATAAACAAATGGGACTACATCAAAATAAAAGCTTTTTCACAGCAAAAGAAACCAACAAAACAACAAGAAAGCCCACTGTATGGGAGAACATATTTGCAAATGTTATCACTGATAAAGGTTTAATCTCCAACATTTACAGGGAACTCATACAACTTAATAAAAGGAAGATAAATGACTCAATTAAAAAATGGGCAATGGACCTAAATAGAAACTTTTTTAAAGAAGACAGAAGGAAGGCCAAGAGACATATGAAAACATGCTCAAAGTCACTAATTATCTGAGAGATGCAAATCAAAACGACAATGCAGTACCATTTCACACCTGTCAGAATGGCTATCATCAACAACTCAACAAATGACAAGTGCTAGCAAGGATGCGAAGAAAAAGGAACCCTCAGTGTACTGCTGGTGGGAATGCAGACTGGTGCAGCCACTGTGGAGAACAGTATGGCGTTTCCTTAAAAAACTAAAAATGGAACTCCCATTTGACCCAGTGATCCCACTCCTAGGAATATATCCCAAGAAACTAGAAACACCAATCAGAAAGGATATATGCACCCCTATGTTCAGAGCAGGACAATTTACAATTCCTAAGATTTGGAAACAGCCTAAATGCCCATCATCAGATGAGTGGATTAAAAAACTGTGGTACATCTATACAATGGAATACTACGCTGGTATAAAAAAGAAGAAATTCTTACCATTTGCAATAGCATGGATGGATCTGGAGAGCATTATGTTAAGTGAAATAAGCCAGACAATGAAAGAAAAATACCACATGATCTCACTCATTTATGGAAAATAAAGAACATTTTAACCTGATGAACAAAAAGATAGATACAGAGGCAGTAAAGCATTGAACAGACTGTCAAGTTACAGCAGGAAGGCTGGGGAGTGTTGGGGAGAGGGGGGGAAAGAGATCAACCGAAGGACTTGTATGTATGCATATAAGCACAACCAATGGACACAAGACACTGCGAGGGGGGAGGGGTGCGGTTGGGGAGGATAAGGGCAGGCGACAGGGGGTAGGGGAGGCTGGGGGAAGGTCAATGGGGGGAAAAAAGGAGATATATGTACTAGTATATGTAATACTTTAAACAATAAAAATAAAATAAAACTTCAAAAAACAATATAAATAAATAAATAAATAACAAATAAAGGGAAATCCTGCTTCCATAAAGATGGCCTAGATGTTTTTGCCTGTTCCTCCTGCTAAATCTGCTAAATGCAATTAAAAATCCTGGCGGCGGGGGGGGGGGGGGGGGGGGGGGAATATATATATATTTCATGAGAAGGCTTTAGAAGTCTTTGGAAGAGGAAGGTAGAGCAACTAGATAGAGTCCTCAGAACCCAAGGAATGACACCATTGTGAATTCTCTGGGTTTTCTTATTGCCACATATATTCCAAACATAAAGCTGAAGAAGCCGGCAAATTTAATGAAATTGAATTTGTAATTGTAAATCCCCCCACCCCCACCAAAAAAAAAAAACCTCCAGGCACAGACGGTTTTACTGGAGAATTCCACCAGACATTTAAAGAATTAACACTAATTCTACACAACCTCTTCCAGAAAATAGGAGGAAAAGGAAACATTTCGCATGCAATTTATGACATTAGTATTCAAAACAACAGACAAAGAAAGTACAAAAGAAGATATAGACCAATGTCCCTCATGAGCATAGACACAAAAATACTATTCATCGTCCACCAGAAAGAAAATATTATAACTGCTAAAAAAAAAAAAGAATTTATTGAAAATGTCATGTGACAAACATTCAAAAAACTGAAATCTTACTTTTTTCTGTAGTACTTCCTGGCCCTCTTCGGTCCTGATCTTTAGAAGGTACACTGGCTCTACTGCTTGAATCAATTACAGATCGTTTTACACTTGCTCTACTGCTTGAGTCAATTATAGATTGTTTTATTGGTAAAGATGCAAGCTCCAGAGCATTATAAGAATCATACAAATCCCAAGCAGTAGACATTATGCCTAAATAGTCAGAAAGGTAAAAATTACTATAAATCAAATTCTAATATTTTAGTTTACACATAACTAGTCATAGTAAAATCTAAGATATCTACTGTCTGGCGGGGGGGGGGGAAGGGGAGAACATTTAACCACAATGGCAGGAAGTGGATAAAAATAAAAAAGAAATAGATCATGAAGACACATTCAGAGATCCTTAGGCATCACACTCGTAGTACCTATACTTTAGTGGTAGCTCCTAATTAGCTATCACCATCCTTTCTCATCCCCACACCTCCTTTCTCTTCATCCCCAGCTGGCACAGCAGAAGCTCATCAGTTTGTCAGCTGACATGAGCCCAGACTATCTAATCTAATAATAGACAAATATGCAAATTGACCGCACCTTCGCTATGCCCAAGCCACGCCCACCAACCAATCAGGACGAATATGCAAATTATCCAAACAAAGATGGCGGCTAATTTGCATATCGCGACAGCGTAGAAAGAAGCCAAGAGCTGCAGAAGGGAGCAAAGCTGCAGAGAAGCAAGCAAGCCAGGGGGAGAAGAAGGGAGGAGCGGAGGCGGGGCCGGGGGAGAAGGGGCGGGGCCAGGGGAGAAGGGAGGAGTGGAGGCGGGGCCGGGGAGAAGGGAGGAGCGGAGGCGGGGCCAGGGGAGAAGGGAAAAGCAGGCGGGCTGGCAAAGAAGGCGGGCCGGGGAAGAAGGGAGGAGCGGAGGCGGGGCCAGGGAAGAAGGAAGGAGAGCGGGCTGGCAAAGAAGGCGGGCCGGGGAAGAAGGGAAGAGCGGAGGCGGGGCCAGGGAAGCAGGAAGGAGAGTGGGCTGGCAGAGAAGTTATTAAAGCAGGGGGGCTGGCGGAGATCTCGGGGCGGGGGACAAGGGAGGAGAGCAGGCAGGGTGGGGTAGAGTGCAGCAGGAAACCCTATTGCAGGATTTTTCCTGCAACGGGAACGCTAGTCTATAATAATAAAAGTGTAATATGCTGCCCTGACTGGTTTGGCTCAGTGGATAGAGCATCGGCCTGCGGACTGAAAGGTCCCGGGTTCGATTCTGGCCAAGAGCATGTACCTTGGTTGAGAGCACATCCCCAGTCGGGGGTATGCAGGAGGCAGCTGATCGATGTTTCTCTCTCATTGATGTTTCTAGCTCTCTATCACTCTCCCTTCCTCTCTATAAAAAATCAATAATATATATATATTTTTAAAAAGTGTAATATGCTAATTAAACCGGACAGCCAAATGACCTTCCGGATGACCTTCCAGATGAAGCCAGAGCTGCAAGCGCTGGCAGAGGCAGGCAGGGCTGCAAGGGCCAAGCCCCTTGTATGGATTTCATGCAGTGGGCCTCTAGTCATGTTATAACAAGGTTTACTATTCCTTTACTATGGTTAACAGATAAGAACATGTTATATTCTCCAGAACTTTGTATTTATAATAATCTAATTACATTTTATCAAGAAAAATTTTCTATATACTTATTTGAAAAAATCATACATATTGAGAAAATGACAGACCCTGTTCTCAAAAAGCTGGCAGAGTCGTAGGGTTTTGAACTTCTCTTTTAATTTTTTGTTTATCTATATTTATTCAAATGAGCAAATATAACAGTCTACGAAAAAAAAAATTCCCAACCCTTAGGCTTATATAGCAATTATTTCATCAGTGACCACATAATAATATATTCCTACATGCTAAACTTTCATTTAAAGTAAAGAATTTCCCCCCTGAAAATAAAAACAGGATCTGGATCTAATAAATGCAACTACTTCATTGTCAGAAGCTTTTTTTCATAATGAAAAATGAAGGCTCTCTCGGGTTTAACAAGGTTTTCAATTAGTAGGAATGTTAACTCACATTTCATAATAACATTTCTATCTTATTGAATTTATTTTAATAGTATCTAGCAAAGTCATACACAGAATAAATAGTATATTTTGCTGAATTGAAAGGAGTATAATTTCCATGTTCATAAAGTAAAAGATCATAGAAAGAAATCATCTTTGAATATTAAATTACCTAACCTTCCCCCCCTTTATGTGATAGTTTATTAAGTTGAATTATATTGTTACATGGCCACTAATAAATAATTTCTACATAAATGAGTATGGATGTTAAAAGTGAGCAATGTAAAATGTTACAGTGATTTACAATTGTTTCTTCTTTGAAGATAACATTGGTAATTTTACTCTGAGTACCATCGTTATACTTGTTCATTTGAATAAAGTAATTTTAAAAATAGAAAATCTCAAACCACATCCATAATATCATGGACAAGATGGAATAATAAATTATTATAACCTTCTAATTTTATATTGTTGCATACTGTTAAAGAAAGCAATGTTAACTAGTATCAGAAAAAGTATTCCCACTGATACCTGTGTTCTGAGCATTTTTGAGTCTCAGATATGCCTAAGTAGTTTTCTTATTTTTAAAACAGTTTATTTCTACTAGTTTAATTCAGACTACAAAAGAGTAGCAATTGACTATATAACATTTACAGAATAATAACTTTACTTTTTAGCTGAGTAAGAAGACATGGTCATTTGAAAAAAAAAAAAGGTAAATATGACTTGCATGTCCATCACCCAGAGATAACTGCTAACATTCCAGTGTATATCCTTCCAGATTAACATATAAATGTATTTCTATGTAAACAATTATGTATATATTTTAATAAAATGAGCTCATATCGCACATACTTTCATTAAAAAACTTTTTATTGTAGTATCATATGTAGAAAACAAAATAGCTTTATGAAATTTACAAAGTTATAAGATTTAACTGTATTTTCAAAAGTTAGCCAGAAACACTAATACACTTATTCTATTACTAGAGGCCCGATGCACAAAATTCGTGCACAGAGGGGGGTGTCCCACAGCCCAGCCTGTACCCTTTCCAATCTGGGACCCCTCGAGGGATGTCCGACTGCCCGTTTAGGCCCGATCCCACTGGTCGGACATCCCTCTCACAATCCAGGACTGCTGGCTCCCAACTGCTCACCTGCCTGCCTTCCTGATTGCCCCTAACCGCTTCTGCCTGCCAGCCTGATCACCCCCTAACCACTCCCATGCCAGCCTGATTGATGTCTAACTGCTCCCCTGCCAGCCTGTTTGCCCCCAACTTCCCTCCTCTGCCGGCCTGGTCACCCCTAACTGCCCTCCCCTGCAGGGTTGATCGCCTCCAACTGCCCTCCTTTGCAGGCCTGGTCCCTCTCAATTGCCCTCCCTTGCAGGCCTGGTGCCTCCCAACTGCCCTCCCCTGCAGGCCATCTTGTGGTGGCCATCTTGTGTCCACATGGGGGCAGGATCTTTGATCACATGGGGGCAGCCACCTTGTGTGTTGGAGTGATGGTCAGTCTGCATATTACTCTTTTATTAGATAGGATAGAGGCCTGGTGCACGGGTGGGGGCCAGCTGGTTGACCCGGATCAGGGTGGGGTTCTCTTGGAGCATGGGGCAGCCTGAGCGAGGGGCCTGTGGTGGTTTGCAGGCCAGCCATGCCCCCTGGCGACCCAAGTGGAGGCCCTCGTATCTGGGATATATTTATCTTCTATAATTGAAACTTTGTAGCTTGGAACGGAGCCAAGCCTTCTGCTCGCTCTGTGGCAGCAGCCATTTCTGTTGGGGTTAATTCACCTTCTATAATTGAAACTTTGTAGCCTGGAGTGGAAGCCTAGGCTAGACAGGGCAAGTGGAAAGCTTGGCTTCCTACATTGCCGAGGGCAACCCTAGGCTGCTCTCTCCAGCTCCGTGGCTGCTGCCATTTCTGTTTGGATTTGTTTACCTTCTATAATTGAAACTTTGTAGCTTTGAGTGGAGGCTTAGGCTGGCAAGGGCAGGCGGAAAGCTTGGCTTGCTCCATTGCCTGGGAAACCCAAGCCTCCCTCCTGCTCTCTGTGGCTATAGCCATCTTGATTGGGTTTATTTGCATACTCGCTCTGATTGGCTGGTGGGCATGGATGGTGGGCATGGCTTGTGGGTGTAGCGAAGGTATGGTCAATTTGCATATTACTCTTTTATTAGGTAGAATTTACTTATTTGTAATGCCATTTTTATTATAAACTAGAGGCCCAGCGCACGATTGGAATTGCATGAGGAGGTGCCCCACCTTCCGCTGTGCGAGGAGGTACCCCACAGGGGGGGGGGGGGTGGGGGGCGGGACCTGCGCCTGACTCACACAGCGCCAGCCGCTGCAGAGTCAGGCCAGATCAGTGCCATGGAAGGCTGGACTAGCGCTGCTGGGGGCTGGGACCTGCGTCTTACTCACAGCGTCCCCTGGCCTCTTGCGTGTGTCCCCTCCAGGGCCACCCGAGCCACTGTGCCGGCTTGGGCAGGCCTCCCTGTCTCTGTCTCCATCTCTGCTCTGGGCCTCACCTGCGTGCGCAACCTCTTCCTGTCTGGTCTTGACCCGTTATGGCATCCTGGCCTAATTTGCATATTACCTCTTTAAATATATAGATTGCTACTTATAATACTGTTAAGTGGGAAAAATTTTCCTCACTTTTTGTGAATCTTTACAGAAGAAACTTCGCTAATTTAACACTTCTGGCCTTTGTCCTTCACTTATGCATTACCAGGGAAAGAGAAATGACTAATCCTGTAGGAGAGTTCAGAAGGAATTTCAGTTCAGTCACTTCTGGATTCTTTGGTTAGGCCTGCTCATTTGCAGAAAGCATTCATTCTGGTCTGTTCTCACCTCTACAGAGGAGGTCTGTAGTTGGCTAGTTGTGCCAATCACTATTGGTAAATTCTATTATGGAGGTAAGAAATAGCAAATAAAGTTGATTGAAAAATGTAGCCTAGCTGCAGATTGAAGGCTACATTTTTCAATTAACTTTATCAGTAATAAAGGTAATATTTTGATTTCCATCTGTCTGACCCCTAAATCTCTTTCAATTACATCCAAAATAGGTGAAGGGAGACATCTATAAAAACCTTAATATTTACTTGATTTGTATCCAAATTCTTTAGTATAAACTGTCTTTTATCATTTTAATAAAATTTTTATTGTAAAATAAATACTATTCACCGAAGAGTGTATAATACATATATGTGTAGTGTCAAGAAAAAATTAACACCAGGTACTTATCAGTCATAATAAGAAACTGAACATCCCCAGGTGCTTAGAAATCCCTTGGACATTCTCCTATCATAGCTTTCTTCCTTCTAGCTACCTAGCTTATAGTTTTGCTGAATTACAAAGGCCATTATGATTATAACATTTCTTCTAATTACCCCTTTGGCAACACTTCACAGATTTTGGACTATGCAGTGTTCTCAGGGTTGTTAATTTATAAACATTGAAGGATAGTAGTTACAAGAACAGGCTCTAGAACTAGACTATTGAGGGGTATCATTTGTCTGCAGTACTAGCTAGGTGACCTTGGTCAAGTTAGCTAATGTCTCTTGTTTCTTCCTCTATAAAATGGGGAATAATAATAAAACCTACTTATAGGGTTGTTCTGAGAATTAAACCAGTTAAAGGCCTAAAATAGTGTAAAAGGCCTAGAATAGTATCTGCCACATATTAAATGTTATTAGTTGTACGTGATATTCTTTGTAACATAAAGAATTAGTTTCTATAACGTTTCATAAACACTTGAAGAGTACAAAGTTCTATGATATAGTTTGTGTAAAGATAAAAAATGATAATTATGTTATTTAAATTTTCTATATCTATGTTTATTACTTGTTAACTCAGTTGTCATATTCTGAAAGCTGTGTATCACAGTACTCAGTTAGTGTTGTGATTTGGCCAAATTATTCCTAGTTTTTGCTTTATATATTTTAATATTTACTTGTTAATTGATAGACTCATATAATGTATATTAAAACATGATAGTTTATCAAGCAGAATAAAACATAAATTACCTTTGTTTTCCTTTATAATTCTGTCACATTGAACATCTTTATTCTTTGGTGCTCCATTAATAGTCTGCATCATTCTTTCAACATATAAGTCATTGCCTAATCTATTTTTACAAAGGTTCTCATAATTCTTGTTTCTCTGGCTATAAAAAAAATAAAGTATATTAAACTCATTAATAAAAAATTAATATTAATATCATCTCTTTATATTATGCATTTTCTTAAAATGACCTTTTTAATGTGGATTGCACCAAAAAGTGAGCGATCAAAAATCTCCTTAGGAAGAGATTGCCTTTTATTAAACTACCAACAAAGAATTTTTTTATTCTATACCTCACAACGTCACTACTACTTTCATTGCCCACCCAAAATATGTTAAGACTATCTCCACATAGATTTTATAAACTTTGATATAAACACTTAAAGCTATAAATTTCCCTCAATGTACTACTTACTTTTGTAACATCTTGTATTACTTTCATAATTATTTAGTTCTGAGTATTCCCTAAATTTCCAGAATGACTTTTCCTTTGATTCATGAAGAATTTAGGAAATGTGCTTGTTAACTTCCAAATGTATATGTAAATGTGTGCCTATGTTTTAGTTGAGATTTATGTTATTAATTTTTTTTGTTATTGTTAATCCTCACCTAAGGATACCTTTCCATTGATTTTAGAGAGAGTGGAAGAGAGGGGGAGAGACCAAGAGAGAGAAATGCCAATGTGAGAGAGACACATCAACTGGTTGCCTCTCACAAGCGCCCAACCAGGGCTGGGGATGGAACCTGCAACCCAGGTATGTTCCCTTGGCTGGAATCAAACCTGGGACCCTTCAGTCCTCAGACCAACACTCTGTCCACTGAGCAAACCAAGCTAGGGCTGTTACTAATTTTTATCTTCATTCCACTGTGGTTAGAGAATTTATTTTTTTATGATTCCACTTCTTTGAAACATTTGAAACTGTTTCATGGCCTTGTGCATGGATGGTTTTTATAAATGTTCCATGTGTGCCTGAAAAGAGTATGTGTTCTCCAATTGTGGAATATAGAGTTCTATGTATAACCATTAGATTACATTTTTGGTTCAAATTTTCTACATCTGTACTAATTTTTATCAGTTGACCTATCAATAATTAATAGAGGTGTATTTAAATATTTTAATTTAATAGGATACTTATCAAGTTTCCAATTTTTGCTTCATACATTTTGGAGATTATTTTATTATAAAAATTGAAGTTTAGAATTATTATACCTTCCTGTCATTATGAAGTAACCTTCTTTATCCCAAATAATGCTGTCAGTTTAACTGTTTCTCTATAGATGACATGCCATTTCATTTAAAAATCTTTCACTATTTGTTGTTGTTGTTATATGCTCAATACAGCATCAGTACAATGCACTCAGTTCTTTTTTTTTAGATTTTTAAAAAATTCATTCCTTTTTCAGTAGAATGGTGTCTTTAGACTTACAAGTCCAGGAAGCGCACAGAACCCCAAACAAAAGGAATCCAAAGAGGACCACACCAAGACACATCATAATTAAAATGCCAAGGGCAAAAGACAAAGAGAGAATCTTACAAGCAGCAAGAGAAAAACAGTTAGTTACTTACAAGGGAACACCCATACGATTATCAGCTGGTTTCTCAACAGAAACTATGCAGGCCAGACAGGAATGGCAAGAAATATTCAAAGTGATGAATAGCAAGAACCTACAACCAAGACTACTCTACCCAGCAAAGTTATCATTCAGAATTGAAGGGCAGGTAAAGAGCTTCACAGATAAGAAAAAGCTAAAGGAATTCATCACCACCAAACCAGTATTACATGAAATGCTGAAAGGTATTATTTAAAAGGAGGGAAAAGAAGAAAAAAGTAAAGATAAAAATTATGAACAACAAGTACATACCTATCAACAAGTGAATCTAAAAGTCAAGTGAATTAATAAAGAGAAATGGAAAGTCTACTCTAATATAGTAAAGTCAATTATTTTCCCATAACATATATTCCCTTCTTAAGTTCTGAATATAAAAATGTCAGTCCTTTCTTTTTAAATTGAAAACAACTTATATATGTATAAAATCATTAAACCCTATTTTGATGCTTGGAAGATTCCTTTATTTCTTTTATGACTTATCTTAGTAGTTCCTCTACTTTTAAAAGAATATGGTAAAGCCATGGGTTCTTCCTCTAGACAAAAGTGCATACAGCATAAACACTTTAAGTATAATTTCACAGGACATATAGGGTAACAAATAATTTCACCAGGCACATACACCACAGTATTTATCCAGGAATCCCCCAGGACAAAAACAAGAATAAGAACTCCACTCAAACGGTGTAGCTCAGTGGTTGAATGTCAACCTATGAACCAGAAAGTCACAGTTGGATTCCCAGTCGGGAACATGCCTGGGTTTCAGGGTTGATCCCTAGTAGGGGGCATCCAGGAGGCAACTTACTGATGATTCTCTCTCGTCACCCTCTCCCTTCCTCTCTCTGAAATCAATAAAAACATATTTTTCAAAAAATAATAAGAAACTCTGTTTTAGCATTTAAATTATGGAAGCAATATAAACAGTTGAACCATACATACAGTATTTTGTCAGCTTCTTCAGCTTCTACAGAAATCATGACTGTTGGTAGGTTAAATAATGTTATTGTTTCTGTCTCTGTGAGTAGTATGTCTATAGTCTTCTTTAGGTCTTCTTTTGTTATAGCTTTTTTAGTTGTTTTCTTCGGAGCTTGTAACTCTAAAATGCACAATACAAATCATTTGCTAATTGCTACTTTAAAACAGTATAGTAAGTAACTGGGAACATAATATGCAACCTTCCTTTGAACCTAAACTATTTCTAGTCTATATCTACAACAACCTTTTGTTCTTTGTCCTTCTTATCAGTTGTCTTTCGTTTTAGATTACAGCCCACCTCTAATCATCTTTACCAGGAGCTAAAGACTCTTCATTGGAAATTCTGGTTAAATATAGGATCAAAATAGGCTTATTATCCATGCAAATAATACATTGAAAAAGGTTGGCCTCAAACTTCTATGCTAGCCATAGGTCCAAGTTCCTTTAAAAAAAATTTCATTCAGGGATGGGGAAGTTGGACTCAGGTAATAAAAAGCCATGACAAGGTATATAAGTCACACAGAGTTTAATGTTTTCTGTTAAAAACAAGATGTGAAGCAGGAATCCATGAGTTTTTGAGAAGGGTAAAGCTTGGATAGCTTTAGAAAAACAAAACTTAAGGGTATACACTTTCCACATACTAAGGCTCAGTCTCCTCTTAAGAAGTCCCAAAGCCTGAGAAAAACACTTTTCTTAAAACCTAAAAAAATTCAAGTTATTAATTCCACTAATTTCAGAAAAGTAAGAGTCTAGTCAATCTTCTATTTAACTGCTGATTTTTGCCTGGATCTCTGTATCAACCATTGTCTGAATGTTGCTTATACTGAGAAATTACCTAAAACTCCCCCATTTATATATATAAAAGCCTAATATGCAAATTGTCCCCTCAGGAATTCGACCGGGAGACCAGGAGTTCGATCGCTCACTATGATGTGTGCTGACCACCAGGGGGCGGCATGGAACAAAGGAAGGCCTCAGCCAGCAGCCAGCAGCTGGGGAAGGGAGGCCCCGGCCGGCAGCCAGAAGGAAGGCCCCGATGGGCCCTGATCACTGGCCAGGCCTAGGGACCCTACCCACGCACGAATTTCATGCACCAGGCCTCCAGTATACCTATAGAATCTATTTCATGGGTCAACCCCCCTACAGCTAAAATGGCTGTACAATTAGATCTTTACTGCATATCCCTCTCCACCTGGAAAAGCACACAAATTTATCAATTTGCCTCACCTGCCCTTATTTACTTCCAGAGATGGAGAGAACACATCTTCTCCATTCCTGATAGTTCTTCCAGAAGGAGGGAGCTCTAGTGTGACAATCTTGACTCCTCTCCACACCTTTACTCATGATATCCCGTAAGAGGGTTGGGATGGACCTGAGGTGGTCTAGATTCTTTAATAAATGGGTGGGTGGGTCTGTCAAATTTGGGAATTCAATAGCAGGACTTTATCCATAATGTCATATTTTGACTCCAATCTATCATAGCTACCCTTCCTATATTTTTCAATTAATTCAGAACTGTGTGGGGGAAAAGGTATACTATCATTTGGCTAAGCTCGGAGACCCCACTAGACAGCAATCTGTGAAACCTCCCTTGGTTACTATTTGGCTAGAATTGGTGTGATACAATTACACTGCAATTGAGTCACAAAAGCATTTTATTCATACCCCTCCTCACAAATGGATTATATGCAAATCAAGATACTTTATGAGTTTATGTAAAAGATAAATAGCTGTTACTTATTCATTTATTCACTGAGTCCATGCAGAGACAATGTGTTAAGATCCTATTTGGTCCCTACCTTACAATAAAATCACAAGCTTTTCTAATCAAAAGCTTCCTTTTTATTATACAGTAAAGCAATGGTTCTCAAACTTTAGCATGCATCAGAATCACCTAGAGAAACTCACTGCTAGACATTTTCTTAAACCTTTAATAAACTTTTAATTGTAGAATAGTTTTACATATACAGAAATTTTGCAAAAATAGTATAAAGAGTTCCTTCCTGTATACCTTGCATCCAGTTTTTCCTTTTGTTACCATTTATTAAAACTAATAAACCAATATTGATACTTCATTATTATCAAAAATCACACTTTATCCCAATTTTCTTAGTTTTTAACTAATGTCCTTTTTCTTTTCCAGGATCTCATCCAAGATGCATTACATTTAGTCATCATATCTCCTTAGACTTCTCTAGATTGTAACAGTTTCTTAAACTTCCCTTGTTTTGATGACCATGAGTCTTGAGGAGTACTGGTCATGTATTTTGTAGTATGTCCTTCAATTTGGTTTTGTCTGATGTCAGAGAGGGCTTATGAATTTCTGGGAGGAAGACTACAGAGGTTAAGTATCATTCTCATCATATCATATCAAGAGTACATGTTATCAACATGACTCACCACTGGTGATATTAACCTTGAACTGAGGTAGTGTTTGTCTGGATTCTCTGCTCTCAAGTTATTCTTCTCTCCTCTATATCCAGTATTCTTTAGAAGGCAATCAGTATGCAAAGCCCACACTTAAACAGGATGGAGAGTTAAGCTCCACCTTCTTGAGGGAGGAATATCTATATCAATTATTTAAAATACTTTTGTATAGATTTGTCTATTCTTCCCCATCTATTTACTTGTCCAATCATTTATTTATTTATATCAGTATGGACTCATGGGTATTTGTTTTATATTTTGGGGTTTAATCCAATATTACAGTATTTATTTTGTTGTTGGAATTTTACATCTTTGACCATTGGAAGCTCTTTCTGTTGGCTGCTGTGTCTCTTTCACATACCCCCACCATTTTTTGTTTATTTATTGTAAGCTTTTTTCTTAGTACTTATTTACTTTCTGATTCATCTTATATTCCCTGCCACAGCCCTAGAATCCATCATTTCTCCAAACATTCCTGTTTCCTTTTATTGGAGAATAGTATTAGAAACCAAGATCTGGGTACAGGGTAGCTATTGCTACTGGGATATCATTGTTTCTAGGCCTTCAGACATTGTTCCTAGCAGAAAGAGCTAGAAAATATTTGTTTGTATACTAATCCACATATATCTATCTGTATCAATATACATGTATTAATATGTATTTAGATTAAGCTAAACATGAGTTCACATTATTGTTTCTAATTCTCTTCTGGTAACACCTGTATAATTCTAAACTTCTCCCCTTGTTTGTCAGTCATCTATCACTCTAACAGTAGTGTGAAATCTGCTTCCCACTTTCTGCCTTTCATTTATTTATGTGTTCAAACCTAGTATGTATGTACAATGGTGCGGAATTGTCTCCCCATCCCCCCATGACAGATGACTTTATCAACTAGAGTACGCTGTTCTATGTGGTTTCATGTTTTAAATCTTATACATTCTATTCAATTTCAACATCATTTAGATCTACATCTTCCCCCCTCAACCACCACCACTCTTTCAGTGAGGTGATGTCATAAGTTTGTAAAAGAAGATAGATTCTTATGCTACAGTCTGTATCCCATTCAAAGGTCCTTCAGTCTCTTCACTGTACTACGTTTTTAATATAAATATATTAAGGTTCACTTTTGTGTTGTAAGTTTCTAGAATTTATAAATGCATAGTTTCGTGTATCCATCACTACAGTATCATATAGAATAGTTTCACCCTTCTAAAAAAAAATCCACTGTTTCACCTACTCAACTCCCTGCCCTCTTCAAGCCCCTGGCAACCACTGATCTATTTTCTGTTTCTATACTTTTGCATTTTCCATAATATCATATACATGGAATTATGCAATGCTACACACAGCCTTTTCAGACGGGCTTATTTGACTTAGCAATAAGCATTTAAGATCCATCCATGTTGTAGTGCAGATTTATAGCTCATTTATTTTAATTGCTGAATAATATTCCATTGGGTAGATGTACCCTGGTTCATTTATCCATTCACCTATTGAAGGGCATCTTGATTGGTTCCAATTTTTTGTGATTATGATTAAGTGGCTAGAAACATTTGAATGCAGGTTTTCATGCAAATATGTTTTCAAATCAGTTGAATACTTAGGAGTGGAACTACTGGATTGGATGGTAATGTTATATTTAACTTTATAAGAAACCACAAAATTGTCTTTCAAATTTTTGTATCATTTGCATTCACATCAGTAATGACTGAGAGTTCTTATTGCTTCATATTCTTACTAGCAATTGGTATAGCCAGTGTTTTGGATTTTAGCCCTTTTAATGGGTGTGCAGGGATATCTTATTGTTTAATTTGCATTTCTCTAACTATAAATGAAGCCCAGTATCTTTACATTTGCTTATTTGCCATATGCATTTTTATTTTTATTTTTTTAGTGAAGACTTAGTTCTACTCTTTTGCTCTTCTTTCTTTTTGGTTGAGTTTTAATAGTTCTTTATACATTCAAGATACAAGTTCTTTGTCATATATGTAATTTTCTAATCTTTTCTCACAGTGTGTGGCTTGCCTTTTCATTCACTTAACATTGCAAAAATTGTATTTTAATAAAATCCAATCTTTCAACTTTTTTCTTATATAAACTATGCTTTTGGTGACATATCTAAAATGTCATCACCAATCCAAAATCACACAGGTTATTTCCTGAAATTTTCTTCTAGAAATTTTATATTTTATTTATTTATTTATAGCATTTTGATCTACAATTGTTCCATCACAGTCATTGAAAAGATAAGCCTTTCTCTATTGAACTGCCTTTGTGCCTTTGTCAAAGATCAATTGATTATATTAACTGTGGGTCTATTTTGGGGCTTTTTGTTTTGTTTCATTGACCAGTGTTTATTGTTTTATCACTATGCTATCTTGACATAGTAGCTTTACATTTACTCTTGAAATCAGGTTATGTGAGTCCTTTAAATTTGTTCTTTTGTTTTTTCAGGGTTATGTTGGCTATTCTAGGTCCTTTGTCTTTCTGACTATATAAATGATGGAATCAGTTAACATATAGAACTATATAGATATAACTAACTATATAGATATAAACATCTATTGTCATTCTTCAAGGCTTCCTGGGTGAAGTTTCTCCCTTTCCTTGCCTCTTTTCATTTAACAGACACTTAAGATAGAGATTGTACTGCTTCCATACATCAAATTATGAAGAAGTGACATCTAAATAATACTGAATTTCAATACATGAATAGGGAATACCTCTCCATTTAATTAGATCTTTTTCATTTCTTTCTTCCTTTTTGTAGTTTTTGTATACAGATATGATCCATATTTTGTTAGATTTATACCTCCTTTTGTTCTGCTCTACTGTAAATGCTATTGTTTTTTTTTAATTTCAAATTCAAGTTGTTCATGATGTTATATAATAAAGTAATTTGCTTTTATATGTTATCCTGCAACATTGCAGGATATAAGCTTATTAGTGACAGGAATTTTTGTTTTTTGTAGATGCTTTAGCATTTTCTACATAGATAATGAGGTCATCTGCAAATATGGACAGTTTCATTTCTTTCTTTCCAATGTGTATAAATTTCATTTTCTTTGTCTTGTTAAACTAGGGAGGACTTCCAATATAATGTTGAATAGGATTTGTGGGAGAAGATAAGTTTTCCTTATTTTGGATCTTAGTGAGAAGCATTCAGCCTCTCATTATCCTATCTAATAATAGAGTAACAGGTAAATTACCATCACTCCGCTACGCCCAGCTGGGGGGCGGGACTCGGGGTGGCCTATCCGGCCATTGAGAGGCATGGATCCGCTGCCACTGAGGGGGGCTACCCTGCTGTTGAGAGGCGCAGGGGGTGGGACTCCCGCCCCCTGTGCCTCTCAACGGCTGAGGGGGCCTGCCGCGGACACCCAGCTGCGCCTCTCAACGGCAGGGTAGCCAGGTGTCCACGGCAGCCCCCCTCAGTGGCCGTTGAGAGGCGCAGGGGGCGGGAGTCCCGCCCCCTGCGCCTCTCAACAGCAGGGTAGCCCCCCTCAGCGGCTGCAGACCATCAAAAGTGGGGGAGCTGGGTGCCTGTCTGCTCCGGCACCAGCGGACAGGCACCCAGCTCCACCGCAAAAAGCGAAAGCATGTAGGGGACCCTACACGTGCATGATTCAATCATGCACTGGGCCTCTAGTTAAATATAATATGAGCCTTAGGGATGTTTTGTGTGTGTTTTTTTTTTGAAGCACAAGTGACAAAACATTATATTAGTTCAGGTGTATAATATGATGATTCAATATCTGAATATATTGCAAAATGCTCACCACAATAAGTCTAGTTAGCATTCATCATCATACATGGTTACAATTTTAGCTCCAGTCTTCTAGCTCCTTTCAAATATGCAACACAGTATTATTATTAACTACAATCACCTTGCTATACATAACATCGCTATGACTTTTACTTTTATAACTGGAAATTTGTATCTTTGACTTAGATTTTTGAATATTCCCTTTATTAGGTTAAGAAAATTCCTCCTAGTCCTTTTTAAATTTTTTAAATTATAGATATTATTTTTCATTAAGTACTTTTTCTACATCTATTGATAAATCATGTTTTTTTCTTATTCCATCGTTAATTTGATACATTATGTTTTTAAAAATTATAACTATTAAACCAGCCTTTTATTCCTGAAATGGGCCATATTTAGTTGAGATGTATTATCCCCTTTATAAATTGCTAGATTTTGTTTTCCAATATTATTTTAAGATTTTTTTTGCACCTATGTTCCATGAGAGTTATTAGTTGATAATTTTCTTATAATGTCTTTATCTGGGTATTAGGCTAATGCTACCTCATATAATTAGTTAGTGAATGTTCCCTCTTTATCTATATCAGTAATTTTCAACCAGTATGCCACTATGCACTGGTGTGCCACAAGAACTTTTAAAACATGTAATACCTGACTATTTAGTCAGGGGTACTGACCTCTTTTCCCTTAAATGGTCAAATTAAAAAATGACAACAAGCAACACAATAATAGCCATACGATGTGAATGAATCAATTATACCTATTTTTTCCCTACCTCAGAGCAGGTTGGTTTATACTTATCAGCATACCACGACTTATGTCTAACTCCTACTCCCAGATATTCCAATTCAATATGTTGACCCTTCTATGGGAATTGTATGGGAGGTATACCAGATGAGGTTAATGTACATTTAGGATTAAGAAATACTGCTCTAGTCTAAAAAATCAGCCATGTGGTAGAATTAGAATTGTTTAGTTATAACTCACTTTAGAGACTAACTATATAGATATAAACATCTATTGTCATTCTTCAAGGCTTCCTAGGTGAAGTTGTGTCACTTCTGTTTGTTTTTTATATAGACAAGCAGAGGAAAGCCTTATGTAAATTATGATATATTTTAGTCTTTATCATAAGAATAAAGACTTTCTTCTGGTACTTCTGACCAACCATTATTTCCTCATTCTTTTTCCTTTACTTTCATAATCTTTTGCACTACCTCATGTTCTATCCTTGGCTTGGAACGGGCCTCTCCTCTTCGTTCTCACAAATAACTATGATGTATTTTTTAAAAATGTCTTTATTGATTAAGGTATAACATATTTGTCCTCATCCCCCCATTCCCATCCCAAACCCCTCCCCATGCATACCTCCACCCCCCTGTTGTCCGTGACCACTGGTTAGGCTCATATGGATGATAACTATGATATTTAAATCCCAATTCAAATGTCAGTAATGTTCTCTCAGTGAACATTCTTTTTCTCACCTCAAAGGAGCTAATATTTCCTTTCTAAGTGCTCCCATCACATTCGGCATATATCTTATTACAGCATTGATCACAATTTATCAGAATTATTTGTCTCTGAGTAAAAAGCTGAGGTCTTTTAAAACACACTCTGTGATTCTTGAGGCTGGTGGTACAGGACAGCCACCTTGGGAACTTTTAGAATTATATGGATAGTTACTACCCTGGTAATGTTCATGTTGCTACTACACAAATGAGCATTGGGGAATCATTACCACAGTTCTTCTATTTCAAGTATCCAAAAAATAATGAGCATATTTTCTAAAGAAATATAATGGTCTGTTACTGCAATAAACAATTGTATTTTCATTACCTGTAATACTAGCCAGTCCTTCCCGTTTATAGGCTGTTTCTTCTAGGTCTTCTGCTATTGACTCAGTAGTTGATAGACTTGACTTAGAAACTGTACTGCTTCCTAAAACTGACCTTTAATAATAACAACATTATTCATTTGCTTAGATGTCCTTATGGATAATTAAACATATAAATGAAAACATCAGATTGAGAAACCAATTATACTATAATCATAGCAAAATTGATAAAAATTAGTTCTCCAAACATCCAAGTTGATTTTTAATATTCTTTAAGTAAGTCACTTAAATATATTTTAGAGATAACACATCAAAACTATACCTAAAGTCCTTGAATGGATTCCCAATATATTTAGGGTAAAAACCTAGAATACAGCCCACCTACCTAGACTCTCCATCTTCAGTATAACTTTTATCTTCCCTTTTTCTTTTCTTCTTCTTCTTCTTCTTTTTTTATTTTTATTTTTATTTTATTTTATTTTTTTTATTCCTCAATCTTGTAGAGCATTCCTACTTCAGGGCCTCAGCCTAAAATACACTTCCTTTCATTTTCACCCGGTTTCTGCTCATCATTCAAATCCCATCTTAAATGTGACTTATTCATTTTGACAAAGGCTTTCTCAAGATTTACTTAAAAGAAAATCTATGTACTCAGTGAGAAATCAGTATATTAAAGAATTCTAAAATAACTTCCTTAAATATATGGACTTAAAATTACTCCAACATATTAAATACTTTTTCCCCCTCCTTTCTGTCTATAGTCCCAACTGCACTCCAAATGGGTGGGTCAAATTTACTGGAATATCCATTGTTTTGCTGAGCACTCTCACCCCCCCCCCCCCCCGCAAATCTCATGCTTAGTTAACATCTGGAACTTTTAATTTGTCAGATTGAAAATTACACACTCAAATATTTCCCTTTAATCTTTACATTGTTTCAGGATGTGCTGATTCATTAGTGCAAAGATCTGAACTTCTCTACTATAAGCATTCACGAAATGTCAAGTGTACTAGTATCTACATAATAAATGCATAACATTTAATTTACAAGAAAGAAAATTATAAAACAGGAGAGAAATCAAACCCTAGGAGAATAGGGATTTACATGAGAGAATAGGTGTGAGGGAGGGGAGCAAAAGCCACTCTTTTCCATAAATTGCAGCATAAAAGAAACTGAAGAAATATGTCTGTGGGTATGTAATACTAGGCCCCTCTTTTGTTTTTTCAGGAAATATTGAGTAAAATTTATATATATTTTTCACTAATGTTTTGGTGTGAGTGTAGAAGAACTTAAGATGTGCAAAGCTCTACATCTAATGAGATCTAATTATGAGAAGACCATAGAGATGGCACATTAGGATGATAGAGTGGAGCTGGGAGACTGGGGACAATGGACATCTAAGTTACATATATGCAACTTAAATGAAAAGAAATGTATATAATATTTTTAAAAGTATAGAACAGTATACTCTACCTTGAAAACTGCCCTAACATACTGGGATTTAGTGTATTTTGATAAAGGCTGTGGGAAGCTACATATTCTGATGAGAATGATCCTTCTCGTGATGTCAATAGTTTACTTGGCTTTGGTGTACCAGTATGTGGATCTGGACGGTAAAGAGGTCGAGGAGTAACATCAACTCCATTTACATCAAACACCTGTGAAAAATGGTAATATAAAATGAAATAAGTAAAAAAGATGAGCTTCCTAGAAAATAGAAATAAAAATAATAGGAAAAAAAAGGTAAGTATAATGTTTCTGTGTTAGAATAAACATAAAAAATTGAATGATAAAAAATGTTATGCTAAAAAGTTTCTAAAGTAGGCATACATTTTTAAGTCTTATGTTTTACCTATGTGTAAGTAATATATGTTCATTTGAGAAAATTCAGAAAGATAGAAAAATTGTTATTATTCATCCAGATTATTTTTGTATATTTATTTTTTTGTATGAGCTTTAAAAAACTCACTTTTCACTTATCATTTTATTAATAAACATTTCCAGATTACAAACAGGGAGAGGCAAAAGTAGGTTTACAGTTGTGAGTTTGTGAAACAGAGTTTATTCTTGTATTATTATTTATTAATTGTTCCATTATTTTCTACATAAACAACTATAAACCTATTTTTGGTTTGTTTTCAGCTAACTTTTCATCTTTTTAATAATGAAATTTAACATGTACAGAAATGTAATGAAAACAAAACCATATAGTTAAATAATACAAGGCAAGTGTTCTAATAATCACAACTAAAAAATTAGAACATTGATAACACCTCTAGAAAACTTTGCCTCCCTGGATCATGAATAGAGCCCCTAGTCTTTGCCCCTTCTGGATGACAGCCATTCACTCCTTCAAGTGGTAATTATTAACTTAATTTTGGTAATCATTTCCTTTCTCCTTTTTATAGTTTTACTAGAGGCCCGGTGCACGAATTCATGCACGGGTGGGGTCCCTCGGCCTGACTGGTGATCAGGGCCGATCAGGGCGACTTGCCGGGTCCTGATTGGGGCCGGCCAGCATGTGTGGGGGAGGTAGGGGCCACGGGAGGTTGGCCAGCCAGGGTGAGGAGCTGCAGGAGGTTGTCCAGCTGGGGGAGGGACTGCAGGAGGTTGGCCAGCCAGCAGGGGGGGAGGGGCTGTGGGAGGTTCCGATTGGGGTGATCGGGGCCAGCCGGCCAGGGAAAGGGGCCGCAGGAGGTTGGCATGGGAGCACACTGACCATCAGGGGACAGCGCCTGCATTGAGCATCTACCCCTGGTGGTGAGTGCACATCATAGCAACTGGTAAACTGGTCATTCTGGTTGTAATAGTCGCTTAGGCTTTTATATATATAGATTAAGCATGCATTCCTAAACAATAGCATTTGCTTTTTATATATTGTATTGAAGTAAAATATGCATACAGAAAGTACACATATAAATGTATGGCTTAATAAATTTTTACCAACTGAACACACCCATGGACCCAGTATTCAAATTTAGAAACAGGAAATTACCAGGATCCCAGAAGTTCCTTTCATGAGAGACACTGTCTCCCACCAAAAGTAATTATTATTCTAATAACATAGATTAGTTTTGCTTGTTCTTAAACTTTATTTAGATGGAAGCATATAATATGTACTCTTTGGAACTGGTTTCTTTTGTTCATTATTATATTTGTGAGATTTATTCATATTATTAAGTATAGTAGATGGTTCATTTTCATTATTATACACTATTGCATTTTGTGAATATTAAGAATTTTATTCTATTATTCATGGACATTTCTGTAGTTTGTTTTGTTTTGGCTCTTACAAATGGTGCTGCTATAAATACTGTTGTATGTGTGTTGCCAAATATGCTATATGCATTTATGTTGGATATGTACCTAAGGGTGGAATTTCTGAGTAATGAAGCATCTTTAATAGATACTGTTAAAGTTTTTGCAAGTGGTCCCCACCAACTATGTATGAAAGTCGATGTAATTTAGTTTTGCCTGTTTTTAAAATTTATATAGTCATATATTATGACATATTCATTTTTGTTCGACAATGTTTTTCTATTTCTCCATGTTGTTGCATGCACATTAGTTTGTTCATTTACAGATGATTATAAAGTAATCTGTTGGATTAGTATTACATATCTTTTTTCCATCACTGTTTTTTTATTTTATTTTATTAATATATTTTATTGATTTTTTTAAATCAGAGAGGAAGGGAAAGGAATAGAGAGTTAGAAACATCAATGAGAGGAGAAACCAAGATGGCAGCATAGGTAAACACCTGAACTTGCTGCCTCGCACAACCACTTCAAAACTACAACTAAAAGATAAAACGGTCATCATCCATAACCACAGGAAGGCTGGCTGAGTAGAAATTCCACAACTAGAAGGGAAGAGAAAAGCACACTGAGACTCAGAGGAGGTGCGGAAGTGAAGTGCAGAGGTATGGAGGCGTGTGCGCGGAAAGGGCTGGCAACTGAGGATGCAGTTGTCTTTTTCAATTGGGAGGGAGATACAAGCTCCCGACTGCTCTGAACTCCAGTTCTGGGTGAGACTCTGGGGACCCAGATTCATATGGGGCGGGGGGGGGGGGGGGAGGGGAACTGGACTGTCTGGCATTGGGCCGGAACTCGAGGGCAGCTTTCTCTCAGAGGTGCTTGCAGCAATTACCATGGGATACTGAGACCTTTAGCAGGGCTAAAGGTCAGCCACTGCTGTTTGCTCCACCCTGTTGATTCCTTGAGACCCCGCCCCACCCAATTTACAACCCCACCCCAGTTGTGTGCAAAGGCTTTTGCATATGAATGGCCTGGCCCTTAGCAATCTAAAATTACCTAACAAACTGCAGCTGGGTCAGGGAGCCCCAGAACTTCCGAAGGAAGGCCCAAGGCTCCACAGCAGCTTGCATTGCTTCACAGCTTGGCCTCATCTGGGCACCTCCAAACCCCAAACAAAGAAGAGGAATCTTCAAATCTCTCCATAGCTCCTATTGGGTGGCCTCAGACAGAGCTAAATTTGCACCTTCATGGAGATCCAAGAGCCAGTGTACCCAGTGGTCAGAGTGGGACCATCCAGATTACAACTCCTCAGATCCATAAGGGACACACTCAGGGGGCAGATTCAGTGAGCACCAAAGCCCCACTGAAGCAAGTCCTGCCCCATAAGGGTGTCTCCAGCACAGAAGTTCTCCCATCGTAGACACAACTGATCCTCACAGCCAATTGGCCTGGAGGTCAATTCCTCCTAGGGATACCAACAACAATCAAGGCTTAACTACAACAAGACTGTGCACACAGCCCACAAAGGGGTACACCAAGAGTGTCTACCTCAGGTAATTGGGGAGGCTGAGCCACTGGGCCCTATAGGACACCTAGCACACAAAGCCACTCTATCAACTCAAGGAAGCAGCCAAAATTCGGAGACAAAGAAACAGGTCACAAATGAAAGAAATGGAGGAAAGCAAATGACTGGATACAGAGTTCAAAACCACAGTTATAAGGTTTTTCAAGAATTTTCTAGAAACCGCTGATAAATTTAGTGAGACCCTCGAGGATATGAAAAAGGACCAACTAGAAATTAAGCATACACTGACTGAAATAAAGAATAATATACAGAGATCCAACAGCAGACTAGAGGATACCAAAAATCAAGTCAAAGATTTGAAATACAAAGAAGCAAAAAACACCCAACCAGAAAAGCAAAAGGCAAAAAGAATCCAAAAATATGAAGATAGTGTAAGAAGCCTCTGGGACAACTTCAAGCATACCAACATCCGAATTAAGTGGGTGCCAGAAGAAGAGAGAGAGCAAGTTATTGAAAACCTATTTGAAGAAATAATGACAGAAAACTTCCCTTACCTGGTGAAAGAAATAGACTTACAAGTCCAGGAAGCACAGAGAACCCCAAGCAAAAGGAATCTAAAGAGGACCACACCAAGACACATCATAATTAAAATGCCAAGAGCAAAAGACAAAGAGAGAATATTAAAAGCAGCAAGAGAAATAGTTAGTTACCTACAAGGGAGCACCCATACGAATGTCAGCTGATTTTTCAACAGAAACTATGCAGGCCAGAAGGGAGTGGCAAGAAATATTCAAAGTGCTGAATAGCAAGAACCTACAACCAAGATTACTCTACCCAGCAAAGCTATCATTCAGAATTGAAGGGCAGATAAAGAGCTTCACAGATAAGAAAAAGCTAAAGGAGTTTATCACCACCAAACCAGTATTATATGAAATGCTGAAGGGTATTCTTTAAGGAGAGGTAAAGATAAAAATTATGAACAACAAATACATGTCTATCAACAAGTGAATCTAAAAATCAAGTGAATAAAAAATTTGATGAACAGAAAAAAATGGTGAATATAATAGAATCAGGGGCATAGAAAGGGAGTGGACTGACAATTCTCAGGGGGAAAGGGGTGTGGGAGGTATGGGAAGAGACTGGACAAAAATCATACACCTATGGATGAGGACAGTGGGGGTGGGTAAGGGCAGAGGGTGGGGTGGGAACCAGGCGAAGGGGAACTACGGGGGGAAAAAAGAGGAACAACTGTAATAATCTGAACAATATTTATTTTTTTTAAAAAAATCAATGAGCAACATCGATCAGTTGCCTCTTGCATACCCCTTATTGAGGATGTGCCCGAAACCAAGGTACATACCCTTGACTGGAATTGAACCTGGGACCCTTCAGTCCGCAGGCCTACGCTCTATCCACTGAGCCAAACCGGTCAGGGTTCCATCACTGTTTTTTTAATCCACTCATCTGCTGATGGGCTATTAGGCTGTTTCCAAATCTTAGCTATTGTAAATTATGCTGCTATGGACATAGGGGTGCTTATGTCCTTTCTGATCGGTGTTTATGATTTCTTGGGATATATTCCTAGAAGTGGGATCACTGGGTCAAATGCGAGTTCCATTTTTAATTTTGTGCAGAAACTCCACACTGTTTTCCACAGTGGCTGCACAGGGGTTCCTTTTTCTCCACATGCTTGCCAGCTCTTGTCGTTTGTTGATTTGTTGATAGTCATTCTGACAGGTGAGATGGTACCTAATTGTCATTTTGATTTGCATCTCTCAGATGATTAGTGACTTTGAGCATTTTTTCATATGTCTCTTGGTTTCTGTATGTCCACTTTTGAAAAGTGTCTATTTAGGTCCTTTGCCCATTTTTTGATTGGGTTATCTTCCTTTTGTTAAGTTGTATGAGTTTCCTATAAATTTTGGAGATTAAACCCTTATTGAATGTAACATTGGCAAATATGTTCTCCCATGCTCTTTTATATTGTTGATATAAACGAGCATGTGCAAAAGCTTTTTCTTTTGATGTAGTCCCATTTGTTTATTTTCTCCTTAGTTTCCATTTTTCTAGGAGATGTATTGGTAAAGATATTGCTACGAGATATATCTGATATTTTGCTGCCTATGGTTTCTTCTAAGATTTTTATGGTTTCCCATCTTACACTTAAGTCTTTTATCCATTTTGAGTTTATTTGTGTGTATGGTATAAGTTGGTGATCTAGTTTCATTTTTTGCATGTATCTGTCCAATTTTTCCAGCACCACTTATTGAAAAGACTGTCTTGACTCCATTGTATGCTCTTGCCTTCTTTCTCAAATATTAATTGAGCATAATGGCTTGGGTCGATTTCTGGGTAATCTCTTCTGTTCCATTGGTCTATGTCTGTTCTTATGCCAGTACTAGGAAGTTTTGAGAACAGTAGCTTTGTAATATAGCTTGATATCTGGTATTGTTATCCCTCCAACTTTGTTCTTCTTTCTCAGGATTGTTGCAGTTATTCGTTTTTTTTTTTTAATTATTATTATTCCATATAATTTTTGGAAAGTTTGTTCTAGGTCTGTGAAATATGCTGTATTTTAATGGGGATTGCATTAAATCTATAGATTGCTTTGTCTAGAATGGTCATTTTAATGATGTTGATTCTACCAATCCATGAACACGGTATATTCTTCCACTTGTTTATATCTTCCTCTATATCTTTTTTCAATGTACTATAGTTTTCTGAGTACAGGTCTTTTACCTCCTTAGTTAAGTTTATTCCTAGGTATCTTAATTTTTTTGTTGCAATGGTAAATGGGATTGTTTTTCTAGTTTCTCTTTCTGTGAGTTCATTATTGGTGTAAAAAAATTCCATAGATTTCTGGGTGTTAATTTTGTATTGAGGTATGTTGCCAAATATATTTATTAAGTCTAGTAGTTTTTTGATGGAGTCTTTAGGATTTCCTATATACAATATCATGTCATCTGCAAATAATGACAGTTTTACTTCTTTTTCAATTTGGATACCTTTTATTTCTTTTTCTTGTCTGATCGCTATGGCTAGCACTTCCAATACTATGTTGAACAGGAGTGGTGAAAGTGGGTATCCCTGTCTTATTCCTGTCCTTAGGGGAAATGGTTTTAGTATTTGCCCATTGAGCATGATGTTGGCTATAGGTTTGTCATATAAGGCTTTATTACATTCAGTTATGACTCCTTTATTCCCACTTTGCTGAAAGTTTTTATCAAAAAAAGTGTTGGATTTTGTCAAATGCTTTTCTGCATCAATTGATATGATCACGTGTTTTTTGTCTTTCAAGTTATGTGATGTATCACGTTTATTGACTTGCGGATATTGTATCAGCCTTGCATCCCCAGACTAAATCCCACTTGGTCATGGTATATGATCATTTTAATGTATTGCTGGATGTGATTTGCTAATTTTTTGTTGAGGATTTTAGCATCTATGTTCATCAGGGAGATTGGCTTGTAATTCTCTTTCTTTGTAGTGTCTTTATCTGGTTAATTTTTTGGAAAAGTCTGAGGAGGATTGGTGTTACCTCTTCATAAAAAGGCAATTCTTAGTAAGTCCTCTAATGAGATATAATAACCTACTTTATAACAACTCATTTAATGAAATTTTCTAGAGTACACTGCAAAGAAGAGGGGATGGCAGTTGTACAATCTGTATTATAGCTAGATTAGTCACAATTACTATCAAATCAACTAATTCCTAAGGTCACAAGTACGCTTTTCTCATTCAACTCTAATATTATTACCAATAATGAATTATAGGAGGCAACTGCCAATATTATGCTGTAAAATATGTTACGTGGTAAAGACTAATAAAATCTATATATCAATATTACGACCCTAGCAGGTTTGGCTCAGTGGATAGAGTGTCAGCCTGCAGAGTGAAGGGTCCTGGGTTTGATTCAGGTCAAGGGCGAGTTTCAGTCTTGATCACCAGTAGGGGGCATGCAGGAGGCTGCCAATCAATGATTCTCTCTCATTATTAATGTTTCTCTCTTTCTCTCCCTCTCCATTCCTCTCTGAAAACAATAAAAATATATTGGGGGGAAAAAAGGGAATATTACCTGTATGGCTGTCTTTGTGGTAGTCATTTTATCGGTTTTCATCTCTGGTAGCGCCGACATGATTTTTGTTAAAGCCATTCTACTTGGGGTCATACCAAGATATCCTTTTGTTTGAGCTCCTTTTACTGGGCTAGAAAAGCCAGTAACAGACTTCCTTTGCTGTAAGGCTAAGTTCCTATACCAGGAAAAGAAAACAATACAGAGGATCCACAACTGAAGAAAAACTAACCAACAATAAAAAGAAACTTTCAATTAGAAACATGAAAACAATCTAAACATATAAATAAGAAATACTATTACTACTGAAGAGCTCATTATGTGTAAGAATAGATCTAGAATGTTTATATGCATATGTCAAATTTTCCACACAACTCTAAAAGGTTGCTATTACTATTATTTATACTAATTATTTATATGAAATCACAGAACTTTAGAGGGAAACATTTCTAGTAGAGTTGAAACTTAAACCCAGGTAGCAGATCCAAAGTCCACAGTGATTTCTCTGGGTCTGTTCCCTTATCTGTATAATGGGGATGATTATAGTTTCTAATTCATAGGTTATTTGAGGATTAAAATAATTTATGTTATGGTTAGGAAGTGTCTGACATGTAGTAAGCACAAATGAGTGTAGAGTGTAGTTACATAGGCAGATTAACGCATAAGTATAAACCTGCCTGAACAATTACACAATAATTTTTAATAAGATATCATCAAAATGTTTATATCCTGGAGAAAAAATATGATTTTACTTTTGGATCTACTCTGTAAGTTCCCTAAGACAAAAACCTACCTTATCATTCATTCTAGTACTCTGATTATACTTTGGATTTCTATAAAATAAGGACGATCTGCCCTTAGATTTTAAAAAGGAAATAGATGGGGGGGGGGGGGGGGGAGGCGTTGATGACAAATATGTGATACCTTAATCAATAAAGTAATTTAAAAAAATAAAAAATAAAATAAAAAGGAAATAGATTTTCAAGGAAACTTTTAAAAAATATATTTTTTTATTGGTTTCAGAGAGGAAGGGAGAGAAATAGAAACATCAATGATGAGAAAGAATGATTGGAATGATTGGCTGCCTGTGGCATGCCCCACACTGGAGATAGAGCCTGCAATCTGGGCATGTGCCCTGACTGGGAATCAAACCATGACCTCCTGGTTCATAGGTTGATGCTCAAGCACTGAGCCACTCCTGTCCTGGCCAAAGAAAATGTTTTAATGATAGTTTTACTTTTCAAATCATAAATGATCAGACTACAATAAAATATTTTTTAAGACATTAGTACATTTATTACTACTTGACACTATGTTGTTGTCCATTCCTCTACTAAAATATAAGCATGTTTATGGCAAAAACTTTGTCTTATTCATTGCTATATCCCTAATATGAAGGACAGTGCCCAGTGTGTTGTGGGCACAAAATAAGCATTTTTAAAAATAAATGACTAAGTGAATTCCATTCATGCTATATCTTTTTAAAGTATTCTACCAGTCCTCCCACTTCAGACTCTAAATGACTTTACCTCCAACATCTCTAAGAAAATAAAAATAATCAAGTAAAACCTCCTTAAATTATTTTTCCATCTTCATTATATTCTTCTTCCTCATCCTACAAACTCATATAAACCTAAACCCATCTTTCTTCCTCTTTCAGTAAAAGAGTTGCCATTCTTATCTCATGCTATCTTTCTACCTATGCTTTGAAACTTGTCTCTTACTATTTTCTCAGGGATACCTCTCCATCAATAACTCCCTGTCTCCTACATTTTATTTCCAATCTTTCCCCCTTAGCATATAATTATGCTTGTCATCCCTTAAACTTAAAAATCTTTCCTTTAGCTAAGTCTTCCTCTATTACTACATTTCTCCTTCTTTCATAGTCTAACTTTTTAAAACATTAGACAATTATACTGGCTACTTCCTTACTCCTCTTATTTGCTTCATAATTCACTACAATCCAGTTCTACCTTCTCCTCTCCTACTGCACAAAAACCATGTTTATCATGTCCACCATTTATAGCCCCAGCAATTAGCACTCTGCCTACTACATTGAGAAATTAGACAAAAAGTACAGACTTTTTAAAAGAAGTTGAAAGAAATTCCTGTAGTCAATTATATTAGAAATTTATAATACATGTGTAATTATGTTAGAAAACAGATGTTCTCAATAGACGCAAATTAGTGGGCAATAAGATGATTTTAGGAGATAACCACTCTGAAAATCACTTTGTCTAAAGAATAGTCATGATAGAAGAGGCCAGGTAGCTCTAAAGCAGGGACTTAATTTTTTAAAAATATTTTTATTGATTTCAGAGAGGAAGGGAGAGGGAGAGAGAGAAACATTGATGTGAGAGTGAAACATCGATAGGCTGCCTCCTGCACGCCCTCCACCAGGGATTGAGGTTAGGATTCTAATGGAAAAACTGGATAACATGCTCAACAGATGAAAATTCTAAAAATCAAAGGAAATGAATAAACACAGAAGTTAGTAGAATAGAGAAAATGAGCAGAGAAATGGGATAAAAGCATTGAACAATTACTGGTAGTTTTTAAAAGAGATTGTTCAATATTGGTAAGCCAAATAGGAAAGACCTAAAATAAGAAAAATTGGAGTGAAAAATTGATAAATTCATGTTTCATGTGATTCTTTCCAAGATCAGGATTAAATCCTAAAAGGAAGATGAGAAATAACATATGTATTAGGTCAAACCATTGTATACTTTAGTGTCTGTCAAATTTTAATTATACAACATGGCTAACGCAAAAAGTTAAGGTTATACTACTTCCCATCTCCCACCTAATTCTTTCCTTAACAGGTAATCTTCAATGAACTTGTCATTATTTAAGAAATTCCCAAGGGAATTTTTCTCACACTCTCTCAGCTACTATGAGAGTTGTATGACTTTTTAAAAAATTACATGAATTCTACCTTGAGATTTTCATACCTTCATGTAAAAACAAAAACCAGAAGAGTAACCAGTCACTAAAGTACAAACTGATTCATTCATTTGTGCAGTCAACAAATATTTATTGAGCACCTTCTTTATTCTAGGCAATAGCAGTGACAAAACAAAAAAATCCCTGCTCCCATGGAGTACCATAGCTTGAGTGAAGGCAGATTAACAAATAAGTATACCAAATAGGTTTACTTGTTTTATGGAGAAAAATAAAGCAATGTGGAGGATGAAGTATTACACACACACACACACGTTAGGGAATTCTTTGATAAGGTGACATCTAAAGAAAATGAGTCATGAGGTTATCTAGGGGTACAATATTCCAAAAGACAGCAAATGTATACATTCTGAAGTGGGGAAATAATGTGCCTGATAATATTGTGGAACAATAGTGAGTGTAATTAATCAAGAGGAAGAGTCCAAGGTGAGATACTGTAAGTAGTGTTTCCACTCTGAGTGAAATGGGAGACAGATAATGGTTTTGAAAAGAGCCAGTTATTACTAGAATGTGGGCGTTGGTAAGACCATCTATGTGGTTACTGCAGTGTTACAGTGGCTTATATCGGAGTGGTAAGCCTGGATTTATTTTTCAGGTAGAAATGGTAGAATCTGCTGATGGAATGGATGTTAGAGAAGTCGAGGGTAACTCCAAGGTTTTTCACGATCTGAAAGAGAAGTTGCCATTTTATTACAGAGTTGGTTAGAAAATTAAGTTCAGTTTTGGATATAAATTTTGAGATGTCTTATTAACTTCTAAGGGCAAATATTTGCTTTTTTAAATATTTGTTTCCTTGAGAGAGGTGTTGGCTAGAGATACAAACTTGTGAATCACCAGTGTATAGGTGATTTTTAAAGGCATCAGAATGAAAAAAAGACTGACCCCAGCAACACTCCAATATTTAGACACGGGAGAAATGAAGTAACAGCAAAGTATTTTGAGAAAAATATCCATAAACCAAGGGGAGGACAAGGAAAGAGTGGTGTTGTCCTAGAAACCCAAAGAAGTGATTGAAAACCCAAGAAGAGACAAACTAGATCAGAGCTGCTGATGCGTGCGTTGAGAATGAAACAGACATAGCCACTGAATATGGCTGGGCAGCAGCTACTGCTGTTGACCTTTACTAAGGCTATTTTGCTGGAGTGGTAGAATGGGCAAAAGTCCTGAGTATCATATTCAAGAGAGAACGGAAGGTTCTCTCCAAAAAAAATGTCAACAAGTTCTGCTAAAGAAAAATTCGCTGAGCTGGAGGAGATTGGAGAGAGGTTCAAAGTTGGAGAAGAGAGAAGAAAAGGGGCCTGAAGTTTGGGAGAGTGAACTAATCAGGGAACTTGAGCGGCATTGCAGGGCAGCACTAAGGGAACACTCGAACTTTGCAGCGAAACAAGTCCTCGGAGCTGTGTGCTTTTCTCCAGCCTGTCCTGCACCTGCTGCAGGAACACTAGAATGTTGTAGGCAGGAATGAGCTTTAGGGCAGGATGGTACAAGGAGGAGGTAGAAAAAACCCGCGACTGCTTGGCGGCTCTCAGAAGTCGAGAGCTGGAACACGAAGGCACAGCTTGTGGGCAACTGGCTTGAGACTGCAGAGCGGGAAAATAAAAAAATAAAAACCACGGAGGAGTGCTAAGGCCGGTTCTCAACAAACCCGGTCTTTTCTCAAAGAGCGAGCACGGCAGCAGGGGGTATGTACGGGCCGGGGAAGGAGAGACACTGCCGCCTGGATGCTGCTGATTGAACCCAGCTGCAGCGAGAGGTCCCTTCCCTCCGCGAACCAGAAGGCTGGACTAAGGTTTCCTCGCCGGAACTTACGATCCGCCGCTCGGCTTCCTGTAGTTGTCCCCCGGAGTGGCGGGCATGGTGGCGACGGGTTGGGGAGTGGTCGACCACCCCTTTCCCCGCCGGCTCCTGGAGTCCCTGCACCCCAACCCCGGGCGTTAGCGGCGGCGGCTGAAGCGCCGGAATGTTTGCCGGGCGTCATGGAGACGGCGGAGCCCGGGCTCAACAAGCGGCCGCGCGGTTGGCTGGCGGCTGGAGGCCGAGGAGGAGGGCGGAGGCGGAGGGGAGGGCAGAGGGTTGGTGGAGCAAGAGGAAGCTCGGGGAGACGACTAGAAGGAGGAGGCGGGCGGCCCCGGCCCCAGGCCCCTCCCAGGCTCTGAGTCTCCCCGGCTGCAGGCGGATGGATGGGGCTTCTCCAGGCGGTGGCGGCTGCAGCGAAGGTGGCGGCGGTAGCGGCGGCAGCGGCTGTAAGTGCAGCCTCCATAAACCACCTCTCCTCTCCTAGTCCTTTTTGGCGTGAGGGGCTCCCGAGATGTCCTCTGTCCCCTTTCTCTCCTTCCCCTCCCCCACCGCAGAGTACCGCCCGGAAGACCCTGAACTTCCGGGGAGGGGCTGCAGCCCGCTTCCCTCCCGAAGGGGCGCGAGCCACCGAGGCGCATGCGCAGCTCTCCTCCGCCCCCTCCACCCCCACCCCCACCCCCACCCTCCCTCCCAGCCCGGTCTTTGGCTTTGGCAGTGCCCGCGGCTCGCAGGGAATCCGCAGCGGAGTGAGTGTGCCCGACCCTGTTCGCCTCCGCCCCTTCCTCCTGTCGGCCCCCGGTCCAGGTCGGGGTGGGGCTAAGCTGACCTCCCCTCTGTGGCTCCGCCTCTTTTTCCCCAGCAGCTTGGGGTTCGGTCCCAGCCCGGGGGAGGCTCCTGCTCGCTCTGCAGCCCTGGTGGTGAGCAGGGTCCTGGGCGAAGCATCTCTTTCTAGAGGGAGTGAGTGAGGGAGGGAAGAGAGACTCCAAGAGGGCATTATTGTGAGGGACCGAGGTGCTCCCAGCCGGTGGAAGGACTCCTGGGGACAGATGCCTCCCCCCCCCCCCCGACCCCCTTTGGCCTTGTTCTCCCAGATTCTAATGGAAAGGTCTCTGGCCTGTAGCTTCTCTCTGGTCCTCGCTGGCTGTGTGACCTTGAGCGAGTCACCACCCCTGTCTGGGCCGCAGTTACCCCTAAAGCTTTCTTTCCAAAGCTAAAATTCTTAATTTTGCAGAAAGACTTAGGACTGGCCGGTCTCCTGAGGCCGCTTAGCCGAGATGATCTGGAGTGGACTGAACCTTCTTTCTTCATTCCTGGGTGGAATGAGTTGATCTATTTACTGAGTCGCTTTTATTCTTTTGCCATTGGTTACGAATAGTACGGCTCGAGATTCGTTTATGTTTTCAGAAATTGCCATGGGATCCTTCTCCTCATTCCTGAACATGGTTTAAAATTTTAGAGACAGGGTGAACGGTGAGCTTGTGGTATCGGGGTCCCTGGTCTGGTTCCTACTGAGGCTCTCTTTCCTTTGATCCAGATGGTGTGGTGGCTCGCTTCTCCCAGTGCCTGGCTGAGTTACGGACGTGGTTAAGAACCAACTGGTTGAGGTTCAATGCAGACAAGACGGATGTGATGCTGGTAGGCAGGGGCACACTTGGAGATAAAGGGAGGGAAAATCCAAACTCCCTTAAGTACTATCAATATATTGTTCTTATGTGTTCCCGTGTTGAGAACTGCTGGTGGGCCAAACATTTCGAGTTTGGGTGAAATAAAAATAACATGTCAACAGTGTTAAGAACTATAAAAATAGCAGATGGTGATAATCTGATGAAACAGGGCCACTGGGTAAAACTCTTTATGTAAACATTATGAAAAGAAGACCCTAACTGATCTTTGAAGAACCAAAAGGTGTGTCTTGGGCTGGCGTTAACAATAAAAATCAAACTAACATCCGGATGCTGGTGCTGATTGTTGAATAGATGAGGGGCTTCCAAAAGTCATGCATTACTGCTCTGTAACCTGCATCTTGCCTACTAAAAAAAAGTAAAGGTAAATTCTCAGCCTTTATCTAAAATGTTGTTTTTGAAAATAGGTGATTTTTTTTTTTTAGGTATTTTCAACCAAATTAGTAATTATCCATACATTTTTTACCTGCACGTAATGTGTAGGCTGTCACTTTTAAACAAAAATTTTAGGAAATAATTACAAAATCTCAAAAGGCACTCAGGGACTCTGAAAATTATTAGATATAGAATTTGTTTTTAGGGTCTTGAATATGTTGTACTAATCTGTTTCACTCAAACAGCCCCGGTGTCTAAATTGTTACAGAATTTTTTTGGTGCATTTTGAGAGGTACCTTTTTGAATTGCATAACAGTTTATACATATGGGTGTGTATTACTTACATTTGAATCAGGTATCAATTGAATAAAAGGTTATATTTCTTAGGATTTGTAAACTGCCAAAGAAGTTTACTTATTGGTTATTTTAAAGTATTGGTTGAAGTAAAATTGTGACCGTGAAATGCTTTTGTTAACAACAAAACAACGCTGAGTGGTTCTTGTGTATGTGTATTATAGCTTCTATAAAATTGTTTTAATAACTTTTTAATGGAGCATTCAGTAAATTGCTTTAAAATAATTTTCCAATATAATAGCAGTTTTGAATAGCTTAATGTAGTAAAAGTTAATGTTAGTTTCCCTGAAAATAGGAAGCCTTTAGGTGGGGAATGGGAGCTAAAGAGGCATTTATTCAGGCTTTGTATAGTGAAGTTTTTGTTTGTTTTGGGACATTAGCCACAAACCTCACATAAAATTGGAATTAACCACACTTTTTAGTTTAATTTTAAACATAATACTTCAATTAACAGAACTACCATTTTGAATGTTACATTAATAAATACTGTAAACCATAATATTTTTACGCAACTCATAGATATTGGTGAGTTTTCTCATGCCTTTAACTCTGTCATGTCCTGTTTTCAGCTCTTCTAGTATCAGTAGACTTTCACCATTATTTTTATTAACCCAAGTATAAATATTGACTGTTTGCATTTGAATACAAAGAAGACATCTGTTGTATTAATCCAAAGTGCTGAAGAACTCAGAGTAATGGATGGAAGTAACAAGGAGGTAGATACTGGATTAATAAAAAGAATGTTCCAAAAATTAGAGTTTTATTTTTTAAAAGAGCAGCTTCTTCATGACACAGTGAGTCATTGGAGGTGTAGGCAGAAAAGCCTGGTAATGAGGGGGGAAACATAGTAAGGGATTCCTACCTAGATAGGGGAGAAATATACCAAAGGACCTTTTAGGTCCCATCCAACACTAACATTCTATGGCTAACGAATACTTAATTTTTACATATTTGATATTGAAGAGGTAGGAAGAGTTTTGAAAAAGACTTTCCTTAAGGTGGCTCCTAAAATTTGTAAAGATATATCACTAGAATAAAATGGAAGTAGACTGTATTGAATATAGTAGTCATGTCTTACTGATGACTTAAAATACTAGAGCTGTTTCTCTTTACTTTTGGAATCTCTGAACAAAAAAAAAAAAAAAAAAAAAAAATCACTGAACCCACCTTTATAAAGGCGGGAAGAAGAAAAATGTAGAGGGAATTTTTTTCCTTTATACCATAATGCCACTTAAAATTAGTAAAATTAATACATAGTATTAATAAATGTAAAGGTCATTTGTCACTAAGATAGATACCCATTCAAGTATTTCTCAGACCTCAATTTTCCTGACAACTTCAGAATTCACTAAGTAGCTTAAGAGGCTGTGAATCCCTAGCTTTTTATCAGTTGGGATTTTTGTTGAGGTTTAACTGAAGAATCAAAGATTAAATAGGTCTAAGCAAGCAAATTATTTCTGTACCTTGCATTTTGACAGTGCTTTAAAATTTTCCTTTTGGTAACCAGCTACATAAATTTCATATGCTTTCACATTTAAATGGAAAACCCTCCTTTATCACCATGGTATTTATAAAGCCTGAGTTTCTACCTCAAGGCCCCTCATTATTTTTGTCTTTACCCACCTAAAGTCTCTGCATATCCACTGTTCTTTGCCTTTAGCCATTCCCATCAAACATCTCAAAGTGAAAATTATGTGACTATGAACTGACTTTGAAAAGCCATTTTTATTTTGAGTCCTAAGGATTAAGGTAATTCAACAGGGTAGGTAACTTAGAAACTATATATCTATGCTAACATATTCCCTCCCCCAAGGAATTCTGAAAAACACTTTTATATAAGTATTCTAAAAAATAAAATGAAAATACTGTACAGTACAGTTAATGGTAAAAATTGTTTGTAGATTTGGGAACCTTAAAGTTTTCCTTTCTCTTCTTTCCCTTGCTTTTCTTTCAGTAGAAAATGTGCATCAGATGTTTATGTTTAATTGGTTTACAGACTGTCTATGGACTCTTTTCCTGTCAAATTACCAGGTAATGTCCTTTCACTTAGCAGCTACTTCATATACCTGTAAATGCACAAATTATTATTGGACATAAGAATTTCAAGTTAATGTTGCATCTTTAGAAATAGGAAACTGCTTACAGAGTCTAGAATTTTAAGGGAATACAAATACCTTAAGAAAACAGCCTCCCCCATATTGCATTGTAAGTTAAGTATTAAAGACAAATTTTTCTATGTGCAACTTTTTGCAATATATTGTAGCACTGGCATTATATTATTTGAAGGGAATGAGTAATTTTCATATTTAACTGGTTGATTTTGGAAGCCATTTTAAAAATTGCTTTGAAAGGAACCCTTGTACATTTGGGGGAGGGCGGGAAACTGTCTTTTTGAAATAAGACTTTTAAACTCCTGGCTTAGTAAAATATGTTAATGTACTTTTTAATATCACGTTTGCATTAGCTAATATGTGCCTAAATAATGGAAGTGAGACATGTTTGTATTTTGCAATCTTTTGGCTCTGGCAATCAGAGTTGGCATTATGGCCCAGGACAGTTAGTTCTAGGACAATATATCATAAACTTTTAACTTGCAGGCATTTTAGGCATTGCAAATAAGCAAGTTCTCCCTCCATGCAGTTAAGTCAGAGATTATGTCCATCAAAGAGCAGCTTTTCAATATTTCACGTTTAAAATTTTCTCTAGTGCAAAATTCAATCGTTGCACACTTACATTGTTACTGGCATCGCAGCAGGTATGTGAAAAGCAAATGAGATGGGAAGATGGCAGACTAACACAATCCCTTCTCTTAATTTCTGCCCATACCGCTAAAATTGTGAGATACTGAGTTTTACATTGCCCATTGCGAGTCAGCAGAGATATATATATATATATATATATATATATATATATATATATATATATATATATATATTTGTAAAGGGATAACTGCTTTATAGCGTACTACTTGGCGGCTGTCGCATTACAGCAACATCCGTTTTCCAGCAAATGCACTTCAAAAAAAAGGCCTACGTGTAAAATATAACGTGTCTTTTTCCCTGCGGTGTGACTGCCAGACGCGGTTTGCACCCTCCCTTGACTTCTGTAGTTCTAGAGTCTCCGGGCTGCAGTCGCCGGTGGGCGAGGTCCGGGGCGGCGCCCTCGCTGGGATGCCCACCCGCCTCCACACCCACCTTGGCTCCGCCCCTCCGCGCGGCGGGGGCGGGCTGCGCGGGCCCGCGCACTAGTCCCCGCGCCCGCGCTCGCTCGCTCGCTCGCTCGCGCCGGCCTTTCCCTCCAGTCCAGCTCCGCAGGGTCGCCGCGAGGGGGCGGAGTGGGGTGTGGTGGGCGCGCTCGGGCGGCTTCTGCGCGTTCCCGCCAGAGGCCGTGGCGGCGGGAGCGGGGAGGCGGCCGCGGCGACGGGAGTCCCGTTGCCGAGTCTCACATCCGGGTTCTGGCCGTGACCCAGCCGCGGCCACCGCGGAGATGTGACCCGTCAGGACGGCAAATATGGCGGAGGTAAGGGAGCGAGCTCCCCTCCCCGTCCCGGAGCCGGGCGCTCCCGGGCCCCGGCCGGGGAGGAGTGGAGTGGGCCTGGCTAGGAGAGGCCCGGCCCTGCCGGCGCCGCTGCCCACCTGTTGTCCGGAACAGGCCGCGCTCTGGGCGGGAGCTTTTCCCGGAACTTAGTTGGGATGGGTGCGGGGTCGACGGGCCGAGCGTAGTTGGGACTTCGGGGGCAGTTTGGAGGGTCGAGTGCCGCGTAGTCCTGCGTGCGCGGAGGGCCGGGGGTGGGCGCCCGCCGGGCAGGGGCAGCTCCGCCGGCCGGCGCTCGGGCCGAGGGGAGCTGCTCTTCCTCTTGCGAAGTTTCTTCCCTCCCGGGCCGAGATGCTGTTGCGCCTTGCGCGTCCTCCCCGCCCGCTTGCTGCTGACATCCAGCCTGTGCCGGGGCCTTTGATTAACTGCAGTTTCCCTGATGGTGATCGGATGAGCTTGGAGAAATGAACCTGGCCTTTGGCATCCAGCCGCCTAGGGTGCGAGTCTCCCCGTTTCTCCAAACTTCCCTCCCCCGACCCCAAGGCAGAAAGAACCTCTTTTTCTCTCGACGTTGCGGCGGAGTTGCTTTCTGCCGTCCCCGGTTTCACTTTCCTGGCAGCCCCCTCCCCGCAGCAGCCCTCCTCCTCCCCCGCCCCCACCGCTCACCCCAAATCTAGTCTTCTAGTGTGAATTTAGCCTAGGACCTGCAGAGTTAAATTTTTGCTTCTGATTTAAACCATAAACATTCGATTTTTTTAAAAAAAAAACAAACTTTTTTTCTTACTCTCGGAAGAATTTTGTTAGGTACCTTTCCGTTCAAGAGGTGATACATTTAGATTTTTGTTTGAGTAGAGCCACTCACAGTGATCAATAAAGGCATTTCTCTTGGGTGAATTACATTTACATGGTCTCAGAGGCACCCACACACAGATTCAGGAAGTAGGTCATTCTAACCATCGGCCCCCAATTTTTGTCTTTCTTACTTGCTGAATGAAATCCATGGGTGAGTATTTTCATCAAAACCATATCTCCTTTTTAAACCTTGGGATACAGAAACATGGTTAAATTATGGAAATATTTATTTGGAGTCCTTTTCATGTACCTGTTGAGTGGGGGGACGTAAAGGTTAACTGTCTTCTGGAGTGGCTCTTAGTTATGGAAACTGGCTTTATATTTGTGCTATTAAAGGAGGATGAGGTTTTGCTGTGGCAGGATTGTTTGCTGCCAGTATTCTTTTTAAAACATTTAAATTTTTTTTAAACTAAATTTAGTCTTAGATTATTTCCATTTCTTTGCTCTTTGTGGTTAAAGAATTGCATTTTAATTTCACATGAATTGGAGAAAACATAGTACTTTGTATTTTACTTAAATGTGACTGGATTTATTTCACTTAGCTGAAAGAATTTTAGTCCTGGTGAGTTTTAAGTTTTTTTTTCCTTCATATGTAAGGGGGCTGGGGGGGGTGGGTGGTAGGTAGCTGGCTTTACATATGTTTTATCAAATAGCCTTTAGCAGATCACCCTTTCGGTGAATATCCATTGGATAAGCAGCATTGTGCTTGCTATCTGTCATAGGTGTTGTGGTTTCCTCCCTGGTGGTACTGCTCACAATGGGTTGAGCTTTAAGGTCTGTTGTCATATTTTAAAGCAGGATATTCTTGAAGGAAAGTAACTAAGTGTATGAAAATATGGTGAAATTTAAGTTTAAAACACCTCACCCAGAAATTATAACTGCCCAGCATACTGAAAACTTATTATGTAAATGGAAGTACATTAACATTTTATTTCTCATTTTAGAAATTAAAGATGTTTGCACTAATATAAGAGGAAAAGCAATGTGTTTTGAATTACAAATAATATACTAATATTTTCAAGTATGTTCTTTTCATTTTCTTAAAAATTGCATCATTTGGACACTGGAACTCTCATTCTGTAGGAACACGTGCGAAGACCAATTTCAAGAAGAAAAACCCTGAATTTTGTTTTCAGCACATTTATTTAGTGACCTGGTGTCTTTAAAAAATTCATCTTTTATATTCTTCAATTCTTGTAGGTGATTTTCTTTACAGTCAATTTGGAAGAAGAGTGAAGTAAACTTCACTGTGTCCTACAAAAAAATCTAAAACGGGTGAAGAGGTGGGGAAAAAATTATAATTTTCTGATTTCTACATTTTAATAAAGATGATTTTAGAGACTGGTTATTTAAAAATTTTTGATGCAGGAAAAATGCTAGGTTTTTACTTGATTTTGTGTGCGCTTTCTGGAGATTCATTCTTTATGATACATGTGGTAAATAATTCAGATGCTGGCTATTATACCTTTGATTAAGTAGACCTAAGGATTGAAGCTAACTGGCGAAAGAACAGTAAGTGCAAAGCAGTAAAATGCCTTTATTTGATAAATCTGAGGGGAAAACAGGTTATTGAAGAAGCATGTCTCCAGAGAAAATACAGGTACTATGCTTCTGTGGGGTTTTTTGTTGTTATTTCCTACATAGGAGAATAACCCTGGCCTTGTTTTGGCCCCCCACCAAAAGTATTTAATTCTTGAATACAAATTACTTTAGATGTAAATAGAATATACCAATTTTTCATACTTAGTCTGGTCATCTCAATCCATAATAGGAAGTAAATAATGATTCTTCAAATTGTGATAACACTAGTAACATATTTAATATGCTTCAAAGAAATGGCATATGCTCCTTTTTTAAAATACTTTTTGGTAATATTTCTTATTCTTTATTATCCCTTAAAGTTATTTATCCACCTTCTAAAAGAAGGCTAGTTGATCCTTTGGGTTTTATAAGGAACGGGGTGTAGGGACCTTTGGGAAAGAACAATTTGTCTTTTATTTCAGGGTTTGTAAACACATAAGGGACTTTTTCTCAAGGAAAAAAAAAGCCACAGTATAACACAAATCCTATCATTTCACCTAGTCCATAGTGCTGTTATATAAATAAAGAGAAGAAAATTTAATGGGCTTGCTTTTCTGTGTTAGTCTTAAGTATTCTGATATTTCAAAAAATGGTACATAATCTGTTTATACACTGTCACATCTATTCATTCATTTCTTTTAAAAAACATACTCCTTTAGCATTTTTTTTTAGTATATTTGGATTTTGTTTTTTTAAGGAAATGTGATCATCTTGCTATTCTTGATAGTATTAATTTCTACTCTAGACAAAACTTGTTTCACTATAATGAATTTAAGTCTTAAATTTCTATACTGGTAATGATTTTTTTTATTTTTTTATTTTTAGTATTTATATTTTAGAGCTAGTAAGGATTTATCAAAAGTAATCAAAAACACCAATGCATGAGATTACTTAAAATTACTTGAAATTAAGCTACTTAAAAGTTTAATTCAGAATAAGTAATAGGTAAAGTGCTTGATAAGGTCGAAAAGGTTGGTGGGGAATATATACTAGTAGAAGTGAATTCGTCTTAGAGAATTCTTATGAGACTAATCAGTTTCCCAAATAATTTGGAAATAAAACATTGCCATTGAAACTTCAGGATGTCTTTATGAAAAGTAATTAGCTACATAGACATTTCTTGCTTTTGAAGTTCAGATTGAGTCCCTTGTACATTTCAAAAGATTAGCAAACGGTTTCAAAATTCATTGTAGTGATTAAACTGTTCAAGTAACATTGTTGGCTAGGGACCCATTCTGTTATACTTATTCTGTGGCTTAGAAGAATGACTTCTAATTATGCTTACTGGTATGTAGATGTGAACTCATAGCACCCCCAGAAAGCTTTTTGCAAGTTGAGATCCTCTTTTCCCAATAGTCATAGATTAAAAATAAATTTAGAAGAGTCTGTTAAACATATCCCATCCACTTAGCTAAGCATTCCTTAGTAGTGTTGTCTTCTGAGAAATCATAAAAAGTAAAAAACTTTGATCTCAAAGGAATTTAAACTAAACTTGAAGAAATTTAAATCTTTGAGAAAATGAAACTAAGCAAAGAGTTTTTGTAATTCGTCCGAGGTCCTGCAGTTAGTCTGTGACACAATACTGGGACCTAGACTTTTGAATTCCTAATGCTTAATATAGCAATTCATCCTTTAAGTTATTACTGCTAGAGTAAATTTGCTGATTTTTACTCTAAGACTTACTCTTTTTTTGCTCTAGAATTCCTCAGGGTAACAGCAAAGTGAGGTGATTTAATTTTGTGTGAAGAGGTTATGGCGAGCCCTTGGCAGGGTCCCTCCTGCCTTTCCCACTGCGGAGTTGGGTCCTTAGCTCCTTCCTGGCTCCCATTCTCACACTCACCTGTGAGAATCTCTGAGACCAGATGAAGATAGTCATGACAGAGGTTGTTTTTAAACTTGGGAAATTTAGTATCTGCATTACTAAGTAGGTGATGATAACTCTTAAAAGAATGGCGGTGGAATTGGTTTGAGAGGAAAATTTAATTCAGATAGTTATATTCACTGAAAATATGATTTTGTTTGCCTGGAATTAAAGAATCTAAAGATTCCTTCATGTTTTTACTACCTTATTTTTTTTTTATTTTTAAATAATGGCAATATTCTACTTTATTTTTTTTACTCTTTTCCAATTTATAGTTTTCTGGTGTATGGGATATTTCTCACTGTGTTCTAAAAAATATTAAAACATTTGAACACATCTGAGGCATTGAATATTTATTACTACTCTTAACAATTTGATTGACTAAATTGTATACTATATGTGTCAAAGTATGAAAATTGCTATAAAAGTTAATAGAGTTCATTTTTAAAATTAATTTAGCCTACTCAATGTGTATGTGTCTGTCTGTGGTGTTATGTTTTCTATCTCAAAACAATATGTATATACCTAAAAGAAAACTAGGTTATTTTTCAAAATTATACTACTAGACTTGTTAAAGAAAAAAATAGTGGTGAGTACTAGGTTTTTTAAACAATCAAAGGGTAAAGTAAGAAAATGAAAATCTCCCATAATTTCAGGAGACAATCTCCACTGACTTTAAGAAACAAGGAGTAATGTTTGTAAGTAGTTAGCAAAATGATGTGTAAAATGAAAAAACCTTCTCTCCCCAACCCATTCCCGTGTAGTAACTTTTGGTAACAGATTCTTGTGCATCCTTTTGGGGGGGAAAGATTTTTATGTATATTCTAGCCCAATTGACTCCCTCTACACATTTCTCTCTCCTCTCTCTCTCTCTCTCTCTCTCTCTCTCTCTCTCTCTCTCTCTCTGTGTGTGTGTGTATTTTTTTTTCTCAATGCAAACAAGTCTGTGCCACTCATTTTTTTAATGGACTAATAGTGGTCCGTTGCTTGGAAGAACTGTATTTCCATTTCTAGTTAATTAAATGGTGAACTTTTACATTTCTCCCCAACTTTGTGCTGTGAAAAACTTTGTGGTGATGAACATTATACATCTTGGTGTTCTTTATTAGGCATATCAGTAGGGTAAGTTCATTTTGGCAAAACGATCTCCAAAGCAGGTAAACCAACTCATATTTTTTACCAATAGTGTATGAGTGCACTTAAGACATTTTAATCCCCAAGGTAAAATCTTGACTTCTTACATTTTATAGTTTGAACTTTTTCTAAAAATAGATATTACAAGTGAGTATCTATATAGGTTTAGTTTTATTTTCTCCATTTCCAGTTTAATGTGATCATTACTGGTAGATTGTTGCAGTTTTCCTGGAGGGTATTGTTAGAGATACCAGTTCCTAAGGAGACATAGATAAGAGTCACATGACAAATGAAAGACTTGCAGTCACATTTAAACCTTTTTTGAACAGATATAAACCATTTTACAAAGAAAAAGAAAATAAGGGTAAGGAAAAAAGGAAATGAGAAATTGTTTTATGTAGTTGTTTCCCTGGGAGGTATACAAGGAATCAGGCTCTAGGCTTTAGTTCCACCTTTTTCACTTACTATGGAACCTTAATCAAGTCACTTTATCTCCCTGGGTTTGCTGATACATAAAATGAGGTAGGTGGGGAAGGTATTATTGCCAGGTTTATGGTTATGATCATGTAACTATGCATTTGAAAAAAATGTAGTACTATATAAATGTAAACTACTTTTGCTGTTTTAAATAGGTAAATAAAAAATGCCCTCATTCCATACTGAAATACCCTGTATTATAATATTAAACTCATATTTTGAAAGATAATAATTTTGTTTGTAGGTTGGGCAGAAGTAATGTTTACAGTATAAACTGTTTTCAAATGCTAGTTTTCCAGAAGCTCCTCTTTTTGTTTGTTTAATCAGTCATAGTATATTTCGTTTTAAATTAAATTTTTTTGGGTGATATTGGTTAATGATCATCTTTTATTTAATTAGATATAATTATTTTCAAGAAGCTAATGTTATTCCAACCCTCCTCAAACCAGTAAATGGAATTTTATTTTGAATATAGAAGAATAAAATGTGTATGTATAGGCAAACCATCCCTACTTTCCATCCCCCTATCCTAATCTAGGTATACCATCAGTCAAATCATGGTTTTTGAAACATTCCAGTATTTCTGACATAATATGATCATTAATGCTATCTTTCAACACTGGGTGTTCTATTATATGCCAGCTATATTTGCAAATGCTACCAGTCCTTGAAATATTTGGTATTTTATTTTATTTTACTTTATTTTATTTTGTTGTTGTTAATCCTCACCTAAGGATAGTTTTCCATTGATTTTTAGAAAGAGTGGAGGGGGAGAGACAGAAACATTGATGTGAGAGAGACACATTGATTGGTTGCCTCCTGCAAGAGGATAGAGCCTGCAACTAAGGTATATATGCCCTTGACCAGAATCAAACCTGTGACCCTTCAGTCTGTGGGCCGACACATGTCCACTGAGCCAAACCAACTAGGGCGAATAACTTATTTTTAATCAGAAAGCCTTTTTTATCAGACTGTTAGATGGAATAATTATTGGAGCGTTCAAAAAATGACTGAATGCTCAAAGGACCATTTCTTTTAAGCTCCTAATTTGAAAGAAATACTGGTTTTTCTTCTTTATGCCATGCAAACTTGTTTCAGAAGTTTACTAAAAAGGAAAAACAGCATTGTAAGTCTATTATGTGGATAGTGAATCTGAGACCAGATGAAGATAGTCATGAACATTGTAGTCTTGGACAGAGGTTGTGCTTAAACTTGGGAAATAAAGTATAATTACATGAAATAAACAGATTAATTTTTGAAAATATTTATTTGCTGTGCAATAATTTGTGTGGTGATTAAATTCATTTTCAGCCAGAAATGTGTAGCTTTGCCTGAAAGATGTTAAGCAAACTAGAAACCCTTTGGTTACACTAGAGCCTGGATGCACGAAATTAGTGCAAGGGGGCTTGGCCCTCGCCACTGCGGCAGCTGCCTCAGCCCTCGCAGCCCCGGCTTCATCCGAAAGGTCGTCCAGAAGGACATCCGGAAGGACGTCTGGTCTAATTATCATATTATGCTTTTATTATTATAGATTATTGTGTTGTCTCACCCTACTCTTCAGCTTCCCATTGAGGAACTGAATTAAAAAGTGGCTCTTGTGCCCGGCTGGTGTGCCTCATTGGTTGAGCATTGACACATGAACCAGGAAGTCACGGATTCGATTCTAGTCAGGGCACATGCCCGGGTTGCAGGCTTGATTGGATCCCCAGTAGGGGACATGCAGGAGGCAGCTGATTGATGATTCTCATTGATGTTTCTATCTCTCCCTCCTCCTATCTCTTGCTGAAATGAATTAAAAAATACTAAATATTCGTTTGATTGTTGTGGCAGAGTAACTTAAAGATGGTGACACTTGAAAATATACATTACTAAATTGTACCAGTCTTTTGTTAGAATAAAACAGTGCTATAGGCAAGAACCATTCTCTTTTAAGAATTAAAAGAAGAAAATAGGACCCTTGAAAAAGTGTGCCTTAAGAGAACTCTCAGTCATCACGTGGAATTTGGAGTGTATACTTACTACAGTAGCATAATATGGACAGTTTTCAAAATGGAGTTTTAACACCTTACAAAAATTTCTTAGTTACCTAGCTTTTGAAGTATTGGGCACATTCCTCATTTCTATTTTGTTCTTGCCTCTCTGCATCTTTACTTAAGAGAAAGAAGGAAAATACTAGAATATTCCCTATCTCTTTCTAGTGCTTTTGGCCTTCCAGTGTCTCTTACTTCTATTGGGCATAAAATAGATAGCTCTGAATGAATGGACAAAGTTTTAGTCATCAAGTTTGTCATTTGAAGCATCTTTTGAGTTTCTTACTGAATTTATCTTATAGGAGTTTGTTTGTAAATGACTTCATTATAATTTAATTAAGATAAAACAGCCACAGACTCTCAAGTGGTGTTATTAATAAAACAAGTTGCTAACAATTTTATCTTTAAGTTTTCCAGATGTATGTGGTTAAATTTATTTATGAGAGGTGAAATGGTACAGTAAAGGGAGCATTATAATTTGGAGTCTTTGTGGTCTATCAGATAACCTAACTTCTCCAGAGCATGAAAGGCTGCTTATTTTGTGATAATTTACAAGTATGTTGTTTGTTAGTGAAGTTAACCTAATGTACTGTTTGGTGCTTAAGTAACATTTTAATTTTTCCTTCTGCTTGCTTGCAATATAATTTTTAGTTAAAATAATGTCTTAAATTGTTTCCACCTCCATTCTCACATACATTTAAAAATACTTATTTTAGAGAGAGAGGAAGGAGGAGGAACATCGATCAGCTGCCTCCTGCATGCCTCCTTCCAGGGATAGAGCCTACAACCAGTCATGTGCTTTGGTGGGGACTCAGCTGGCAACCTTTTGGTGCAATGGATAACATCCAACCAACTGAGCCACGCTGGTCTAGGCTCACACATGTTAAACCAGAGATCAGCTTGATAGCAAAACTATGTGCATAGTTTTCCTGTATTGATAGGAGGGAATATTTCAGAAAATGTCAAGATCTAAATCATCTCTCTTAAATTACTTATGTTATGACACCCATATTAGCCTTTAAAATTTGAATCAATTCCAAATTACTGTCTTTGTTTCTAGATTCAGGAGTGTTTTTCAATTTTCCTATATGTTTAAATAAATATAATGTCAGAAAGGATTATATGGGAAGTTTTATTTTGTCCTAGACCAGTGGTCGGCAAACTCATTAGTCAACAGAGCCAAATATCAACAGTACAACGATTGAAATTTCTTTTGAGAGCCAAATTTTTTAAACTTAAACTTCTTCTAACGCCAATTCTTCAAAATAGACTCGCCCAGGCCGTGGTATTTTGTGGAAGAGCCACACTCAAGGGGCCAAAGAGCCGCATGTGGCTCGCGAGCCGCAGTTTGCCGACCACGGTCCTAGACAACTCAGACATTAACAATTACGGTAGTTTTTGGTGTGTTATTAGTTGTAGTTGTTGAATAATTCCTGTAACATTTGTAAGGATACACAAAAATGCTAATTTTTCTTCTTTTCTCCTCTCCTTCCCCCACTCCCCCTTAGCCATCTGTTGAGTCTTCAAGTCCAGGTAAGTATCTTCTATACTTTTTATAATCTCTATTTGACTAATATTTATCCTATTCATTGCATAAAGGCTAGAGGAGTTAGACTATCATCTGACTTGCTTTTCTTCTGAATGCTTCTTTTCTTTGGGGAAAAAGAAATGGATGAAATGTTTGACTGCCCATGAAAGTACAGGTGAGGCTGCTGTGAGTTCAACCTCGTGACTATTTATGGGTTCTCTCTCTCTCTCTCTCTCTCTCTCTCTCTCTCTCTCTCTCTCATATGAATTCCCACATATATTTCTTAACAGTTTTTAATAGCTATTTGACTTGAAGTATATATGATTCATACTTTTAAAAAAGGAATTACTAACGACTTAGAAATATTAGCTTGTATAGGAAATTCAGAGTATTTTGAGAGAAAAATTGTTAAAACGTTTAGTGAAGTAAGGAGAAATAAAATAAGAAAAACATTCAACAAATGAATATTTAATGTTGTAAATTAAGGAAGTTTTTTAATATTTGAATAGGAACAGTTTTTATCTTCTGAACACATATCTTTGGATTTTTGTATTCTTTAAATACAATACAGATTCATTTTTTTCCTAACTTAGGTGTTGTGATCTTTGGACTAAATCTGGCCACAAATAAATGTATTTTTATTTGGCCAGTGTAGTGATCTTTACAAATTTGAATATTTTATATAAAAATCTGTATTTAGGCTTCTCTTGATCAATTAGAGGTTCCAGCTCCATTGGGTACAGCATTTCTGTGTGGCAACAATTGGTTGGAACTGAATAGCAGTCAGCAAAGAGTTTGGTACCAACCAGTTTTTCTGACTAGTGTCCAGGGACTTTACCAAGAGAGAGTACTGCCTTCTGCAGTGAAGTACTTGGATTAAGGGACAGCGTGATGTAGCTAAAGAAGAGAGAGAAAGGGAGCACTTTAAGGCATTGTAATATTTTATTTGAAAACATCTCATATGTTGAATATTTAGTTATGATGTATTACTAAAATTTTCAGATTATTGAAGCAATCATTATTCTGTGTGTTCAATTTTAGAAAGTAAATTTGTAAAAATGCTTAACATAATGGTAGTCTTTTTTTGTTTTTAATGGATCAGAGTTCTTTTCATGAACACCTATCATTGTACTCCATGTAGTATAAGGCATCAAGTAGGGTGGTTGGACTAGAATACCTCTAGATTCCTTCTAAAAGACAAATGTGTTAAGTTGACAGTTGGTTTTATCATATTTCAACTTCATGGTTTATAAATATGTTCTGGATAGTTAAGGTTGGAAGTAGTCTGACCTCAGATAAATACTAGATTATCATATCCTTCATAGGACATAGAATTTTTCCTAATTTCTTTTTCTTGCAAACAGAAATCATTTTCATTGAAATAAAAAATAGGTTCTAGTTGGTTTTTGTTAATGTTGTGATATTGCAAATAAACTGAGTTTTATATATTTTTCCATGAAATTTTGAGATATTCATCAGGTAATACATAGGTATAAAAATAATTTCTTCAAAAATGATATTAATGAATGACTTGAGTTTCCATTGCATTTGAATCAGTCTAGGCTGCATTGGAAGAATAGTAGAGTTTGAAGAATACAAATGTCTTTGATGCCCTTTACTACTTGCTGAATGCTTATACAAACATATTGACTCATTGAGTGTTTTTTGTTTTTATATTGGTTTTAGACTAAGGAAGATCTTTCAAGATAGATAGTGTTTCTAATATTTATTTATTAAATATGCCCAAGGGAATATTTATTATTTTTATAAGTAATACTAATTATGTAAGTTGGAAGAAATTAGGAATAGAGGCTTCATGTAAAAAAAATGTTTGGTCCACTGGTGAAAGGCTGTGTACTTTGTAACATCTGCACTTTGGAATTCATTATAGTAATAACGGTCACATGCCCAGGTTAGGTGGTTTGTCTATAGATGCCATCAGTATAAACCAATGTGGAGGCATAAGACAAGGTTTAACCTGTAAGACTAGTAGCCATTAGAGGTAGGGATTTAGGGAGGGGAGGAAATAAAATAATTTAATGAGTGCACATCCTATATAATAAAGGAGTAATATGCAAATTGACCGAACGGCAGAACGACCGGTTGGCAGGGGGTGGGGCTGGTGAGCAGACGGCGCCAGGCCAGCCAAGGCACGTGCCAGCAGGCAGAGGGAGGGGAAAGCAATGGGGCGGGGGGGGGGGGTGCGGTGGCGACCAGCAGCAGCAGAGGGGCATTGGGGGGGGTGCGGCTACTCGCTGGCCTGAGCCGTCCCCTGATCGCCCAGTTGCCTCCCGCAGAGGCCACCAGCAGGGCCACTTGCTGCCTGTGCCATCCCCTGATCGGCCCACCAGTCGTCTCCAGCAGAGGGAGGCCAGACTGCGGCTCAGTCGGACATCCCCTGAGGGCTCCTGGACTGTGAGCGGGCACAGGCTGGGCTGAGGGACTGCCCTCTCCTCCCACACCAAGTGCACAAATTTTCGTGTACCAGTCTGGGCCTCTAGTGATACATTATAAGCGGAATTTTATCTTTTGAATGGTTGAAATAATGTAGGATACCTTTTAGTAATTTTGCAGTAGGATACAAAAAGCGCTGATATTGGCTTAACTCTGAAACATAATATTTATTTTCACAGTGCATCAGACTCCCTACCCATAATAATTTATTTTTGAGACCTTTTTTTTTCACCTAGGAGACAGCCTAACAATGTGCCTTAGTAATTAACTAAAAGGAATAGGGTGATTATTTGGTCCCAAAGAACAATGTAAAAATAAGTCATAAAATAAAGAAGTCATATGAAGGCAAGAAAAAATTGGAAGTTTATAAAAAAGTTGCAGTGTATATGTAGGGAAAAGAATTAGAGTAAGAAGAGAGAAAAGGTTCACCCAAACTATTTCTTATAGGGAGGGGAAGTGATAAAACTTTAAATACAATTGGTCTTGACTATAATGACAAAAAGTGAGGGGCTTCAGGTAAATCATATGACACTCATCATTTGGTCTGTATACTCATGTGAGCTTGATTTTTTTTTTTTTAAGTTTGTAAAGGAAGGCAAGTAGTTAGGAATTAAGCATAGTTATTTTGACAATATTTGCATCTAATAGGAATTATATTATGACTAGAGGCCCGGTGCATGAAATTTGTGCACTCGGGGGAGGGGGAATCCTTCAGCCCAGATTGCGAGAGGGCGCACGCCAGGCTGAGGGACCCCATGGGTGCACGATTGGGACTGGAGAGGGACGTGGGAAGTTGGCCAGCCGGGGAAGGACCTTGGGAGGGCTCCAGGGCATGTCCGGCCCATCTCGCTTAGTCCCAATTGGCTGGACCCCAGCAGCAAGCTAACCTACCAGTTGGAGCATCTGTCCCCTGGTGGTCAGTGCCCGTCATAGCAACTGGTCGACTCTCTGCCCCCTGGTGGTCAGTGCACATCATAGCGAATGGTTGAGTGGCCTTAGCATATCATTAGCATATTATGCTTTCATTGGTTGAATGGATGACTGGGCACAGCATATTAGGCTTTTATTATATAGGATTAGTATAATAGTATACAAAAGGGTTGTGTAAGGTTTTTTTTTTATTATCTTTCTGCATATAAGAGAGAAGAAAAGTATAGTATTATCTGTAGGAATACATAGTTGTTAACTAAGTGCCCTAGAAGATTGATTGCTAGGTGAACTGAAAAGTTTTGGGAGCGTTTTCCATTAAAAACTCAGAAAGAAGGGATAATGGTTAAAACAAAAAAACAACTAAATTAATGGTTCTTAAACTGTGCAAGTCCCTCAACCAGTACTAAAATGCCCTAATTATGTCATGTTTTTCTTAATTTTCCAAAAGAAATTATAATAATATGCTTTTCTAAATGTTTTTATTTTGTAAATCATTCTAAAACTTTGATAATTTGTTAACTCTTTTTGCTGTACTGTAGGATGAGACCTGATTTAGCAATTACATATCTAGTTATTTTATGTTTAATATCAATATTTTATTATGTTTCTCAGAGTGTACCATGACTTCTAAGTATATTGCTTTCTAACCTGGCTTGCTATTCACTCATTATAGTAAACAGAGGCTCTTTTCAAGTATTCTCTGAGGCAGGATACCTACTGTTTCTGAGGCTGTGACTTAAATGAGGCTTGGAGTGCAGTAAAAGCAGAGGCTTTGGAAATAGCAGGCCCAGGATTCAAATTCCATCCTTGCCACCTACTGGCTCTAAGAGTTTAAACAAGCTACTTAACTCAGCCTCAGGTTTTTCTTTTTGTTCTTCATAGGATTGTTTGTTTAAATGAAATGATGTATATGAAGTGCTTGAGCATAGTATTTGGTAAATAGTAAGCACTCCAAAAATATTTCTTATTCTAAAAATTGTGGGAGGTGACAAGAACCTGGAGCCTTCTGTATTTCCTTATCCCTAACAGACTGTATTTAAAACAAATCAGCATCTGTAATACTTTGTTTTACTTATTGGTTCTTTTACTGGAGTAAAAAGGAGGGGTAGGTGCATCTGTTAATACAACTTTTAACAGTTTAAACTTAAATTGATTATTTTAATGTTAAATAACTCATTTGTTCATTAGTAAACAATGCTTTTGCAAACTTAAGTCCATGTTTAACAATAGCCAAATGTGGGGATAGTTTACAGAGTATGTATGCCCCAGCATTTGCAATCCAGTATTACAAGGCTTTGACCTATTGAGTACAGCAGTATTCTCCAACCACCAGGCTAAAAATAGATTAGCTTACACATCAGTTACCTACTAGGCTATTTTTAATGCCTTTCGTAAGAGTTTTGTATGCAATTTTAGTACATTTTGCTTCTTTAGTTTATCTTTGAGTCATTTCATATAAGAATCATCCAAGTAAGTTAAGGACAATTATGCATATACTGGAATAAATTTTCATGAAAGTGCTAATAGGAGAGTAATATTTGAATGCAGCTTTGTTTTCATTAGACTATATGTTAAGATGACTATATATTTTACATGAATATATACTCTCAGGGGCCATAGGGGTTCATACTCATTGAGTCTATTAAATATTGATCAAGTGATTAAGAATTGTGATTCTTATTTTGCAGTTGTACCTGTGTATAGAGATGAGAAAGGCAAAAATAATCCCTTAAATCCCTTAGAGAAGGTTTGCGGGAGATATGAGTAATGGCAAGAATTTCAGAAAAAAACAAATAATACTTTCTGTGCATAGCTTTTCTTTGGTACTGTTATTTGATTTATATCAGCTTCAGAAGTCATATACATTATATTAATATTAATGAGGTACACTTAATTTGACTTACCAAACTTTTAAAAATATTTTTTACCAGGAGGTTCAGCAACATCGGATGACCATGAATTTGATCCATCAGCTGACATGCTGGTTCATGATTTTGATGATGAACGAACATTAGAAGAAGAAGAAATGATGGAAGGAGAAACAAACTTCAGTTCTGAAATAGAGGATCTTGCAAGGGTAAATAACAATAAGAATTAGAGGATGAAGTGTTTATAAGTTTTTTGTGGAGAAAGGAAACACTTGAAATTTTGGTTCTCTGCCTGTGTTTGGGAAGAAAAAGGATGTTGTATAGAGTTGACTGAAAAATTCTATGTGATCATAGGAGGTATGTTTAAAATTTGAAATGAAAGGCCTTTTTTAAAGAAGTAACTTCATTATGTAAAATAAAATTCAAGTTACTTTTGTAAAACATCACAGGTATCGGGTCAAAAATGAACTATAAAAGGATCCTAAATCTCTTACACACCTTCTGTCCTCTCCCAATTACTGCACCTTTTATTTTTACCCACCTTCACAGACAGAACTTAAGAGTTGTTATCTTCCTTATTTCCCAGACAACAATAAATGATTCTTACGTGATACTTGCTAAATCTTTTAAGTACCTCAGTTAGCACATAGTAGGAACACTTATTTGAATTTAAAAGAGGATTCTGCAGCAGAATTGATTTTGTTTTTTGTAGTTTTAGCCCAGTGTTGGCTACAAGATTTTCACTTTATACGTTAGATCGAATAAGTTAACTTTTTATACTACTGTCAAACTCTAAATGTTGTATTCCACAGTGGGTCATGACTATTGCTTACTAATTTATTGCTGCTTACTGTTGCTTACTAAATTGATATTGAGTGACAGAGGTTAAGATAAAAGTTAATATCTAAACAAGTACAATACGACTATATAGTTTGTTTCTAAATATGTGTGTTTTTTTAATTGATTCAGGAGAGGAAGAGAAAGGGAAAGAAGGGTAAAAACATCAGTGATGAGAGAGAATCATTGATTAGCTGCCTCCTACATGCCTCCTGCTGGGGATCAAACCAAGACGTCCTGGTTCATGGGTGGATGCTCAACCACTGTGCCACACCAGCCGGACTATAGTTTGTTTTATATTAAGCGTTTTCTTGATAGAATAGGCAAGGATTATTTTGTTTACACATGATAGAATTCACCTAAAATTAACTTTAAGAATACATTTTAGATGTATATTAGAACTTTTTTAGAACTTTATTTTTTTTATTTTTTAGAAGTCCTATGGGTATCTGAGTCCAAGGAATGTCTAGAACCAGAGATCCAGTGTCCCTAGGACCCCTCAATCACTCTTAATCCATGGTTACATCCTATTGGTTTCTTCTGCAAAGTCTCTTGAGTTTTTTCTTTACCATAACCACTCATTTAGTTTAGGTTCTAATTATACTACATGTGATTTATAGCAGTGAATTCCAACTTAGCTTAGTCTTCCTGGCAAACTAAATCTCTCCCTGCCTAAGTCCATCTTGAACATTTGGTTATATTTTCCCTAAGCCCTAACATTGTGTCAGTCACTGCTCAACACCTACTTTCAAACCAAGTCAAAAGTAGAATATGACAGATTTTTTTAGAAACTAAGTAAGACTAAAGAAAATATTTAAAAATACCAGCCCTAACTTTCTTTTAGTTATTACAGATACCCTCTGCTCTTATCATGGTAACCTACTTAGCATTTTTGTTTCTATACTTGTGTAGTTTTTCCTGAATTGACTTCTCTGCCAGTTCTATTACTATTTTTCAAATTAAAGTGGTTCTCCAAATGCACTGTGATGAGCTACTTTTGACTCTCCTCAGTTCTCTGCCTAGTCAGTATTGGAGGTGTTGGTAAATTTTTCTTGGAGAAATAAATTTTTATAAAGTGAGTCACACTTCTCAAATATGTATCCAAGAAGGAAAAATCTAACCTAACCATGAATGTCAGACATAAAGATTTCTTTCCATGAAGTTAGTATGACACCTATTTTTTTGACACATAACTGAGCTAGATGTCAGATATCAGTGATAAGCTTTATTAAAGATAATGATCAATCTTTATTACCTTCCACTGGAAAGGCTGATGTGCAGGTAATTTTATCTTAGAACTATGTATGAGCTAATTGGTTCTTAAGCTGATCTCATACCAGCAGCATCAGTATCACCTGGCACTTATTTTAAAAATGCAGATACTCACGCCCTACCTCAGCTTACCTAGATCAGAAACTATAGAGTGGGACTCAATAGTCTGTTTTAATAAGCTCTCAAGGTGATTCTATTGTCCTTGAATAAAACAGAACAAAAGGTCGAGAGCCCTAGGACATTTATTTGGTAATCTGCCTGTTTTGTGTTATTTCTCAAGGTATCAGTTAACTCAGTTGTAAAAAAGTAGAGGTAATACTAATATATATATATATTAGGATAATTTTAAAGATGAAATGAACATGAAACTTACATTAAAGTGTTTCTCCTGTTTGGCCCTTACTCTTTCTTGTGACTTCAGGGGCTCTTGTTCATAATAGTGACTTCAGTTGTTAAACCTGCTTCTATTTTGTGGTGCAGAATGAGTTTATGGAAAGTATGAGCTGGGATTAGGAGGTGTAGTTATGTAGTAAAGTCTCTGTCAGTGCATGATGTATCCTTCTATTTGGTTTTCTGAATATTCATAAATAAGAGTAACAAACATTCCCATCTCGTACTTTTAAAGATCTGATAAGACTGTAATACTCTCTCTGTGCTTTTATTTCTCTCTCTGAAATGCCTGGCACATAGAAGGTACTTTATGGCAGCTATTTGTTATCCTGTATAATAAAAGGCTAATATGCAAATCGACCGAACGGTGGAACATCTGGTCTCTATGACATGCACTGACCACCAGGGGGCATACGCTCAACACAGGAGCTGCCCCCTGGTGGTCAGTGCGCTCCCACAGGGAGAGCGTCACTCAGCCAGAAGCCGGGCTCATGGCTGGCAAGTGCAGCAGTGGTGGTGGGAGCCTCCCCTGCCTCCGTGGCAGTCGGACATCCCCCGAGGGGTCCTGGACTGAGAGGGTGCAGGCCGGGCTGAGGGACCCCTCCCCCTTCCAGTGCACAAATTTTGTGCACCAGGCCTCTAGTTGTGTATAAAACCAGTATTTTCTTTCTCTTACTCTAGTTTTTTCTTGATTTTGAAGTTCTGTGTTACTTCTCAAATCCTGACTCCTAATTCCCAAATTTCTGTCTCGTACATGGACCAGATATCTACATGGACTAGATCCTTGAACACCTTAAACACTGTGCTACTGCACTTTGAGAATCACAATACGAGATGTCAGTTAAGTATGCCAGCTGGGCCCTAACCAGTTTGGCTCAGTGGATAGAGCGTTGGCTGACGGACTGAAGGGTCCTGTGTTCGATTCCGGTCAAGGGCATGTACCTTGGTTGCAGGCACATCCCCAGTGGGGAGTGTGTAGGAGGCAGCTGAATTGATGTTTCTTAACTCTCTATCCCTCTGTATTCCTCTCTGTAAAAAATCAATAAAATATATATATATTTTTAAAAAGTATGCCAGCTGGTCTATCAGCTGGGGTAGTAATACCTTGCCTGACATAGTTACCATTTTTCAAGCTGTGGCTATAGCAGGTCATTAGGGATTTTACAATTGATTTCTCTTTCAGAAATAGATTCACAAGCTGACTTATAACTAGAATATCAGTTTATGATATGAATGAAGTAGAAATATTAACATTTTCTTCCTATTTCTATAAGAAAACTTTTAAAAATTATAACCATTAGTCATTGCTTGCACACAAATTCTGGGTGATGGGAGTTAATTGTATAAGTGATTAATGTCATTGGATTTATATAATCCAGTTCGATGTACCCTTCTCTACCACAACAATGTATTTAACACATAGGCCAGACTTATTTCTGCCTATGAATAAGACAACAAGACTGCTGGAGAAATATAGAACACTAGAGACCCATCAGCCTGGCCTGCAGGGATGGGGCTGAAACCAGCCAGTGCACGGATTCGTCCAGGGTGTGTCCAGCCTGTCTGGCCCGTTCTGATCAGGGCCATGGAGGGACCATGGGAGGACTCCAGGGCGTTTCCGGCCCATCTCACCCAGTCCCCATAGCCGGACCCCAGCAACAAGCTAACCTACCGGTCAGAGCATCTGCCCCCTGGTGGTCAGCGTGCGTCATAGCGACTGATCGAATGGTCGGACACTTAGCATATTAGGTTTTTATATAGGATGTCTTATTTCATGATACCCTTTTAAACTGATTCTTTCTATTAAGGGATGTGTGTGTGTAATATGTTCACATGAATGGGTTAAAGTTTCCTTTTATAATCAGAATTCTGCCATGTTTCCCTCATACTTGATGTTGTAGTCATATTGATTAGTGATTAGAGTGAGTACCTTCTGCAGGAAGCTAATTTCATTTCACTAACATGGATATTTTTTTATTTCACCCTCAGGGTATGTTTTTGTGGGGTTTGGGGGAGGTCCCTGGCTGAGAGTATGGACTTTTGGAATTAGACTTGAGATCTGGCCACATAAGTTATTATGTGGGGTTTTTTGTTGTTGTTTTTTTTGAGAAATGGCTTAATCTGTCAGCCTATCTCATCTATAAACTGGAAATTGCATAAGATAGTTTTTTATGTAATTATAGATTACTCTAAGAGAGAATATATGGCTAATGCAATTCAGTATCATTCCTGTATTATATCATTGCTATTTTCTTTTCATGTATTTGGGCTGAGTAGGCTTAGTTTACAGTCTCTTTATTTTCTATTTATGCTATTCCCCCACTCCCACATTATATATGATACTCTTAAGTGTGAGCATCCATACATACTATTAACTGAGGTTTACATTAACTAAATGATTGCACAAAAGAATAGTCCTAAACCAATGTCCCTTTTTATTATACTTAAAAGATTTTGTTGTTAACAATTCTTATTGGTCAATGTCTTAAGAAATTCTTAAAAGACTAGAATTTTCTTAGCTTTCAGAACTATTTTCAGTTTCACTTTTTATGATTTTAAAATTCTTGATACATGCTTAAAATTCTTGATACATGCTCTTGTCTAAGAGCATTCTTCAGTATGGAATGAATACAGATTTGTGAAGTATAGGAATATGAAATATTACTCAGAAATTAACTTTCTGTTTAGGAAAGCGACATGCCAATTCATGAACTTCTCAGCCTTTATGGTTATGATGGTACTAGTCGACTACCTGAAGAAGATGAGGAGGAGGAAGAAGAGGAAGAAGAAGGTGAAGATGATGAAGATGCTGATAATGATGATAACAGTGGCTGTAGTGGAGAAAATAAAGTAAGCTTATACAGAAATTTTTAAGATTGTAGTCTTTATTGTTGGAATTATAATTTTTTAATACGTTCATTTTGATTGCTTATTTTTATCTGTATTTCTGATTTTAAGAGTAATACATTTAGGTATTAAAAATTAAGATATAGAAATATGTAATAAAAATTGGAAGTTCTCTGTAATCCACTCCTGAGGGGGTAAGTTTCAGCTGTGTTATTCTGATTTCTTTTCAATGCCTATTCTAAGTAAATTTGTACTAACTTTTAAAAAGCACTGTTTTTAAGTAATAAAGGCTAGTTGGCAGTTCTGTATTCATTTTTCTTAATTTGTTTTGAAACAATTTTAGATTTACAGAAGAGGTTCTAATGTTGTACAGAGACTTCCTATGTACTCTTCACCCAGAAATTTCCTTTATGTTAATATCTTATATAACCATGGAAGATTTATCAAAAATACGAAGTCAATACTGGAACCATACTACTTAATTAAAACTACAGGCAATTCAGATTTCATCAGTTTTTCCATTAATGTCCTTTTCCCTGGTCCAGGATTTGACCCAGCACACCATGCTACAGTTAGTGTATTTATTTTAATCTTCTAGTTATATTTGAAATACTGTGATCTTTAATCTCCAACAGGTTTTTATCGATGTTGTTAATGTTTTACATCTTAAAGCAATTTAATTTATGATCCCACAGGAAGAGAATATAAAGGATTCATCAGGTCAAGAGGATGAAACTCAGTCTTCCAATGATGATCCATCACAATCTGTTGCTTCTCAAGATGCACAGGAAATAATCCGCCCACGACGATGTAAATATTTTGATACAAGTAAGTGTTACTGGTTGCTATAGTTGGGGTGTAATTTTTACTTTCTAATATATGGCCTAAAATTCTAGTGTTTTTTTGTGTTTTTTTTCACTGCTCTGTTTGAATTTATTTACTCTTAAATATCATTTAACAATAATGGAGTTTTGTTCTAGGTTATTAGTTTTGCAATGCTGGGCCCTGTTCATGAATATACTACAGTAATTGTTGTGTCCCTTACTACTTGGTTTTAAGTGTGTTCCTTTTTTTTCCTTCCTGACCATTTCTTAAATTTAGTTTGTTTCATGGTCATCTTTTTTCAATTTCTCCTAGTCTTCCTCAGTTTTCATTTTCTGCTTTCTTTGCCTATTAGCCTATTTAAAATAGATTCCTAAGCATTGCTTTCTTTAATCAATGCCTCCCTAGTTCTGAAGAAGTGGTTGACTTTTGAGATAGGAATACATTATACTTAGGAATACATTATACTTAGAAAGAAGTCTCCTAATTTTCCTACAATTATGATCTAGTCAGAGATGACCAGTAATATCTATCTTGAATGTTTGCATACTTCATCTACTGCACAGTGTTTCATTCTAAACAGTAATCTTTACTCTAGAAGTCGGCTCTCTGATGAAAAGTCAACTATTAGTATTATTAGTTTAAATTTTTTATCTAAATTTCTATACTTTAAAAAGAAGAAAAACACTTAAACAATGCCTCATGAAATTTAGGAATGTAATAACTGATTAAACATGGCAACTGCTTTGTATGAATGATTTCTGTTACACATTTAGAAGTGAATGTAGTACTGCTAATAATAATTTTATTGAGTTTTGAACTAAGATATGGTCCAATTGAAAAATGTACCAATGCAAGAAGATATTAGTTACTGAAATAATTGTGTTAATTGTTTTGTTGTTAATCCTCACCTGAGAATATTTTTTTACATTGATTTTAGAAAGAGTGGAAGGGAGGGAGAGAGAAAGAGAGAGAAACATCTATGCGAGAGAGACACATTGATCAGTTGCCTCCCACATGTGCCCTGATTGGGGGCCAGGGATCAAACTTGCAACCCAGGTACATGCCCTTGACCAGAAATTGGACCTGAGACCCTTTTTGGTGCCAGGGACCAACACTCTAACCACTGAGAACACCAGCCAGGGCAGTAATTGTGTTAATTTTAAGTTTGGGGAAATGTAGTATTAACCTCTTAGTTAAACAGAGAGCAGATCTACTGACAGTGGGGTGCTAAGTGACTGCCTAAACTGTTTAATCTGGTATTTCAGTTGTGATGTTTGCATGGAAGCTATATATATATACTGCCTATCTTTCTCCATAGGAAGAATTAATTTCTATGTGGAATGTTATCCTATTGAACTTTGTGTGCCATTTTAGAGTTAAGAAGATGCTGAGAATCTGTTTTCAGATTTCCCACCCCTTTTTATAAATACATTCTTACTCCAAAATGTAAATAGGCAGCAGTTTGCCTGCTCTGAATAACAGTTGGGTAGAATAGAATGGAGGGCATCATACATACTCCCTTCATGTGCTTCCACCCAAAGTGATGCCATAAAGTTCTCAGTGTCTCAGGGAGCACTGTTTGGAAATCACTATCCCATCCAAATTCTCATTTTGTAAGGAAGAGATTGAGATCGTATAATTTATTCTGTCACCAGGCTGTTGATAGAAGCATTAAGTTTAGAAATAGGTTATTTTGATTCTAAATTTTGTTTTTGAAATTTCTGTAGAAAATCATTTCATGAGAATACAGTTGTCTTAAGATTAGGATTGACCTGAAAGGTGTATGGGCTTTTTTTGTTTTTTTTTGTTTTGTTTTTTTAACTGATGGGGTATTATTTGATTTGAAATATCTTGGCCTAACTCTGGAAATAACTTTGGGCATATTTAAATATTTTGATGGTAGATGTAAGAATAAAATACAAATATACGCTGTGGACAGGCTAAGCAATCATTTTATAGTAGTATTGTCTTACTTATTCTAGACAGCGAAATAGAAGAAGAATCTGAAGAAGATGAAGATTATATTCCATCAGAAGACTGGAAAAAGGTAGTTAGAGCCATATTTTCCAAAAACTTAGATAAATTAATATTTAAAAAGCCCAGTGTAATTACTTTTTAACTAACTAAATATATGTTGATAAAGTTGAGGTAAGCCCTATTCTGACATTTAAATGTTGGGTAGATGTTCAGATTTCCCCTAATATATTCAGATGTTTATCTTATTATAAAATAAAATAATGACGTAGAAAGAATTGGCCTTTGAACTGGCACTCAAACCAAGATTAGAAATCCAAATTTCTGAACTGGTGCTGAATTAGACTTTTGTTGCACTATAGAAAGTATCACATTGATAAATATATATAAATCATGAGGCTTTTTAGTATTCAGTAAATTCTGTTTAAAAATTTGATTATAAATTTCTCTATCCTATATCAATGTTGATATTTACAACTCCAAATATAATGTGTAAAAAGATGGATTTGGGCTTCTCTAAAACTGCATAATTAAGTAAGTTGATTTCTAAATGAGTCTAAAGAGAATATATTGACATAGTTTTAAATTATAGAATTGTATAACATTGTTTAATCATACAATTAAATTGAATTAATTATAAGCTATTGCAAAGCTGTTGACTTATGAAAGTATCAAAATGTCATGTGAAATTGTTTAGAGCAAATCATTTATATTAAAAAAATGATCACCTGATCTTTCTCTTAAAAACTCCATTGAGGTTTTTTTGTTGTTTTTCCTACATTTGATTTTAAATTTAGTGCATAAATTTCTTTGAATGCAGAATAGACCAGAACATCAAATTGAGTGGGATTTCTGCACTTCAGTCATGATTGATTATTTATTTAGTTAATACTTTTGAGCTTTCCCTATGTTTTTGTGTGTTTTTGTTTTTTGTGTGTGTTTGTTTTTTGGTTTAAAGTTGTCTGGTCTGGGATGCCTGGGGGAAATTTAAAAATGAGCTGACCCCCTTGCTGATTAAAAATAAGGAAACATTATATTTAGAGTTTCTATTAGGAAGAATTAAGTATTCAGATGAACTTGGACTGGGCTACCCAGGATTTGGGGCTTCAGCCAAAATTGATCTGTTACTGATTTCCAAAAAGATGTTTAGAAGGGAGAGACATCTGTTTGGGTTAGAGTGGTAAGAAGGTTAGCCCAGTACAGTATGTGTTAATTAATTTGAGTGAATGATGAATGACTGATGGGTCTGAAGACATAACAAGGTTCACAGAAGTTACTATTTGTGTGTCCTATTTGGGGAAATGGTTTTTAATCCAGTTTTTTTTCTGATTTTTATACCATGTAGATTAATGATAAACTGTAGAAATCTTGAGTCATCTTAAACTATTGTTTTTCACCATACATTTAAGTTTATATAGCTTCTCTCCAAAATAAATTAACTGTTTTTGTATCTGTGTTCAATATAGTATTTAATTGGATGTTGTTATTATTTTTAATGAAGGGACAAAAAGCTGAGAGGAGAGAGAACAGGGGAAAGTGAACTCTTCTTTGCTGGAGGGTATTAGTCACTTCCTCAGGAATAGTGTGTAATAATCAGGCCATGGTAAATCCAAACTGTTTTTAGTATGATTTTTTTTTTTCAATAAAAAAATGTCTAGATTCAGGATCTTCTCAGGCTTGTAAGATAAAAGGGAGTTTTTATAGAAATAGGTAGAGGAAACAGCTTTGAAATCAAATCTCTTCAAGTTACAGCCCCATAACTTAATAGTGTGTACTTGAGGAAATAAAATTTTTTGAGTTTCATCTCTTCCCATAAAATATGGAAATAACAATTTCTAACATCAGTGAGATAACAGTAACTGGAGAGAAGTTTTCAAATCCTAAGAATTCTTTAAACTTGCTAGACCAAGATTTTGAACTTTTCCTCCCTAAGTCTTCATTTTAAAAATGCAGTAAATTTATTCTTAACATTTAGCCACCAGACAAAAGAGAGTCTATAATTTTGGACCCTGTGTGTTGTAAAATCTTATCTGTGCTGATCTCCAATGTCTTTCTGAACAGTTTCCCCTAGTTTGTGATTTGATGCTATAAAGTCGATTACCAGAATTCCTAAAGTAAGTTTTAATTATGTTTTAGGAGGTCACTTTTTCATTTTGTATTGTTTTAATGAAAGTCAGGCACTAACCTCCTTATCCATTTGGTTTGGAGTTTCATCCGTTTGGCCTCTACTGAGCTTTATACAAACCCTTTTTGTTACTTTCTTTATCTTAAAGTTCTGGTTCTCAGACGTAAGGTGTGTCAGAATCACCTGGATACCTTGTTAAAACACTAATTGCTGAGTCCCATTTCCAGAGTTTCTGGTTCAGTAGGTCTGGAATAGGACCTGAGCATTTATATATCAGTTTCCCAGGGACCATAGTTTACAGTGTAGATACTCTGAAAATATCTGAATTTGACTTCCAGTTTTTTAGTGTTTGTTATCTTACTAATTGAATAGTAAGAATTCATTTTTTTCTCCATGTTTTGAAGTAGTTTGTATATATTGTCTGTATTGCATTTCACCCCATTATTATTACTAATATTTTCATCCAATCATATCCAAGCTCCTATCTATTATTAACTCATTCATCCTCACAATACTTCTCTGAGGTAGTTAATTGTTGCATCTGTATTATAGGACACAGAAACCAGGAACAGTTTGCCCAAGAAGATGGTAATGATAGAAAATGGATATAAAGTCTGTTACTAAGATCTTATTAATGTATTTTAAAAAAATTTTTTATTGATTTGAGAGATATCGATTTGTTATTCCATTTATTGGTGCATTCATTGGTTGATTCCTGTATGCGCCCTGACCAGGATCGAACCCGCAACCCTGGCGCATTGGGACGATGCTCCAAACAACTGACATACCCAGCCAGAGCCCTTACTAATGTTTTATGTTATTTTTAAAATAGGAGATTATGGTGGGCTCCATGTTTCAAGCAGAGATTCCAGTTGGCGTTTGTAGATACAAAGAAAATGAAAAAGGTGGGTTATTAGTAAAGTTAATAGCTGGATTCATGCTTTTGAAGTGATGAACTGTTGTTTTATAATGGGATAAGAACATGATAGTTTATGTTACCCCATTGAAATATGAAAGAGGGCCTGCATTATTTCTATAAGAAAAAATATGTTTTTTGTTTTTCTAGTTCACACAAATCTAGTGGAAAAGGTGAATTCTTATTTTGGTGTTAAGTGACTTAGAACATCCCAACTTTTATTTCTTTTTTTCTTGTTCATATATTAAATACTCTGAATATACCCTTTCATAGCCTATATAATTTAGATTTTAAAAGTTATGTCAGTGGAAGCTGTTGGACAGGTCTAAATAAAACTTTTGAGTAAATACTATAAAAAGTTTACTTGCTTCTGAAACTTTTAATGATTACTTATTAAAATTTATTACTTTGATATTTGTGTACTTAAAATAATTTGGAAAAACAACTTTTACATTTAAATTTTACATGATTTTTTTCATCATTTTATCTTAAAGTCGTAAGGTAAGTCATAAATACTTAAGTTTCTAATAACAAAAAATACTTGAGGATTTTTTTTTAAGTCTGTTTTAGATTACTCACTTTAGGTGAGTTCTATAAAGAATGTTGTGGGTGTATATGTGTTTTCGATGAGTTCATGTGCAATGTGACATCACTCGATGCTAGAAATCTTTCTTCATTTCTTTTATTTCAGTTTTCTCCATATTTCAAGCTTACATATGCAGGTCCTTTTGGAGTTGTAGAAGTCTTTTGTTGTTTATTTTCTTTTTAGCATCCCCTCCAGAAATGTACTTATATTCTGAGGGCGCACGGGCTTTCAGGGCAAGCAGCAGATCAGAGGTAATTAAGGGAACACCCCAGGCTGGTAAATTCTAGTGACAGTAAAAATGTTTTAGCACACCAGTAACTGCTTTCACTCACTTTCCAGTTAATTCCGTATCACATAGGAACTTTAGAGTTTCGGTATGGAGTGACCTCGTTATATGTTGAAGTTCTGCGCATATGTTTTCTGAACACATTGTAATTGTATGCAAAAGTAAATGATCCGTTAGCTTTTTTATTGAACTTTTCTAATTGAATTTGCAGTGCTATGCTTTACCTATCCTATCCTATATCAGAAAAGGCTAATATGCTAAGTGTCCAACTGTTTGTTCGACCAGTTGCTATGACGCGCACTGACCACCAGGGGCAGACGCTTCAACTGGTAGATTAGCTTGCTACTGGGGTCTGGCCGGTGAGGACTGGGCTAGAAGGGCCGGACATGCCCTGGAGCCCTCCCACAGTTCCTCCCTGGCCCCAATCATGCACTTGTGGGGTCCCTCTGCCTGACCTGCGCCCTCTTACAATCTGGGACCCCTCGGGGGATGTCAGAGAGCCGATTTCAGCGCAGTCCCCACAGGCCAGGCCGAGGACCCCACTGGCTCACAAATCCATGCACCGCGCCTCTAGTGTTATATAATGTTTAGTATGTGTTCACCATTGAGTTCTTTCTCTCCAAATAAAGAATTGTAAGTTAGACATTTATTCCATTTTATTAAATTTCTTTATTAAAGAAACTATTACAAATTAATTTAAATTTGACTATGAAAGATGCAGTGCTTATCTGTGTGAAGGAAAACTGTCTCAGTTTTATATCTGGCAAATTAATATTATAGCTAAAGGTAGTTTAATTATCTATTAATGTGTTCTTTTTTATTATAATACTAGAAGCCCGGTGCACGAAATTCGTGCACGGCGGGGGATTGTCCCTCAGCCCAGCCTGTACCCTCTCCAATCTGGGACTCCTGGAGGGATGTCCGACTGCCCGTTTAGGCCCGATCCTGGTGGGATCGGGCCTAAACGGGCAGTCGGACATCCCTCTCTCAATCCAGGACTGCTGGCTCCCAACTGCTTGCCTGCCTGCCTTCCTGATTGCCCCTAACCACTTCTGCCTGCCAGCCTGATCACCCCCTAACCACTCTGCTGCCAGCCTGGTTGATGCTTAACTGCTCCCCTGCCAGCCTGTTTGCCCCCAACTTCCCTCCTCTGCCAGCCTGGTCACCCCTAACTGCCCTCTCCTGCAGGGTTGATCACCTCCAACTGCCCTCCCTTGCAAGCCTGGTCCCTCTCAACTGCCCTCCCTTGCAGGCCTGGTCCCTCACAACTGCCCTCCCTTGCAGGCCGGGTGCCTCCCAACTGCCCTCCCCTGCTGCCCATCTTGTGGTGGCCATCTTGTGTCCACATGGGGGCAGGATCTTTGACCACATGGGGGCAGCTATATTGTGTGTTGCAGTGATGATCAATCTGCATATTACTCTTTTATTAGATAGGATAGAGGCCTGGTGCACAGGTGGGGGCCAGCTGGTTTGCCCTGAAGGGTGTCACAGATAAGGGTGGGGGTTCCCTTGGGGTGTGGGGCGGCCTGAGCGAGGGGCCTGTGGTGGTTTGCAGGCTGGCCACGCCCCCTGGCGACCCAAGCGGAGGCCCTGGTATCTGGAATTTATTTTCCTTCTACAATTGAAACTTTGTAGCCTGGAGCAGAGCCAAGCCTGGGGCTCCGGCAGCCATTTCTGTGGCAGTTAATTCACCTTCTACAATTGAAACTTTGTAGCCTTAAGCGGGTGAGCCCGGCCAGGGTGTGCTTTAAAGCTTTGCTTCCCCTGTTGCCGCCGGCAACCCTGGCCTGCTCTCTCAAGCTCCATTCTGCCGCCATTTGTTTGAATTTGTTTACCTTCTACTATTGAAACTTTGTAGCTTGAATGGAGGCTTAGGCCTGCAACGGCTATGGAAAGCTTGGCTTCCTCTGTTACCTGGGAAACCTTGCTCTCTGTGGCTGTAGCCATCTTGGATTGGGGTTAATTTGCATACTCGCCCTGATTGGCTGGTGGGCGTGGTTTGGCTGGTGGGCGTGGCTTATGTAGCGGAGTGATGGTTAATATGCATATTACCATTTTATTAGAGGGGACTAGAGGCCCCAGTGCACAAATCATGCACCAGTTGAGTCCCTCGGCCTGGCCTGCAGGATCGGGCTGAAAGCGGCTCTCCAAATCCCCCAAGGGGTCCGGATTGTGAGAGGACATAGGCCAGGCCAAGGGACCCCACCAGTGCACAGTCAGAGCCGGGGAGAGACGCAGGAGAGCTCCAGGCATGTCCGGCCCATCTTGCTCAGTCCCGATTGGCTGGACCCCAGCAGCAAGCTAGCCTACCTAGGTCAGAGCATCTTCCCTCTGGTGGTCAGTGCATGTCATAGCGAGCAGTTGAGTGGTCTTAGCATATTATGCTTTGATTGGTTGAACGGACGACCAGACACTTAGCATATTAGGCTTTTTATATAGGAAGATTATTAGTTACAGTCTCCTTCAAAGATATTCCTTTGAACAGGTATCTATTTTGGTTACAAAATTTCAACTACACATTAGCATTTTCTTAAATTCATGTAAATTACCATTTATTCTCACCACAATCTTCCTATATAATAAAAGGCTAATATGCAAATTGTCCCTTCAACCGGGGGTTCAACCAGGAGTTCAACCAGGGGGTGGGGCCGGCTGGACCCCACCCATGCATGAATTTGTGTACCAGGCCTCTAGTATATAATAAAACCCTAATATGCAAATTGACTGAACGATGGAACGACCTGTCACTATGGCCCACACTGACCACCAGGGGGCAGATGCTCAACACAGGAGTTGCGACTCTGGCTTGCACATTTTGTGGTCAGCCCTGATTCTGACACTTATAACTGTGTGACAAAGCCACTTCTCTCTGCTTCAGTTTTTCTACCCACAAGATGGGGAAAATGGTACTACTGCCTCAGAAGGATCATGTTATGTACTACTTTTTATAATCAGGGCAAATAAATGTAGCTGCCCATACAACAGCAAGATGCCTTTCACCTGTATGAAAAGTATGGTCACTGGTGCATGCAGGGTCCAGGATTGTGAGAGGGATGTCCCAGATTTCGAGAGGGCGCAGGCCAGGCTGAGGGATTCCCTTCCACCCCCTATCCTCAACCCTGCCCCCTCCATGCACAAATTTCATGCACCGGGCCTCTAGTATATTATAATAATTTATTCATCTTTGTATCCTTAATATGGATACAAAGGCACTTAGGTAAACATTTGGTGGCTGGTTATTAGGTACGTGCAGTATGGTATTAGCACAAATGATATGGAGTCAGTAAACTTGGATCAGTATCTAGGCATTTGACTTTGGACATGCTACTTAATTTTTTCTCCTCATCTATAAAATAGCAATAATAGATCATTTATTTACAGAGACTCCCATGAGGATTTATATGTGACATTTTTATGTTAGCACTTAGCAGGATAGTGTCTGGCACATATTAAGTGCTCAGTGAGTAGCATTAATATTCAATAGATGATTAGTCTTATCCATTATGTTGTTTTATTCAGATTTTCAGAAAGCATCACTTTATATTCTTGTTTGAAAGTGATAAAAACCCAGTTCAGTTTAGCTTCAGCTAAAAAAGTTTACTTGATGACTTTATTGGAAAGTTTTTTTCTTCAAATATAACTAAATTGGGGAGTTCTTACCATTTCAGGTGTCCCTTCCCTCTTCCTCTTTTCTTTATTTTCAAACAAGCTAAGATGGCTACTGGGAGCACCTGGCTTATACTTTACACTGTCCTTGTAGCTAGAAGACCAGCAAAAATGAGAATTTCCCCATACCCTTTTGCTCCAGCAAAAGTCTAGAGAGCCTCTGTTGACTCAGCTTGAGTCATATACCCAGCCAGAAGTAATTACTGTGGCCAGAGAGATGAGTGAGTTATTTAGCTTGCCCTAACTCCTTTATCTGTTCTTGGAGCTCCCAGGGGTGGTATCAGCCCCATTCAGAGCATATAGAAAGAAGATGAAAGACATGCTTTTCAAAGTTATGTGTTTTATTGTCACTCTCATGTACTAAACTGAGTAGACACTGCAACTTTGTGATAAGACTAGGTAATTTGAATGCTGGTACTGGTAAACATCCTACAATGCACAGGATCGAACCTCCCCTTACTCCCACCACTAAGAATTTTCAGGCCAATGTCAGCAGTGCCAAGGTTTAGAACCCTGGACTAATTTAATTGGGAATTTAGATGGGCTACTTAGGAAAAGGGCAGGTCATGTTTCAGACTATTCCCATTCAAATTTTCATGTTTGCATGACATAAGTTTTAGAGTAAGTAAATGATTGTTAGGAATTATGAAGCAGTGAATAGCAAAGGACCAGGCAAATTGTTTCTAATGAGCATTCGACAAATTGTTTCTTACGTTACTGAAAACTGAACACATGCACTACTCTTAGTTGATAACAGACATTTTATTGAAGAAACCTATCCAAAAGTAGAGTGTTCCTGTGAAACCTTTTGTATACCAAAATGGCACAAAGCCAAGAAGCAATTACAGTAGTGTGCTCCCCTTATTCGAGAGCAATACACTCCAAGACTACCCCACAGAAAAACCAGTTTTACCAAACCCTATATATACTTTGTTTTTCCTTATATGTATACTGTATACCTCTGATAAAGTTTAAATTTAAATTAGGTACAGTAGGAGATTAACAGCAATAATAATAAAATAGGGCAATAGCTACTGTAATAAAAATTATGAATATGGTCTCAAAATATCTTACTGTATTGTACTTCTTGTGATGATGTGAGTAGGATACAGTGCCTAAGTGATGAAGTAGATAAATTACGCAAAGCTCTTCAAACCATGGTTGATAGTGGATAACTTAAAACCACGGGAGCAAAAATGCTTATAAGGGGAAATTAATTTATATGGAAAAATTTTTGAGCGTTCCCATACCCCAAAAATAACCTACCAAATAACACATAAAACCTAAGATAATATTAACATATAGTAAAATCAGGAATGATATAGGCTCTCTGTTACCTTAAGGACACATCTTGCCAAATGGATGCACAAAATAGAGGTAAATCACAGATATAGACAGTAATAAACCATGGCAGCTTGGTGCTTAAATGATGGGTATAGTACCCAAGGCAGAAATTTGGTGGCGCCACTCAGTCGCACTACAAAAGGCTCTATAAAGGCTCCCTACAAAACAAAGCTGAATGCCATTTCCACTTTTTTTGCCTTTTTTCATAGAAGTGAAAATTGTCTCCAGATATTTTTTGATTACCAAAAAGTTACTAATGTAGATCTTTCATAAAAGTGAAGTTATGTAACTGAAAAAGCTCAGCTAGATGACTTAAAATTCATGTCATTGATCATAGTATGATCTTTCAAGATTGTATCCTTGGCTTCCTGGGACTTCCAGAATGATTCCAGAAGTATCTCCCAGTTTGTGCTGGTTTCATAGGCTTTATGTGGGGGTATCTAACTGGGACAACACTGGGACTCAGGGACCACCCCCCCGCCTTCCTCTTCCTGAGTCAGGTTTCCTTGTAAGGCCTTGTCCACCCCATACCCGTCACTCCAAGAATATAACTAGTCTATAACCTTCACCGAACATGGACTGAGCAGGGAACAGAAATCAATGGCAGTATATTCAAATTCACGATGTCATGGGAGTTTTATTGTATTTACAACTTAGAGTTTCACTAGGATTCTACAGCAGTTTTAAAAAGGCCTGAGATTTGCAAAGGAAAAGTCTCTAGAGACTATCCTTTGAGCTGTATTTTAAATAATATAAATGTTGGGGAACAGAAAGATGGGATATTTAAACTGTGGTGGGTGGAGCAGGTAATGTTCATGAAAACACTTGGCATATTGCCTGGTACATAGAAGACGTTTAGCTCTTAATTTCTTTTTCATAGCAAAAGGAACTTTGACACTGTCAGTTATCCTTTATCTCTTAGAGTAAAAATCTTTCTCCACCTGGTACCTTTCATTGGCATTTAAATGATAATGTCTCATCTCTCTCTAAAAAAACAAACAAAACCAAAGACTTCCTTCCACTATACCTCCTCTTTAGCTACTGCCCTATTCTTCCTCGCAACCAAACTTTACAAGAGTTTTCCACTTTATTTATTCACCATTCATTTATTCCTTAGTTCTCTCAAGAATGACTTCAGCTTCTATCTCTGCACAGAATGTTCTTGAAACATCTCCCTCCCTCCTTGTTAATAAATCCAGCATACCTTTTTTCAGTGTTCAGTCGGGTCTCTTAGCATTTAACCAGTTAATCACTCCTTGAAACATTTTCTTCCCCTAGTGGCTGTGCTACCACGGTTTTGATATTTTATCTTGTGACTATACCTTCTTAATTTTGTCTGTATTTTCATCTTCCTGTCTTTTAGAATTCCACAAGTCTCAGGTTCTCCTTTCCTTTCACTTTTAAAATTTTGATGAGATTCAGGCTTTATTCTTACTATAATGGAAATTTTAATGATGGAACCTAAATGCTTTTTTAAAAATGACTTATTTTTATGAAAGTTATTTATATTCATATATTTTCAAGCATCATAGAAAAATAATTGCCCCAAATCCTACCACCAAGAAATAAGCAGTGTTAGCATTTGGGTGAGCAATTTTTTAGATTCTCCTTTTCAAAACTATTGAACATCCATTAAATCTTAAAATGTGCCAGAATTGTTTTAAATTATTTTAAATCTTTATAACCCTATGTGGTAAGGTTGCGAAGCCCATTTCACAGGTGAGGCAGAGAGAAGGGAAATAATTTGCCTATGGTCATAATAGGTAGTAAGTGGTGGTGGTGCTATCCAAACCAAGAGAGCTTGGAATTTGATAAACTTAAGTAAGACAGAATTTGAAAGAAGATAAAGTGATACTTCTCTGGTTAGATGGCTTACTCACCTAGGTTATGAATATAGTCCAAGATTGAAGTTAGGAAGTGGTAGGACCACAATTTACCTTGCAGTTTTTATCATTTTGGCTCTAAGTAAGAGTTACTTGTTTAATGATACGTTAAACAAACTTTCAAATTTTGACAATTAAAAAATATTATGTTTTATTAATTTAGTATATGAAAATGATGATCAACTCCTGTGGGATCCTGAGTACTTACCGGAAGATAGAGTGATTATATTTCTTAAGGATGCATCTAGAAGAACAGGTGATGAGAAAGGTGTAGAAGCGATTCCTGAAGGATCTCACATAAAAGACAATGAACAGGTACATGAATAAGAAATGTTATAATTTCCTCCAAATCAATTAATCATATGTACATTTTAAATATGCTGTCACATTCAGTGTTGTTATTCTTTCACCAAAATTCCTGTAATGTTTTGAATGGAATCTGAGGTTATGATCAGCATAAGATACCTAGTGTTAACACATATCATGGGAATGATTTCAGCTCAAACAAAAATCTTGATATTTCAGTTTGCCTGTATATGTTTTTTATTAGGCTTTAAAAAAACATATTTTTAATTGATTTCAAAGAGAGCAAAGGAGAGGGAGATAGTAATATTAATGAAAGAAAAGTTCCTTTGGATCTCATCAAGTTGGGAATACTGTGCACATCTAGTATAATGTTATTACATACCAGTGGTTACTGCAAACCATGAAAGTATTATTTATTTTTACCTTTTAAAAAATATATATTTTTACTGACTTTAGAGAGAGAGGGCGAGGGAGAGAGAGACAGAAATATCATCAATGATGAGAGAGAATCATTGATCAGTTGCCTCCTGCATGCCCCCCTTCGGGGATTGAGCCCCAACCCAGGCATGTGCCCTGATCGGGAATTGAACCATGACCTCCTGGTTAATAGGTCAACACTCAACCACTAAACCACACCCAGCCAGGCTTTTTTTTTTTTTTTTTTAACCTTTTTTAATTAGTGTTTTTCTTTTCTGATTTGTTTAAATTAGAATAGGAACCCTAAAGGGCCAAAAAAGAAGGAATCTGTGATCTTTATAAATAAATTTTTTATTTCTAAATTCCTGTGATACTGTGGAAGCCAACTTAGGTTATTTGTTTATCCTATTTTTGAAATATTTAGAGGTAGTTAATTATCAGGATTGGGGTTAAGTTTGTTTCTCCGTAGTACTCCATTCACTGGAATTATTTGTCCTCCAGAAAGGATGAAAACACTGGATTTTGGAAAAGCCTTTACTTCCTTAAGAAATTGTAGCTTACATTGAAACCCTTTATTTTTCTAGGCATTATATGAATTGGTTAAATGCAATTTTGACACAGAAGAAGCATTGAGAAGATTAAGATTTAATGTAAAAGCAGCTAGAGGTAAGCATAAATACTAAGTTTGTTTTTATGATGTAGCAGAAATTTAAAACTTAAGCTCTTAGGTCTACCTAGCTATATTCTTTTAATAATACTGATCTTTCTGAATTTAGTAAAGATCTGTTGAATAACTTGTTAAATAACTTGTATATAGCAGTAAGAGTTTTACAGGGGCAGGCAAAGTAGATTTACAGTTCCTATAGAAAAAGACATGCAGGTTATGATTATGTTATAACAATACAGGAATAATCTTTTGCGTACTCACAACCGTAAGCCTACTTTTTTTTTCTTTAATCTTCATTGTTGAGAATATTACATAGGTCCTCCTTTTTCCCCCATTAACCTCTTCCACCCTGCTCCCATCCTCCCCCCACCCCCCTGTAAGCCTACTTTTTTGCCACCCTGTACAAGGCATTATGGGAAATGGTTTTAAGGTTGTCTCTTCTTTAGAGAAAATAAAACCATTTAAGTAAAACTACTTACTGCTTTTGAATTTCAGCACATTTTTATAAACATTTTCTTATTTGATCTTGGTAACAGCCCTAAGTTCTAAGTTACGTGACACATGTTACCTTCACTTCAAAATTGATAAGACTGAAGTCTCTGAACGGAAGTAATTTAGATGAGGCAATCATTATTCATAAATAGTCATAAGTAAAGTCTGGGTTTGGGTTTTTTTGTGTGTGTGTTTCTCTCTCAACTCTTTATATATTATTATATAACAAGTGAAAGATTCGTTCAACATAAATTGGAAGGTCTAAGTACTAAGAACATAACTATAAACAAAGTCTTTGCCCTCATGGTGCTTAGAGATAGTAGGGAAACTGGAAAATAGTTATACATTCTTAAAGGAGAACTAAAGGGTGCATTTCAAACTTATTGCAGTGGAACTTAATGTAGTTGAGGGAAAGGGTGTGGCTGTTAGGGAAAGCTTCTAGAACAAAGTGATATTTTTGTTGGGATGTAGGAGGCAGGAAATAATTCCAGGCAAAAGGAACAGTGCGCACAGAGTCTAAAGAAAGAACATAAATTTAAAGAATTGAAAGGTGGCTAATATAGTTGGGTCATAAGTAATAAAGGAGAAAGTAGCTCAAGATGAGGTTGGAGACATAGGGTATCATCCAAAATTTTATTAGTAAGGCGTTTTTGTCACTTGGTCATTTGCAGCCATAAGTAATAGAGCTTAGGGGTAAAATACTTCCTCAATTGTGACCAGAAAGTTATATTTTAATTTGCAGTTTTGTTATATACAACATTTGGGGAACATTCCTTAATAGTTGTTTTCCTCCCATTTTGTCAGAGGAATTGTCTGTTTGGACAGAAGAAGAGTGTAGAAATTTTGAACAAGGGCTGAAGGCCTATGGAAAGGATTTTCATTTGATTCAGGCTAATAAAGTAAGTGACATGTTCTCTATTTTATAAAAAGAAATTAGTTAATAATCCAATTTATCTTATGTCTTTATTATTTTCTAATGTTAAAAGTTATACAATGAGTCCTAACCGGTTTGGCTCAGTGGATAGAGCGTCGGCCTGTGGACTGAAAGGTCCCAGGTTCGATTCCGGTCAAGGGCATGTACCTTGGTTGCAGCAACATCCCCAGTAAGAGGTGTGCAGAAGGCAGCTGATCGGTGTTTCTCTATCATCGATGTTTCTAACTCTCAATCCCTCTCCCTTCCTCTCTATAAAAAATCAATAACATATTTTTTTTTAAAGTTATACAATGAAATTTTAATATATCGGTATTTAGAGAATTATTATAATAAACATGCCTAGACTTCCTGGCAGATATTTGCCAAGGGACTTTTCAATGCATGATGTTAGAAGCCTTTATATTGCACTCATTTGCAAATATGTTCACCAACTTCTGGGTGGGATGTTTGTGTACTGTAATTATTTAAAGCTATTTTCCACAACCTGTGACAAATTTCTTTTAGGAGGGTCTTCAAATAATTTTGAAACTTTAAAGCATTTTTAACCTGACATTATTTACATTTTAAATATTTACACTTGCTTAAGTCCTGAGTGGTCAAAAATCAGATACTTTATTTAACACCGGAGGCCTGGTGCATGAAATTCGTGCATGGGGGCGGGGGGTGTCCCTCAGCCCAGCCTGCACCCTCTCCAATCTGGGATCCCTCTCACAATCCAGGACTGCTGGCTCCCAACTGCTCGCCTGCCTGCCTTCCTGATTGCCCCTAACCGCTTCTGCCTGCCAGCCTGATCACCCCCTAACCACTCCCAGGCCAGTCTGATTGATGTCTAACTGCTCCCCTGCCAGCCTGTTTGCCCCCAACTTCTCTCCTCTGCTGGACAGGTCACCCCTAACTGCCCTCCCCTGCAGGCTTGATCACCTCCAACTGCCCTCCCTTGTAGGCCTGGTCCCTCTCAACTGCCCTCTGTTGCAGACCTGGTGCCTCCCAACTGCCCTCCCCTGCTGGCCATCTTGTGGTGGCCATCTTGTGTCCACATGGGGGCAGGATCTTTGACCACATGGGGGCATCCATATTGTGTGTTGGAGTGATGGTCAATCTGCATATTACTCTTTTATTAGATAGAATAGAGGCCTGGTGCACGGGTGGGGGCCAGCTGATTTGCCCTGAAGGGTGTCCCGGATCAGGGTGAGGGTTCCCTTGGGGCGTGGGGCGGCCTGAGCGAGGGGCCTGTGGTGGTTTGCAGGCCAGCCATGCCCCCTGATGACCCAAGAGGAGGCCCTGGTATCTGGAATTTATTTACCTTCTACAATGGAAACTTTGTAGCCTGGAGCGGAGCCAAGCCTCCTGCTCGCTCTGTGGCCGGCAGCCATTTCTGTTGGGGTTTGTGTATCTTCTATAATTGGAACTTTTTAGCCTTAAGTGGAGGCCTGGGCCAGCCATTGTGTGCGGAAAACTTTGCTTCTTCCATTGCCGGGGGCAACCCTAGCCTCCTGCTCTTTCCAGCTCCGTGGCTGCCGCCATTTCTGTTTGGATTTGTTTACCTTCTATAATTGAAACTTTGTAGCTTGAGTGGAGGCTTAGGCCGGCAAGGGCAGGCGGAAAGCTTGGCTTCCTCCATTGCCTGGGAAACCCAAGCCTCCCTCCTGCTCTCTGTGGCTGTAGCCATCTTGGTTGGGTTTATTTGCATGCTCACTCTGATTGGCTGGTGGGCGTGGCTTGTGGGTGTAGCAGAGTGATGGTTAATTTGCATATTACTCGTTTATTAGGTAGGATGGTTTTAATTAGGATAAATATATTTTTATTGATTTCAGAGAGTAAGGGAGAGGGAGAGAAAAAAAAATCAATGATGAGAGAGAATCATTGATTGGCTGCCTCCTGCATGCCCCTCCACAGGATTGAGCCTGCAACCCAAGCATGCGCCCTGACCAGGAATTAAACCGTAACCTACTGGTTCATAGGTCGACAATTTTATTTAACATGATCATTCCATATTGGTAATATCAATCACACAGTGTCAGTGTATCCCCAAAAGAACTTCACTATTACTTGCAGATTTATTTTTAGGTTTAATTCTCTTGCAGCTGAAATCAGGTAAGATTCTTAATAGTAATTACACAATTATATAGACTGGGAAAATGTGGGGAATTGGAACAGGCAAAATTAAACACTGAGAGTTTAAATGTAGGAAATTAAGTAATTTCCGGGTTTAAAAATATTACACTTTTAGCAAATACAAGTGACAGAGAACTTGGCTTTACATGTTTCCTTAAAGATAGTAGCTAAGTCTTGTGTGGTGGCTTGCTAGGATGATGTTGAAGTATCTGGGAGTAAGTCTTAGGCTCTAAATAGTCTGTTACCACATTCTACTTATATTCCTCTGGATGTGATTGGATAGTGTCAGCTCGATTTGTTTTAACACACATTTAGCAGTATTTTATGTTTCATAGATAAAATATTGCTTACAAATCCTATGGGTTCATTTTTCTTAATTTTGCTCTTGATTATCTTGCATCTTGGTATATGACATCAGACATAACTAATAGAAAAAATTTGAGTCTTAGCATTGTTTTAGAAAATATATCTATACTCCTTAATGTTGTATCCACATATATGACATCCAATATAATGAATAACACTATGAAAGGAATGCATTATGCTAATGACTGCTCATGTATGGTTCTGAATGTAAAACAAATACAGTTTCATGTTTAAGGGACATTTTGGATAACAGTTTTCCTGCATTGCTGCTTGAATTTAAACATTTTTGATCAAACCTTGTTGGATTATCTATGGAAGAGACCCCTAGAATGATAGGCTGGTATAACTAGAAGCAACAACATACCCCCAGAAATCCCCCCCCCCCTTTTTTTTTTTTAAAGGAATACAAACTTATTAGGTGATTTGAAACCACTATCCAAAAATGCCTTAACATAATCCTATCTATTAAAGTGGGAATATGCTAATTGACCCTTATGCCATTGCAAAGATGGCAGCACCCACAGCCAGTAAGGAGGGAATATGCTAATTGACTGTCTCGCCCTCAAAGATGGCAGCGCCCACAGCCAATAAGAAGGGAATATGCTAATTGATTGCCATGCCCTCAAAGATGGTGGTGCCCACAGCCAATAAGGATGGAATATGCTAATTGACTGTCACACCCTCAAAGATGGTGACACCCACAGCCACAAGATGGTGGCGCCCAGTCCCTTCAGCCCCGCTGGGATGGCAGGCACGTGGCAAAGACGGGCCTGACCGCTCTGCGTGCCTGCCTCCTGAGTCCCCCAGTCCCCTTAGCCCCTTGGCTCCCCAGCGGCCCGGGCCGGCCCGATGTGCAGGCAAGCCTCGGATGTCGGCTACCCAGACTCCCAGTACCGGCCCAAGGCGCAGGCAAGCCTTGTGTGGCAGCTGCCCAGCTGCCCAGGGCTGCCTGAGGCACAGGTAACCAGGGCCAGCCGAAGCTTGCGCTGCCGGCAGTGGCAGCAGCAGAGGTGTGATGGGGCATCGCCTTCCCCTGATCACTGGGTTGCCTCCTGCCCCTGATGGCTCCCATACTGTGAGAGGGGGCAGGCCGGGCTGAGGGACCCCCTGCCCCCCCACCCCCATCCAGTGCATGAATTTTCCTGCACCGGGCCTCAATATTGACTATAAACCTGGATTTGTTTATAAACATTTGGGATGATGATATTTCACTGTTACAGAAGTCAACTGGTCTATACCTAATATACTAGTTGTTCGAGTCAACAGAGGGAAGACAGTATTCTTTACCACATTAAGTGCCCTGTCAGTCACCAGTGACTGACACTATTCTTTCTGTCCAGAAGACAAAACAGGCTGGGCGCTTAACGTGTTAAGAGGGAGAAGTATGGTCCAGTGAAAACATTAAGACTTTGTTTTTACACCTGGAATTGAAGTTTGATATTAATCATAAGATCTATTATGCAGGTTTATTTTATTGAGGATTTTTCATAATGTTAAATTCACATGCCCCAAAATATCTTCAATTTTTACTCTCAAAAGTACAATTGACTTGGCTTAGATCTATCGAGAAATAAGATTCTAAAGGAGGCAAAAAGAGCTTGAAAGATTTTTTTTTTTTTTGAGCCCTAATAGCTTTCAGCCTTCAAGTGACATAGGCCAAAGTTGTAAAGTGCAAGCCGAGGGGAAGAAAGAAAAATGTATGTCAGGTAATGAAATAAGTGAATAATCTAATTTACCTTAGGGTGCAATCAATCCCACAAGATACCTCCTTCAAGATAGAAATATGTGGGTTAAAGTAAGATTGTCTTGCATCCCAAGTACTCATGCAGGTACCTTTTTTTCATTTTAAATTTGTACATATACCTTTTTTTCATTTTCAACCCTTTTAAGTAGCAAAACGGAATTTTGTCAACATCATTTGTCACCCCATAGGTGAACATTTGTGAAGTAAACCCATTCAACTACACAAATAGGTACAGCACAGTAATCACAGGAGTAACTTAGTAAACAAAGCATTAGCATTATAATAGCTTTTAACTCACTGCAGACGATTCTCAGGCTTTTTATAAAATAATTAAGTTTGGATCACTGTAAAACAAATACTTGTTTCTTACAGGTTCGAACAAGGTCAGTTGGTGAATGTGTAGCATTCTATTATATGTGGAAAAAATCTGAACGTTATGATTTCTTTGCTCAGCAAACGCGATTTGGAAAAAAGAAATACAATCTTCATCCTGGTGTAACGTGAGTATCTTTTCTTTCGTGTCATGTGTTTTTACTAAGCTTTTCTATTTGCTTTGTTGGGGTGCGAGTTGTGTGGTTTTTTTTAATTTATTAACTTTAGAGAGAGAGAAACATCAATTTGTTGTTTATTTATGCATTCATTGATTGATTCTTATATATGCCCCTGACTGGGGATTGAACCCGAAACCTTGGCATATTGGGACTATGCTCTAAGCAACTGAGCTAACTAGCCAGGGTTTTACTAAGCTTTCCTAAATTTTTCTTGAGGAAATTGTAATTGTTTAATAATACTTCAGTTTCAATTTATCCATTATTGACATATCTGTGGGACATTTGGACTTTTCAGTGTCTTAGAAAACATTGCAAACTACAGTTCATATTATTTGAGCCAACAAATATATCAAAGCAAATGTTAGAGTGTATGTTTTCAGTAGGATTCCTTAGAGTAGTGGATCAGAACAGCTATGAAAGCATATTTTTGTTTAATTCTATTTCATTCAGTATAAGCATTTATAGTTTTAATCTAATAACTCGGTGAGAGCAGTAAGAATAGAAAAGAGAGACTTATCTTTTCTAAAAAACTACAGGGTCATATGCCTAGTATAGGCACTTTAAAGAGGAAAGGAAATCAATATTTTTTCTTGTCTAATCTATTTTTTTAAAACACATTTTTATTGATTTTTTACAGAGAGGAAGGGGGAGGGATAGAGAGTTAGAAACATCGATCAGCTGCCTCTTGCACACCCTCTACTGGGGATATGCCCGCAACCAAGGTACATGCCCTTGACCGGAATCGAACCTGGGACCCTTCAGTCCGAAGGCCAATGCTCTATCCACTGAGCCAAACCGGTTGGGCTTGTCTAATCTATTTTACATCCAGGGAACCAAAACTCATTATGCAAAATGCCTTGTATGTCTAATCCAGTCCCCATGCACCCAGTTCTCTTAGCCCTCAGTCAGTCTAGTTCTGGAATGAAGCACTGTTTCCATTGCCACTAGTGATTTGTTATTTAAGTACATAGAGCAGTGACATTCAACCTTTTTCATCTCATGGCACATAGAAACTAACTAGAGGCCCAGTTCACAAATTTGTGCACGGGTGGGGTCTGGCTGGCCCGCCCCGATGGGGGCCGATCAGGCTGGTGAGTGGGAGGGACTGAGGGCGGTTGGCCAGCCGGCCCTGCCCCTGATCAGAGTGGTGGAGCCAGGCCAGCCCCACCCCTGATTGGGGTGTAGGAGGCCTATTGGGGGCTGGGGGTAGGACAGCCGCAGTGCACGTCATAGCAACCGGTTGTTCTGGTTGATTGGCTTTTATGTATAAGATTACTGAAAATTTGCTGATCTAACAAAAAAATTGGGTATAATTTTGATTCATTCATACCAACGGCTTTTGTTGTGTTGGCTGTTGTCATTTTTTAATTTGACAGTCTAAGGCAGTGGTTCTCAACCTTTCTAATGCCGCGACCCTTTAATACAGTTCCTCATGTTGTGGTGACCCCCAACCATAAAATTATTTTCGTTGCTACTTCATAACTGTAATTTTGCTACTGTTATGAATCGTAATGTAAATATCTGTGTTTTCCGATGGTCTTAGGCTCTACAGCAGCAGTTCTCAACCTGTAAATATCAGTTATGAAGTAGCAACGAAAATAATTTTATGGTTGGGGGTCACCACAACATGAGGAACTGTATTAAAGGGTCGCGGCATTAGAAAGGTTGAGAACCACTGCTCTAAGGGAAAAGAGGTCCGTGCTCCTGACTCAATAGTTAGGTATTACATGTTTTAAAATTCTTGCGGCACACTAGTTGAAAATGGCTGACATAGAGTATAGAGCCTATCCTCTCACATGAGTTGCTCTAAAATGTTAATTGTTACAGTGGACTTAACTTGATCGTACTATACCTGATTATTCCCTAATGTGTATGGAATAAGAATAATGTAAAATGTGACTTCATTTGGTCAGTCTTCACTATTAAAGTTCTTAAGCTAGCCAAATAACTGCCTTTGAAAGATGTGCTTGTATACATATTTCGGAGTAATGTTTCTTCATAGGTCTCTCTGCTGGTCATTTTGCTGAAGGATCAAACACTCTAAAGTCAAAAGCAAAATCATCTAAAAGCAAATAAATGGTTATGATTGCCCTTGCAAACCATGGGTACATCGTACTCTGTGCCTCATCCCCCGTTGCTTAAAGCTCATGATAGCTAGAGTGGAATTTCATAACAGTATTCCAAATTTTGTCTAATTGTTTAATGTTAATACATTTATAAGTTTTTTTCTGGATTATATAATGAATTGGTATTGTTGAAGCATAATGTAGAACTAGATATAACTGTCTAATTTACAGAATATACCATTTTAGTCACAATTTTCAAGCTATTCTGTAGGTAAAGCAGTAGTAACATAATTCTTTTTTTTCACCCATTTCAGAAATAATATTCACACATGAACTACAGGCATTCTGTCATCATCAGCATAAGAACATAAGAATTGCCATGCTGGGTCAGACCCATGGTTCATCCAGTTTTCTTTTCCAGAGAGCATCACCAAGGGCGGTGCTGTGGGCTGGCTTTGTTGGTCCTCTGTGTTATCAAGCTTCACAGGTTAGATAGGGATGTGCTTCCAAACATTTTAGTTTCTCTAATAATTTCTCCATAGCTTCTGTAAACGTTTTGAAGATACCTATGTCTATAGCCTTGTTTCCTGTTAAGGTTAAGTTATTCTGAAGGTGGAATAGCCACAGTTAAGGGTAATCCCACATTTTCTCTTTCCTTGGGCTTCAAAAGTTAATAGTGGTCCTCTGGTGTAATGGTATGTAGTGAACAAATGTGCTTGCCCCACTAGGCAAGGTTTTATAGTCTTTGATTATGTTCCCTTTGGGTCTTTCCTAAAGTTTTATATTTTTTTTTTAGCTGAACTGTAATTTTAGACCAGACTGTACATTATTTTCCAGATGAGGAGAAATTGTGGTTTTCTGTAAGCATGGAGATATTTTTCCAGTTTGCTTCCAAACTTATTTTTCCAGTTTGCTTTTTGTTATTAGTTGCACACAACATTAAGTTAATGCCTTTAGCCAAAATTGCATTTTTCATCTTTATTTTTAGTCAAAATCATAGACTACATTTTCCTGAAAGTTATTTATTTTTCTGTTGCATTGTTATCTGGCATTTGTTCACCAGAATGAACTACATTCTTTGCCTATAAATAGCCTTTGAAAGATTCTGATACAGATTCTGTCTTCACTACCTGGAAGAATTGGTAGCCATATGCAAATTGAAGATTTGGCTGTAACCACCTTGCATTTAATTTCTTCTTTTTTTTTTTAAGTAAAAATTGCCCTGGCTGGTTTGTCTCAGTAGATAGAGCTTTGGCCTGTGGACTGAAGGGTCCCAAGTTCAATTCTGGTCAAGGGCACATGCCCAAGTTGTGGGCTCCATCCCCAGTAGAGGGCGTGCAGGAGGCAGCCTATCAATGATTCTCTCTCATCTTTGATGTTTCTCTCTCTCTCCTTTCTTCTCTGAAGCCGATCCTATATAATAAAAGCCTAATATGTTAAGTGTCCAGTCATCTGGTTGTCCGTTCAACCAATCAAAGAATAATATACTAATGATATGCTAAGGCTGCTCAACCGCTCGCTATGACGTGCACTGACCACCAGGGGGCAGACAGTCAACCAGTCACTATGATGTGCACTGACCACCAGGGGGCAGTCGACCAGTCGCTATGATGTGCACTGACCACCAGGGGGCAGATGCTCCGATGGTAGGTTAGCTTGCTGCTGGGATCTGGCAGATCAAGACTGAGGGAGAAGGGCCAGACATGCCCTGGAGCCCTCCTGCAGTCCCTCCCTGGCTGGCCAGCCTCCTGCATCCCGCCCCAGTCCCAATCGTGCAAGGTGGGGTCCCTCAGCCTGGCCTGCACCCTTTTGCAATCTGGGACCCCTTGGGGGATGTCGGAGAGCCGGTTGCAGCCCGATCCCACAGGCCAGGCCGAGGGACCCCCGCAGTACACGAATTCATGCACTGAGCCTCTAATAAAAATATATTTTTTTAAAAAAGTAAAAATTAACTCAGCTAATTTTGGTTATCTGAATGCTGTTCCACTCTCCTGGGTAGTCTACTTGACTCCTCTTCTTCCTTAAGCATTCTGAATGCCATTAATCCTACCTATCCTACCTAATAAAAGAGTAATATGCAAATTAACCACCACTCTGCTACATGCACAAGCCACGCCCACCAGCCAATCAGAGCGAGTATGCAAATAAACCCAACCAAGATGGCTACAGCCGCAGAGAGCAGGAGGGAGGCTTGGGTTTCCCAGGCAATGGAGGAAGCCAAGCTTTCCGCCTGCCCTTGCCGGCCTAAGCCTCCACTCAAGGTTACAAAGTTTCAATTATAGAAGGTAAACAAATCCAAACAGAAATGGCAGCAGCCACTGAGCTGGAAAGAGCAGGAGGCTAGGGTTGCCCCCTGCTTTCTGCACACCCTGGCCGGCCCAGGCCTCCGCGTAAGGCTACAAAGTTTCAATTATAGAAGATATACACAAACCCCAACAGAATCAGCTGCCGGCTAGGGAGCGAGCAGGAGGCTTGGCTCCACTCCAGGCTACAAAGTTTCAATTGTAGAAGGTAAATAAATTCCAGATACCAGGGCCTCCTCTTGGGTCATCAGGGGGCATGGCTGGCCTGCAAACCACCACAGGCCCCTCGCTCAGGTCGCCCCACGCCCTAAGGGAACCCTCACCCTGATCCGGGACACCCTCCAGGGCAAATCAGCTGGCCCCCACCCATTCACCAGGCCTCTATCCTATCTAATAAAAGAGTAATATGCAGATTGACCATCACTCCAACACACAATATAGCTGCCCCCAAGTGGTCAAAGATCCTGCCCCCATGTGGACACAAGATGGCCACCACAAGATGGCCAGCAGGGGAGGGCAGTTAGGGGTGACCAGGCCAGCAGAGGAGGGAAGTTGGGGGCAAACAGGCTGGCAGGGGAGCAGTTAGACATCAATCAGGCTGGCATTGGAGTGGTTAGGGGGTGATCAGGCTGGCAGGCAGAAGCAGTTAGGGGAAATCAGGAAGGCAGGCAGGCAAGCAGTTGGGAGCCAGCAGTCCTGGATTGTGAATGTCCGACTGCCCGTTTAGGCCCGATCCCACTGGGATCGGGCCTAAACGGGCAGTCGGACATCCCTCGAGGGGTCCTAGATTGGAGAGGGTGTAGGCTGAGCTGAGGGACACACACATACCCGGTCCCCGTGTACAAATTTCGTGCACCGGGCCTCTAGTTATTAAATAATAATAGTTCTTTCACAATATCATTGATGTATTCAGAAATTTAAAGTAACTTTGATATCTAGTCAATTCTAGTTTCCTTTGCTTGGGTTTTAGCCTCCTCCATTATCCATTCCCACCATACCAAATTTATTTCCAGCAATTCCTCATCATGCATCTTCTGTTCCTATTAGCCTTAGCTTCTGAATTTCCTGTAGCATTCATCATGCTCATTTCTGTTTCTCTGTGCTTCAACTCTGTTACATAATTGTTCTGCAGTTAAGATAAATGGCATGAAGCCAAAAGGTCATAAAGACCATTAAATTTAACGCCTTTCATTTATAGATGAGGTAAATAGCCCTAGAATGTTAAATTGATTAGCTTGTTATCTTGTATGTTTCTCTGATATGTGTTAATTTTGTACCTCAGATTGTTTGAAGCTTCTTGAGCTCAGGTACCACATCCCTATATTTATTATATCCCATAACCCAAGGGACAATGTGATCATGAAGCTTGAGATTAAAGCTATCGTTGATTGTCTTTTTATGGACTTTTAACACAGACTTTGAGCCTTTCCACTGTTTTCTTGTCCACATTTTTATCCACATTCTTTGTCCTGCTCACAAAATTCTAAAACATTTGACTGAATATTTCCATTATACTTATTCTGAGGGAATTTTAAAATATGTATTTTTGTTTTTATTAAGCTTCTACGCTGTGTCATGTACAACTTAGGCACCAAAAGTGAGTGGTAAACAAAACAGACCAAAGTCTCTGCCTTCAGGGAGTTTTTCCAGTGCCGGTGTTGGCAGACTTTTCCTGTATGTGTTTTACACAGCAGCCCTATGTGGTGGCTACGTCATGTACGATTACATGCCTTTTCAGATCAGAGCACTATACCTCAGAGAGACAGTAAGCCCAGGTCTAACCCAAACCAATGTCATAGACACAACTCTCTTTCATGCCATAACATTCAGGAATGACTTGGGGAGGAAGTGAACTCGCATTTAATGACATAGTGGCAGATAAAGCCAGTAGATAAGCCCAGAAATTTAGTGAGCTTAATAGCTCATATCTAGCAGAAAGGTAATATAGAAGGTATCCAGGAAGATTTAGGGAGGTGATTCATTGTTAGGACCTAATTTGTCTTTTAGATGTTGCCATAGTTATCAAATAGACTTTAGGGGCTTTAAAATTCCATTGTGTTTGCTCAGAAACTCTTCTATACTCCTGGTTGACATCATCCCTATCCATTTTTAGATCCTCTGGTTTTAGTTGGACCACTCTGAGCACTTGCCTACAATTTTAAAAGTCTTAAAACTGCCTATAGGTCTCTAAAATTAGCTAGTTTAAGGCTCTTACGCATTTTTCCTACAAACTTGTAACCAAAAGAAGCTTTCCATTTACACGTTCAGATACTGGTGTGATAGATAAGGGACTAGAATGAATGTACTAGTAAGTGAAAATTAGGATATATTTGTAAATAGAGCCTTCTCAATTTAACCTCACTTAATTTTAATTTTCAGCTTTTATAATATAAGAAAATAATTACTTTATTATCTTACTTAATTTTAAGGGATTACATGGATCGTCTTCTGGATGAAAGTGAAAGTGCTGCCTCCAGTCGAGCACCATCCCCTCCCCCAACTGCCTCAAACAGTAGTAACAGCCAGTCTGAGAAAGAAGATGGCACTATAAGCAATAGTAATCAAAATGGTAAGCAACCAAAGAAACACTTCTGTTTCTTTCTGTAGCCTGGAATGTTCAGTTTTGGTTTCTATTAAACTTCAATGCAGAAGTTAAATTAATAATTGTAAACATCAGATGAAACATGATATCAGCATACATACATACATACATACATACGTACATACTAACAATACACAGAATACAAGTTAATTGGAAAGACTTCCCATTGATATCACTATAAAGTAAGTTTAATAAACTATACTCTCAACAGTGACCATTTCTTTTAAGAAATTTATTCTTTTTGAGTAGCATCTATTTTCTTATCTGGTTAGGATGTCTGAATATAAATATTCTTGTTAATTTTTAGACCAAAACTCCAGCCATTTCACATCAGAAATACACATATTTTTAAAATATTTTGAGAGCTTATAACCATACTGATAAAAAGTGATAGCTAACAAAGACACCATCTTGAATATTTTTCTCTTTGATAGCATAATAACCTTGAAGGATAGGAAAAGATCAAAGAGAAACATTCCTATTTCTATTTCCATGAAAAAAAGAAGCAAAAGGCATACCAGTATGATTGAAGTTCAGATAATGTTCTTGTTTAAAATATACAGTGGACCAAAGATCATTGTGCTGATCAGTAACACCTAGTCAGAGAACTATTTTGACTTCTAATTTAATAAAAATGATCTTCCAAGTAAGACAGTAGCCAGGCAGAAAGTAATAAGTCCCTTACTCCTCTTTAGAAAGAAACGGGTACATTAGAGATAAGTTCTGCCCACTTACATTCTGATGTAGCAGCCTTAGGGAGGGCCAGTGCAGAGCTAGCTAAACTCATGACAGAAACTAGAAGAGAAATGCTGAGAAAAACTTGACCCTTGTTCTAACCTTTGGTCTGACCCTGGCACTGCTGTAGTGAATATACTGCACATGCTTATTTGATTATCCCTCTCTGTTTCCTCACTGCTTCCCTTCTAAGAGCAAGCCAAGCCAACAAAAAGTAGGGCCCAACAACCAATTTCCTGGTCCAAAAAGTTTAACTGACATGACATCTAATGCTTGCACATCCACCCTGAAATACAATAAAAAGCTGAAATTCTGACCTTGGGACTAGAGGTAGAAACTCAGTTGGTACTACTTTGTCTTTTCCTACTTGCTCATAATACCAAATAAATAATTTCCTTTTCTTGATCTTTTTTAAGCATTTGATGAGAACATGCAGGTCGAGTAGGAGAGTTTCATGATTTTCCTATAAATTACTCAGTAGCCCAGAAGCCATTCACATTGAATACCTAAAGCTCAAGTTTCTCAGGTTTTTCAAGGAAAGGAAGGAACTTTCTAACCCAGTTTTATTTATTTGTAAGGGACTTTACCAGTGTCTTGAAACCTTACAGTTATTTTTGACCTATCACAATGTTACCAACTCTTTCAGCTTACTACAACAAAATCATGACACATAATCCCGTGATTCATGATTGGGTGTACTTGTGAGTTGGGGAAAATAGGATATTTGCTTTGACCAAAATGTAATATTTGAGTCTTATCTTTTATACTGAATATTTTAATTAAATTTTAATTATCTTTAGTGGCACATTTTATATTTTTACATTAAGGATTCCCACAATTTCTACTTCTTATTGCAGATAACTTGAACATGACCTTTTTACTATTAACTTGTTTTCATTAGAATAATTGTGTTCTTTTCTCACCTATTATGGAGGAATTTATTGACTTTTAGCATTTTCAAGTGTATGCTTAGACAATGAAAGCATTAATTTTCAATATGACAGATTACAGGAATATCCATAGATTTACATTAAGAATTAAAAAGTCACATCATCGTAATTTTATGTGGCAGTATAAAGCTCAAGCTTCTAAAAAAGAATATAATATTTTACATGGTTTTAGAAAGGTTTGTTAAATCTGAATAATTTATGCATATCTTTGCTTAAAATTCAGCTTTTTTTGACTACTGGACCCAGTGCTTATTTTGTCACATAATATCAACCTGCTCTTGATATACGCCAAATTCTGTTCTTAATTCTTTATACTTACTAACTTATTTAATCTTCACAACAACTGTGTAAGGTAGGCTATCGTAAGTTATCCTCATTGTATATGTGATAAAACTGATGTTCAGAGAATATAAATAACTTGCCTAAAGTCGTATCGCTACTAGGCAAATAAACATAGTCCAAATTCAGACCATAACACAGATTTGATACCTCACTTCCTTGATGAAAAGCAATCTTATAACAGTTTAATATTAGCAGTTTGTTTCTTCCAACTTAGGGGTGTCATCTAATGGACCAGGTGAATTATTAAACAAAGAAGAAGTAAAAGTTGAAGGGTTACACGTTAATGGACCAACAGGTGGAAATAAGAAACCACTTCATGCAGATATGGATAGTAATGGTTATGAAACAGATAATCTTACCACTGACCCCAAACTTGCCCATATTGATGAAAAAAGTGAGAGACCTGCCAAAAGGCGAAGGGTAAACAGCAATGGAAAAGAAAGTCCAGGTTCTTCTGAATTTTTCCAAGAAACAATCTCACATGGGAAATTTGAAGAACTTGAAAACACAGATGACTGAATTTTAGACTTATTTTACTTTGTTTGGAGTAAATCCTGGTGTGATTAAAATTTTCAGGGTTGATGGGTTACCTTAAAAACTTGATTTCCTTGAAGTAATTGGTTAAAATTTGAAAACTGAATTGAGTCCTAACTTTAGTAAATACGATTTCATAATTCTGCCTTTTGCAGAACTTTTATTTTAAAACTATAAAGACCCTTTTAAGGATATAACAAATAGTTTAGTAAATTTGAAATAAAGATATATCTGTACCTTCTCATTGGATGTATTAATCCTAAAGTTTTACTATAAGGTACTTTTTGCTTAATTTTTATGGCAGAGAAGAAAAAACAAATTTTCTGCTTAACACCAAATTTTTTTAGTTTATTGAAATCTTTCAGACATTTTTCTCTATATACAAGTTGAGTATCGTTATTAAGGAAACCCTTATGAATCCTGAAAGTTATGCTAGCATGATTTTTTTATATATAGAAGTTTAAAAATAAACCAAGTCAGGTTTGTATATGTAAAATTGTTGACATCAATGATGTCTTTCCATATTCTTATCTGGGCTTAAGAAATACATTCTGTATTTTTCCAGATTCTTTGTAGCCTTTGAAAGATTTTTACAGTACATATGTCTTGACTGAGCTGTTCTTTCTTAATACAAAAGCTTGTATAATTTTCTTAACTTGTACAGTTGGTAAACTTTTATGAGAGGAATTGATATCTGAGTCTGTCAGCTTTCATTTTATTTTGCCTATGGTTTTTCTAATGAATTTTTAAGTGTTTTGTGTAGTAACTGAGTCATGTTTCTTATCCAGGTGGTAAAAGCATTCATGAAGGATTGTGAACATTTTTTTTTCAATTTTTTACTTATGGACAAATAGTGTGATAATTCTGAAATTAAGCATGATACTTAGATTTCATAGTTTGTATTTGCTATAATTTTCAAAATTATTTTTGAAGCAAGACAAACATTTAATGTTGGCTTAAATGCTTAAATGTATCATGCTGACCAGAATCCTGTTCAGTTATTTTTATATGCATTATGAAATTTCCCATTTTTGCATTAAATGAACTGGGGGAAAAGGTCAAGTGATATTTAGATAATTGGCACACACAAAGAATTGGCAGGCAGCAATATTGATTTTTAAAAAGAAAAAGTGAAGTTAGAAAAGTTTTTGGACTTTTCCAGTTAAAATCTAGTTTTTCAGATTCGATAGTATATTTCCAAAATGAAAATAAGTTATACAGTAACTATTGTTCTATGATTACAGATAGGATCATCCATTTGCATAGCCTTGCAAGAGTGCCATTTTATTTTTAGTGCAAAATTCTTGTTGAAAAATGTAGTTTTATACAGCTGATAGACCAACCTATATCCAAACTTTTATAAAAGATTGTTATCTATTGTTTTTATCACACAGGCATACCCCAAATGCTTCTACCAATTCATTTCCAGCTATCAGTTCAAGAGCTGATGCCTTTTTAAATAAATCTTCTGTGATTTTGTTTTTAATGGCTCAACTGTCCAATGCAATCGAGTAGAGGTTTGCACTGAGATATTATGGTTTAGGCCTTACTCCATGAAGTATTACTGTTAACATTTGTTCAGACTGCTTCCCTCCACCAGTGTGAACAAGTCCCCCTACCCCAAACAGTGTTAAAAGTCACTCTACAACACTTGACTGACTTCATATAATGCGTACTCACTGTTACATACATAATCCCAGTAAATCCAAGTTTTGGGTGAAAGTGTTGAGAAGCATGAATTTTGTTTTGTTTTTGTTTTGCCTAGAACATTAATTTATCCAGAATGGCAGCTTTAACATATGGTCACAATCCATTTTCTAAATCAGATTTTATTCAAACGAATCCAAAGTATCCTAGCTCTTTGTCAAAGACTATAGAAATGTTTTGAACAAATAGTAATGTACTTTTTAAGTTGTTGTAATATTTGAGATACCATTTTCACCTTTTATAAAAGATGCATTTTGTTTGCAGGTTTGTGAAGTTCTTGAATACAGCACATGTATACATGTTAGGAAATCTTTTCTTCATCTTTCTTTTTAAAGTATGCCTAATGAAAGACATTCCACTATTATAATACATAATGCTCAGCTCCTCATAAAGGAATATTTATATTTTGTGTTTATATAGGCATTTCACACAGTACTTAGTTATAAGTCATTGCACTATGAAATTTGTAGTAATATCATGAATCTAATTTGCTTAATATTTACTACATTTCATAACTCTTGAACTCCTGACAAATTGCATTGGGAAAAGAAGCCTTTGTTAATAGCTACTTAGTCTCTCTGACCTCCAGCAAAGCACTATCAATTTCATTTGGAATGGTTTTCTGTTCTATGATGTGTCTTCAGATAGAGTTCAGAATCTGCAACTCAGTTCAACATAAGTCTGTTGAGCTTTAAAATGTATTTGAAATAATATTTAAATAGGCATTTAAAATTATGATTTGGATGTTTTTAAATTTATGCATAGTAATTTTGCACTGTAAAATAATTCCCTTCTCCCATTCCCTGTCTGCCATTCTGAATATGCTTATTAAAATATTTTTTTAAACATATTTGCATACTTAATGTTGTGTGAATGATTTTCATTACATTGATTCACTAGAATTATAGGTTTTAATTTTCTATGATGCACATTGTTTACAGTACAAAATACATACAATCTGTTGCTCCTGCTCCTAGACATATTCCACGAAGTAGTGTTTCAGTGGCTCCAGTCTCTTCTACCTCATCTTGGATTATGTATTTTTGTCCTTTTTTTCCCCTTCAGAGATATCCTTTGGGCTATGGACTGCTAGTCACCTGTTTCTCTTCTGAACTATATAATTAAAATTACTTGTTTCCTTCTTTTGCAGAGCAGATGTCATCGCAAAATACAATATCACGTAATATTTTGCAAAAACTTTTGTCACCATATTGCTCTGCTCTTAATGGAAAATTAAGAGTGGGCACTTTGAGCCCTAGCCGGTTTGCTCAGTGGGTAGAGCATCAACCTGCAAACTTAAGGGTCCCAGGTACAATTCTGGTCAAGGGCACATGCTTGGGTTGCGGGCTGGATCCCCAGTAGGGTGTGTGCAGGAGGCAGCCAATCAGTGATTCTCTCTCATTGATGTTTCTCTCCCTCTCTCTTCCTCTCTGAAATCAATCCTACATAATAAAATAGTAATATGCAAATTGACCGCATCTTCACTACACCCCGGCCACGCCCACCAGCCAATCAGGGTGAGTATGCAAATTACCCAATAAAGATGGCTAATTTGCATATGTGGAGAGGGAGGAGTAAAGACTGAAAACAACTTAGAAGGAAGAGGGAGGAAAAGCGGAAAGCAAGGTGGCTGCCAGAGGGAAAGCCGGAGCGGGGCGGGCGGCAGTGGCGAGCGGGTGCAGGCGTGGTGGTCGCAAAGGCAGCGGCAGCAGCCGCGCACGGGGCCGCAACAGCCGCTTGCAGGATTTTCCTGCAAATGGGCTACTAGTAAAAAATATATTTTTTTTAAAAAGTGGGCACTTTGAGTGTTTCTGAATTTCCTTAGGCAAGATGTGTGCTGATGACAGTGGGCTGTGTAACAGGCTCTGTATCACTATTAAATGCCAAATTAAAAATGAAGGTTATCCCAACAATAATCTACACTCATGAAAAATGCCACTGTGGAAAATCATATAACAACATTATGGGAAGGAAAAAAGGAATTTCCATATTTTAGCCTGTTAATTCTGTCTCCCTAAAAATGATGTTTCTGTATCACATAATTCTGATTATTTGAATTTTTTGTAATAAAATCAATACTGCTCTTTAATAATCAATTTTATCCTTTGTAAAATCTTAAAGGGTCATCCCTCCAAGTTGTAGGCTGATTTTATGTATTTAATTACTTGGTTAGTCTCTTCATCTTCTAATACCAATTTTGTTACCTCATTTATTATGTGCTGGTGTTTTTTCACATCTGTATGTGCATGGAGATTTTCTGAACTAGGATATCATAGCTCCTATGACTTATTTAGCATGTGTATTATACTTAAAGTGTCATTTTGCTTTAAGTGTAACTAATCCTCTTGTCCAAATTGATGCTAAAGGCAAGAAGGCATGAGCAGGTAAGTACTGTGGTAGAAGGCTGAGTACAGAGGGCAAATGGAGAGGAAAAGGAAGCACGGATCTCGGGGAGTCCACTAGACCAGTGGTGGCCAGCCTTTCGGACCTCACGGACCACCAGAGGTCCGCAGACCATATAATTCTAGCTAAGTTAGGTTTTCCTCCAACTTAACATTTATGTTAGAATCTAAGCCAACATGAAACAAATGTACGATTCCCCCCAAGAAAGACCATTTATTTTTCACATATACTGCAGGGCTGATTATACATTATTACGCAGGACTTGCCCCTTTCTCTTATCATTCACTATCCTGATTTCCTAAAATTTAGAAGAGGTGATGCTGACCTTCCTTGCCTTTTTTTTTTTTTTTTTTTAAGCTCTGGCTCCAGGAATTTTGAAACCCTTTTTTCCTCAAAAGGTCTCTGGTTAAATTAGGAAAACAGCATCTCCTATTGCTTTTGTGTAACTCTATGTACAACATTGCACCTTTCCTTAAGATCTGTTGATTTGGGGGTGGGAGAAGAAACACTTATTGTGGATATTGCTGGCTTGAATCACCCTCTGGGATCCACAGAGGGCCCAAGTCAACTTTTGTGGCTTGGGGTACCAGCAGTAGTACAGTCTTCTATACTTAAGTTGAATTTGAGTAGATTAAGTTTGCTGTTGAAAAATCATCTAGAGTTATAAACTTTAGAAGTGTTTCTGAACCAGTGTCATTTTCAATAAAGACGTGTTGACAAGATATATCCAATAGGCCAACAGGGAAAGCAGTGGACTTAATTTGATGTTTGGAACCACATTAATGTTTACCAGTACTTCTAAATACTCCTTTTCAGAACATAGAGTCAAATTCCCACAGTACCTGGCCTTGCGTTTCCTTATCTTGGACTATACCTTAGACCATACTTGCATTTCAACCAAGAGGTATTCTAAAAATATGTACTTGATTCAGAATCCTCTTGCTCAAAACACATACAGGCTTTAATATCATGCTACCTCTTTGCATCCCATTCATCCAAATTCAGCCATATTTCAAGATTTCTTTGATTTGGCCACTACTTATACTAAAAACCACTACAGTGCCCATCTGTAAAATTAGGAAGATACCCACTCACTGCGTGGATTACAAGGCTGTTGTGATTATAAAATCACATAGAAAAATCCATTTCTTGAGAATACAATATAGTGATTTAAAGTCCCTGTGGCCAGGAATTTTCATATTTTAGAGGGGAAATGTATTTTTAAAAACATCCACAGCAGGGTCTAGAACCTATGGGGAAAGCACTTATGTCCACAATGAGCTGTATTAATACTCATACAAATTTCAAGTCAGATATTGCTTCCAGATGAATTTGGCAACAAACTCAGGAAAGAACTTATTTTTCAGAGCCCTGGGTTTCAGAATTACAAACTTGTAGTAGCCCTCACAGTTTTGCCAGCACTTACTTGGCAGCTGATGTTCTTTTGTTTTGTTATGTATCTGGCAAGGAGGCTTGTAAACAGGAAGCCAAAAGTAAACTAGCAGGGAGCTTTGATACAGTACCCTGCACGTGGGTCTTCAGAGCCAACAAGCAGCCTGGACATGAAGCGACTGAGTGAGAGGAGCCCACCAACACCCAAAGGTGGAGCTTCCTACTCCTCCTCTTACAGAAGGGAGAACCTAAGGCCCCAAGTCGAAAAATTGACTGCCCAGCGTCCAACCACCTTAGACTGAGCTTCTCAGACAAGGTCTGATCCCTCTGTCCTTTTCTCTCAGGGCATTTAATAGTTTATGTATTTGTGGTGAATGCCATGGCCTCAAGCCTTGGCCTATAGGCCACCCTGTAGCGGATGGCTCACTGTGGCTGGCAGGTGGCTTGCATAAAGCAGCAGCTCCTTTTGTATGCGTTTGGCTAGAACAGTTGGGGAAGACATTCCCTGCAAGGGAGCCTCTGCTGGTCACAGAAGTCATGAGGCAGGTAAGCCCACTGCAGATAATCATGTGCCATCCCTGACTGCTGTCACATGCACGGGGCTAAGTACTTACTACAAACCAATCCTCACAACCTTCTTTCTCCCAATTCACAAATGGGGAAACAGCCACCTGGAGATGAAGGACACCCTTCCCAATGATCTGGATTTTCTTGACCCATTTTCCTAAGTTAAATCTTGGCATTCAGGGATGATGTGTGTTGAAGGTTGGAAGCAGATGTTACTTGCAAACAATGTATCCTAGCCTTTTCCCCACAAGTCTGAATTCTGGAAAGGAGAAAGTCCCCCAAACTGGGGGAGAGAGGGTGGGTCAGTAGGTTCTGGGAACAGCTGGAATGGGACTCTCCTCTAGGAAGACATCAGAGGAAAGGCTACATGGGCCGTAAGAGAGGCCAGACTCCAGGCACTAGGACTCACGGTAGTAGAAACCGTCGCCCTGCCAAAGCTGATGTTTGGCAGTGACCATGAAGGGGAACACAAGAAGGTCATTCTGTTTGCCAGGGAACAGGCAGTTCCCTTGAATCTTGTGTGACTGTAGGGAAGGACAGGGATTGAATTTCCTGTGAGGTGATGGGATGGAGAACACTCTAATTTGACTTAAAAGGGTAAGTAAGTTGACATTATTCCCATACCCAAACATTACACAGTACTGCCCACTTTAGGCAGCTCCACGAACTCGGAGCAAAAGGTAGCCCTTACAGGAAGGCAGATTTACATTCTGTAAAGCAAAGACTTCCTCACAGTTACTACTGTCCAACAATGGAGCTTTCCTGTGTGTTTCCTCCCCACTAAAATAAGGTAATAACAGGACTGACTGTAAAGGATTGTTTAGAGCAGCCGTTGCCAACCTTTCGGACCTCACGGACCACCAGTGGGTCCATGGACCACCGGTTGGCGACCGCTGGTTTAGAGGGTTAATCATCTATAATAATAAAAGCGTAATATGCTAATTAGACCAGAAGTTCTTCCGGATGAAGCCGGGGCTGCGAGGGAAGCCCAGGTCCCAGGTGCCAGAGGGAAGCGGGTGCCAGCAGCCGGGGGAAGGAAGGCCTACTCTTGCACGAATTTCGTGCATTGGGCCTCTAGTGTATCAATATGTAAGGAGCTAAGAAGTGCCTACCTAGCAGATGCTCAGTAAATTTACTTTTACTGTGTCAGAGCAGGTACTCTCTTCCCTTGCTAGACTTCAAATATTACCTTTTTGGAAAACACTTGGAAGCCCGAGTTAAATACCTTAAAAATGTTCACGTTTGGTTTCCTGAAGTTCAAATGGTCTCCTGAAGACAGAGTTATGAAGAAAAATTCATCACAGTTTTCCTCATAAATGAAAAATAGAAACAGTTTTTATCACCTATTAATTTTATCTCCTTAAACAACTCATCTTATTTCTCCTCTGTGCTTTCACAACTACACTGTAGGACCCCATCATTGCTCATCAGGGCTGTAACCAGCCTCCTCCAGGTGATGAACTTACTTGGACAGTTCTGCCCTTTGACCCCCCCCCCCCCCCACCCGACAGCAATCTGAATGGCATCCTCAGTGATCTTGCTCGAGTGCAAATCTGATCTATAGTAGTTACTCAATTTAGGCTCACAGGTAGCCAGTGGGCCAAATCTAACTGGCAGACTTTCCGTTTAGTTCTAATGGGAGTATCTTTAAGCAGCTAGGTACCACATGCCCTACCACTTACTATTATATCTAGTGATTGCATTCATTCAGATTTACACTTTCTACCTGCCTGGCCCCTTTAAGATCTGAATCTGTCAACACTTGACCTACAGTATACAACTCAAATCAGGCAGCTGGGATCTAAAATGAAGACGAGGCCACGTTTTTTTGCCTTGCTGGACTCAAAAAATGTAGCTATCTCATTGGTGCACTTTATCCATTCAGGAACTATTTATTGTGTACCTACTATGTGTCCAGCACTGTTCTAGATGCCAGGGACACTATAGTGAACAAAACAGACCAATGTCGCTGCCTTCATAAAGCTTACATTTGATTAGAGGAGATGAGTCCTGTGGAGATAAAGCAGAGTGTGGGAGGGGCCACTTCAGACAAGTGGCTCCGGGAAGGCCCACGGAGAGGAAGGCATGTGCTATAAGGTATCAAAGGGGAGGGTGGGTAGTGGGAAGAGATCAACCAAAGAACTTGTATATGCTTAACCCACAGACACAGGCAACAGGGTGGTAAAGGCCTGGGGCAGGGCAGGGGTGGGATGGAAGAGGACAATACGGGTTAAAAGGGGACATATATAATACTTCCAACAATAAAGATTTTTTAAAAAGACATCAAAGGGGAATGAATGCCAGACAGAAGTAGACATAGTGGCCCTGGAATGCTAGAGGGCGGTCCCCTCCAATATCTTAGTTGAATCCTAGTGGTCCTTAAATCAGCTCAAATGCCATGTTTTCCAAGAAAATGTTTCCACTATCTTTCCCAGGCAGAATGATATTCTTCCTCCCATTCTTATATATAGCTCAGATAGTTTCATGAATCTGTCATCCTATATAATAAAAGGCTAATATGCAAATCAATGGATTGGCAGAAAACCCGGTTGCTATGACATGTACTGACCACCGGGGGCAGACGCTCAATGCAGGAGCTGCCCCCTGGTGGTCAGTGTGCTCCCACAGGGGAAGCGCTGCTCAGCCAGAAGCCGTGGCAGCACTAAGGATGTCCAACAGTTGGACATCCCTCGAGTGCTCCTGGACTGTAAGAGGGCGCAGGCTGGGTGACTCCCCTCCCCTCTGAGTGCACGAATTTCGTGCACCAGGCCTCTAGTTTATATATATTGTCCTCAAAACTATTCATTTGAAAACATTACCTTAAGAAGAAGCAGATGTGAGGAGGCACTCTTGATGATCTCCGACCTCATTCTCATAATTACAGGGGCGTGATTGGAATTTTTTGGAAAGAAAGGTTTGGGAATCAAAGTGCAGATTTAAGTTTATTAGGGAGGGCAAGTTGGACAAATCCCTTCGCCTTGCTTAAGCCACCATTTGTGCAATGGTAAAGTACTGTAATGGGAAAAAGCATGACAAAGGCCCAGCTCCATGAAAGCACATAGTAGGCCCTCAGTAAGCAATAGCGCTTTTCTTTCTTGGAAAGCAAACTGCTTTCCATCATTTACCTCCAATGGCAGCTGTTACCACAAGAGGGCACTATCTGCACAGCTAGGAAAGCATGGCTCCTTGGCCTCAGATTCAATCAGCTACCAGCTCACACCTAAGCTTGAAATCCATGGTGTGTGGACTCTGAATGGAGAATGGCATTGGACATGCATATAGTGGTGATGACCTTAGACCCACCAAGTCTGTTATGAGCAGAGCAGGAGAAACAAGGACCTAGTATGGTGGTAAAGAGCAAAGGTCTTTTGAGTCAGACTGATTAGGGTTTGAATATGGGTTCACCAACCACATTGGACAGTTGTCTCTTACTGAGCTTCATCTGTGAAATGTGGGTTGTGCCAGGCCTCCATCAGGCTGGGTGCTGGCCCCAGTGAGCTCAGTTTGGCTGGCAGCTGGATGAGCGAATACAGGTGATGAGAGCGCAGGGAACAAGTCCAGGAGGTACCTGGCAACTGCTCACCTGCCGTGGATGCACAAACCAGCTCCGTGCTCTGCTCCTCTCAATGGCGCTTCTTCTGTGGAGTCCCCAGTACCCAAGGCCCTGAGTGCAAAAGTCAAGCGAGACAAGAAACCAGCAAAGAGCTAAGTGAAAGAAAGAAAGTTAAACTGTAAGAGGACTTTTACAAGTTGTTTAAAACACATTCTTTACCCTAGCTGGTTTGGCTCAGGGGATATAGCGTCAGCCTGAGGACCGAAGGGTCCTGGGTTCGATTCCAGTCAAGGGCACATACCTCAATTGCAGGCTCGATCCCCAGCCCTGGTTGGGGCACATGCAGGAGGCAACCAATCAATGTGTCTCTCACATTGATGTTTCTCTCTCTTGGTCTCTCCTCTCCCTTCCACTCTCTCTAACAAAACAAACAAACAAAAAAAATCAATGGAAAAATATCCTTGGGTGAGGATTAACAAAAACAAAAACATGCTTTAAGGACCTCTTCAACAAAAGGTGTCAAGAAAACTGGATATTCACATGCAAATGAATGGAGGTGGACCCTTACCTTATACCATATACAAAAACTAATTAAAAATGGATCCACAACTTAAATGTAAGACTTAAAATTATAAAACTCTTGGTAGAAGAAATAGGGGGAAAGCTTCATAACAATGGATTTGGCAATTAACTCTTGGATATGACACCAAAAGCATAGTCAATAAAAGTAAAATAAACGGCACAATATCAAAATTTATAAGTGTGCATCAAAGGACACAATCAACAAGAGTGATAAAAAGTCAACCTAAAGAATAGGAGAATATATTTGCAAATAATCTATCTGATAAGGGGCTAAAACAATCTATAAGGAACTCTTACAACTCAACAACAAAAAAATCCAATTTAAAAAAATACATACTCAAATAGACATTTCTCCAAAGCATATAAATAGACAACAAACATAAGAAAGGATGCTCAACACCACTAATCAACAGGAAAATACAAATCAAAACCACACAATGAGATATCACCTCACACCCACTGAGATGGCTATATTAATAAAATGAGTGGTGGCAAGGATGTGGGAAATTGAAACACTTGTGCACTACTAGTGGGAATGTAAAATGGCACAGCCACATGGAAAGCAGTGTGGCAGTTCCTCAAAATGTTAAAAACAGAATTACCATGTGACCCAGCAATTCCAAAATAACTGAAAGCATATTTGCGTAGCCATTGCTATGGATTTTGTGTCCCCTCCAAATTCATATGCTAAATCCCTAATCCTGTCCTGGCTGGGTAGCTCAGTTGGTTATAGTGTCATCCAGATATGCCAAGGTTACAGGCTCGATCCCTAGTCAGGGCACATATGAGAATCAACCAATGAGTGCATAATTAATTAATGAGTGCATAAATAAGTGGAACAACAAATCCATGTTTCTCTCTCAAAAAAAAAATCAATAAAACAATAGTTTATATAAAAATAACCCTGCCGAAACCGGTTTGGCTCAGTGGATAGAGCGTCGGCCTGCAGACTGAAGGGTCCCAGGTTCGATTCCGGTCAAGGGCATGTACTTTGGTTGCGTGCACAACCCCAGTGGGGAGTGTGCAGGAGGCAGCTGATCGATGTTTCTCTCTCATCGATGTTTCTAACTATCTCTCTCCCTTCCTCTCTGTAAAAAATCAATAAAATATATTTTAAAAAAATAAATAAATAACCCTAATCCTCAATGTGATGGTATTTGGAGATGGGGCCTTTGGGAGGTAATTAGGTAATGAGGGTGGAGCCCTCCTGATAGGATTAGTGCCCTAAGAAGAGGCAAAATACAGCTTGCTACCTCTCTCTGCTCTCTACCATGTGAGGCTATGAGAAGACGGACATCTCCAAACCTGGAAGTGGGCTCTCACCAGACCCTAGATCTGCCGGCACCTTGACTTTGCACCTCTCTCTAAAACTGTGAAAAATAAATGTTGTGGTAATTTGTTACAGCAGTCCAAACTTGTTACCGCACTGAAGGTGTTCATTCGCCTGCATGCGTCAAAGCCCAATAGACAGGAGCAGGAGTTTGCAGCCAAGAAAGTAAGGATTTCTTAAGGAAATGGCGCCAGGCCTGGAGACACAGGTAACTCATACTCAAATATTTGGCTCCCTGATAGCTTCCGGCGGGGGGGGGGCGGGGGGGGGGGGGCGGGGATTATACAGGGGAAAAGCCATTAATCATGGTGACTAAAGGAGTTAGGGTTGTGGTCTCTACTGATTGGTTGGTGCCAGGATATGCGTTCAGCCCTCATGTCAGCCGTGGAGTTGCTCTATCCAACTTCACAAGGATTTGTTCTGTGGGGTCATCCCACTTTCCTGTTCCAGAGCTAAAACACAACTGAGGCCAAGATATTTCGTTTGATTGAAACCCCTGTCTCAATAGTCAGTAGACCCAGAGGCTTGTTCTTAAGACTACTGGATGCTGACCAGAACCTCACTGTCCTGAGGGCTTAATGATTAAGCAAGGGAGAGGGAGGTGGGTGAGTCAGGGCAGGGTGCTAGGTGAGGCCAGTTTGAGTCAAAGGGAAAAAATCAAAATAAAAGGCCAGATAAAAGGAAGTAAGGGTTCTGCATGGTTACAAACTGGCTAAGACACCCACGTTCAGCAGCAGCATTCACAATAGCCAAAAGGTAGAAGCAACCCAAGCGTCGATCAATGGATGAATAGATAAACAAAACGTTGCAGATACACGTGTTCAGAAAAAAAGTATTTATTTGACAACTTTACAAAAATATTTAGGTACATAATTTTCATGTTTATGTCACCTGGTTTACATATCTCAATCCTCAGTACCTCTTAAAAACACTAAAATGGTCATTTGGTAAATAGAATCTATACTGAAAAAATACTATAATAGGCCAACATTTGTAGGCAAAAATCAGTTGATCATCAGCATGAGAAAGCAACATTTATGAACAACATAATCTCTAAAAACATTTCTGTGAGACAATAAATCTAACCAGTAGATTTATTTTAAAAGTATTTTCAAACAAGAAAGCTTAAAAAACACACCCTACCATAGAGTATCTCCTCATACCATGAGGAAGCGGGGTCCTCACAGTAAGTACCAGCAGACAGGTTTAGGGAAGGTGCCAGAGGCTCACCAACACCAACAACCGAGAGGAACCCAGACGCAGATGCAGCCGCGAGCTGTCCAGGCGTTTAACTCGGGGAAGGGAAGGAGGAATGACGGGCATGCAAACAGCCACCTTAAAGAGACAAACTGGAAACGCTTTAACTGAATCACCATTCTGAAGTGTAATTATCTTCCTCTAAGGTAACGTAATTTTTGTTTCTTGCAATTTACCGTAAAAATATAAATAATTTCGTCATTTTTAAAAAAAACAACTGGAATCACCTGCATCGCACAATGGCCACAATTATATCCGGTAGGAATTTGAAAAGATCTTGAAAAGACACTATTATTTAAGCATTCCGGAAGCAAACAAAGTACAGGTCACATTTTGCAAGAAATACACACATTGTCTAGGGCCTCTAGCATTTAAAGAACACAACTTAAGAAACTTGTTTTGCCTAAAGTCTCACCATAAAATGACAGTAACAAAATCTGCCAAGTGCCTAATATATCCTAGGCATTGTGCCGAGTAGTTTTGCATCCAACACCTCATTTGAGTATTATTATGAGGAGGAACTAATAATACAACGTTATGGGGAAGCAAGAATATCCGCAGTTAATGGAGGAGGGACTCAGGGTAGTCATGGAATTCTAATAGCCTGGCACATCTCAGAGCTAAACAACTAGTATAAATCATTAAAAAAGCTTCAGCTTTATGGGTGGGCCACCCCTAATCACTGTTACTGATAAGTCACTGACTTCTTCTCTCAGTTAGGGTCTTGCTAAAGAATACAAGCAAGAAACATGTCCTATTCACCTCAGTTTCCCCAGAGCTTAGTGTTGTCTATTGGTTTGATAGGATTTCAAATTTACTTGTTTATGACAAAAATAAAGTTGTTTTAAGAGTAAATCTGCTTTTCCCTAGCTGGTTTGGTTCAATGGATAGAGCGTCAGCCTGTAGACTGAAGGGTCCCGGGTTCGATTCCAGTCCAGGGCACATGCCTGGGTTGCAGGCTTGAACCCTAGTAGGGAGCATGCAGGAGGCAGCCAATCAGGGATTCACTCTCGTCATTGATGTTTCTATCTCTCTCTCCCTCTCCCTTCCTCTCTGAAATCAATAAAAATATGTATTTTTTTAAAAGAGTAAAGCTGTTTTGATATAAAAGTGAAGTAAGTTGTGTCATGATCACATCATCTCAGCTGTTGAGGAGCGTCCCTGGGGGCCTTTCAATAAAAAACACCCCAAGAGGAAGCAACAGTGGCAAGGGCCTATTTAGACGATAAATGGTCTGCGTGTTTGTGCAGAGAGTTTATGAGGTCTATTCGAAAATTCTCTCTGGGCAAGGAGACCCTTTGCTGATCTAAATAGCACTCCCGAGACCTCTGGGCACTAGCTCCCCACAGTAATGGAGACTCTGACCAGCAGTGACAAGAGCCTGCAGCAGCTTCTCAGAGGACATCTTGCTGGCAAACGAGTGCCATCACTCCCCAGCAACCTGCTCTAGCAACAAGCGATCCGTTTTGTGCTGGAAGCTGGAAGGCACCCTGTTGATTAAGCTGTCTCTTCCAAGAACCCACCTTACAGAAAAGGTACACCTCAGCTAGATTTGGGCTTTATTTCACTCACCTTCCCTTGCCTGGAACAATAGTGCAACTAACCTATCATTGCTTTGGAGCATGTTATTTTGTTATGGGCTTAGGAAATTTTTATAATTCCCACAGTGAACATGTGTTAAATAAAATACTGGCAAACCAATCTTAGTCTCTGAGCATACTTTTGCCACCCAAAACAAAACACTGAGCATAACGACTGGCATAAAATAGATGCTCAGTGCCCTAACCAGTTTGGCTCAGTGGATAGAGCATTGGCCTGCGGACTAAAAGGTCCCAGGTTCGGTTCTGGTCAAGGGCATGTACCTTGGTTGCGGGCACATCCTCAGTAGGAGGTGTGCAGGAGGCAGCTGATGGATGTTTCTCTCTCATCAATGTTTCTAACTCCCTATCCTTCTCCCTTCCTCTCTGTAAAAAATCAATAAAATATACTTTAAAAAAAAATAGATGCTCAGTAAATCTTTGCTCACTGACTAAGGCCATGATAACAAAGGAAAGGCAAGCCTAAATTCCTAGGTACTACTCCAAACCAGTCAAATGTGTGAAATTCTATTATTCTTTCCATGAAGATCATATATCAGCTTTACTGACCTGAACGTTCCATGGATTTCTGATACAATAGGACTACTGAAAACTTTTCACCTACACGCAAGATGGATCCTACAAATGACTGACTCATGAAGTCGACAGCCATATGAGGTGATTAAAAATCACCAGACATGTTATGTTGGTAATTTGTAGCCCCATCAACCAGGATTACTCGAATCAATCTGGCACCGATAAAAGCAAACTGGCCAAAGAGGGCTCTACTGTCATTAACTAAAAAAGAGAAGCTAGTCGTCAGAGAATTTTGCTTTAAAAGAATTCTCTCCACAGCTCATCTGTCTCACAGAGCACATTACGGACTAAACTCAACACTGCCGCTTTTTCCTCCCAGGAGGTAGTTGACAGGTCGGAGAATGTTTGACCTTGTAAGATATCAACCTCAGGATACACTCCAGACAGCCGGGGTGATGCCATAGCACGAGGTAAATCTCTAGCGTACTGCTGTAACCAAGCTGCACATAATTGAAGCAAACTCCAAAAATGGTTGGCCAGTTCTGTCCTTCCTCAGACAGAACTCTCAAATAGACCCCAACTTCCCCAGGCTGCTTCCTCTTATCCTGAAATGTGGATGGCAGTTGAAGGGGGCATCCAGGAATCAGAACAGGTACAGGACAGGAGCAGTAAATTGTCCTATTGCGTCTGGTCCGTCGGTTCGGCATAAGGTATGGGCCCTGAGATCATGTGCATTTAGCGAAGCTGTAACTTATACATGATTTTCTCAGATAAAACTGGAGAGATGGGGGATCTTCAAGGGAACCTGACCCCAAGAGGAAATTCAACTCCTGGTGGGGTTCTAGTTCAACCCCTCTAAACACATCCAAAGGCCTTTCATGATGAGAAATTCTACAACAAAAACTAATTCTAATGTCCAAGTTCTTTCTTTCATGTGGCTAGTAGGAAAAGGAACAGAGCTGCCAAAATTAGGTCTCACAATGCCTTTCCACGGTACCCAGGCAAACCCAGGCAGTGACAGGCAACAGTCACAGCCAGAAGTGCGGATCAGCTGGGGCCAGCCTGGGAGTTAGATGAGAGCTCTGGCATATATAGCGGTCCGTCATTCTCCCTGATTTGCAAAGCCTATTCCTCTCTGACTAAAATCCAACCGACTGCTTGCCTCAAGCTAATCCAGCTAGCAACCCCATTTCCTTCCTCCCTCTTACAGGACAGGTAATTTATGGTAGCATGGTACAATGGAAAAAACATACATTTAGACTAATTAGCAAATCACCTACTTTCTCTGAGTCTTGTTTTCTCATTGGTAAAACAGGGACAGTAAGAACCATCTTACACAAGATAATGTCCTATGCTCCCACCAGAATTTCCTCAGATCAGCTGATATTGGGGGGAAAAAAGGTGAGCCTTAGGACCTCTTACATGGAGCTTAGAACTTGGAAGTTGGCTGTGAGGCTAATTCTGGGGACCCAGCACCATTGGCCAGGCTTTAATAAAGACAAAGCAAAATAAGGGAAAAGCATATATATGACCTCCATCAGAAATATAAACAGATCAACAGGTGCCATTTTGAGACACCAAATTATTCATTGTTTAGATCAAAGGAGCCCAGTGGGTTCCACACCCAATGAACTAAAGGTAGTGTGTGTACCAGGCACCCAGCCTCCTGCATACTCACTGCACAACTGGCTGAGCAAACACTCATCCCCAAAGTCAGCGGATTGTCTGAACCAAGTCACAGGACTGTGTTGAATTTAACACCCCGGCCCACCCACAGAGGCAATTCAATGTCCATCCACAGCTGTTCTCCCAGAATGCAGCTTCGGGCTTGAGAGAAGCTGGTGTCCTCAGTAAGTCAGCCAAAGGACAAGGACGGCAGAATGTAGGTGGGAGTGACCACAGGAGAGAGGTGTGCTCATGCCATCAGGAGCAAGAAGGTGACAGCTCTAACACCAACCAGACCTCAACCACACACACACACCTAACCAGCCTTTCCCCTCAAGCCAATACATTCAGGAATGTAAGACCCCGTCACACTGATTTAAAGAGGGGTACAAAGAGTAGCAGCTAAACCCAGAGAAGGGATGCACGGGGAAGTACACAGGGGTCACCTTGCCTGCCTGCCTGCCATTCTCACTCCGGGAAGGGCCACGCTGCTTGGTTCACAAAATGCACCTCTCCACATGCATCTGACCTCGCACCTCAGCGTTTGGTTTCACGCCGTGTGGGTTGGGTGGGGCGGGTGCTTCCAAACCCACACATAGATTTGCAGTGTCTAAGAACTGGATGAAGTTCTATGACTTGTTCAGTCACATGTGCTGAATGGATGGATCAAGCTAAGTTCTCTGTCTTACCTCCCTCAGTCACTACGGCCGAAGTTAGATCATTTAACCAGAAAACCTGTCTCCCCAGCACTTAGGGATAAGGCCTGGCACATGTTACACACTCACTACTTTTTAGGTGAATGAATGAAGCAGATAGATAAGTGCTTCCTCCATCACGTCATTATCCCCATCCCACACAACCCAGAGGCAACAGCAAGTTTTCAAGGAATGCACTCTGCTCATCCCAGGAGTTCTCAGGGAAGCCAACATGCAAAGCCATACACCTCACAGCCCCACCTATTTTTTTAGAGCCAAAGTTGTAGATCTTTGGCAAATGCAACGATGATATCCTTATGAAGAAAATGCAATCGCTAAGAAATGTAACTCAAAGAAGAGACACTGCCGATACTCCGCTGCATTCCCAGCAGAAGGAAGGCTAGACCTGCCTCCAGACGCAGCAACGACTTGAACGAGGAGGCTCCAGTTGGAGCACTTTATAGATGCAGCTCTCAGGGACACCTGGATATCAAAGTATGGAATGCAACAGTTTCCAAACACTGATGGTTCACTGTCGGCACAGAAGAAAAATAAATTAAAAAGCCCGGTGCATTTTCCAGTCTGATATAAATTAATTCAAATGGCATAATTAAAATAGAGTCAATTATAAGTTTCTCTCATAAAATGTTAAAAGGCAGCAATCAATCCTCAGATTGTATAAGTGCAAAGGAATGGTATTTTCTCCATAATCGAGACACCTCAGTATCTGTGTAAGAATTGCCAGTGTTCCAAGCTGATCAAAGTCTTAGGCCTACGTCGCTGAAGCAATCCTCTGGTCATACCGCTCCTTTCCCCTTAATGTCCAGCTTGTTACTGGCCTCCGACTGTTTGCTCAGCTGCTCTTCAGAGAAAGTGATGTAGGAATACACCAGGCTCCCAGCAATACTGCAAAATAGAAAACCACCATCAGGGAAGGGATGGCAAATGCAAGGGAGACTGGTGTGATTTACACTGGTGTATAAATCAACGGCCCATAAAATGAAAACAGATGCAGCATTTTCATCTACCGAACTAGAGACCCGCCCCTGTCCTGGTATTATCCACTGCTGTTGACGCTCTGGGAAGATGAATGTTTGCACAGACTTGTCTACAGGACTGCCAATTTTATACAAGCTTTTTGGAAGACTATTTGTTGAAATCAAAAGCTTTCAAATTCTGCATATCCTTTGACCTACCCATCTATTTCATTGATGAATTGTGCACATCTCCTTAGACTTACCAACAAAGTGTTTATCACATCATTTATAATAGCAGAAAATTAAAGGGTAAATGTCCCACAGTGAGGAATTATATAAATTCATACAATAGAATACCACGCATCCATTAAAATGATGTAAAATAAAAACAGGCAATGACATCTTAAGTGAAATAAATCTCACAAAACTTTAACTATCTAATCCCATTTTATTTAAATGAACAAGAATATGTATATTGATATGCACCAAAATCAAGTCTGGACGGAACACAAGAATATTAACAATGGTTACACCTGGATGGTGAGGTTATAGGTGATTTCGTTTTTATTCGTATTTTCTGCATTTCTAAAGATAATCATTTCAGGCAAATGTTATTTTTAATAAAAATAAAAATCATCACAATGAATACGTAAGCATGCGGATGCTGGGAGATTCAGAGCTGGTTTTTCTCTGACTAGAATCACAACCGCAGAGGAAAAGCCATTGTCTGAGCTCTCAGCCTCTGAGTGGGTTGCTGGTGCCCTTCACTTGTCCACCACACCTACCACCAGGGGGTTTCACTCTTTTGGGACAGTGATTACTCTTATCTGCTCTCTGTGGGGACCCCAACCCCACCTGCGATGCAGAGCTTCCTGCCTGAATCGCTGAACTGAAAGTCAGTGGAGGAGCTCAGAGACGGCCCTGACCTGCCCTTCCGCTGAGCCTGCCCCCGTGGCTCCCCTGGGTCTCCGGCTGGCAGCCTGGCCTGGGCTCTGCTTTCAGATGTCCCTGCCCTAGGTTTGGCCCCAATCTTCTGCCTGACCACTTGGCTCATAAACGTGCTGCTGATTTGAAATTAGTTCCTTTTTCCCCTGGGCTTTGGTGAGAGGTGCCTCGCTCCCACAAGCAAGGATGATCAGGCACTTCACAGCACTTAATAATCAAATGGTGGCCACTTATTCAACTCTATTACGTGTCACGTTACTTTATATACATCTGCTGTTGCAATATTCCTGCAAGGTACAATCTCTCTGCAGATGAGAAAAAATGAGTCCCAGAGGCAAAAGATAACTTGCTCAGGGTCACAAAGCATCCCAATGATGGACCAGAATAGAACCCCGTTCGTCCAATTTTTCCTACTGAAATGGCTTCCTCCCTATGGCCCCTGTTCCACTGGATGTTGCAGGTGCCTGTTCTTATTTTGTCTCCATCAGCCTATAAATTCCCCAAGGCTTTACTCTCAGCTCGACAGAGTCCCTTGCACAGGCCTGGCGCTTTGTAGCAGCACAGTAAATTACTGCTGAACGATATCCGTTATGGCCCTGTGCACAGAAAGGAACCTCATGACCCCAATCCTGTGCCAGTGTTCACAGAGCTCGTCTGCTCTTCTTCTCATCTGGAAACTTTACTCCACTTCTGTTTCTTTTTTAAATTTTATCTCTCTTCTGGAAACTTTTTTAATTTTCTAGTGCACCAAGCAGATAATTTTGCCTGGCTGCTGGGGCTAGGACCTACGGAGATGGTTTGCTATGTAGCCTTTGGACTGAGGCTAAATATTCTTGAGGTTCACTGTACATCTACATGGTAGTCCATTTCCACCAACCCCACTCCATGCCCCAACACAGTGGGAGGACTGCTCCTTCTTTGTGTCATCCTATTCTCCTCTAGATTCCCACTCGCATGACAACCTATTTTTCCTGTCAAGATTATCTTTGACGCGCCTGTTACGCCAGTTTCACCTGGATAGGAATAATGGAGCAATGCAGGCTAGAAGACAAGGACCTTATTCCAGGCTTAGTCCTTATGGAGATCCAGGACCCTATGCTGTTAGTGCAGTTAGTGTAATGAAAAATCAATGACTGTGGAGTTAGGCCTTGGTTCAATCTTGAATATACTGCTATCTCTGTGTCCCTGGGAAAATTTGTTATCTGAGATTCTATTTTCTGTGTTAATAAAATAAGAATAATACTACCATCCAGCCAGCATGTCTTAGTGGTTGAACATCAACCTATGAACCAAGAGGTCAAGGTTCAATTCCCAGTTAGGGCACATGCCTGGGATGCAGGCTCGATCCTCAGTGTGAGGCATGCAGGAGGCAGCCGATCAATGATTCTCTCTCATCATTGATGTTTCTCTCTCCCTCTTCCTCTCCCTATCTCTCTGAAATCAATAAAAGTATATATATTTTAAAAAAGAATAATACTATCTATCTAGGCTTGTTTGAGGATTGAGATAGCATGTATAAAGAACCAGGCCTTTACAATAGCTAAGATTTGGAAACAGCCTAAGTGCCCATCAGCAGATGAGTGGTTTAAAACACTGTGGTACATCTATACAATGGAATACTACACTGCTGTAAAAAGGAAGGAACTCCTACCATTTGCAAAGGCATGGATGGACCTGGAGAGCATTATGCTAAGCGAAATAAGTCAGTTGGAGAAAGATAAATATCACATGATCTCACTCATTTGTGGAATATAATGAACAACATAAAGTGATGAACAAAAACAAAAACAGATCCAGAGACAGAGAAGCACCGATCAGACCATCAAACCTCAGAAGGAAGGCAGGGGAGGGTGGGGTAAGGGGGAAAAATCAATCAAAGGACTTGCATGTATGCATACTTATAAGCCTAACCAATGGACACAGACACCAGGGGGGTGAGGGCTTGAGTGGGGGTGGGGGGAGGGGGACAATGGGGAATAAAGTCACATATGTAATACCTTAATCAATAAAGAAAATAAAAATAAAATAAAAAAAGAACGAGACCCTAATCCTGGCACACAGTTAAGCAATCAGGAAATATTTATTCCCTCCTCTGTCAGCTCTGATACTCACCGACCAGAGGCAAAATGCAATGTTAACAAAGGGATCGTGGTATAATCAGAGTTAACCTGATGCAAGAGGGCACCCTATTGCCACATAACCGGCACAAAACCACACACAGAGACTAATGAACTCTGGAGAATGAAGAGCACAGACTGTTCAGAGTCTCACAAATTCCAACAAGAGGCAGTACAAGACTTTTCATCTCATCTTTATGCCTGACTTGATCATTATCAGGTATGTAAATTCTCAGAAATAACCTTTCCTGAATCGCCTGAAGAGAACTGAATATTCATCAACAAGAATACCGTGTGCCAAGCAGTCATGAGTTAATGCTTTGGAAAAGATTATCATACAGTTGCCCCATAAACAACATGGGGGTTAGGGGTTCCAAAAATCCACATATAACTTTGGATGCCCCCAAAACTTTACTAATAACCTGCTGTTGACTGGAAGCCTTACCAAAAATATACACAGTTGATGAACACATATTTGGTATGTTGTTAGTGTTATATACTACTAGAGGCCTGGTGCATAAATTCACGCACGGGTGGGGTCCCTCAGCCTGGCTGGCGATTGGAGCTGATCAGGGATGGCCAACAGGGGGAGGAACTGCAGGAGGTTGGCCGGCCGATCAGGGCTGGCTGGCCAGGGGAAGGGACCTCAGGAGGTTGGCTGGCGGAGGGAGGTTGGCTGTGGGAGCACTGACCACCAGAGGACAGCTCCTGCATTGAACGTCTGTCCCCTGGTGGTCAGTGCGTCATCATAGCGACTGGTCGACTGTTCATAACGGTCGCTTAGGCTTTTTTATATATAGATTATATATAGATAGATAGATAATCTTACAATAAAGTAAGCTAGAGAGAAAGAATAGTTCTAGTTCTGTACATATTTATTGAAAAATCGACATACAAGTGGACCCACACAGTTCAGACCTGTGCTATTCAAGGGTAAACTGTAAAACTGCTTCCTGGCAACTTTGGGAATGCAGGGAAACTGGAAGGAGGGGAAGAGGAGGATGGAAAAGAGAAAGGGAAAGCCTAGATTTGGGGTGGAGGGGGGAGACCTTTATCTGAATTTTCATACATCACTTCCATGATTGTGAACCAGGATCTTCTACTACTTCAAAAAAAACCAACTTCTCATTAATCTGGCTCCATAAACATTCACATGAGATTTGATAACTTCTAATACTTTGGAATTGGTGTTTATATATTCGACCATTCTAAATATTCATTTTTTAAATCTCAAGCAATTCTCCAGCTGCCTAATATTCACATCACATAGTACTACCAAATTCACTGAGACTGTGGCAGACACAGCCAGGAGATAAACAGACGAAAAAGGCAAAGCTACTGTGCCCTGCAGACAGGGGTCTACTTAGAATAATGCAGGAAAGGCTGGAAAGTGCTGAGCAGTGCCCCTCCTCGGCTCTGGTCCACTTCTGATCTTCCAAAGCCATGCAAACACAACCCGCCTCTCCTAGACCGAGAGCCATGCACACATTTTCCAGCCACAGAGAAGTAGACAGCCGTTCACAAATGCAAACTAAAATGCCTTCAGTAGAGCCACTTCATGGCTAGGCACCGAGTCCTGACATCCAGCTGTCCCATCTCTTCTTGTAGTCCATAATGTGCTCCTCCACCCCATCTCATTTCATTCACTCCACTCCACCACACCGGCTTCCTTGCTGTTCCTTGAACACACCAGGCACACGCCCACTTCAGGGCCTTGTTCTTTTTTTTAATGTTTTTTTTATTGATTTCAGAGAGAGGGAGGCAGGGGAGAGAGCGATAGAAACATCAATGATGAGAGACTCTTTGCTTGGCTGCCTCCTGCATGCCCCTTACCAGGGACCGAGCCCGCAAACTGGACATGTGCCCTGACTGGGAATCGAACCATGACCTCCTGGTTCATGGGTTGATGCTTAACCACTGAGCCACACCCGCCGGGCCCACTTCAGGGCCTTTTCACTTGCTCTTCCCTCCAGAAATCAATGTGGCTCATCCCCTCCAGTTTTTAGGTCTTTACATAAAATATAACCTTTCAGCAGGTGCCCCCACCCCTGAAATACTCCCTATCCCCCCTGCCCTGCTTTATTTTTCTGCAATACTATTTAGCAGGGCTAACATTTATCGCCAGCACATAGTTCACTCATTTCTCTCTTCTTTCATTTTCTGTCCCGTCTACTAGAAGGAAAACTCCATGAAGGGAAAGGGTTTTGATCAGTTTGATAGCAGCTCTATCGCCACTGCCTACAACAATGTTTGTACCTGGTAGGTACCTACTATGCATTTGTTTATGAATAAATCTTCCCAGCTAGATTACAAATTCCCTGAAAATAAAAATTAGCCTATGGCTTTGCATGCACTAAGTAGTTACTTCCTTTAATATATGTACAGAAAGGGTTCAACAATTCTGATTCTTTCGCCTGCAAAGGGATATAGGAGAATAAAAGACAAATCAGGCAGGAAGTAAGCAAGGAGACTCTGGAAATGTTCAAGACAAGAAGGGCCATTTTAACCTCTAATCCCATGTGCCCTCACATGGTTAAATTATAGGGCATATTTTAAAAGTTGGATCAGGGTTAGAATCTCAGCTCTGATTCTTACTATGTGTGACTTTGGGCAAATTATTTCACCTCTCTGAACTTTGATTTCATTATTAAGTGAGGTGATTAAATGAGATGACACTATAAAGGTGACCATCATCTACAGGTACTCAACAAACATTAACTTCCTATCTGCTGCCTTCCCAGGGATCTATTTATGTTCTTGCTATACTAAGATAAGTGTTGGTCTGTGCACAAACTTTAAAAATAGAAGTACCTTAGTCACACAATTGTGGCCAGGATGTGAATCAATCTATCTGCCTAGGAGTTTTAGGATAACCTAAATGGTACAGACACTTTCAAAGAATAGTTTAGAAATTTCTTATAAACATACACTTACCACACAACCCAGGAATTCTATTCCTAGGTATTTATTCCAAGTAAAATGGAAACTTAGGTTCAAACGCAAACGTCTAAGCAAATGTTTTAGCAGCTAATACAAAACCGTTAAGAACTGGAAACTTTTCTTTCAATTGGTGAATGGATAAACTGTGATATATCCAGTTTATCCATTCACCAATTGAAAGAACAGGATTCTACTCAGCAATAAAAAGGTACAAACTACTAATATATGCAACAACCCAAAATCTCAAATGCAACATGGACTGTGATAAATGAAAGACGTCAGACCAAAAGCTACATAATATTATGTATCATTAATGACATTCTGCACACTACCTGGACAGAAAACAGGTTAGGGGCAGAGGTTCAATGCGAAGGGACATGGGGAGGTTTCTTTTACGTTGGCGGGCGGGGGTGATACAAATGTTTCATATCTTGAATGTTGTGCAGTTGTCAAAACTTATAAGCTGTACATTAAAAGCATTTAATTTTACTATAATTAAATGTATATTAATTTTTTTTAATGGAAGCAAAAAAAAGGGACGGCAGCTAAAGAAGAGTTCCAGAGATTCTAAGAATTCTAGCTTGGGCAGCTCTGAGGGTGATGGCATCATTACCTGGAAAGGCTACATGACTCAAATCAAAGCCGCGGGGACGGACGGAGTGCAGCCACCGGGAGGAGCACAGAAGCCCGCGCTGTCAGCACCCTCACTGCTCCTTCCCTCCCTCCCGGTAACTGGCTCAGGCCTGGACCAGCACCCTCGTAACTGGCCACTGCACAAAGGCATTCAGGGGATTTGGAGAGAGCCAGACTCGCAACAGAGCCCTACTTCTGTCAGCCTAACATGTATCAAATCCAACATCTTGAAACAGAAGAAAATTCTTCCAGTAGAAGAATTTCCAGGTGTTAGATTTGATACATGTTAGGCTGACATAAGTTGTAACATTCCAATATACTCAGGAACTTAAAAAGTTATTTTAAGTAGCTTCCAATGTGAAAAAAAAGATACCTAACCTTTCTTAAAAGATTATTTTATAAGAGATTTGAATTGCAGAGATCTAAAAATGCAAATAGAAGCTTCTACTTTATTTTGGCTCTCAGGTTATTTATTTTAAGGGGACAAAAAGAAAATAAGGCATCTCTGACTCAGGTCTATCTAGTGTCATAATGACTTTTAATCCAGACTTTTAGAAATGAGTGAAAATCAGGCCACACCCAAAGTCAGAACTGGTTCACCATTTTGCTCCTTACATCCTGGCCCTTCCTCACAAATTTTAATGAAAGAGATATTTACTAAGCATAGACATCAAGCAGTGAGTTAGGTACTTTACACTCATTAGATTATTTCATTCTAACAACTCTAAAAAGATAGGTATTTTCATCCTTAGCACACTAAAAAAACTGAAGCTCAGAAAAAGATAAGCAACTAACTCAGTCACACAGATGGCAAGCTTCGGAACAACAACTCCAACCAGGTCTGGGACCTGACTACTCATCTTCTTTCTATAATATGCAATTTTCAGGTCGACATATATACCCACCGTCCCCCCAACTCTGAATCCCACAAATCACAAATGATTTTCCTCTAAAAGGCCAACAACAATAGTGGCAAAAGATGTCAGGGAAGGGGCAATGATGAATTATTAACCTATTAATATTTGTGTTAGATTCTCATATCCTATATAATAGGCTACTATGCAAATTGACCAAACAGCAGAACAACTGGTCGCTATGATGTGCACTGACCACCAGGGGGCAGATGCTCAATGCAGGAGCTGCCCCCTGGTGGTCAGTGTGCTCCCACAGGGGGAGCGCTGCTCAGCCAGAAGCCCTGAGCCGGGCTCACAGCTGGTGAGTGCAGCAGAGGTGGCAGGAGCCTCTCTCGCCTCCGAGGCAGTTGGACATCCCCAGAGGGCTCCTGGACTGCTAGAGGGCACAGGATGGGCAGAGGGACCCCCTCCCCACCCCCAGTGCATGAATTTCGTGCACTGGGCCTCTAGTTGATCCATAAGAGAGGTAGAATAGGTATTATCATTTGTTTACATTTAAAGAGATTAAAACTCAGAGAGGTTATGTAATTTGCTGCAAATGAGAAAGATGATACTACCATATTCTAGGCGAGAGTTTCATAGTTCTTAAAGTGCTTTTTCACCAATCCAAATAGAATTCAAAGAGCAAATACTTATTAAGCAACAACCAGGATTCATTCTAAGAGCTTGAGAAACCTGAGTGAAAAATATAGGCAGAGAGCCCTACCCTTATGGAAGTTATATTCTAACAGGGAAGACAGAAAATAGGCAATAAATATAAGTAAGCCAATTATATAGTATATTAGAAAGAGAATAAGTGCTCTGAAAAAAGTAATCAAAAAAGCAGAATACGATGATTTGGAAGAATCAAAAGGGGAAGAGTAGACTGCAATTTTAAGAAATAATTAATTAATTTTATTTTTTTATTGAATGTATTGGGGCGGCACTGTTTTAATAAAATTATATAGGTTTCAGGCTTACAATTCTGTAACACATCATCTGTATATTGTATTGTGTGTTCACCACCCCGAGTCAAGTCTCCTTCCATCATCTTCACCATTTATCCCCCCTACAGCCTCTTCTCCCTCCTCCCATAGCCCCATAGGTTATAATTTTAAATAAGGTGGTCAGGGTAGACTTCCTTGAGAAGGTAACATCTGAGCAAAACTTTTTAGGTGTAAAGAAGTTAGCCATGCAAGTATCTGGCAGTACAATGTTCCAGGCAGAGGAAATAGCCTGTACTAAGGCCCTAAAGTGGGAGCATGTCCAGTGTTCTAAAGCAGCGGTCGCCAACCGGTGGTCCACGGACCACTGGTGGTCCATGAGGTCCGAAAGGTTGGTGAACGCTGTTCTAAAGGAACGTGAAGGACCCCACTGTGGATGAAGTGGAGTGAGGGAGAAGAAGAGAAGCAGGAGCTGACACTGGAGAGGTAAAGGAGGTAGATCTTCTAGGGCCTTGTCAGCACTTTGGGACATGGAGAGCCTGGGGTGGGGGTAAAACAAAGAGTGACAGGTTCTGACTTACTTGTTACAAGGAATACACTATCTATTCTGTTAAGGATTGCAGGGCGGGATTGAGGGATGAGGTGGACAAGAAAGGAGTCCAACCAGGGACAAATGTAGAAACTAGGCAGTAATTTAGGCAAGAGATATTGGTGGCTTAGATGATGAACAATGCAGATGGTGAGAAGCAGTCCTTTTCTGAATATATTCTGAAGGTAGAGTCAACAGAATTTGCTAACACACTAGATATTGGGTATAAGACGGAAGTGTCAAACATGACTCCAAGGTTTTAAAACTGAAAGCCTAGAAGGATGGAGTCTCCATCAGCTGAGATTCAGAGGCTTTTGGTGGAAGAGACTTTGGAAAAACTAAAAGGTCAGTATTGGACATGTCAGCTGGAGATGTCAAGGGGGCTGTTAAATACATAGCATAAGTTCAGAACAGAGGTCTGGCCCAAATACAAATGTAAGCATTTTTAAGCATATAAATAGATTAAAAACCATGAGATTCAAAATTCTTGAGCTGAAAAAGACCTTTCATACAAGTCACGCTCATCATTGATGAAGATAAATAAAGTCTAAAGAAATGCAGTGATATGGCCAAAGTCAAACACAGATGATGCATTTCTAACGAAGCTGGTATTCTTTAGCCCTGCATTTTCTTAAGAACAGTGTACTGCCATCTGGCATACTAAGTAAAGGTCTGTTCTTCGAAGAGCTAAGTAAAAGGAACTTAACTTCCAGAAAAGATTCCCCAACTATTACACATAAAATATGGAACCACTTTCTCTCCTTTTCTTAAAAAGCACTATCTAAAGATGTTAAATATATAATACATTTGAAGCATTCCATATAGGTTTGCTTAATAAATGAACAAATTTGACATTAAGTAGCCCAACCTTATTGTGACTCTATTTGTCAAAGTGGTTATATTTAAATATTTTTACTTACCTGATATTTAAGCCAATGAAGTTCGTCCATGTGAAAATATAATCTCCACCAAAGACCATTCCAATATAAGTTATTAATATATTCTAAAAAAAAAAGCAATGCACTGTTACATAGGTTTAACTGAGCTTTTAAAATATTCCTATAAACTCCTCCATGCTATGATCCAAATACCTATTTTTAAAATGCAAAAAAACCAAATAAAGACAATAACAAAATTCCACCAAGCCTAAAATGAGTGCAGTATGAACAAGAACACTAACAAGGAAACAATGACATTAGCCTCTGCCCAATTTTTTCTCTACAGATGCTAAATGCTTTCACCAATACTTGAAAATACTAACCAGGTTATCAAACTTTCTCTGCTCTGTGGTATGGGCTGACATTATACATCTAAATAGAGAAATTCTGCTGTTTCTGAGGGTGGAAAACACTAAGGCATACTTAGCAATCACAAAAGAATGCTTTTCCTCTCATTGAGATAACTGTTGACTTGTGAGGGGACAGTGAAGAGAAGCCTGCTAACATCAAGAATCTTTCCCTCTTTTTTGAGAAGGATAAAGGGGATGGTGGGAGTTTACCAACATGAAGAAAGTTTTTAGAGGAGCCTTCTTAGTATTTTCAAAACACACATGGGAAGTCATCTCAAAGTAGCATACCTAAAATCACGTCTCCTGACTCCCTTAAACTCCCAGGCATAAACGTCTTCTGCTCATCTGCACTCCCCTTTAATTAAACTTGGACCACAAAGGTGAAATAAAATTTTCCACATGTATTCAGTTCTTCCCTAACAACCTCCATTCTTTCACATTCCTAAGTCACTTACCTCGCTCTCTGCCTTTACAACTGCCGTAAACGGTAAATGTCACAAACATTTTTAGTACCTGGGTTCTCCTAGATTAGGCCTCTGAAGCAGAAAGTGCTATACGTTAAAACAATCTTCAAAATTACTTTTGTAATGGAGTGCCCTTTGAGCATTCAAAATTATGTCTACCTCTTCTAAGTCTAAGGATAGAGAGAGTAAGTTACCTTAAAGCAGATCTTTTTAATTATTTCAGGGGGTGTGTGAAATGCCATGGAACAGTAGGCAACTGGGGAAAATGTGTAACAGGACCTCTCTTCAAACACAAGATCCAGAGATCCAGGGAGAAGGTGGGTTAAATTGTGTAATTGCTCAAGAAATTTGAGAAAGGGAAAAGACAGAGAACCCAGTCCTTATTGCGCAAAACCCATCAGCAGGAGGTAGAAAAACTGTAAGTACACGTTAGGGCAGCCTAACAAAGATTTGCTCTCAGGAAAAGATCCCAAGGCCCACAAAGCAGAACTAACCAGGAAGCACAGAAGAGTCTAGTAGTTCTAGACTAATTCTCAATTTCTAGTCATACCTGAGAATCATCTGGAAACTGTTAAAGATGATCATTTCCAGGCTATACTTTAGAGATTCTGACTCAGTATATCCGAGGTGGGCCTAGGAATTCCCATGTTTAACTAGCTATCCTAAGTAATTTTCCCACCACACTTAAAAGAAACAAGGATGCTGACCCAAGGGTTTATGGGGTTGGGAATCCTCAAACACAGAAGACAGCCTACAGCCCCTTGGGGAACAATGACTGAGCTAAAGGTATCAACTGAGAGGCTGATGAAAGAAGCTCCACTGTCACTCATGAGAGTGAAATAGCAAGGGCTTCAGTGGACTCTCATCCGCCAGAAGGTTCAAGACATCCTTCAACAGCGATACCACATGGCAGAAAGAAGCAACAGCAATGGACACTAAACAGACAATCCAATTCTCTCCCTCCCTCTAGAGTTTGGAAGTAAAACTGATCCCTTTGGACTAAGTTCATAGGGTTCTGTGCAGAGAAGGAAATAGCAAAAGTAAAGTACTGGACTTCATGTTCATGAGAGCATGACTATATTTGTGCCCCTTGCTGATAATGATAAAGAAAGTGCACTAAGAAATTCTAAGCAAATAGGTTTAATTATTAAAATTAAATATAGGCTCTCCTGTACCATCCTTCTTCTTGGCTAAAAACATGTTACCAGCTGCCCTGCTCTTGCTGTTCTTATTCTGAAGATGCAAGCCATCCACTTTGGTCTTAAAGCATTTACTTTACAAAACGGAAACAGAGCTGAGAGCTCATTTGGGTAGGGGGGGAGAGGGGGGAGCTGAGGGGGGGGGTGTGCGCTAAAGCCATGTCAGCCAGCCAGACCTTTGAAAGTAGATTAACTGTCTAGATTTCAATGGAATTCAAACAACTGATTGTTATAGTTCAATCTACAATTCTATTCACACCAAACACTCCAACTCCATGGAGTTTTGACCCAAATCTAATTTCTAAAATAAGGTCATGTGGACACCACTCCATTGGGGGTGCAAAGGGTAACACAGAGCAGTAAAAACTTCCCTCTGCAACCACTTCCCTCACTCTTTGACAAAAGGGGCATCATAAAGGAAGTCCCAAGGGCAACTCCACTCTTTTCCCCAGTGATCTGGGATCTACCTCTCCCTGTTTTACCTTTTTTTAGAAAGCAAGCCTACCTGGCTAATCCACTTAAAATTCAGGCATGCTGGGGCCGCTTGGATCTTAAACCACTGGAATTACAGAGTCAGATGAAAGAGGCCTCAGGCTTCAAGCCACTAATGTCAGCTCAATATTTAAGTCAACCTGACTCTCCTGGTGAAGACAAATGAGCCTGACTCAAATGAAACGGTCAGGAGGAAATGACATCACTGGAAAAGTCAGACGCAGCTTTTAAAAGTGGGCCATTCGGTTTGGCTGACACACAGGAAACCTCCCTTGATTAGTTCTGGCAGGCACCCTTCCCCTAAAAACAGCCAGCACTCAGCAGGCAGAGAACAGAGCAGCTCTCATCAGGGGTTAAAGCCAGGCCTCTCCCTACTGAGCTCGTCAGCTGCCGGGTCAGAAACAGGCCGAATTCTTCTTCCTCTTCTCTAAGATAGCAGGCTCTCCTTCTCTCACGCTCCTCGGAGCTAAACTGCCTGAAAGTAGAGATGATGTCCTCCCTGAGTTCTTAAAGACTGTTTCCGAGACCATCACCACAATTTGTCAGACTATTAAAAAAAAAAAAAAAAGTGAAGAAATAAGGAAAAAATATGGCTTAAGGCCTTAGCCAGACTTATTTGAGAGGAATAATTTTCAAATAAAGCAGGTCCCCAAAAGATAACAGTATTTTTTCAACTCACCTTAATACAGCCAACTATTGTAGTTGTAAGAGCAGAATTATACTGAGTGCAGAGTACTGTGGCGTACATCAAGATAAACCTGGAATGAAGGAGGAGAGGTATCTTATGAGTAAGATCCAGGTGCTTACTTTACAACAAGTGTGTCAAATTCGCGGCTCATAACGAATATTTTTGTGGCCCAGCCAATATAAAGGTATGTAAGAAACATTTTAATAAAAATTTCGTAACTTGATTTTTACAATATCCTGTTATACATAATTATCAATAATGAACTACAACGTTCACTGTTGACTGATTATTTAATCGTGTTGCATTGATTTCCCTTACACACCTTATGCGCAGGCGCACCATTTCTCTCCACTAATACTAGCAGCAAATATTTTAGCAGCCGACTGCCATGTCATTAGTCTTGTACTGACTGGTTTGGTGTGCGCAACATGAAATATTTCGCTTTTGGAGAACAAGAAAATAGGTTTATTTGTATTACGCTTATTAACTTGTGCAGTTATTCAGTAAGTTAATGTTCAAGAAAAAATATTAATTTTTATTAAAATGTTCTATTATTTTATGTTAACGATTACTCATTTATTTCAGCCCTTTGTATTCAGCATGTCTCTATCGAAATAAACCTACGTTTCAATGAAAATTGAAGCTTTTGTGTTTTTTTCCGGCCCACATAAATTTAAACCTTGTTTATTTGGCCTGTGTTGGCCTTTGAGTTTGACATGCTTGCTTTACAACGATCACTAACTGTGCAAACTCAGGCAATCTACCTGAGTTCTGAGCCTGCTTTCTCATGGTTAAAGGGACAACAACATCTCCCAAATGGCTAATTTAAACAAAAAATAACTATATGGTGAAAAATAATGTTGAGAAATAATGGTGCTTATTACCCATTATGTAATTGGGTAAATATTAGTTGTCCTCCAGCCTTGTAAGCATGACTTTGGGATCAGTTTAGCCACCCTGAGGGCACATTCCCAAGGGCTGTGAAACCACCTGAATGGGGAAGTTTAATTATCGGAGGCGGATACACTCAAGGGACAGAACAGGATACTGAGGAATGAGGCAAAAGGACCCTAGAACACATTTCTCTAGGAAAACCACTTGATTACAAGACAGCAAAGGCTTACCCCATCACACAAGAGAGGGTGAACTGCAGAAGAAAGAGGGTGTCAGCCCAGCCTTCAAAATCCATTGCCTGCAATATATGGCAAAGCACTCAGTTTTAGAACAAAATTAGCTGACCCATTTGTAAATCAAAATCCTGTACTTGCTCCCACCACACACACACACACACACACACACACACACACACACACACACACTTCCCTGCATCCCTCCAAGGACAGATGATGTTCAAGAATTTCATATATATGGAGTTGAACCAATAAGCAGTTTCAAAAGGTTTTCTCCTTTTCAAAATGCAATGCGAGGGAGATTTTGTACTTCTCCCTTTGGTACAAAGAAACTGGCATTAGCTTGAAGGCACAAGCCGCACGGGGCAAATCTCAGTAGTTCTCCCAGATGGCTAGTATGAAAGGCTTTCTCAAACATTAAAACATGCTCCTTCCTTGTAACATGTGAAGCTCAAGTACAGCCTTAGCTGCACAAATTCAGCTCAGGTCTATTCACGGAGAATTACTATTTTAAAATAGTTCTAGTAAAAGCAAGGTTTTTGTTGTTTTGTTTTTAAGCCAAAAGCAACAAAACGGAGAGACATGAATGGGTGCATTGATCATCTCATCTCTCATCCAAGAGGGAGGGTTTCTCTCTCAAGTACGTAATTTCTCTTGCAATATGAATTTGATGAGCAAATTTGAGAAACATTCCATCTTTTGCCTCTCTGCCAACCTGCCCAGCTTCTACTCTTGCCACTTGGACATAAATCTCACAGCTCCAGGGCTCCAGCAATTCGGGCTCCTTGTGGTTTATGAAATGTCACCATGCAGTTTCACACTCACAGGCCTTTGCCTGGAATGCCCTTTCCCTCAACACTCACCTGGCTTCTGTCCACCCACCACACTAAAGGTCAAGCACCTCCTTTGTCGCACTTTCCCTAGTCAAGAACGCCTTCCTTTGTGCCTCAGCAGATGTACTGCGCTATAGGGCTCTTCCCTCTCTGACCTGTGTGTTTCTACACCAACTCGACAGGCTGTGAGCCGCCTGGAGAGAGGACCCACATCACATCTATCTAATCATATTCCTAACACAGCACTTGACAGACGGTAGACACTCAGTTTGTTTATAGTTCTTCCTTTGTTGAGGCATAACATACCAGAAAAAAAAATTAACCAGTTATAAGTGTATAATTCAATGAGTCTTTTTTTTTAAATATATTTTATTGATTTTTTACAGAGAGGAAGGGAGAGGGATAGAGAGCTAGAAACATCGATGAGAGAGAATCATCGACCAGCTGCCTCCTGCACACCCCCTACCAGGGATGTGCCCGCAGCCAATGTACATGCCCTTGACCGGAATCGAACCTGGGACCTTTCAGTCCGCAGACCGACGCTCTATCCATTGAGCCAAACCGGTTTTGGCAATATAATTCAATGAGTCTTGACAAATATACACTGAGTGGCCAGATTATTATGATCTCTGAACACATAATAATCTGGCCACTCAGTATATATCCTATATAATAAAAGGCTAATATGCAAATTGTCCTCTCGACCTGGAGTGCAGGCCGGCCAACTGCCCATGTCCCCTTCCCCTGGCCAGGCCGGCCAGACCTCACCCATGCATGAATTCATGCACTGGGCCTCTAACACACACACACACACACACACACACACACACACACACACACAATGAGTGGCCAGATTATTATGCATTCAGAGATCATAATAATCTGGCCACTCAGTATATATAGTCATGTAATCACCATGACAATCATAATAAAGAAATTTCAGCTCAAAATCATAAAACTCCTCAAAGAAAATATAAGAAAAAAAAGGTCCATGACACTGGTCTTGATAACAATTTTTTGGATATGACACCAAAAGCACAAACAAAAGCAAAAAATAAGAAAAAATACATCAAACTAAACAGCTGCTGCACAGTAAAAGAAACCATCAACAAAATGAGAAGGCAACCTACTGAGTGGAGAAAAATATTTTTTCCAAGGAGGACAGATGAAAAGGTGCTAAACATCACTAATCATCAGGGAAATGCAAATCAAAAATACAATGAGATATCACCTCACACCTGTTAGAATGGCCATTATCAGAAAGACAAGAGATAACAAGGGCTGGCAAGGTTGGAGAAAAGGGAACCCTTGTACACTGTTGGTAGGAATGTAAATTGCTACAGCCTCAATGGAAAACAGTATGGGGGGGTCCTCAAAAAATTAAAACTAGAACCACCATATGACCCAGAAATTCCACTTCTGGGTATTTATATAAGGAAATGAAATCAGGATCTCGAAGAGATAAAATATGGAAAAACCTAAGTGTCCATCTATGGGTGAATGGATAAAGCAGTTGTTACAAACACACACACACACACAAACACACACACACATGCACGACAATGAAATATTATTTAACCACTAGAGGCCCGGTGCACGAAATTCATGCACGGGGGCGGGGGGGAGTAAATGTCCCTCAGCCCAGCCTGCACGTTCTCCAATCTGGGACCTCTCGAGGAATGTCCGAGTGCCTGGTTGGATCGGGCCTAAATGGGCAGTCAGACATCCCTCTCACAATCCATGACTGCTGGCTTCCAACCGCTCGCCTGCCTGCCTACCTGATTGCCCTTAACCGCTTCTGCCTGCCAGCCTGATCATCCCCTAACCACTCCCCTGCCAGCCTGATCGATGCCTAACTGCTCCCCTGCCAGCCTGGTCACCCCTAACTGCCCTCCCCTGCTGGCCTGGTCACCCCTAACTGTCCTCCCCTGCAGGCCTGGAAGCCCCCAACTGCCCTCCCCTGCTGGCCCAGTCATCCCTAACTGCCCTCCCTTGCCAGCCTGGTCGCCCCTAACTGCCCTCCCCTGCCAGCCTGGTCGCACCCAACTGCCCTCCCTTGCAGGCCTGGTCCCTCCCAACTGCCCTCCCCTGCTGACCATCTTGTGTGTTGGAGTGATGGTCAATTTGTTATTATATAGGAGGATGAGAAAAAAAAGGAAATCCTGCCATTTGCAATAACAGGACCAGAATGTGAGGGCATTATGCAAAGTTAGATAAGTCAGACAGAAAAAGACAAACACTGTATGATCTCATTTATATGTGGAATCTAAAAAAGCCAAACTCAGAGAAACAGAGATAATTACCAGGGACTGTGGGGTAGGGAGATGTTGGTCATAGGGCACAAACTTCCAGTTATAAGTTCTGAGGATCTAATGTAAATCATGGTATTGCAGTTAACAATACTGTATCATGTACTTGAAATTTAATTAATTAGTTAATTAAATAAGGGGTGTTCTAATTCTCACTCTGCCATTAACTTTCTGCAAGGCCATCATAAAATCACTATAACCTCTTTAAGTCTCTATCTATATTACAAATATAGAAAGCAGACTGCTCCATTTGCTCTTACAAGAATCAGAGAATGAAATGCAGACATTTCAAATGTATACAAATTTACATACATAAGATATTATTGACTTAAAATTCCACCACTATTATCTCTCAGCAGTAGATTTGCAAGCGAATTTTTCTTCTCCCTAAGACAGAAGTCACAGTAAACATGTACATTACTAATGAGGAGGGGAAAAAAACCACATTTAAAACAAAACTTCTGCCTCTAGAGAAGACGGAAGAAATGTCCCGCTTGTTCATTCTGTGTGACACAGAACCAGACGGGCTCCTGCCACAGGCCTGCAACCTTCAACACTGGCTGAGAGGTGCTGTGATTCCAGAGGTGCTGTGATTCCAGAGGTGCTGTGATTCCAGAGGTGCTGTGATTCCAGAGGTGGCTGTGATTACAGAGGTGCTGTGATTACAGAGGTGCTGTGATTACAGAGGTGCTGTGATTACAGAGGTGCTGTGATTCCAGAGGTGGCTGTGATTACAGAGGTGGCTGTGATTACAGAGGTGGCTGTGATTACAGAGGTGCTGTGATTCCAGAGGTGCTGTGATTCCAGAGGTGGCTGTGATTACAGAGGTGCTGTGATTACAGAGGTGCTGTGATTACAGAGGTGCTGTGATTACAGAGGTGCTGTGATTCCAGAGGTGGCTGTGATTACAGAGGTGGCTGTGATTACAGAGGTGGCTGTGATTACAGAGGTGCTGTGATTACAGAGGTGCTGTGATTACAGAGGTGGCTGTGATTCCAGAGGTGCTGTGATTACAGAGGTGCTGTGATTCCAGAGGTGCTGTGATTACAGAGGTGCTGTGATTCCAGAGGTGCTGTGATTACAGAGGTGCTGTGATTCCAGAGGTGCTGTGATTACAGAGGTGGCTGTGATTACAGAGGTGGCTGTGATTACAGAGGTGGCTGTGATTACAGAGGTGCTGTGATTACAGAGGTGCTGTGATTACAGAGGTGGCTGTGATTACAGAGGTGCTGTGATTACAGAGGTGCTGTGATTCCAGAGGTGCTGTGATTCCAGAGGTGCTGTGATTCCAGAGGTGGCTGTGATTACAGAGGTGCTGTGATTACAGAGGTGGCTGTGATTACAGAGGTGGCTGTGATTACAGAGGTGGCTGTGATTACAGAGGTGGCTGTGATTACAGAGGTGCTGTGATTACAGAGGTGCTGTGATTACAGAGGTGGCTGTGATTCCAGAGGTGCTGTGATTACAGAGGTGCTGTGATTACAGAGGTGCTGTGATTACAGAGGTGGCTGTGATTCCAGAGGTGGCTGTGATTACAGAGGTGCTGTGATTACAGAGGTGGCTGTGATTACAGAGGTGGCTGTGATTACAGACCGGACGGAAAAGGTGCTTTCTCAGGCTTCGCTTCTGTTTTGGACGAACTCTCCGGTTCTGGGTGCTGGTGGTGTAAACTAATACCACAGGCCAATACTCACCGCAGGCCCGAAAAGAATGTGGTGTAACCCATGGGCAAATGGTTGATATGGACTGCCTAAAACGAGGCATTTGTTTGAATGGGACTTTTATTTAAATAAAAATATTTAGAAAAAAACATGTAATGAAAAAAAACACACGCCTTTTTAAGTTGCTTCGATTAAGGAAATTAAGAGAGAAAGGGAGTATCTAATAAGATTAGGCACTAAATACTACATAATCAATAATACAATCAATAAAATCAAGTCCAGGGAAACAATCAGATTTGTCTGATACACCAGCTCTAATAGACTGATTCTGGCTGTCTGGACCACTGTCTGGTAAACAGCTGGAGGCTGTCTAGACTTTGCAAAAAGTGCTATGACTACGTGGCAATATCTGCAAGGAGTATAGGATAACAGCACCAATTCACCACTCCTAATCCAGTGAAAAGCATGAAATAATTCCAACGTGCACTTTAGTCTAAGATGCAACCATTCTCACTCCCAAGAAAATTTGCTAAGAAAAGAGTCGCCAAATTACTTGAGACGTGAAATATATTCCAAATCATGACTGGGACATCTTCTTAAGTGTCTTGATACCTCCCTACTTAGTATAAAGTCTAAAGATAATAAATGGTTTAGTCTTTGGACTTCATGGTAAAGAAAAAAGGTTGACGTATGATACAATTCTATTTTCAAAATTCTTTTCCCTAAAAAACTGTGTAGAAAAAAAATGGAAACCTTATCCCAGAAAGTAAACTGCTCGGAACCTTACTAAGACAGAAGATAATGTCCGTGGTGCAAATGGCTGCATGGCTCCTTCCCTACCTTGGGAAAGTCGTCCTCGGGTACCTCCATGGTTCTCTGCACTACTCTGACCATTTGCCACAACTCCTCCTGCTCTCCCTCACGCTCCTAGCTCAGACAAGGAATTGGAACCCAGGTATCTTTCACTCCTTCTGCTCACCAGGCTCTGCCACCTATGGAAAACCTATGTACCATGGCAAAAGTAACGACATACTCCAGCTCACCAATGAGTCACTTTTTAAAAAATATATATTTTATTGATTTTTTACAGAGAGGAAGGGAGAGGGATAGAGAATTAGAAACAACGATGAGAGAGAAACATTGATCAGCTGCCTCCTGCACACCCCCCACTGGGAATGTGACCGCAACCAAGGTACATGCCCTTGACCGGAATCGAACCTGGGACCTTTCAGTCCGCAGGCCGACACTCTATCCGCTGAGCCAAACCAGTTAGGGCCAACGAGTCACTTTTATTGGAAAAAGGAAGATCCTCAAAGGGGAGAATGGCTGAAAACATTATTTTTGTCCAACAATAATCCGACAAAGAGAAAGATGTAGTCATTCGTAACTAGTAAACTATAACGGATCCAACCCTCTTGTTTTATGTCTGGGAATACCAAGGTCCACAAAGCAGAAGGCACCTGTCGCCACGTGGAAAGGATAATTCAGGGTTGAGACTCAGTCTCTGTGGTCTACAGAGTGACCCAGAAACGATGAACAACTCTGGAGAGGCAAAACCAACAGCCTAAAAACCCTTCCTATTTAGTCAGCTATGCTTATGAAGAGGCTCCGCTAGGTGGGTGATCTGTGCAGCAAGTTTTCCTGTAAAACTCATCTGAGCCATGTAACGTAACCAGTGATATAATGCAGACATTCTACAACGTACCAGCGCCTACAGTGCTGGCCTTGTGAGATCTACAGCAAGGGGTCTGTTCTCCACCCCGTCTGGGAACACCTCGCAGGCGGTGCTGTCAGCAGGCCAGGCTCCCATCCCTGGGACTCCGTGAATCACGGGCTTTGTGGGGCAGCCATTCCCTTCGGAGGCAGCACCCGACCAGTTTAAACATAGTCTGTCCTAGCTGACACTTTGGAAGTCATTAGCCAAGTGATGCTTGCTCCGCCTTTATCTAGTGAACCAGATACCTTTTATGGACAATAAACTGGCTTTTGCATGATACACAGCTTTGGGTGTGTTGTGTTTTGGGGTGTGTGTGTATGTGTGCGCGCGCGCTCGTGTTTAAGGAGAATCCTCTGAAGTTAGAAAACATATGTTTGTAAAAACCAAATGTTGAAATAGTATTTGGTTCCTTGGTTTCTGGTAAACCCAGGACTTTGAGAACCATGAATAAACTTTTTTTTTTTTTTTAATTACACACACATTTGGTTTGGTTTCTCAGAAAGCTTTGCCAGTGACCTGTATTAGGTCTTCTCTGGGATGGATGAGTTGTTCAGTTGAATCTTCCCTTTCAGTTCTTATGGTAATTTAGTTTTTTCTTCTTCCTCGTCCTCCAATTCTTGCTTAAAGGCTGTGGCAGCCCCGTAACTGCTCTGCAGAACTCCGGCCTCCCTGGGCTTCCTGTCCTAACAGAGGAATTTTCCCTCCTCTGCCTACTAAGGTTAGCAGTGGGATTTGAAGAAAAATAATTTGCATCTGATTCTGCTTCAATTTATATCCTAGGTCCAGAGTCTGCAACTCTGAGTAATGAGAATAAGCTCATTTGTCCCACCTCACCCAGTTATTTTAAAATTTAAGATTCATCATTGGATAGTCATTATTTCTTTTTTTAAACTTTATCTTTTCCCTATCATTACTTTTATAAAATATAACTTAAAAGTACATTCACGTGGTTCTACAATCAAAGAAATATAAAAAGATGAATAATCAAGTCTCCCTCCCATTCCTGTTTCCTTTGTAGGGGTTCAGAATGAGTCATCCAAAGAGATGCCTCTGAGGTATGCAGTTTATTTTACGCTAAAGGCACAGACACCCTGCAGGCTCAAGAGAAACTTTTGCTCCTCCCCCTCCCCCCCATCTACTTAGAAGAACTTAAATTAAGGGCCTTCCCCATAATAAGAGATTATCAGAGATAACCTTTTCGACCTATCTGTCTATATGGTAGGGCAAATAACTAATTACCAGACATCCGTTCCTTTTATCGTCCTGCAATAACCTTCCTCTGGAGCCCCAGAGCACCTTTCCTCCTCCTTGGGTCAGAATGTCATACATACGCCATTTTAACTTCCTGTCCTGAACCTCGCATGTGGGGTTCCCATATGTACACACGTAATTTAATCTGGTTATTTTCTTGTTAATCTGTCTCATGCAGATTTAGCTATTAGACCAGCTAAAGAACCTTGCAGGACAGAGGAAATTTCACCTCCTCCCCCTTGTCCCCCCACCCCCACCCCACAACCCTTTGTTCTATGTGTGTCTGTCTATGTCTGTCTGTCTGTCTGTCTGTCTGTCTCTCTCTCTCTCTCTCTCTCTCTCTCTCACACACACACACACACACACACACACACACACACTGGTGCTTGCTTTATTAGTTTCATGTATATTCGTCTCGTTGGTTTTTTTTTACTTAAATAGTGAATAAAATGTATGCATACATATGTTCTTATTGTTGTTCCCTTTCTATTTTACTCAAAAGGTAGCATATCACACACACTGTTTTATACTGTGCTTTTCATTTAACCATTTATCTCGGAGATATTTTCATTCAATTACATAACAGATCTGGGTCAGGAAAGCCAGGGGCCCAACAGATAAGAAGAGTTTATCAGCACTGGTTACCAGGAGTCAGGGAGCCGCTGGGCTCATGCCAGCTGTCAGAACAGCAGCCTTGTCTCCACACTGGAAGGCCTTCTACTTCTCAGAAACTCTGTCTCGGCCCTGGAAAGGGCCCTACCTAGAGAAGCAGCCAACTTGGTTGATCCAACCTACTCAGGTTACACATGACAAAGCAGGACAGGAGAGCAGGGGTCTGGTCCAAAGTCAGACCGTGCTCAGGGAAAGAATGAGAGATTGCTGGTCGTCTGCCTTCTGGCCCCCAATGTTCTCCCCTGTACCACTTATTTTTAGGGACTTGTCACTATCTGCAGAGTAAACTTCAAATTCCTGTATTTAACACTGGTCCCAGCTTGGAAGGAAGCAGGGTGTGGTGTGGTGGGAGGAGTGAGAGCACGCGTCACAGAGTCGGGAAGTCTGGGTTCCGGTCCTGAGCCCTCTTTGGGCTCCCGTTTCCTCATCTGTGAGGAGAGGCCTGAACCGTGCTCTCTAAGGTCTCTTCTAAAGTCTCCGGAGTCTTGGGTTTCCTCCTTCTAAGCATCCTGAAGAGTCTAGTTCTTACGGTTGAGCCTGTGCTCATGCTAGTCCTTACACCTGGGATGTACCTTTTGTTTTTCTTCCTCCACATCTTTGAAGGCCCACCTTGACTTTGCCCGATATTTACTTATTCAGAAAATGTCCCCTGCGAACAATGTCCCCTCCCACCTCATCTCTTAGAACCTTCTCTTCCTTTGACCTAGATTATCCTTCCAAAGAGCCGCAGCCATTGGGCTCTCAGTCGCATTGAGTGTCTGCTCAAAGGAACCTGACAAAGAGGCCTTCCCCTAACCATCTGATGCAAAATGGGACTTCTCCAGTCACGCTCTTCGTTCTATTTCTCTTCGTAGCTCTTATTGTATAATTATGTGTAGTCCACCTCATGCCACTGGAATGCAAGCTCCTTTAAGGCAGCAACAAGTCCCTTTTCTTTTTCTTTTTTTTACTGAGAACAGCATCAGAGTGAATGAAAGAAATATGATTATTTGTAAACAATTAAGTAACAACAAGGCCCAGCTTCAGAGACTCCACTTCTAATATTACCCTGGGGTATTTTTCACGTTCAGTAGCTTGTTCTGGAAGAAAGCCCTAGTCAGGGAGGGAGCACCGATGTAGTCAAGCAAACAGCAAGGGGTCTATGTGGAGTCAGAGAGGCAGGCTCTAAGCTCTGACACTGTGCAACCCTAAGCATGCCCTTAACCTTTGCAAATCAGATAATGACCTACCTCACAGGCATACAATGAGGATCAGGGAAAATAATTTATGCGGGGGCATCTTATCAGGTACAAGGCATCATACCCTATAAGGCCAGAAGGAGGCCTAGATTGTTAACTTGGGAACAGCTTTATTTAAAGATACACAGTCACATGAAAAAGCACCCATTCTTTAAAAAATACATGCACATACATGAATGTCCACTTATAGGTATGCTCGCACCTGCTGCCTGCGCCGGCCCCGCTCACACCTGCAGCTGGTGCTGGAGCCACCACTCGCACCCACTGCTGGCACCCGGCGCCAGACCTGATCACTCGGCGCCATCAGCTGGTGGGAGCCGCGGCTGCCGGCCCCAATCACCCCTGAGAGCTTCTCCACCTCCCCCTTCTCCTGAGGGGCGATCAGGGCAGCAGCTGCCACTCGTACCCACTGACGGCACCGGACCCACTCGCACCCGCTGCTGACACTGGCCCCAATTGCTGGTGATACTGGCCCCAATTGCCATCAGCAGGTGCGAGTGGGGCTGGCAACATCAGTGCATGGGAGCGACGGCGGCAGGAGCAGGGCTGCTGGCAGACAGGGGACAGGGGCCGTGGCGGGAGGGGCCAGGCGAGGGCGCAGAGGATGGACCGAGACCCGCCCCTGTGCCCACCGCAGCCACAAATTCATGCACTGGGCCCCTAGTACTCTTTAATAATAAGAGTGAGAATTAACAAACATGTGAGATCAAAATACTGGTGGGGTTTGATTACAAAGCAATGAGTTCAGCTCCCATAATTAGTTTATCAGCCCAATTTCAAAGTATTTAGATGAACCATTATTCTTCCCAAAAAAACCTTTCTGGACCTTTGCCTGGCATTTTCATTGGGGAAAAACAAACATTACTCAAATTTCACTCCTCTGCTTAAAAAGAAAAGAAAAGGAGAAAATCTAAATCTCATTCTAATGCAGGTGGCAAAGTAATTTTTCCACTATGGGTAAACATTCTTACTTATATTGAAGCATTTCATATTAAATGTGTGTTACTGAAATATGCATGAATTATGCATATAACCTCTAGTTAAATTATAATCACTCTGGAATGAAGATATTTCTCCTCTGGTTCAATTTTTTCAAGTAGCTACTAGTCAGAATTTCAAGTTAATGAAAATTCCACCTTTGCCAAGTATGTAGAATAACCTAACCAACCACATTACTCCTTCCAACGTTCTCATGTACAGATTGGCCTCGAGATTTGCAATCGTCTGTGTTGCCAAGGAGGGCCTGGTTATTTTGCATCACATTCTTGCCCCAAAGCTGAAGAGTGAGGGCTGCTTCTGCCAGAGTCTGCGAGAGACAGGCAGAACCTGCGGAAAGACCAGGGCCTTTGGAGTCAAGCTTGGGTTTAAATCCTGACTCTACTTACTACCCACAGACAGTGTGACCCTGGGCTAGTCACTTAGTCTCTCTGCGCTTCATTTCCGCATGGGCAACAGAGCTGTTATGGGGCTCCGTCGTATCACACACATAAAGTGACTGGCCCTAACAGGGGCTAATAAATGTTAGTTTCTCTTCCCACTTTTTCTCACAGCCACAAAATATTTATTCAGCACTCTTGATCAGTCAAAGCAATAGCTCCGTTTTCTACTTTGGTGTCATTTGTAGGCCTGCTAGCAGCCCAGTTACACAGTTCATTAAACCTTTATGCATGTTCAAGCTGATCTGCGCCAGGTTTTGTTTTTGTTTTTAAGAAAGTTTTTGATGGAGGGGAAAAAAAAAACCCAACAGCTTTAAAAACAGTCAGTCTTCTCCTACCTTTTAATTCAAGAGCAATTTTTTAACAGTCTAACTACTTGCCACTACTTTGTGGAAATTGTCACTGCTACTGGAGAACATAACCAACGCATTTATTCTGAAAAACTACCTGCCAGGGGGATCATTAGAAGGAATCTTGGTACAGAAATCCTTGGCAGAATTCTAGATTTCCATTTACGTAGTTTGCAAAATTCTGTGAATTCTAACAAAATGGTATCAACTTTTTTGCCTATGAATATGGGCTTGTTTTAGAGAAGAATTCTTGTCTGGATTTATTTTGTTCCTCTATTCTGGATTTATTTAGCTAAACATTTGCAGGAAGTGAGTAAACTATTATATTATTTGCTATTTATATGGTTAAGTCACCACACAGTGCTAAATATCTCCTGGGGGGAAAAACTAGCTTGGGATTTAAGCCAGGATGACAAATTTTACACCAGAACAGAAGCTTCTAGAGAGGTCTAGAATTTTAAGTCTGAAGAATTCTACTATTTCAAGATTTTTGGGTTTGTTTTTTTTTTCAAGGATAGCTTGCTACTATTATTTTGTAGGTTAGTAGAAATGTAAAAATTCCCTTCCTCCATCCTTCTGGCCCATAAAAAAGGACACTGGTTGGCATGCACTATTTTTATGTTGACAGCCAGAGCTATTTTGAGCCATTTTAGTACTATCCAATACTTATGCCAAGAAAAAAGGTTAGCATGACATTAGCAAGCTAAAAAGTAAATTCTGATTTTGGTCCCTTAATACTAGGTATGTACATTACTTAACAACTCCACAGTTTATCTTTTGTTCATAAATAACAATACAATTAAAAAACATAAGGCATTAAATCACTGTGAGAAAGTCCTACCTTTTGTGCATCTCCTGTAAGGTATGCAATGGCCAGGGTGGGCAGAATCATGAACAGTGCATTGTAATAGAGCAGACCATATTTTCCCAGCTCCTAGGATAGGAAATAATTAGGTGTTTCATTTAGTTCTAGCAGACAAGATATACAAACCCTATGTAAAGTCCCACCCCACTATACACACACCTCCCCGACAACATGCACAGCAACTTAGGCCAAGTCGGAAGTTTTCAAACATCAAGAAGTAGCCCAAGCTTTCAAAAGAAAAAAAAAAAATTTATGTTTTAAAATTTCCTTAAAATAAATTCCTTGAATGTTTAAGATCAGAGAAATAAAAATGATATCAACTGTTGCCTCAAAACAGCCAATAGGGAAGAGGCTATATTTATATTGAACATATGCACACATCTCTACAGAAATCCATCTCCAAAGCCCTTCCCCTTCCGGAATTGAAGCAAAAGTCACCAAGCTGGTCTTGGGCTTTTCAGAACCGTAAGAGAGTGCCATTCAAGAGATGGCTGGACAGAGCCAGACACACAGACTCAAACCTAACCAACACAGGCAGGTATAACTTCCCAGGGAAGTATTTCTGAAAATGTGTATGTGAAGTATATTAAAAATTAAGCTTCCTCTATCTACAATTCCCAAAACAGAGTATGATTAGTTGTATCCTCGGATACCAGGGAGCAATGAAGGACTCCGCACATCTTCAAACACAGGGAGCCTATGAGAACTCTGGGTCTACCTCTGACTCACACACTTCTGGGACATTCATCGGGAAGCAGAGTCACCTGGAAAAGTAGGCCAGAGTTTGCGGGGTCAGGGGGTGAAGTAGTAGTGAGGAGAAGGACATATTTGGCTAATTTCTGTAACTGAAAGATCCCTGAACTGTGTAAAAAGTCAAACCACCTTCTCAAAAGAAGCTTTGAAAAACTGGAAACAAATATCCAACAACAGAAAACTAGTTGCTTAGTCTATGCTACAACCATACAATGAAACATTATACAGCCACTAAAAATCTATACTAATAAAAGGGTAATATGCTAATTAGACTGTATGTCTTCCGGACGTCCTTCCAGATGTCCTTCCAGACAAAGTCACAGCAGCTGCAATGGCCGAGGGCCAGCAGCCGTGGTGGCTGTGAGGGCCAGTCCAGTGCCACGGACCCTTTAGCAGAGGCCGTGGCAGAAGGCACCACAGGAGAAGGCAGAAGGGAGAAGGTGGTAGTTAGGGCGATCAGGCCAGGAGGGGAGGGCAATTAGGCAGTTAGGGGGATCAGGCCAGGAGGGGAGGGCAGTTAGGGGGATCAGGCCAGGAGGGGAGAGCAGTTAGGCAATTAGGGGGATCAGGCCAGGAGGGGAGAGCAGTTACACAGTTAGGGACATCAGGCTGTCATGGGAGAGCGCCAGCAGGGGATCAGGCCAGCAGGGGAGCAGTTAGGGGCGATCAGGCCAGCAGGGGAGCAGTTAGGGGTGATCAGGCAGGCAGGGAGCAGTTAGGGGTGATCAGCAGGCAGGCAGGTGAGCGGTTAGGAACCAGTGGTTCTGGATTGGGAGAGGGATCCAGGATTGGAGTGGGTGTAGGCCGGGCTTAGGGACCCCACCCCCAGTGCATGAATTTCATGCAGCGGGTCTCTAGTGTTTAATAATACCGAAAGGTGTTCATGAAACAGTACTAGATGAAAAATATAGGTTAGAAAATATTATATATCATCGCTCTTTAAAAATTTTAGTTAGGTGTGTACATGCACATACACACACACACACACAAAAGGATATCCACTAGAACAGTGCTTCTCACTAGAGGGTAGAATTAAGGAATATTTATATTTTCTTCCTCTTGCTTATCTATGTTTTCTACTACTTTTATTATAAATACGTATTATTCGCCGAAACCGGTTTGGCTCAGTGGGTAGAGCATCAGCCTGCGGACTGAAAGGTCCCAGGTTCGATTCCGGTCAAGGGCATGTACCTTGGTTGAGGGCACATCCCTTGGTTGCAGGCACATCCCCAGTAGGGGGTGTGCAGGAGGCAGCTGATCGATGTTTCTCTCTCATCGATGTTTCTAGCTCTCTATCCTTCTCCCTTCCTCTCTGTAAAAAAATCAATAAAATATATATTAAAAATAAATAAATAAATAAATAAATAAATAAATAAATAAATAAGTATTATTGCCCTGGTCAGGTAGCTCAGTTGGTTAGACCATCGTCCCTATATGTCCAGGTTGCGGGTTCGATCCTCTGTCGGGGCACATACAAGAATCAACTAATGAATGTTCTTAAATAAGTAGAACAACAAAATTAATGTTCCTCTTTCTCTCTCCCTTTCTTTCTTCTCTCTTCCGAAAAGTAATAAATAAAACATTTAAAAAAGAATATTTCTATAAATAGTATTATTTATGTGATTTCTTTAAAGTTAAAAATATTTTAAATTCAATAGCTGCATACATGTCTGAAATGCAGCCCTAAATTTTTATGCCCCATGACTCATCCTCAAAGGACCATGATTATAAGCAGTCCTTTTTATTAAAAGCTTCTCAGTGTGGTCATACTGCCTCTCGGATAAACCAAAAAAACTGACTGCTGACAGCCACCACAAGCATCAGGGAAAGGAGTACCTCATTTCTAAGGCAGCAAGAAAAAAAGCCATAGGACAAAACCATTTGAAACAGCAGGGACCCAGTCAGCCAGAGACTTATGTATTATCCATCTCTTAAAGAGGATGCCTACACACCACACGAAACACACCCATCCAGACAACTGACAATTGCCAAAAACTAAAATGCCAAACTGTTTCGTTTTTCTTTTAACATTTTAACTGTTTGGAGTATCTTTTCCTCTGCCTTCTTAAAGGGAGCACATAGACTAAAATTTCACTTAGGGCATTATAAACATTATTAAAAGTCAGGGCATTGTGTTGTTATTTTTTTAATTGACCTCAGAGAAGCGGAACTGAGGAGGGGCGAGAGAGAGAAATATCAAGGTGAGAAAGAAACATTGATGGGTTGCCTCCAGCACGCGTCCCTGTCCCTAACAGGGATCGAGACCGCAATCTGGATGTGTGCCCTGACTGGGTATCGAACCTGCTACCTTTCAGTGTACAGGACAACGCTCCAACCAACTGAGCCACACCAGCCAGGGCTGTACTTTGTTCTTAGATGATGTTGCCCTTAAGGGTGTTTAATAGCCCCTAAATCATTTCTGAGTACATCCATCTGATGTTTTTGCTGTTGTTAATCCTCACCTGAGGATAATTTTTCCATTCATGTTGAGAGAGAGTGGAAGGGGTTGGGGGGAGACAGAGAGAAACATTGATGTGAGAGAGGCACATCATTGGTTGCCTCCTGCACGTGACCGTCAGGACTGGGGATTTGAGACTGCAAGCGAGGTATGTGCCTTGGCCGGGATCCTACCTGAGACCCTTCAGTCTGCAGGCCGACACTCTATCCCCTGAGCCAAACCAGCTAGGGCAGGGGTCCTCAAACTTTTTAAACAGGGGGCCAGTTCACTGTCCCTCAGACCGTTGGAGGGCCGGACTATAGTTTAAAAAAAAAACTATGAACAAATTCCTATGCACACTGCTAAGTCGGCTGCTAAGCAGGACAGGCAGCGAGCGGCGGCAAAAACACCCGGCGAGCCAGATAAATGTCCTCGGTGGGCTGCATGTGGCCCGCGGGCCGTAGTTTGAGGACCCCTGAGCTAGGGCTTCCATCTGATTTTTATAGTTTTCCTGCTTGTCTTTCTTATTGTTAGTAAGACTGCCAGTAAGCCTCTCTGCCTCTAAATAGAATTCCATCTTGTAGTTTGTTGCTTCTAATCCATTAACTATGAAAAACAGATCAATATGCTTAAAAGGTCTCATACAAATAAGTCACAAGTCATTTCTGAGTAAGGAACTAAAGGGCTCTCCTGGGAATAAAATACTCAGAAACCCTCTTTACTTTTTCCTAGGTTCTAGGATATACAGTACTCTAGACCAGGGCTGGGGAATGTCTGACCCACAGGCCATATAAGGTCCGGGAAATCATTTGGTCTGGCCCTGCCAAGGCATTAGGGGTGAGTTAATTAAATGTTTGACCAAATATAGCAGGCTAATTTTTAAACTGATAATTTTGTATGGCCCACAAATGATGTTATAAATATCCAAATGGCCCTAGGCAGAAAAAAAGGTTCCCCATCCCAGCTCTAGACTGTGCTGTATAATATGGTAGCCACTAGCCACATGCAGCTTTTTCCATTTAATTAAAATTACATTAAACTACTAGTTCAGTTTCTCAGTTTTACCAGTCACATAGCGAGTGTTCAACAGCCACAGATGGCTAGTGCCTACCATTACTGGACAGCAGAAATACAGAAGTTTTCCATCATCACAGAAAAACTTTACTGGACAGTACTGTCTGAAAGAGCTGAGGCTGCTGGACAAATGAAATGTTATTATTCATACCTATTTTCCAAAGCAGCAAATGGGCTGAAGGAAAAAACAAAACAAAACAAAAAAACAGAATAAAACTAAATCTCTAACAGGTCCCTTTTCTTTAACTATTTCAGAAAGTCAAAAATTTTAATAGTCGCTACCATTAAAATGCAATGATCATATGAAGTTGTCAAGGCAAGTACACGGAGAACAAGACATAAAAGGTATGTTTAAAGAAAATGTGTTGGAAACATCTACACTGTCCCCAGTTCTTCAAGGATATTAAAAATCAACATTCTCTGAAAATGAGAACTATTGGGATGGCCATGGGTTTTAGGGTTATTTTCTGGAGAAGGTAAAGCTTCTCACCGAGATGACACAAACTCAATACTAATACTACTGCAGAGTAGGAAGGGCATTGGTATTTATGATCTGAACTCCAAAAAAGGACCTGGAAGTCATTTGAGAAACACTGTACAAACTAAGCGGATAAGGCTATCTGACCGAAGAGAAAACACGGGTAGGAAAATAAGATAAAGCCATGGTCAGTTACAATGAGATAAAATACACCATCTATTCAGGAAGAGCGATGGTGACATCTCTGATAAATATCTCATGTGGGTTCCCATTCAGGACACATTATGACAGAAAGGACAACCCCTTCAATAACAACCCTACGATATGTAAAGCTCAGTTCCACATAGCGTCTTCGTATAATAATGTAACCTTACACGATAACGGAGTAAACTAATGTGGCTCAAATACTCAGCTTCCTGACAATCCGACTTCATCTAAAAATAAAATTTAGCATGTCTATATTCAAAGCATATAGACAAACTAACAACAAATATCTATAAAGCCTTTGTGTGCATGTTGCAAACTGAGAGAAAAGAGATGGGTAAGTAAAGTTCCTGTGCATGAGATTTGAGCCAGAGAACTCGGTGTTGCCCCAGAGAGAAAAAGATACCAATTCTCCCGAAAGTTTCCCATTATTTGTAATGCGCTAAGTCCATTCTTTTTCTGCAGCTCCTTCCAACACTCACTTCTCCTCAAAACTGCTCAAGGGCTTTCAGATATTTCTTTCTTGTTCAGGTCCCTCACCATGAATACAGCCATGATCATTTATGACACTTTTCTCTACCCTCAGAGACCCCCTATTTCTTTCCCACTCCTCCTTCATCTTCTCTGATGAACTAGCATTATCATTCCCAAGATCAGTAAACATCTCTTACAGAAACTTTAGATTGCTACCTACCTTTGAATCTAATTTTTGTTTTACGTATGCGCCATTTGCTGCTGTCAGGACATCGTTTATCAGAATAAAAACATATCCTTCCAGATCAAATGCCAAGTCAGAGCTGCAAAACATAAGCAGCACTTTAACAACTTTCATTTAAGGAGCATGTCCTTAATTTTAAGTAGGTTTGAATAGAGTATTTGCAACAACGTATTTTTAGGTTAATGAACATTAGGCATTTTATTTCTTGATTTCTAGTTACAAATTGCAATTTTATAGTAAGTAGAGTCTTCAGAAATAAGAAACACTAACACTTAAAATTATTAGCAACAAACAATCATGTCAGTTAAATAGCACACTGTTCTGAATTCCAAGTCAGACAACAACAATAAGCAACCAAATTCACTGTTACAGCTGAAGCGGGCAGAAGGCATCAGAGCTGAATTTCACAGGTAAGGAAACCAAACGGATAAGTTGTTAACATGTCATTTTCCAAAAGTTCACGCAAAAGGCAGGACTATCTTGTACAGGTGGTTGGACCCCGAGGTGGAACTTCTGAAGTGTGGATCATGGTTAGCTCTGAGATCAAGCTACAACAGTGTCCAAACGCACACAGAAGGAATTCAAATACTGCAATAATTGCTTAATGCACCTATGTGGTATAACTAGTGGCATTAGGAAAACAGAAGTTTTCTAGTATTTAGTAGCGATAAAAAATTTGTTAAATTCAACAAATAAATGAAAATCTAAGAAAAGTATGCCTTCATATTTTAGCCTCCTAGCTAAATAGTGGAACCACATTTCGTGATTTTGCAAAGATACTATGTATTTGTATCTAAACTACTACTACTACTACTACTACTATTACTACTACTACTGCTACATGGAACAAGACTTTTGAGGAGCTCTACACCACTGCAATTTGAGGCAGAACCAGCCTAATGCACACGCCCTCTTTCAAGCATCCTGGATAAACCCCTAACTTCAGACTCCCTTCCTCCCAATCTCTATCCCAAGTAAAATGTCCTAATTAGACAAGGCTGGTCCAAATAGCAATCCTCCTCAGACACTTTCCAGGCCAGATGTTAGCCCTGAGGATCCCCTATCGTTTGGCTCAATTTTGGATCCCACCAGCTCCAAGGAAATGCTTCAAAAAGAAAGGTAGGATGCTCATACAGAATTTTTCTCCGAGGAGGCAATAATATCTAGAGAGAAAAGCAGTTAGCTACATAATGAAATTCTAGTAACCAATTATTCTATCCCCGCACCCCCGCCCTTTTTTTACAATGAAATTTCACTTGGAGGTTTAGGGTGGAATAAAATTTGACTTATGTTCCTACCCCCTCCCTGTCTATACCACAGGGATATGATGAAGGTAAATGAGCCAGCCCAAGAGGTACATTATAACTCCCAAATGAAAAATGTATGTCAGGCAGAATTTGTGACATTAGCAAACCCATATATGCATGCCCTGGGCTGAGTAAAACAGTGTTCCTGTCTCGGCTACTTTCACTATAAATGTGTGTGACCTTTTTCCACTTAAAGAGATTCCTGTTGTAGAAGGCTTCTGGCCATCTTGTTAATTTTCTGAGTCTTTGGATATACATTTTCTCCACCCATCTGAAAACTAAAACTTCAGAACAATGGAAAAAGCTTTAATAATTTAGTAGAATAAGTTATGCCATTTGTGATACATCCTAAGTGAGGCCAAATAAAGCAATTCTATTATTCATTTATTCAACGAGGCAAGTAATTCATTATCACTTGCCTTTTCTGAGACACTGCTTCCTTCAGCAGCACACAAAGTAAGAGAAATGCCACATGGCTTATAAAAGCACATAGGCTCTGGAGTCAGGCACAGATTCAAATTCCAGCAAGCTCTGCTGCTTACCAGCTGTAGGACTTTGAGCAAGTTACTGAATTTACGTTTTAGTTTCCTCAACTATAAAATAGAAAAATTATATCCATACCTTTCAGAGTTGTAATATAGAACTAATATGTCTAAAATGTCAAACACATTGTGTGGCACATGGTAGGTGCTCAATCAGTAGAAGATTGTATAATAAATCCTAAATTACATGAATTTAACTTTTAAGAATCTGATTTTATCAGCCTTGATCTTAAACTCAAAAAGATTTCATTTTTGAAGGGTCTTTGGATGCTTTTCAAAGATATGATTATTATTTAGCCTATAAAGATTATCTTCATTGGTAATTGATCATTATTAATAACTACTGATAATTTCTAACGTGCTCATAGGCTTATATAGGCCCACATCTTACCTGGCAGCTACAAAGGCTCCAATAATCATTGCAAATACAGTCATCTTAATACTCCAAGAAAAAGTCTTCCTACAAAAAAAACAAGTTTATGTATACTGTGGCTTTATTCACAAAGATTCATAACACAGGCACACACAAAGATATATTTGAAAAAAGCTATAAACAGTCATATTTTTTTATGTTTCCAAGGAATTGGATATTTAAAAGAACCCCTTTGATAAAGCAAAAACTTATTTTGTTATATAAATACTAGAGGCCCGATGCACGAAGATTCGTGCAAAAATGGGCCTTCCTTCCCCTGGCTGATGGCACCACCTTCGCTCTGGCCAGAGCCGCCTTTCCACCTTCCCACGCTGCCCAGAGGCCCGGAGTGGCTGGGGTGGTACAGAAAGCATCCCACCCCAGCATCCACTTATGCAAATTAACCCGCCATCTTTGTTGGGCTAATTTGCATACCCACTCCTGATTGGCTGGTGGGTGTCGTGAAGGTACGGTCAACTAGCATGTTACTCTTTTATTAGGTAGATACTCATTTTTTCTTTATTCTTATCGTTTGTTATTATTGAGCTTGTATTTCAGCAAATTGGAATCTCTTTAACTAGAAAAAGGTCACACATATTTGTAGCCGAGACAGGAACACTATTTAAAACCTATTCTATCCTGGCCAGGTGACTGTTGGTTGGAACATAGTCTCGTACTCCAAAAGATTGTTGGTTCGATTCCCGGTCAGGCCACATATCTAGGTTGCAGGTTTGACCCCCGGTTGGGGTGCATACAGGAGACAAGTGATCAATGTTTCTCTCTCTCCCCCTTCCTCTCTCTCTAAAAATCAATAAAAATATATCCTCAAGTGGGGATTTAAATAAAGCACAAAACTATACTGATGTTTCTGACTCCTCTTCACCTAGTGACAGCAGTAAGTAAAGGAATTCATGAAAGTATATCTCATGTTTAGACAGGTGTCTAACTCCTATTCATAATCTTCCCAACTACTGTTCCCATAAACCAGTGGTCGGCAAACTCATTAGTCAACAGAGCCAAATATCAACAGTACAATGATTGAAATTTCTTTTGAGAGCCAAATCTTTTAAATTTAAACTTCTTCTAACGCCACTTCTTCAAAATAGACTCGCCCAGGCCGTGGTATTTTGTGGAAGAGCCACACTCAAGGGGCCAAAGAGCCGCGTTTGGCTCACGAGCCGCAGTTTGCCGACCACGGCCATAAACTATCAATTCCCAGAGCAAAGGGATTAAGTTGTTTAAACTTTCCAAGAGATAAAGTAGGAGCAAGAAAAATAATTTTAATATTTTTATTAAACAATTACTATGCTGGGTACCTTTTCAAAGTGACTAAAGTTTGTTAAAGACTAGATGTATTAGAAATTTAGCTCACTTTAGTAACACTCCTTCAGCAAACATTGTAAACAGGATGGAGAACCTTCTCAGAACTGTAAACATTGGCAAGCTGAAAAAAAAATGATAATTAGGTAAAATAAAGTTTAATAATTTATTTTTTTATTTTTTTCTCCTTTCTTTACTGACCTCCCTTCCCACTCCAACCCTCCAAATAACATCTACCATAAATTTACTCCACTAGACATTCCTTAATTGTCCTTTTGTGGAAGTAATTTTGTCTTCCTCTAAATTCCCAGAGTATTTTGCTTGCATTGATCAAACATACAGCCTCTTGTAATACAGTTATTTATGAATATATCTCGTCTCACTGCAAAGTGCCTTATATTTAGCTGGCAATCAAAGACAAGGTGTGACTGAATGGATGGATGGCAAGGATGAAAAAGAGCAAACTCTATTAAGCAGCCTTTCCAGCAGGCTTGCATTTCTTTCCAAGTGGGTACTGAGATGGAAAAGGATGCCCGCCTATGACAAATGTGACTCCATGAAACACTCTCCAGAGATATCATCATGGTCCTTCTGTCAAGTTTCTTGGGTCTAAAGAAGAAATGAAAAACACTTGGTCTCTGACCTTCAGAGATCTCCCCATTCTGGTTTACACCCATCCAGTAAGTACGCCAGGGTTTAGCTCATGTGGAAGTCGTGAAGCCATGGATTTCTGTTAAATGGTTTCCTTGTGTGTATAATTTTAACATCACATACACTCAATACATACTATACTCCTTAAGTATGGAAGCCAAGAATGGGGAAGTTAAAGGATAATAAGACAGTATTGTCAAAGAGTAGAGAGCTATCACTTCTTTCTAAAAGTGAATATGCTGCCTCTTCAGGTATACAGCCATGAGGAAAATATTAATCATGCTTAAATCAGGGATCCATCTGGTGTTATTTTAACATGTTAAAAGAAACACTACAAAAGTTCTCCTATCCACCCTCTCATTTTGCTTGTAGAATTTGTCAAAAATATCCATAAATTGCATTAACTAATTGAAATCCCAAAAGCAAAGCATATATCCTTCACTACTATACATCTGGAAAAATAATGAAAATCTCCTATCACAGTATTTTATGACACTTTAAGACTTCTATCATCAAACTGAGGGATAAAAACCCCAAACAAATAAAAATCCTCTTTCTCTTTAAACTTAAAGATCTTAAACTAAAACCTTTAGTGTAATCTTCGTTATTTAGTAGCACAAGCTTTCTGGTCCATTCATTTATTTCAGCATCAATAATAATGTGTTAAATATTTGGCATTCAAATACAATTTCAAGAATACATTATATAACCTCACTAGTAAAATAAAGTATCCATACTTCAGTTTCTTTGTGCTGAACAGTCCCGTGATTTGGTTCCCAAAATATAGTAGAGGTAGTGGAAACGTCTAGAAAATTTAAAAAGGATAACAAAACTCAATAATAAAGATAGCTAACACAGGGCCTTTCAAACAGAAACAGTTTTGTTTATATGATTAAATTCTTTCCCTTTAAAAACACAAAATTAGTTCTCATACACAATTTTGGCCCCCACATAGTGCTCAAACAACATTATTCCTGGATAAACAGCACTACTATGGCAGAAAGAGAGAGAGAGGCATGTTGGGGGGGGGGGGCAAATATGAATATGATCAAACATGTGGGATAAATATATCGTTTACTTTAAAATATGATAATGTATTAGCCCACAGCTCTAAGGTCAGCAGAAAAAAGGAAATGCACTTCATCTTCATGTGGAGCCAAGTAGATGCAGACAGAAGAATAAGAAAATAAACCTGAAGAATGAATAAAGAATACACTGGCTAGATTAGATGTAGAAAATGCAAAACAGTTGTATTCCCAAAAAAGTGTTCATTACTAGTAAGTAAAACAGAACACATGATTTCTAGGGCCTTTTTTCCTTAATTTTAAAGAGATTATGGAACGTTTTAAAAAAATACCCTAGCCAGTTTGGCTCAGTGGATAGAGCCTTGGCCTTTGGACTAAAGGGTCCCGGGTTCGATTCTGGTCAGGGGCATGTGGGAGGCAACCAATCGATGTGTCTCTCTCACACTGGTGTTTCTGTCTCTCCCTCTCCCTTCCACTCTAAAAATCAATGGAAAAAATATCCTCGGATGAGGATAAAAAATTATAATAAATAAATAAAAAGTACATATTACAACATTTATTCTTTACTTTTATTATACCCACTCTGGATTGGGTGACAATTTTTAAATATGCAAGGCAACTGATTAATATACATATTAATATATGTAATATATACAATATGTAATATATAAATATAATATGTAATATATAATATATAATATATAATATATATAGTGACTTCTTTCCAGAAAATAAAGAATTACTTTATTTATTTGTTTTTTTTACCTTTCGAGGTACATTACGGTCAAAGTCAGGAAACTTGACTACTCTGAGCGCCTTTCCCACCCAGAGAACAGCCACCGTGGCCACCATCTGTAAACAGAGAACACAGATTCACTGTTCTGCACATAAAGACACACAGAGAAGTTCCAACGACAGAAACCACGTAACGCTGAAGATTCCAACTAACCTGGCCAAGTCCAACACATAGTGAGGAGGGGAATCTACAAAATGGTAGAGAGAGAAAAACAAAACAGGGTCAGAAAAACCCAAAGGTAGCTCTGTGAATGCAGTTTGCACGCAGCCAACCTTAAAATGCATTTTGATACCAAAACACACCCGTGTCCGCCTCTAATCCAAGTGAAAATCGGTGAGAAAGATCCCTGCGTGTTGGTCAGGCAACACCGCTGATTTTGTACCTTCAGGCGGCCACTTGCCTCATCTTGTTCGATTCTACAATTCCAGTCCGCTGCTTGCAACGGATTTTTTGGAAGGAAATGAAGACATGGGTCTCTGCAAGGGTTTCACACCTTGAAAGTAGAAATGCTGCTGCCTCAGGGTCCAGTGACAGCACCGGGCTCGTTACCAATGGGCTTGAGGATGCGCGCGTCCCCAGAGGCTGTCAGCGAACTCGGGGAACCCCGATGCCCCAGCCCCCAGCCCCCAACTCCCAGCCCCCAGCCCAGCTGCGCTGGAGGGAGGGCATCCCTCGCTCTGCTCCCAGCACGGCGTGCACAGGGACCAACAGGTCACGAAACAACTTCGCTCCGGCGCTCGGAGGGGCAGGGTTTGCAGGGCGCAGCTCGCGGGCGCTCCCCGAACGCGCGGCCGGCCGTCCGGAGCTGGGAGCCGGGGCGGGACCCCAGCCCAGGCCGGCGCGCGCAGCCGGCTCCGCCGCCCGGGCCGCGTGTCCGCCGCCCGCCCGCCCTCCCCAGCGCCCGGCCAACTTTGTTCAGCCTGAACTTCGGAGCCCAAGTCCAGGCGGCCGGCGCCCGCCGCCGCCGCGGCTCCCGGGCCTGGGCGCCGCCCGGCCGTACCTGTAGTTGGTGAGCACGCTCTTGTTGACCACCACGATGAGGAAGGAGCTCACGCCGTAAAAGCCGGCGGCCAGCAGCTTCAGGAACACGGTCAGCGTTTCGGCCGACGCCATCCCCAGCTCCTCCGCATGTCTGTGTGTGGCGGCTGGCGCGGGGGCTTCTCCTTTAACCCGGGCCTGCTGACGTCTATGAACTTCCGCCATGGCTGCGGCGGCGGCCGGGAGGGAGTGCGGGCGGGCCCGGCGGCGGGCGAGCGGCGCGGGGGCGAGCGGCGGCGGCTCCCGGGGGACGCGCGGGGCCGGAGCTGCGGGCTGGACTGCGCGCTCTCCGCCGGGGCTCCCCGCACGGCCGCCGTCCCCGCCCAGGGGCAGGGAAGCCGGGGTGCACACCCTCCGGACTTTGCCCGGGCGGGGTGCACCGCGGGGTCAGAGGGGAGGGACCGTGCGGCCCAGGCCAGGGCGAGGGATGGAGCGGCCCGGAGAAGGGGCAGCGGCGACCCCGAGTGCGGGGAGGGCGGGAGGGGAAGCGCAGGGGGAACCCCTCGGGGACCCCGGAACGCCGGCGGCCAAGCACAGCGCGGAGCAGCGCCGCCACCTCGCGCCTGCGCGCCAGCCGCGCTCGCTCTCCCCGCGGCCGGGCACCTGGGAAGAGGAGGCTGGCGGCTGCAGGGCGGGAGGCTTGTTCTCCGGGGACAGACCCAGCAGAAATGCAGACCCTCCTGCACCCCTAACAGGTGGATGGGCCGTAGTTCACAGGATGTGTGTTTCTAGACTCACATTGAAGGCTCTTGGTCTCTCTTGCAGAGAAGATCAAAGACACTCAAAAGTATATGTGAATCAAAAGTAAACACTGGGGGGATAAGGACACATATAATACCTCAGTCAGTCAGTCTGTCAATCAATCAAGTAAACACTCAACTTTTCATTCTACATAGTCTCAGGCTTTTTACATGTTCCCAACCCAGAAAACATCAAGCCATCAAGCATACACTCGTGGCAGATCATGGGAGAATTTTTAAAGAAAAATATTGACATGTCCAAAAATATAGCAAGATAATCAAGCACCTTGTGGGCTGAGTTCCAATTCCAGGTTTCCTAGAAATGCCCCCTCACTGGCTGTGTGCTCTTGGGCCAGTTAGTTGAGCTCTCTGAGCCTGCATCTCTCCATCTCTATGAAGGTAACGCTAGCACAGAGCTAGTTTCCAGTAAACAATAGCCATCCTACCTAATAAAAAGGTAATATGCAAATTGACTGTACCATCGACACAACCACAAGCCACGCCCAACAGCCAATCAGAGCAAGTATGCAAATTAACCCAACCAAGATGGCTACAGCCACAGAGAGCAAGGTTTCCCAGGTAACAGAGCAAGCCAAGCTTTCCGGGAGCTGTTGCAGGTCTAAGCCTCCACTCAAGCTACAAAGTTTCAATTATAGAAGGTAAACAAATTCAAATAGAAATGGTGGCAGAACAGAGCTTGAGAGAGCAGGCCAGGGTTGCCGCCAGCAACAGGGGAAGCAAAGCTTTCTGCACACCCTGTCTGGGCCCAGCCTCCGCTTAAGGCTACAAAGTTTCAATTATAGAAGGTGAATTAACTGCCACAGAAATGGCTGCCGGCCGAGGAGGGAGCAGCAGGCTTGGCTCCGCTCCAGGCTACAAAGTTTCAATTGTAGAAGGAAAATAAATTCCAGATACCAGGGCCTCCTCTTGGGTTGCCAGGGGGCGTGGCCAGCCTGCAAACCACCACAGGCCCCTCGCTCAGGCTGCCCCATGCCCCAAGGGAAGCCCCACCTGATCCGGGACACCCTTCAGGGCAAACCAGCTGGCCCCCACCCATGCACCAGGCCTCTATTGTATCTAATAAAAGAGTAATATGCAGATTGACCATCATTCCAACACACAATATGTCTGCCCCCATGTGGTCAAAGATCCTGCCCCCATGTGGACACAAGATGGCCACCACAAGATGGCCAGCAGGAGAGGGCAGTTGGGAGGCACCCTGCCTGCAAGGGAGGGCAGTTGGAGGTGATCAACCCTGCAGGAGAGGGCAGTTAGGGGTGACCAGGCCGGCAGAGGAGGGAAGTTGGGGGCAAACAGACTGGCAGGGGAGCAGTTAAGCATCAACCAGGCTGGCAGCGGAGTGGTTAGGGGGTGATCAGGCTGGCAGGCAGAAGCGGTTAGGGGCAATCAGGAAGGCAGGCAGGCGAGCAGTTGGGAGCCAGCAGTCCTGGATTGTGAGAGGGATGTCCGATTGGAGAGGGTACAGGCTGGGCTGAGGGACAACCCCCCTCTGTGCACGAATTTCATGCACTGGGCTTCTAGTTATTATATAACGGAAACAAATCATTATTATCAGCTAAAGCAAATAAATGACATGCCTGCCCTAGCCAGTTTGGCTCAATGGATAGAGCATTGGCCTGCGGGCTGAAGAGTCCGGGGTTTGATTCCCGTCAAGAGCACATGCCCAGGTTGTGGGGTCGATCTCTGATGAGGGGCGGAGGCTGCAGGAGAAGCCCACCAATGATTCTCTCATCATTGATGTTTCCATCACTCTTTCCTTCTCCCTCTCTGAAATCAATAAAAGATGTTTTTGTTTGTTTTTAAGTGGCGTACCTAATTTTAATGTCAGGAAAGAAAAAGAATGATTTCACTAAATATTTTTGTCTATATCTTTATCTCTTTTTCCCATATTTTTCAATTGTAAAAATATACATAACATAAATTTACCATTTAACCTGTTTTTTAATTGTAAAATATGCATCATGTAAAATGTTTTATTTTAAGACTTTTTGAGTGTACAGTTTCAGTAGCATTAAGTGCACTGACGTTATTGTGCAACTCTCACCATTACCCATCTCCAGCCCATCTCCCGAACATTTTCATCATCTCAAATTGAAATTATGTAACCGCTAAACAGTAACTGCCCCCAGCCTCTAGGAATCACTATTCTACTCTCAGTCTCTATGAAGTTGACTATTCTAGGTACCTCATGTAAATGGAATCATAACAATATTTGTCCTTTGGTATCTAACATTTCCTTGAGCATGTTTTCGAGTTCATCCACATGTAGCATGTGTCAGAATGTCCTTCCATCGTATGCATCTTTTGATCTATATCTTTGACTCATTCTGGGAACACCTGATTCTTCTAATGTTCCTTAGGAACATCTGGTACATGGGATGAAGTTCGTAACATGGCTCACAGAGCTTAGGTAATGTGGCTCCTGCCCACATCTCCGGAGGCAGGCACTGCTCATATTTCTCCTGCTAAGCTGCAGCTAAGTCAAACTACACCCATCCCCTAAAGAACAAGGTGGGTTCCAGTGTCTTTACTTCTGTGTTTACGCCCATTATTCCCTCCATCCGGGATGCCTTTTCTCTCTCCCCCTCCCCTGTCTCCTGAAGAACTCTTACTTTTCATTCAGTATTTAGGCAAAACATTACTTCCTCTCTGGGTGCCTTCCTTCACACTGCTCTCCACAGAACTGACATCTCTCCTTTGTGCCCCTTCCACCCCATCTTTGTGTGTCCCCTTTATAGAGGCTCTGGAATTACATGGTTATATGTCAGTTTGTTCCACTAGACAGTGAGCTTCCTGAGAACTGGAAAAGGCAGGGACACCTAGGACAGTTTAGATATTTGGATTAAGTGAACCAATGAACGATAGAACTTTTTAACAGTGAGGAAAATGGCCAAATTTCTTTAACTGCTAGTAACAGAAGGAAAATAACTAGAGAGTTACATTTTGAGAAACATCCCTTGTGAAAAAAATATTATAAAATACGAGAGGCCCGGTGCACAAGATTTGTGCACTGGTGGTGGTGGTGGGGGGAAGTTCCTCAGCCTGGCCTGCAGCCCCTCGCAGTCCGGAAGCCCTCAGGGGATGTTCAACAGATGGCTACTGCTGCTGTGCTCACCAGCCATGAGCCCAGCTTCTGGCTGAGCTGCGCTCCCCCTGTGAGAGCACACTGACCACCAGGGGGCAGCTCCTGTGTTGAGCATCTGCCCCCTGGTGGTCAGTGCGCATCATAGTGACTAGTCATTCTGCCATTCGGTCTATTTGCATATTAGCCTTTTATTATATAGGATTAATGTCCCTCATAACAAAAGCAAACAAGCAAAAAAGACATATCACATAAGTATCTTCTCCACTTCCTCTCCCACCCCAACCCCTCTCAGAGGAAGCAATTGCTAGCAGTTAAAAGGCTATACTTAGAGCCATTTTCTGTGCATATATGAACACATATAAATACACATCCCTACACAAAAATACTTACATGTATTTTCATTTCTTAACATCCATGGAAAGAACTAGGTAAGAACACTGATTCTCAAACCAGACACTGCCTCTGACACTAATTTTGCAACCTTGGGCAAGTCACTTGATATTACTGTGCTTCAGTTTCCTCATCTGTAAAATGGGATAACAATAGTATGCACCTCAAGGTGGTGATGAGAATTAAATTGGTTAATAATGGTAAAGTACTTAAAACATAGTATACACTTTATAAGTGTTTATAATAATTACTATTATTTTAATTATTATCATTCAACCTTTCTCTTTTCACTTAATATTCCTTGAAGGCCTTTCTGTTGCAATATAGAAACTCTACATTATTCTTTTTTTTTAAATGGCTGCAGAGAATTCCATCAGTTAGATGCATCATAATTCATGTAGCCCTCTCAATGAACATTTAGGTTATTGCCAGTTTTTCAGTACATAAACAATACAGCCTAGATTATCCTTGTCCACTCAACTTTGTCTGTTCTACTTTGTGCAGGTATAAGTTTCTAGAAGTGGAATTGCTTAATTAAAGGCCATATTTTGTCTTATTAATAGATTTAGCAAATTGATTTCTAAAGAGACTGTACCACTTTTATATTCCCACTAACACTATGAAAATAAAACCTTCTTTTATAAAGTCATATGTCCACAACGGAGATCACTAAAAGAGGCCAGTTCAAGTGCTGCCCTGTGGAGTATGAAATGGTAACTGTGATAAGTTAATTGCAGTTACACAAAATGAAATAAAAATAAATCTCCTAGAAGTACTGATCCAAGCAATTACTGTTGTTTTTCTCAGCATGATTATATTATTGGTTAACAAATATTTAAGATCTACCATAGACAGGCCACGAACTGTGTTGGATTTTCTCAACACCAGTAATGATTTGTGGACCTTCAGTAAAATGCTGTTATGTCTGAGGGAGTCAAGCATTCTTAATAGGTACCCATAAAGACAAGGTAGGTGCTCATACCCTAATAAAGTGTTTATTGTAGGTATTTTGATTTCAGGGTACTTTTAGGTATTTTAGGTACTTGGACCTGTTTCTTAACCTCAGTAATATTAATCACAAAGTTATATCCTATATAATAAAAGGCTAATATGCAAATCGACCGACCTGCGGAACAACCAGTTGCTATGATGCACACTGATCACCAGGGGCAGACACTCAACACAGGAGCTGCTCCCTGGTGGTCAGTGCACTCCCACAGGGGGAGCGCCGCTCAGCCAGAAGCCGGGCTCATGGCTGGTGAGCGCAGCAGCGGTGGCGGGAGCCTCTCCCGCCTCCATGGCAGCACTAAGGATGTCCGACTGACGGCTTAGGCCCGTGGGGAGTGGGCCTACGCTGTCAGTCGGACATCCTCTGAGTGCTCCCGACTGCAAGATGGAGCAGGCCAGGCTGAGGGACCCCTCCCCCATGCAAGAATTTCATGCACCGGGCCTCTAGTTATTTGATAAAATTGAATAAAGGTTGAACCATATCTTTAAAAGTTGTATAAAATGGTAAAGGCTGGATTTAAATGTTCTCATTGATACACAATCTATTTGGAAATGTCAATATATATTATACAACTTGCTAGGCGGAATTACTAGCAGAAAAATCATCTTTGTAATAAAATCATGTCTTTTTATCAAACCTTGCTTTAGCCATCATGTTTCTCCACGAGGGAAATTGATTCCGTTCACTATTTGCTAACATGAATCGTATTATTTCTTTTCCCTCTACTTCTCACTTTCCCTTGGCTCACTTGCTCTTCTTATACTGGAATTAATGTAGGCCTCTTTTGTGTTCACCTTAATTCACCAGTTTCTGTTTCACTGCCAGGTCCTAGATCATACCCAGTGCCCTGCTGTGTTTCACCACTGATTACATTTTAGCCAGGGAACAAAGATTATCTGTGTTTTCCACTTGAACAATGCTTTTAAAATTCTGAAAAGCAAAAAAACATGAAAGGAGCATGGAGTTTCTCTGCAGTGCCTCATTCTTCTCTGTGCTGGGCTGGAAGGAATGAACTTATTGACCACGGATGGTGAATCTGGCATTGTGCTACAACTGAAATTCATCTCCTTTCATCCTTACCTATATAAAGAAGTAGGTGTATTGAAACAACTAATAAACAGGAAAACAAGCGCCAAGAGGGAGTATTAGGCATAACCTGAGTCCCCAGAGCTCTAAGTGACTTTATAGATTTAGCCCAAGTCTGTGCTCCTCTACTGACAACCCTGCCTCATTTGGGGAAGGTGGACATACTTTCTTTTAAAAGATGTTCTTGCAATGTCATTACCTCCTTCAATTACCAACTTTAGTATTTATCAACCCTATGAAGAATAACCAGGATATAGAAGCAGCAATCTATGGAAGTTAGTCAATCATGACTCTTTCACAAATACTACCGTACCAGACATCAAAGTAGGCATTTTGAAAATAGACATTTTACACTCAATATGTTTACAATTGAACTGCATCGTAAGTCAAGTGCTTTGAATCTTCTATCTCGGTGAACTGACCTTACCATCCACCTATTCACCATGGCTCTTCCCTCTCTGTAACCATCAATCACTTTCCTTCCCACACTGAACTAGTTTTATCCCCTCCACTACACTGAAGCTGCTCAGGCCTAAGTCACCAATGACCTCCATGGGAATAAACCCAGAAGACACTCTCAGTCCCTCCCTTGCTTGACCACGCTACAACATTGGCACTGCTGATCCTCTCCCTTCCTTCAGCTGCACTCTCTTCCCCTGTCTCCCCAGAGGCTACACTCTCTCGAACCTCTCCTGGTTCTCTGGATGCCCCTTCTCATTCTGCTTTGCTGACAACTCCTCTTCTATATTAGCTCCATGAGCAAGAGTGGATCCAAGTTTTTATGAAACTTTAGTGAACTCTCTTTAAAAAATGCAAAATTCAGAATGTAAAATGAGGCACAAAAATTGATATGTACTTAATGTAAGAAAAGAAATCAGAACAAAAATTTTAAATGTGACAAATAGAAAATTATTATATTTTTATTACGTGTCAACCATAGTTCTATAATTGTTCTATATTTTGGGCTGCATATTTTTACTGTTTCTGTACCAGTATGTGATAATAATTTACATATATGCCTGTACGTTTGGGATTTTTTTTTTTTAGGTATCCCAGGCATGAAACGGCTTTGGCCACCAACATAGGCATCAAGTTAGCGTGAACTAAGGACTGTACTTCTGCTATGCCCCTGATGATACAAGAGCACCACCAATCAGGTGTCTCCTTGCCTATTGCCAGGTTTATAATATACTAGAGGCCTGGTGCATGAATTTGTGCACCAGTGGGGTCCCTCTGCCTGGCCTATGGGATTGGGCCAAAACCGGCTCTCTGACATCCCCCAAGGAGTCCCGGATTGCAAGAGGGCACAGGCCAGGCCGAGGGACTCCACCGGTGCACAATCGGGGCTGGGGAGGAATGCAGGAGGTTGGCCAGCCAGGGAGGGAGTGCGGGAGTGCTCCAAGGCATGTCCAGCCTGTCTTGCTCAGTCCCAATCGGCCAAACCCCAGCAGCAAGCTAACCTACTGGTCAACTGGATGCCCCCTGGTGGTCAGTGCACATCATAGCAACTGGTTGACTAGTCGATTGTCTGCCCTCTGGTGGTCAGTTCATGTCATAGCAAGCGATTGAGCAGCCTTAGCATATCATTAGCATATTACACTTTGGTTGAACAGATGACCAGTCACTTAGCATATTAGGCTTTTATTATATAGGTTTTTTGATAGAGATAATAGAAAAATAGCTCAGTATTTCTTTTAGCATGGTTTAACCAGTTTGATTTTATTATTAATAAGTGGGATTTGTGAAACATGCATCCTCACACCCAAACAAACTCACTGTAGTACTGCTACAAATGTGCCCTACAAACACATAAATTCCAGTAAGTTCTATTTTGCATGATTATATCAAAACAGAAAAATGCATAGTGCATTTATAACAGTATACTTTACATAATTATTTGCAAATGAGAGACAATTTTTTTTAAATATATTTTATTGATTTTTTTACAGAGAGGAAGGGAGAGGGATAGAGAGTTAGAAACATTGATGGGAGAGAAACATCAATCAGTTGCCTCCTGCACACCCCCCACTGGGGATGTGCCCGCAACCAAGGTACATGCCCTTGACCGGAATCGAACCCGGGACCTTTGAGTCCTAAGGCCGATGCTCTATCCACTGAGCCAAACCGGTTAGGGCGAGAGACAATTTTTTATTGAATTTATTGGGGTGACATTGGTTGAGAGACTAAGTATTGGTGAGACCCAGTTCTCTGCTAATAATTGTATTTGTCTGATGACTGCAGAAAGGTTTCAGATATAGCTTCAGACTCTATGTTTCAGATCTCCTCTCCATCTAGCCACAAACTTTTGGAACTGACCACTGCAGGACACGCCTGTAACTTTGTGTCACATGATAAAGTAGCACAGTGGACAGTTGGAGTATTCTTGGATGCCAGTCATACATTACAGCAACTAAATAACTTTATGTAGAAGTGACTGCATACCATCTCTATACATCCTGCTAAACCCAGGCTAGATAGATCCAGGACTCAATTTCTCTTAGAAGGAGTTCCAAATACCTTCTGCACCTCAAATGTTATCTGCTCTGAGGGGAAGTATGATGGTGGAAAAATTTGAGTGGAAAGAGACAGCATTCTTAACCAACAACAGCTAAAATATCTTACATCTGCAAATTTTATAAAATGTATAAAATATATAGTCAGGTGAACATTTTCTAGGGCCCCTCCTGGGTCCTTAGAGAAACTTCATATGAGTGAGGGTTGTGAAGCTTAAATGTCATTAGCTTTATGGTCCATGTCCCTAAGAGTGGAGGACTTTTTTGTTGTTGTTCACAATTGTATTCTTGGTACCTAGAACAATACACATATGTTAAAAGAGAGAACGGAAGGAAGAAAGAGAAAGTAGGGTTGTTTTTTTCATAATTTGGATTATAAAAGCATAATATGTCTTCTTTGTACTTGGAATAAAATAAGCATTATTAAGAGTTATTTCCAAGGAAGGACAATGCATTGGGCCAAATGAGGTAGTCTAGGATCCTAAACCACTCCACACATTAAGATAACATGTCAATAAAAGGAGCTGATGGGCCTATTTGGACTCTGAGGTAGGCAGAACTAGGAGATGGCCCAGGAGAGGGGGGTTCTGGATGGAAACTTTGGTAGAGTCAAAAGAGGAAACTCAAGTTAAGATGGAGGGTTTACGTACATGTACACATCCACGCAGGCATTTTTAAAGTGTTGGGATACTGCAGGCTTCACTTGATGACTCTGGAAAGACCAACATTGTTGATAAATTGACTTAGCTGTATGTCCATATTGCCTCATCAGTTCTGCCTAGGGTTGATATTCAGTAGCAACACATGGATAAGGCCACTCTATAGTTAGAATATAAGAATATTTCTACAAATGTTAGTAAAAAGTAATATCCCCAGATCCTCTGAGACTCAACCTACTACCATGGTCCCTAGTCCCTAGTTACTCACATGGGAACTAGAAATTTTAAGTAAATGCCAGGATTACTTGAGGAAGTAATCTCATATTACAACTGCGACTAGTTTTGCTTTCCCCTATTCTTGGAACTGGTGGGCAAGGTGTAGTCATGAATTTGAGCACAGTGGGAGAGTTTGGAACAGCCACCATGGAATGTGTGAAGGAATGTGAACAGGAGTTAAATAAGATTGCTGAGAGCTGAGAGGATAAGGTTGAAGTTAAATAGAATGACTGTGCATGGACCTACTCAGCATTGTTGACAACAATAAAGAATTATCCAGCCAAAATGTCAATAGCGCTGAATCTGAGAAACCCTACCCTAGAAACAGTTTATGTGTATAATGGCCACATGTGGCTAGCAGTTACTATATTGAACAACACAAATATAAAAGCATTTCCATCATTGCTGAGCATTCTACTCGACAGCTCTGGCCTAGAAGATTTTCAAGATCCTTTTTAACTCTGAGGTCCTAAGCAAATCAATGAAAGAAAAAAGAAAAAGAGCAAGATAGTAAGGACATTGGGAGAAAAAAATATAAGGCAAAAGAATGAAATAGAATTGTCTTTAGAAGCATTAGTTATCAATTATTGCCACCAAACACGTGTAGTTCATATCTGAAACAGAGAGCCCATATTTAGTTTCTGGTTCACATAGAAGTCTATACTTGGGTTTGGATCAAATTGACTACTGACTAAAATAAATTAGACATGTCGGCAAACTAAATGCCACTTTGGAATCTACATTGTGACTGCTGGTCTGCTCTGCTCTTTGCCTCTTTCTTGTTGCCACCCCACTGCTCTAGCTGTAAAGGCAGTGTCTTACCTCTTTTATGGGCAGAGAACACCTATAATGAAGGTTTTCTTTAGAGTGAAATCAGCGGTAAATAGGATTTACATTTAATAATATCCCCTCAGCTTTAATAATGACTGGTTTTGATTCTCTCTTTGGGCACTGAAATAGAATACCTTCCTGCTCATACCACACCTGTGCCTAATCCTGGACACCTGACTCCTAGAGAAAAATGAGACATCTCTGATGTCTTGAAATATCTGAATGGCTTCCAGGAAAAGGAGAAATGTTTGAAAAAATTATCCAACAGCCATTCTGACAGGTGTGAAGTAATATCTCATTGTGATTTTAATTAGCATTTCTTTGACAATCAGTGGCATTGATCATCTTTTCATATGTCTCTGTGCCATCTGTATAGCCTCTTTGAAGAAGTGTCTATTCAGATCCTCTGCAAACAAAATAGAAACGGACTCATAGATACAGAAAACAGACTGACAGCTGTCAGAGAGGAGGGGGATTTGGGGACTAGGTGAAAAATGTGAAAAGATTAAGCACAGGAAAAAAAAAAACACTAAAAGACACAGGCCAGAGGGAAAGGGGGATACGGGAAGCTAAAAGGGGGGATAAATGGTGATGGAAGGAGACTTGACCTGGGGTGGTGAACACACAATACTATAGATGACTATAGAATAGTACACCTGAATTCTATACAATGTTATTAACCAATGTCACCCCAATAAACTCAATTATAAAATCTCTGCCCATTTTTAAATTGGATTTTTTATACTGTTGAGTAGTATGAGATTTTTTAAAATAAATTTTGGATATTAACCCCATAGCTGATATATCATGGGCAAAAATGTTCCTTCATTTAGTAAGTTGTCTATTCGTTTTTATGATGGTTTCCTTTGCTGTGCAAAAACTTTATAGTTTGATGTAATTCCATCTGTTTATTTTTCTTTTGTTTCCCTTGCCTGAAAAGATATACATATTAAAAAAAAAGTATTGCTAAAGGAACTGTCCAAGATTCTACTGCCTATGTTTTCTTCTAGGATTTTTCAGTAAATCCACAAATGCCAACTGTTTGTGAGGATGTGGAGAAAGGAAATCCTAGTGCACTGTTGGTGGGAACGCAGATTGCTGCAGCCACTTTTGTTTCCGCAAAAGATTAAAAATGAAGCTGCCTTATGACCCAGTAATTCCACTTCTGGGGATTTATCTGAAGAAACCCCAAACACAAATCCAAAAGAAAAATGCACCCCTGTGTTCATTGCAGCATTATTTACAATAGCCAAACTATGGAAGCAACCCAAGGGCCCATCAATAGACTAGCGGATAAAAAAACTGTGGTACAGCTCTTCCCCTCTCTCCTCTCTCCAGAGTATGCCTGCATCCCCTTTCCCTCCTCCCCCGCCTCGCTGGTGCATTACCTAAGCTCCAAGGGCCCTTCTTTTGCTTCTGAAATTTGTTTCCTGAGCCTACACAGCCCAGCTGGCTCACTTCTACTCTCTCTGTATCATTCTAAATAAACTTTCTCTTATAAGAAAAAATCTGTGGTACAAATATACAATGGAATATTATCTATATATATAAAAGGCTAATATGCTAAGTGTCCTTCCCTCCATCCGGGTAATGATGTCACATAGCAATGCTTGGCTTCCTCTCCCTAGGGACGACTAGCCTCCTTGGAGTTTCTTCAGCCCAGGAACACGACTTGCTTTATAGCCAGGTGGAAGCTTTCACACTTTAACCAAATGTCTGTGAAGCATTTTCCTGTGCCTCATCTCATTTGATCCTCACAGAAGTCCTGGAGTAGGTAGATAGGAGACTCGGTGGAATCCTATTTTCTTTTCATTAGCCGGAAAACGAAGATTTAGAAAGTTTAGAAACTTGACCCGACTGAAAAGAAGTAAGAAATGGTGGACCTTGAAAATGACTTCAGGTTTTCTCACTGTGCAGAATATAGCCAAACACTGCTGCAGTTAAATATTTTACCCTTTGTTCTCCCGCCATGATCTACAATAATAATCTGCTCTGTGCTGATATTTACTACTGTGTTGCTGACAATTACCTGAAAGAGAAGTTAGTTTAACTAAATCAGAAAGCAGGTCTAATTAAGCAGGTTTATTCTATATCTATAAAAGGCTAAGTTGACTCGCACATGCGTGATACATATAAAGCTCTTGCTGGCGCCAATCACATGCGTGTGTTTCCATCTGTCATCGTCGATCGTGAATTTGGTTGACACTTCTATTATAGAGAAAGGGCGAATAGTGATATTAAAATATTTCTTCTAATTAATTTCCTTTCAATGTGCATGAGTTTTATGGGCCACTAGTGTGACCATAAAAAGGAATGAACTCTTAGCATTTGTGACAGCATGGATGGACTTAGAGGGTATTATGCTCAGTGAAATAAGTCAGTCAGAGAAAGACAAATACCATATGATTTCACTTACATGTGGAATCTAAAGAACAAAATAAATAAGCAAACAGAATTGAAACAGACTCCGCAGCTAGGAAGAGAGAATTGGTGATTGCCCGAGGGGTGGGGGGTTGGGGCACTGGGTGAAAGAGGTGAAGGAACTAAGAAGTACAAATTGGTAGTTACAAAATAGTCACAGGGAAGTAAGTAAAGCATGGGAAATATAGTCAATAATATACCAGTAGTTATATCTGTGTGGTGCTAGTTGGGGTACTATGTAAAGTATATGATTACCTAACCACTAAGCTGTACACCTGAAACCAATACATGATAATAAAAAAATTATCTAATGGTAGAAAAAAGAAAGATAGCTACTGGATGTCCTTTCAGTGGAGTGCTGGGGATTGTTGAATGGGTCCTTGATGCCTTAATGATTGATTGACTTTCTATTTAGAATGGGTTAACTTGTAGAAAACCAATTGTAATGCAATGACCCTTGTTCATAGTGATGCAAATAAATTGATTTTTATTCTGGTAGAAAAGATACTCATAAAGTTTTAAATTTATTCTCTATAGGATATTAACCAGTTTTTGCATTTATTAGCATATTCACTTAACATTCTTTTGGCTGACTCGACTTACATAAATCTGTCTTCATTTCTTTTGAGCTAGTTTTAATATCTCACTCTACTCATTAATTAATTGGTTGAATAAAAACTTTGACATGTGTTCATTCTATATTTCTATGAGAGTCAAGCTTTTTAACTTTTTGAAAATTATACTTAGAAGAAATCTACCTTAGTCAAGTAATGCTCCTGGATCAAGTGTAATAGATCAAGTAGGTTCAGTGGAAGCCACGGATTTTTAAAATTACTATATGAACTTCCTAAGTGTGTGTGCTGATTATCTTCCAATTGATTCGCAAGTTTACTCACCAACACTGCTCTGTGCCCTGGGAAGTTCATCTCTATGAATTATATCAATGGTCTCTCTTAACTTAGGGTTGGGACTAGAATGAGGCCAGGGAGCCACCTAGGACGTGCCATTTAAGGCGGCACTCACTCTCACAGGGCTCACCCTGCATGGCAAGTCTCTGATAGTGTCTCCTTATATATTGTGCCCTGGGCACCTCTCTTGCCTCCCATCCCTGTCTTAACCTTGGACTTTCGGTTGATGTTAGCCAGTGGGAGGCACTATAGGCACAAGAGGGCAAAAGGAAAGTGAGGTTCTGGGGTATTTATCAATACCCCAGCCTCCTCTATGGGGTGTTACCATGGGCTGGCATGTTCCTCTCTCCATTACCATTCTTCTGGGGGGATCAGAATGAACTACCCCAGGATGTGCTTCTGTGGTATTCCGATCATTTTGAGCTAAAGGCAATTTTAGCTTCCGGCTCAAGAGAAACTTCTGCCCCTCCCTTGACTATCTGGAAGAACTTGAATCAGGGGCCTTGCCCATAATGAGATTATCACAGATAACTTCTGTTGACCTATCTATAGGGCAGAGCAAACTTCTCTTTACTAAATGTCTCTTCTGATCCTTCAACGACCCTTTGAAAAGCCCCAAGGGGTTTTCCTCATCCTCAGCTCAGCACGTCTAATATACCTTAATCCCCCTTTCTGTCTCTGAACCTCTCCTGCATGTGGGGTCTCTGACTCTCTCATATGTGTGGGGTTCCCATACACATGTATGTGTTAAATTTGGTTATTTTCTCTTGCTAATCTGTCTCATGTTTTTTGATTATTAGACCAGCCAAAGGAAACTTGAGGTAAAGTTTGTCCTTCCCCAATACCTCTATCTCCCCCCCCCCCCACCCGCCCCGCTTCCCTTTAGCCCTGTAGGCCTATAGTGGTTACTAGTTCGGGGGAGTTACATTATCCCTTGTAGCTGATACCTTGGTAGTCGCCTTTTATAATCTCCTCAGATTACTCACTTTCATTGTGAATAATTTTGACCATCTAATTGCTGTCAGATCCCTTGGCTGATAAACAATTAGCAAGACATGAAAATGGGATGGGCTGTTTTAAGAACAGTGGCTTCACTCCCTGCCAGATGGTCAGAGGACACCAAAGGGTTGAAGTCAGGCAGGATTGGAAGAAGCCAGGAGAATTCCTTGGCAAGTGGAATGGGGAAACCGAGACAGACAGCTGAACAAACTGGCTGAGCAATTTACAGCCAGACACAGAAGGTCACCAGGGTGGAAAGCCCCAGGTGTCTAGTAAGGGGCAAAACTGGTACTGGACCTCACCCCCAGGGTGGCCTTTCCTCCCCTGGCATATCCCTGGCCATGCAGGTTAGACCCCCTGACCTTTCCTCCTTAGAGATAACATCTAGGCCTGGGTTGCATTTCAGCTCCAGGCCCAGAAAAGCAGTGGGTGATGCTAGGACCAGCTGCAGTGACTAATGACTCCCTGCTCTGACGCTGACCAATCAGTAGAGACCACAACCCTGAAAGGGCACACCTGGAAAAGCTGGTGAACATTCTATTGAGACCCGCCCCGCCCCCCCCCCCCCCCCCCTCAAGACGTCCCCTAAACTCCAAGCCTTTAAAAACCTTCAGAACACAGGACCCAGCGTGTACTCCCCTTCCCGGGAGCATGCCCAGCTTTTCCCTTCCCCATCTTAGAAATATTACCAAGTGTTCTGAATGTTTGTCCTTATGAAATAAGGTCTCTAATCTCTACTTCTACCCCATTTTTCTTACTTTCTCTTTTGGCATATATCTCTTACTTCTGCATTCTTCTGCTTCTAAGGGATTATGCGATTGCATTGGGCACATCAAATATTCAGAATCATCCCCAAATTTAAGGTCAGATGATTAGTGACCCTAAGTCCATCTGCAAGGTCCTTTCCCAGCAGTGTCTAAATTAGTGTTTGAATAACAAGGGTTGGGAATCTTGGGGAGACATCTTTGGAATTCTGCCTACCATACTGGCTTCAATAATAAAGAAAAATTACTTGTGAACTCATCTAGACGTGGTCCATGTCACTGTCTTCCAGGAAACTGGTCTATTCAAAATATCCATGCCTAAGGGTAAATTTCAATCACTTTCTTTTTGATAGGAAATCATCGACTTTTTTCTAGATTTTCAAATTTGTTGGTATAAATTTGCATGTAATATGTCTTATGATTCTTTTCATCTTTTATATCATACTCTTATACAGTTTTTTTGCTCCTTTTCCTTAAATCATGCTTTAAAAAGGTTTATCCGTTTTAGTGTATTTCAAAAACAAACACACAAAACAACTTTTGCTTTTATTTGTCCTTTTATACTATAATTTAAAAAAATTTCTAGCCCAGCGGCATGGTTCAGTGGTTAAGCATCGACCTATGAACCAGAAGGTCAGGGTTCGATTCCAGCCTGGGCACTTACCAGGGTTGTGGAATCGATCCCTAGTAGGGACCATGCAGGAGACATCCGATCAATGATTCTCTCTCATCATTGATGTTCCTATCTCTCTCTCCCTCTCCCTTCCTCTCTGAAATTAATAAACATATATTAAAAATTAAAATTAAAAATAAAATAAAAATTGTCTAAATGTTTTTATTGATTTTAGGGAGAGGTAGGGACAGGGAGAGAGAGAAACATGGATCGGCTGCTTCCTGCACACCTTCTACTAGGGAAGGAACCCGAAGCCTGAGCATGTGCCCTGATGGGAATCGAACCAGGAACCTCTTGGTGCATGGAATAATGCTCAACCAACTGAGCCACACCAGCCAGGGCTGTCCTTTTATACTATACTAGGAGCCCAGTGCGCACAGCGCTGCTCACCCTCGAGTCGCTGGTCCTGCCCTGCCTCCCTCCCCAGGCCCCGCAGCAGCCACAGCAGCTGCTGGTCCAGCCCTGCCTCAATCTCCGGCCCTTGAAGCAGCCCCAGCTGCTGCTGATCAGGCCCTCCCTCAGCACAGGTGCGTGGAGGCCCCTGCCACCCCATCCCCGACGCTGCACACACAACCTCCTCCTGTCCGGTCGACCCATTACGGCGTCCCAGTTAATTAGCATATTTCTCTATTTTATATATATATATAGATTTTTATTTCTACAGAGCCCAACTGGACAGGTAGTCCCAGGATATAACACAACCCCCATCATTGCCTTGTGACTCTGAGACTGGTCTCCAAGGACCATACTCAGATTTCAGCATCAGAATGGAAACCATGTCTAACCTTGCACCCCAATGCTTGAAGATTCCAGCAGCTGTTTGGTTTAGGAGATGGCAGGTTTAAGTTGAGAGAAGAAAAGAAAGGTGCTGAGTTTAGGTCACTATCTTCCCAGAATCCACTGCTCCCATCTGTCCAGCTGTTTTAATGGAGAATCCTCAGCAAAATGGAATTTTTTTTTAAGTTGACTGAGTGCCTTCCTAAAGGGTAAAGCTCACAAACTCAAGCAGATACCTCCAAAAATAACTAATATAAAAATCCTCAACTTTCATTTGAATCTACTTTAGGCAGTAGTCTAAATACTGTAATTAGATTTTAGAAAAGATTGAATTAAGAGACTTGGAGGAACATCTTTTAAGATGTTGTACTTGCCCTAGCCGGTTTGGCTCAGTGGATGGAGCGTCGGCCTGCAGACTCAAGGGTCCCGGGTTCGATTCCGGTCAAGGGCATGTACCTTGATTGCGGGGACATACCCAGTAGGGAGTGTGCAGGAAGCAACTGATCGATGTTTCTCTCTCATCGATGTTTCTAACGCTCTATCCCTCTCCCTTCCTCTCTGTAAAAAATCAATAAAATATATTTCAAAAAAAATAAAATAAAATAAAAGATGTACTTACATGAAGAGCAGGGGAAAGGGAAGGAATAGTAAAGGAATCTTTAATGAATTTTACCATACTCAAGGTACTTCACATTATTTTTTAATCCTGAAAATAACACTGTAATAAGACATGGCTATCCCATCTTAAGGAGGGGATACAGTAAAGTGAGGCTCAGATAGTTTACTTTGTTTACCCAAGTTCATTCACATCTGCCCAAACCCAAGGTCCACAGTTGTTTATCTGATACTGAATATCAGAAAACAAACAAACAAACAAAACAATCATCATTACTGTGCTATTATTAGGTATATTTTCTATTTATTTTTATTGTTAGTGATTAAAAAGAGTTTGTGTTTTATCTTCTGAGCCAGCAGGGTAGTTAGTGAAACTGTTTTGCTTTGTAGTGAGCCTAGGAGGAGGGAAAAGAGGGGTGGGGTGGAGGTAAAAGAATAGACCATAGCAAGTAGAGAGAACAAGAGGGTCAATCCCTGCTTGTTGGACAAAGAGCATGATGACTTCATGACTTTGAACTACGGCTGCTGCTTTTCAACCTAGCCAGTAACTGGAAGAAAGGCAAACAGGCAGGAAAGCTTGTATGCTCCTCCCCTACCTCCCACATACCTGAGCCCACCACCCTATATTGAAGCCCCTTCCTTTTGCTCTTCCTTCATTTAGTCTCCAGTTATACCCCTCTCACCCCCTCTCCATTTCCTCTTCTTGTCATTTTGTTTGAGAGCCCTTGTGAAGAGACACTGAAGAGTAGCATTGATGACGCACGATAAAGACCACCTCCAGTCTGAAGTGGAAACAGGAGCCTGAATAACTTTATCTCCTCACCCTTGGAAGTTTTCAAAAGACCCCCGAAACCTTCCCCTTACTGAAATGCTTCTAATTAAACACACTTTTCCTCAAGTACTAACAGTTAAGATTTTTTTTTTTTAATCTTCCAAGAAATGCCTGTGCATGGCTGAGTGGTTTAGCATCAACCAATGAACCAGGAGGTCATGGTTTGATTCCCAGTCAAGGAACATGCCTCAGTTGCAGGTTCCATCCTCAGTGTGGGGCATACAGGAGGCAGCCGATCAATGATTCTCTCTCATCATTGATGTTTCTATCTCTCTCCCTTCCTCTCTGAATTAATAAAAAAAATTTTTTTAATCCTCTAACAAATGGATTTATAAGTGAATTTTTGAAATGCAACTTGTTTCTAAGTTGAGTTCTGCCTTTATCCTGTCCTGGTTAATGAGAAGTTAAATACTATACTTAAAATGTTCAATACTTTATAGGATTTGCTACCAATATTATTTAGCTTATGAAGGATTATTTTTAATGTTTCTTTTAGTTATTCTTTTTTTATTTATTTTTATTCTTTTAAATTGTTTAACGAGAAAAAAGTCAAAGTTAAGGCATTTTATAGTAATGAAGTTCTAATATTTACTAACAAAAAACTATTTGAAAATTTACAAAGCCTTTATAATTGCACAAATTGCTAATCCTATCTAATAAAGAGGGAATGTGCTAATTGACCCTCATGCTGTCGAAAAGATGGCGGTGCCCACAGCCAATAAGGAGGGAATATGCTAATTGACTGCCCCACCCTCAAAGATGGCAGCATCCACAGCCAATAAGAAAGGAATATGCTAATTGATTGCCCCACCCTCAAAGATGGTGGCACCCACAGCCACAAGATGGCAGCGCCCAGTCCCCTCAGCCCCACCAGGGCGGCAGGCATGCACCTGCCTCCAGAGTCCCCTAGTCCCCTCATCCCCCCAGCCTCCCAAGGCCAGCCCAAAGCACAGGCAAGCCTCAGATTTTGGCTGCCCAGCTGCCCAGGGCTGGCCCAAGGCACAGGCAAGCCTTGGGTCGAAGCTGCCCAGCTGCCTAGGGCTGCCCGAGGCTCAGGTAACCAGGACTGGCCGAGGCTTGCGCTGCTGGCAGTGGCAGCAGTAGAGGTGTGATGGGATGCCGGAAGCCAGTTCCAGCATGTCATAATTGCAAGAGTTTCATCAAAAGGTTGATGGAACTTGGGGACTCAACAAGGGCTGCGTCACATATGTTATCGCCTGTTGGAATGGCTAAAGGCATTTCCCAAACCTGAAAAAGATTTGAATAGATGATTGTTTCCTGCCAGACAGCTCAGGGCATCTTAATCTACATGTTATTGCCTCCTACTGGCCAAACACATGAACAGCCATAGGTTATTTCCCAATCTGACAATGCTTCTGTATGGAAACCCTGGCCTTTGAAGTGTACATCTCCACCTTGCCTTAGGACAAATTATGTTAATAAAAAGCAAGGGTCCTGGAGACAAAGAGAACTTAGCTCCTTTAACTAAAGCTCCTCTGACCCCCAATGCCTTTCAAAATTATCTTTCATTTCTGGACTCTTACTACAGTTACACGTGGCCTTTCTCCAGATTGCTGAACCCTTCTTAATTCTGGGACAACAACCCTGGCAATGGGGCATCACCTTCCCCTGATCGCTGGGTAGCCTCCTGCCCCTGAGGGCTCCCAGACTGTGAGAGGGGGCAGGCTGGTCTGAGGGATCCCACTCCAGTGTATGAATTTTCATGCACCGGGCCTATAGTGTAAAATATTTTTCAAGGATTATCCACAATGCGGATATGATTAATTCCAAATACATCAGATTAATGTTACATTTATTTTATTTTATTTTCAATTATAGAGCAAAGTTATCGATGTTATTTGGCTTCCAATAGTGAATTTCCAGAATCAGTCTGACATTCTTGGTTCAAATCAAACTTTACTGTAGGAATGCTGGTGATTAAGGACCAAATGGGGATAATAGAAATTCATGAACTAATTCTCTTGTTAATAATTATTTCCTAATTTTGTTCTTTTATCTTGTAAAAACATTGATTTTTCTTAAACAGAGTTCTATTGTTTTATAACTCCAATTTATATGCCATCCATTAGAACATTACTATTTAGACAAGAATTTCTTCTATGATCTTAAAACTTTGTACTTTGCTTCTTGTTACTCAAGTATTACCGCAAAAAATATTTTATGAGGCATTTAATTTTCACTTGAAAAGGTTAGCAAATTATCCAGTGGAGTTACAGTCTGTAATTTATGGACTTGGAGTTTGTTTTTTAAAGGCTTTGAACAACAATTGACAGGTAAAGCACTGAATTTGCTCGTTGGTTTTACTGTAGACAACATTCTTTCAAATTTGCCAATTTTAGCACTTGTTTCTTGAATGACAGCTTTACCAAGGAAACCTACAAATTTTTTTGTTAGGCTGGAAAAAGGCTCTGAGAAACTACAGGATTTCTCAGATATGTTTTTGGATGTTTGCGTAGTACTTTTCTTCTTTAGTTTATCTTCTATAACTCTGCGACCCACTGCAAAAGATATCACTTGCATATGCTTCCTCCATGCTGTAGGCATGGTTCTTTTAGGTTTGGAAGAAGTAATACATTGATTATTAATTAAAGGTTTGAGAATTTCACGATTTCTTTCTAAAATAAAATTTACTCTTTTCTGTGGTTCAATGTTTCTATTTTCCATAGATTGGAGCAGAAACCTATTTTTTGTCAAAAGAAACATTTGTACATATTTTGTCTCATGAAAAATTATGGGATTTGTATCATTTTGTTCCTGTGAATTAAAGAAAAGAGTGCTTAGTCGTCAGTCTATTGAGGCAAAAAGGCTATATATATTTTTAAACACAAAATATTCAAAAAAAGATACATAGAAGTTTTAAATATGAACAATAGTGATATTCAAATGCACACACAAAAACAAATACTTGTATGTGACATGCTTCCTTCTCTTCTTAATATTTTATCAGGATGTTAGGATTAAAAATCTGAACTTTGGGCCTTCTAAAACCCTTTTATAAATAAGGTGGGATATTGGTAGAACAAAACAACATTCTGACATTTCTTAGGTTTCCATGTCCAGAAATAAGAAGAATATAAAAACATGGATTGAGTCAAAGATCATAAGAGACATAAGTGATTACAAACCCAAACTACAAAACCTGGATATCCTAGTAAATAATTCAGAAAAATCTAAAATTATCTTTACAACAGTTATATTTGTTTTTGTGCCCCAACACTTAACACATAAAAAGTGCTCACTATATATATATGCAGAATAAAGTAGCTAAAGTAGTAGATTGACTTTAAAATAGACTATTTTTATCACAGTAGTAACAAAATGTGTATGTATGAGCTTCTCATGAAACTCTTCCCCATATTTCTATTCTAGGGCCAAAAAATTAACTCCAAGGAAACTGTTAAGTATAAATGTTATCAGTGTTTAGTTTACAATAACTGCTACTTTTTCTTTAGATATCCTATATAATAAAAGCCTAATATACTAAGTGTCTGACATTCACTCAATCGTTTGACCAGTCGCTATGATGCTCAATGACCACCAGGGAGCAGATGCTCCGACTGGTAGGTTAGCTTGTTGCTGAGGTCTGGCCAATTGGGACTGTGTGAGGCAGGCCAGACACACCCTGGAATGCTCCCATGGACCCTCTCCAACCCCAATCATGCACCGGTATGGTCCCCCTGCCTGGCCTGCACCCTCTCACAATCTGGGACCCCTTGCGGGATGTCAGAGAGCTGGTTTCGGCCCGATCCCTGGAGGCCCCACCGGTGCATGAATCTGTGCACCTGGCCTCTAGTATAATCTATAATAATAAAAGCGTAATATGCTAATTAGACTGGGCAGCCGAACTACCTTCTGGATGACCTTCCGGACGAAGCTGGGGCTGCGAGGGCTGAGGCAAGCTGCAACTGCTGCCAGGGCTGAGTCCCTTGCACAAATTTCGTGCATCGGGCCTCTAGTCCTATATAATAAAAGGCTACTATGCAAATTGACTGAATGGCAGAACGATCAGTTGTTGTGACGTACACTGACCACCAGGGGGCAGATACTCAATGCAGGAGCTGCCCCCTGGTGGTCAGTGCACTTCCATAGGGGAAGCGCTGCTCAGCCAGAAGCTGGGCTCATGGCTCGCAAGTGCAGGGGTGGTGGCCAGAGCCTCTCCTGCCTCCAAGTCAGCGCTAAGGATGTCTGACTGCTGGGAAGCGGGCCTAAGCCATCAGTAGGACATCCCCCAAGGGCTCCTGGACTGCTAGAGAGCTCAGGCTGGGTTTAGGGGACACCCTCCTCCCCCCAAGTGTACGAATCTCATGCTCTGGGCCTCTAGTTAATAAAATAAGAAACTAAGATCTATCTAATTATATACTAGTACACTTAGTTTAAAGACATGTTAATGCCTATGATTTCCCTCAAAACGACAGAATATCGAGTTTTGCAATCCATTGGTGATGCCAATGTTATCCACTTCACCACAGTAGTGGAGATGTGTCATATTTTTGTTCTGTCCAATATGTTAAAGGAATTTTTCACCTTTCAAATCTATGTGCCTTTAGGGAGAAGCAGTCACTGGCTGTATCAGCCTCTCTTGAGGGTAGGGCATAGGCATGTGACCTGGGCTCTACCAGTAAGATATATCAAAGACAAGTCTTTAATTCAGAAAAAGCAAGGACTGTGAAAAAATAGTTAAAACTATTTTAGTGAGGATGGTGGTGGATATATATAGCTTTGAAGGGCAGCAGAGGCAAGGGTCTTTGAAATAGTGTCCCCTGCCCAGAATCAGAGTTGTTAACTGTCATCTGTGACAATAGCATGGGCCCCAGTGGAGCAGTCTGAGGCTGTAACTTGGTGACTTCTGACTGCACAGCTTTCAAGCCACACTGTCTTTCCAGCCTACCTAGAGACTCGGTGAGCTGCCAAATAGCCTTTAATAAGTAGAGTTTCTGGTTGAAATAGCTGAAGTACATTGATAGGAAAGTGATGCATGATCCACTTTTTTAAAAATACCATTTTTATTTCATATTTCCTTACAATCAAGAAAATTTGATAAAGCCTTCTTCATTTAAAAACATGCGGAATGTTCAGCTGGTGCAGAGGAACCCCCAGGTTGGGGGTGACGATTTTAAAAAGAGCATTAGGACTTTAAAGTGTGTGAAACCAAAAGAAGGATTTACCAAAGATTCTGGTCACTAGAACATGATATTCCCACAAGTCGTGGAACACACACATTTACTGAACAGCAGTAGATTTTCTTATTACCTTGTGAGCAGTTACTGTCTTTGCCGGACTAATGTTGATTATCTTGGCGTTTGGTTTTTTCAATTCATCCTCAAAGCATAAGGGGAGTAAGCTTTTCTTTTCTACTGAATGATGCTCACTTAATGGATCAATTCTGACAGATTTATTTTCTTTTGTACAAAAATCATTCATCTGTAGAGGAGATTTTCTTCTGAAAATGAACACAAGTTCAGCATAAATATCTGTAGGGCTGATTTCAGCTTGCCAGTTTTTGTCTGCCTCAATTCCTCAAAGTCACTGCCAACATCTCCCCCAAACCCTTTGCTATAGATCAGACAAGACATGGCTTCCTGCCTGGTTTGGGGGAAGAGGAGAGGGGGAGGAGGGGACAGAAAAAGTGGTGGTGGAAGCAAGACAGGAATCTGTGTGCCTCTTTGGTTTTTCACTGGGGGAAGGAATAGTATGTAGGTTGAGAACACCAAAGATAGAGAGGTATTTCCACATCCTTTGTTGAGATTCTGGGAGAAAGTGCTTTGCAGGGCAGCTTCCTGCCAACATAAGGTGGCCCCAGCTTTGTTAACAGGAGGGAATAGTGTGGTTAGGCAGAGAGGATATAATTTTCATGCTAGATCTCCCTTGGTTCACATGTGACATGGACACTGAGTTTAGGCTTGCCAAGGAGCTTGCCATTGCAAGGATGAGGTAACCCATAGCTAGGGCTTGGCATATGTGATGGACAATCAAAGAGCAGATGAAGGAGATGGAAGAGACTCAGAAAGTCCTACCATACTGATGAGCAGTAAGAGTGGACCATATCAAAATTCAGAGAGAATAGACCATATGTACATGAACCAGAGATAGCAGCAGTCACAGAACATCTAGGAATGAGACCAGCAGTACAAGGATATTGACAAGGACCCTTGGTCAAGTACCTTTCCTCAGTCACAAAGTCCAGTGAGCCTCTCACTCATCTACTCAGATACAATCTTGGAAAGAAAGAGAAGGACAGAGGTAAACCTAAAGAGACTAAATATTATTGCTCCAAACAAATTTCAAAGCACACTGGATTAAGATGATTTTTTTTTCATTACACAGTGTTTGAGGAATCTCAACTATTGTAGTCTCTCCATTCACTCTACTATGTCTTTCTCTCCATTTGACTGTAAACTTGCAGCAGATAGAACATGTGTTCAAGGTTCGCATGTAATGCTGACTCGCTGAGCAGTCTAGGATCAGCCATTGGATTGTAGTATGAGTCTAAATAGTAATAAGCCAGAATAAATTCATTCTGCTCTACTAGAAAATAAAAGCAGGACTTTTCCTATTAGAAACATCTTTGAACAGAATGAAATATTTAAAAATTTAAAATAAATTACCTTTTATATGCATAATCTTTTAAGTAGACAACTGTATCAAATGATTCCTTATGTTTTTTTTCCGTTTGAGCTGAAATTATAAAAAATTGTCATAAAAGGCACATACATATTATGGCATTTAGAAAATACCTTATATAAAATATTTTACAATATAAAATAACATAGAAAAACACCAGGTATAGTGCCTTACCTGTAGTAGTTACTCAGTCAAAACTTCTTTTTTAAAAATTTATCTTTACTGTTGAAAGTATTACAGATGTCCCCTTTTATTTTTTTCATTTATGCCAGAAGCCAATTCCAGAATGTCATAATTGCAAGAGTTTAATCAAAAGGTTGATGGAACTTGGGGACTCAACAAGGGCTGAGTCACATATGTTATTGCCTGTTGGGAATGGCTAAAGGCATTTCCCCAAACCTGAAAAGGATGATTGTTTGTTGCCAGACAGCTCAGGGCATCTTAATCTACATGTCATTACCTCCTACTGGCCAAACACCTGAACTGCCATAGGCTATTCCCCAATCTGACAATGCTTCTGTACAAAATCCTACCCTTTGAAGTTTGTATCTCCACCTTGCCTTAGGACAATTTGGGTTAATAAAAAGCAAGGGGTCCTGAGACAAGGAGAACTTGGTTTCTTCAGCCAGGTTCCTCTGACCCCCAATGCCTTTCAAAATTATCTTTCGTCTATGGACTCTTACTTAAGTTACACACAGCCTTTCTCTAGATTGCTGAATCCTTCTTAATGCCAGAACAAGAACCCCGACACATTTATTTTTAAATATGTTTTTATTGCCCTGGCTGGTTTAGTTCAGAGGTTAGAGCATCTAACCTCACAGACTGAAGGGTCTTGGGTTCAATTCCCAGTCAAGGACATTTACCTTGGTTTTCAGGTTCCCCAGCCCCAGTAGGGGCATGCCAATCAATGTCTCTCTCATGTTGATGTTTCTCTCTCTTGAAATCAATGGAAAAAATATCCTTAGGTGAGGATTTAAAAAATAAAATTATATATCCTATCTAACAAAGAGGGAATATGCTAATTGACTGTCACGCCCTCACAAGATGGTGGTGCCCACAGCCACAAGATGGTGGCGCCCAGTCCCCTCAGCCCCGCCTCATCCAGCCTCAGTCCCCCAGTCTCCTCAGGCCTGCTTCATCCAGCCTTAGTCCCCCAGTCCCTTCAGGCCCGCCTCATCGAGCCAGAGTTCCCCAGTCACTTCAGGCCCACCTCATCGAGCCAGAGTCCCCCAGTCCCCTCAGCCCTGCCTCATCCAGCCTCAGTCCCCTCAGACCTGCCTCATCAAGCCGGAGTCCCCCAGTCCCCTCAGCCCTGCCTCATTTAGCCAGAGTCCCCCAGTCCTCTCAGCCCTGCCGGGGGGTGGGGGGTAGGGCGGCAGGTTCCGCATGCCTCATCCTACTGGAATCCCCTAGTCTCTTCAACCCTGCATCATCCAGCCTCAGTCCCCCAGTCTCCTCAGCCCCACCTCATTCAGCCAGAGTCCCCCAGTCCCCTCAGCCCTGCCTCATCCAGTCTCAGTCACCCAGTCCCCTCAGGCCCACCTCACCCAATTGGAGTCCCCCAATCCCCTCTGTCCCGCAAGGGAAGGCAGTTGGGGTGATCAGGCCAGCAGGGGAAGGCAGTTGGAGGCGATTGGGCTGGCAGGGGAGGGCATTTGGGGACAATAATGCAAGCAGGGGAGCAGTTAGGTGTCAATCAGGCCAGCAGGGGAGTGGTTAGGGGGCTATCAGGCTGACAGGCAGAGTGGTTAGGGGCAATCAGGCAGGCAGGCAGGCAAGTGGTTAGGAGCCAGCAGTCCCGGATTGTAAGAGGGATGTCCGACTGCTGGTTTAGGCCCGATTTTGAGGGGTCCCAGATTGGAGAGGGTGCAGGTTGGCTGAGGGACAGCCCCCCCACTGTACATGAATTTTGTGCACCAGGCCTCTAGTGTGTGTCTGTCTGTGTGTGTGTATATTTGATTTCTGAGAGAGGAAGGGAAAGGGAGAAAGGGATAGAAACATCAATGATGAGAGAGAATCATTGATTGGCTGCCTCCTGCATGCCCCCTACTAGGGATTGAGTTCACAACCCTGACCAGGAATCAACCATGACCTCCTGGTTCATAGGTCGATGCTCAACCACTGAGCCACATTGGTTGGGCAGATTTTCTTTCTTTTTTAAATTAAAAAAAAAAATCCTCACCCAAGGACACATTAATTGATTATTTTATAGAGAGGGGATGGGAGATAGTGAGACCAACCGAGTACCAACAAAGGTGGTTAAAGATTTCCTTAATGCTTATGCCTAAAAGTTAGGTGCAGTTAATTTTCAGTTATTTCAACATTAACACACAATGTGTATACCTGTAAATGAAGTAGCAACTTTTTCCTTCTTATAAGCATTAGATTGAATGCTGGGCATAGGAGAAGAGATTGTAGAACCCAATGTTCTTTTATATTCTTGTCTATGGTGTGGAAATAGATACCGTAAGGGCTTAGCATAGTCTACCTAAAATTCAGGGGAGGGGAAAAAAGGAAAACTTTTTTTAGAAATAGTTTTTTTCCATGTGTATATTGATCATTTATACTTGTTTATTCTCCTTTGGAATATCTAATTATGATAACTAATAGCTGTCTAGTTCTTTAAATACTTTAAAATATGTTTACTTAATTCTCAAAAAACGCCTATGAGATGGGTGTTATTACCATTTATAGGTAAGGAAACAAATGTACAGAAATTTAAAAATATGCCCATGCTCATACTTACTAATTTTTACTTTTTCTGTCTTTAAAACCTAGCCTTTTAATCCATATAAAACTTATTTATCCAAGTGTAGGGAAAGTCTAACGTTCAAATACTGAGAAACAAATAGCCTTCTCAATTTAAACAGAGGCTTTACTTTCTCATACATAGAGTCAATACAGCAAAATAGCCCTGAGTCAAGGAGAAGAAACTGGAACAAATTATCCAGATTTTCCTAAATTAGAGTCTCAGATTGGCTCCATATGTTTTTACTTAAATACACATATCTAGATATCCAAAACATACATATGCATATGTAAATATAAATTGTATAATTTATGAATCTTCATCAACAAACCAAATATGTATTTAGCACCCACAATTGTTTTTCACAATAGGCACAGAATATGTAGTTCTGGATAATATATGATAAAAATAAAGCATATGATAAAAATATAGGCCACAAAGAACTCATTCTTTTTTTATCTTATTTTAAATAGATTTTTATAGAGAGGGAGGGAAGAAGAGAGAGAGAAACATTGATCAGTTGCCTCCAGAATGCACCCCAACCAGGGATTGGACCCAAAACCTGGATATGTGTCCTGACAGGAATTGACCCTGCCACCTTTTCGTGTATGGGAAGATGTTCCGGCTGACTGAGCCACACTGGCCAGGGCGAACTCACATTCTTATTGGATAGATAGAATTAGCATACATGAAACATCTATACTAAGAATAGACTAGGGCTGTCACGACCAGACGGACGACCCGTCCAGGCGGGAGCTCTGTGCAAGTGCCCTGGGCCCACTGCCAGGTGCGGGGAAAGCGGAGTCTGGGTGGGAATAGCCCACGCGCGTGTGGCTGGGTGGCCGCGGGGGCCTGCAGATGGATGGACTGCGCCGGACGGACCCCGCTGGACGGCGCTGGCGGGCTGCGCGGAGGGCCGCAGAGGGACGGAGCTGTTAGGGCAGTGGCCTGCGGGGTCAGCGAGGCTGGGGTGCCAGGCAGGCCCCAGGTTCTTGGGCGCTGCCGGGGGAGCGTGGCTGTCCAGAGTGGGAGAAAAGCCCTTCTTTCTGGAAGAATGAGGATGGTTTAAACGTGCATAGAGAAACTGAGGTGGTACCGACATGGCTCTGTCAGTTCCCCGAGCCACCTGTCAGTGCCCGACCGCAGGCTTCACTGTGGGGCGTAGGCCTGGACGTGGGCCAGGACATGGCCTTGGCAGCCGGACTCAGTCCTGACATCGCCTCAGTGTCACGACTTCACGACTTCATGATGTCGCCCACAAGTGGCCATCGCTGCTGGTCTGTGGGCCCCAGTGAGCCGGCACCGTGCGTGCTCAGGGCAGCGCTCTCTGTGTTTCCGTGGAAAGGACACCGTATGTGATGGGTGCTGTGGATCCCTTAAGGTTGAAACGGGGCAGCCTGAACTTGCTTACGACGCGATCTTTTCTCCTATTTTACCGCACAGTCTTCTCGGGCTCAGGGAACCGGCAGCCACTGGAGCTTGGACATCCCACACAGCCAGACGCCACCAGGAAGCACAGAAATGCCAAAGCCCCAACAGAACCCGTTGTGAAACAGACCCCAGTTCACAGACTGGAGCAGAAACAAGAAAACAGTGGCCCCTGTTGGACCTCAGCTGGGACTGTGCCCGCAGGTCTGTCTGCAGGGTTCTTGCACCCTGGCCGTGGCCCAATGGCCGAGGAAGCTCTGCAAGCCTTGGTTCCGGAGTTATGGATCTTAGCAAGTAGGCAGGTGCACAGAGGTGGAGTCGAAAATAGCAAGGTTAGACTGTGTGTGAGTGTGTGCATTTATACACGTATATGCCCATTTCCCCAGTCTTCTTCTGAGCTGTTTGAGAGCATGCTCTACACATGCCAGGATGCCCAGATACTCCCCGCTGTATTTCCCAAAAGCAGACACTCCTACATAACAATTCTCCACCCGACCATGTGAGGAAATCTCCATTCAAATGGTATTAAGGTTCAATCCACAGACCCCATTTGAATTCTGACAACTGTGTCAACAATATTCCTCACTCCCCACCCCCAGGATCCCATCCACCTAGGATGGGTCCTCTGTCATTCCTGTCCCTGATAGTTTTTCAGTTTTAACTAAAAATCATATACTTTTTCCCTAAAAATAAATAAAGAAATAAAAATAAAGAAAGACCCGCTGGTGCTCCGAGTTAGGAGCTAGCTGTCCCGGATTGTGAGAGGGATGTCCAACTGCTGGTGGGATTGGGCCTAAACTGGCAGTCGGACATCCCCTGAGAGGTCCCAGATTGAAAAGGGTGCAGGCCGGGCTGAGGAACTCCCCCCAACACACACACACACACTGTGCACAAATTTCATGCACCGGGCCACTAGTTAGTAAATAATGTAGTAGAGTAATATCACTAAGAACCAAACTAATCAATAAATGAGGAGGAGTTTAGAAAAGAGGAATATCAGTGAGGACTAAAGTAGACAAAAAATATTTCATCAATGAGGAAGAACTTAATACTAGGATTTGAAGATGAGACTATTTCAGAAGAAGCCCAGAGTATTCATAAGAAGATCAAGAAAACAGTATGTTTAGAGCAGGAGGCATTTACTATTTATTGAGTATAAAAGACAAGTTTGAATAGTTAAGGAGAGTTGTTAGAGAAATAGACTACAGATATGAAAGTGAAAGAGAAACTTTAACATAAAAATTACAAAAATTGACTTGAGAAGAAAACCTGTTATGGTAGTTATTACTGTAACTAGAAGCCCGGTGCACGAATTCGTGCATGGGTGGGGTCCAGCCAGCCCCTCTGATGGGGGCTGATTGGGTCAGGCCAGCAGGGCAAGGGGATGTGGGACGTTGGCCAGCCTTGCCCCTCATGGGGGGCGGATCGAGGGAGGGGCCGGCCAGGGGGGCCACAGGATGTTGGCTGGCCGGCCCTGCCCCTGATCGGGGGTGGGGGGGAGCAATCAGGGGTGGGACCAGCTGGGGGGAGGGGCCACAGCTGATTGGGGCCCTGATCGGTACGGTTGGCTGCTGCGACCGGTTGTTCTGGTCGTTCTGGTCATTCTAGTCATTCTGGTCATTCCGTCGTTCCAGTCACTGGGCTTTTATATATAGATATTATATAATCTAAATAACCATTGCATGCTCAAAAATGGTCTTGGCTACACATCAAAAGATTAACAAATACATATATTTTTTCATATTTAAAATTAAGCATTTAAGTTATGCATGTATAGATTATCATGCCCTGTCTTAACCAACTTTATGGTAACTGCTAGTCCTTATCATATTTAATAAATAATTTCTATTGTACTGATTGTCCAACAAATAATATATTATTTTTTCTGTTATCTCCATATATAAAGTTTTCCATAATATCAGAGATAAAATTTTATGCTTTTGAATCCTAAAACCCATTTGAATTTTGGACTGGTAGAAATATATACAAAATTATTTGGGTTAATTTGAATTGCTATTAAGTAATTATAAGCATACAAATTAAACCTACCTCATCTGAATCCTTAAGATAAAGAAAAGATCTATCATATCTTGATTTTCGATTTTCTTCTACTGGTTCTAAAGAAACAAATACAAACATAAATGATATTTCTACACTATTAGACTACTTTTATTTTTTAAATTTCTTTATTGATTAAAGGTATCACATATTTGTCCTCATCTCCCCATTCCCATCCCAAACCCCTCACCTCGCATGCCCCCACCCCCCTGTTGTCCATGACCACTGGTTAGTCTTATATGCATGCATACAAGTCCTTTGCTTGATCTCTCCCCCTTACCCCCACCCTCCCCTACCTTCCCTCTGAGATTTGACAGTCTGATCGATGCTTCCCTGTCTCCGGGTCTAACTGTTGGTCCAGAAATAAACTCACTACAGACTGATTCATTTGCCTCTCAGCATAACCATTATTGCTTATCTCATTTTCGGTTCTTATAAGTGTATTTCTAGTATCACATGATCTCACTCATCTAGGGGAAATAATGAACAACATAAATTGATGAACAAAAACAGATCCGGAGACAGGGAAGCATTGATCAGACTGTCTACACTATTAGACTACTTTTAATTTATCTCAATAAACTATTTTCTTTACATATAGTAAAATTTTTAGAAATGTAGTTTGATAATCTTGTTTGCTTACATATAATTGCTTTCACATTTTTAGAGCTAAATATATTCTAGAATAATGTGCTTTGGAAGTGAATTTCTATTAACAGAATATAAGTTTTTAAAAAATATGTTTTTATTGATTTTGGAGAGGAAAGTAGAGGGAGAGAAAGATAGAAACATCAATGATGAGAGAGAATCATCAATTGTCTGCCTCCTGCATGCCCCTACTGGGGATCCAGCCTGCAACACAGGCATGTGACCTCCTGGTTCATAAGTTGACACTCAACCACTGAGCCACATCAGCTGGACAACAGAATATAACTTTTGATTACTTACTATGATATGATAACCCCATCTCTAATTATGAGTTTTATTAATCTGGATTATCATTTAATGGACTGTCTTGAAGTAGGCACAATGTAGGGTAAAACATACAGACTTTGCATTTAGATAGCCTGGGACCAAATACTTTCCTTATATGTGAGTTATGTAGCCTTAGGAAAGTTATTTAATCCCTCTGGGTCCTCACCTGTTAAGTGGAAATGATAGTCCTTATCTTAATAGGGATGCTGTGAGAATTAAATGAGATAAAAAAAATAGATGTAACAAACAAATACAGTGTGTGGTATTCATTTGATCAATGGTTATTTGTTGACCACCTACAATATGCCAGGCACTGGTACTAGACTCTAGAATGGTAACTCCTGCCCAATGATGCATACATTTTAGTGGGTAATGCAGAAAATAAACAAGAGACAAAGAAGTGAATAATTATAAATTGAGATATATGCTGTGACAGAAATAAACAGATGTTGGTAAGTGATAATAATACATGGGGGTATAATTTAGATAGGGTAGCTGCTTTGTACTGAATGTTTGTGTCCCACCCACAATTTATATGTTGAAGCTTTGATCCTCAATGTGATAATATTTGGAAGTGAGCCTATGGGAGGTAATTAGGTTTAGATGAGGTAATGAGGGTGGCGCCCCCATGATGGGATTAATGCTTTTTTAAGAAGAGCTAGGAGAGAGCCGACACAGAAAGAAAGGTGGCTGTCTGCAAACCAGGAAGAGGACCTTCCCCAGAACCTGACCACACTAGCACCCCAATCTCAGACTTCCAAACTCCAGAACTGGGAGAAATAAGTATTTGTTGTTTAAGCCACCCACGCTACAGCTGGTTGTTATAGCAGCCTGAACTAAGAGAGAAATTGGTACCAAGAAGTGGGGTGCTGCTGTAACAAATACCTAAAAATATGGAAGTGGCTTTGGGCGTGGGTAGAGGCTGAAAGAGTTTTGATGTGCATGCTAGAAAAAGTCAATATGTCCATAAAGGAATTTTAAAGGCAATTCTGGTGAGAACTAAGAAAGAGGAGAGGTATAGAGAAAGCTTCCATTTTCTTAGATAATACATAAATAATCATGTGCAGAAATGTTGGTAGAAATACGAATGGTAAAGGCCATTATGATGAACTGAAAAGAAATTCAGAATTTTTCTTTCTAGAATAATAAACATAAAAATATCTTTTTAATTATATAAATTACCCATTCTGATATTTAACATCTCTTTCTCTTAGGAAATTCTTCTTTATAGCTCACTAAAATCTTTCACACTGCAGTTATAACCCATAACTTTTGAGTAAATGCTTTCAACAGAGATCAAATTATCAAGAACCTTTAAGATAAAAATATTAAAATGTATAATAAAAACATGCATTTATATATCAAAGGAGAAATAAATACATTACACAAAGCATTACCTATTGACTTGTTTTCTTGATTTTTTATATTTGTTGGCGCAGCATGTAATCTTAAATTTAACTTCTCAAAATCACTCTTTCTGGGTTCAGGCTCATTTTTGAAGGAGACATAACTGGAAAATAAAATTAATGTAATTAAAATAATCAGAAAATATATAAAGCTAATCTAAAAAATAAATTTGGCCCTAACCGGTTTGGCTCAGTAGATAGAGCATTGGCCTGTGGACTGAAGGGTTCCAGGTTCGATTTCAGTCCAGGGCATGTACCTTGGTTGCGGGCACATCCCCAGTAGGGAGTGTGCAGGAGGCAGCTGATCAATGTTTCCCTCTCATCAATGTTTCTAACTCTCTGTCCCTCTCTTTTCCTCTCTGTAAGAAATCAATAAAATATATTTTTTAAAAATTTGGACAACTGTGGTGATGTCCCAGTTATATAGATTTGGATGTTTTTGTGTTAATATATTACAGTAGAAAGTGTAAAAGATTGGGACTGATAAGCAGAAGCTGAAAAAACTAGTGATATTCACTCAAAGTAAGAAGAGACAAGAAACTGCTGTTGTCATAAAATTGAGGGCAGTTCAGAAAGCTATTGTTCAGGAGCTTTTAGAAAAATATGCTGGAAAGTGTTAAATGAGATACTAGGGACATTGCCATATGAGTCAATGTGATGAAACATGGAGTTAAGGATCAGTTCAGATACCAGATCACTATATAATAAAAGGGTAATATGCAAATAGATCGAACAGCAGAATGACCGGAATGCCTGTGGCCACTTGCCCTGGCCAGCCCCGCCTCCCGGTGGGCCCCCCCACCCCGATCGGTGGCAGGGCCGGCTGGCAAACAGCCTATGGCCCCTCGCCCGGGCGACCCCGTCCTCCAACGGCTCCCCCACTCTGATCGGTATGTAAGAAAGTTAATGGTATATAATTCATGATATTTCTGACCTCTAAATGCTTGTAACACATGATTCAGTCCTCAGACCTCAGACACTCACCTGTAGTTGGTATTACCCAGTCCCACACCTTTAAATATTACCTATACACTAGGTCCTTGTGTTACGTTGGAGATCCATTCCTTCGTGACGTAACACGGTTTTCACCGTAAGTCAAAACCCACCTATATAAGCACCTATGGCACTCACATGGAGTACATACACAGCAGTAATGAAGTGAAACAATAAAAAAAATGTAAAAGATAACAATTCCTGACCTTTACTTGTGGTAAATAAGTAATAAAAAACATAAAGCACATATGTACATATGTCAAAATGACGGAACTTGTTTTTAATAAATACTGTAAATGGGAGATGTCGATGTAAGTTGAGTCCGATGTAACCCGAAGACTGCCTGTTATATTGATGTCCCCATGTACAGACTAGACCCCAAACTCTTGCTTGAACTCCAGATTTATATATGCAACTGCTACATGACTTCTGCATTTAGATGTATTATAGCCATCTCAAACTTAACATATTGTAAACGAAATTTTTGCTTACACCTTCTTCCCAATCTCTTCCTCATCCTGGCTTCCTCATCTCCATTCAATCAGAGGCTTAGGCCAAAAACTAGTCATCTTTGATTTCTTTCTCTCATTCCCCATTCCAAATCTGTCAGCAAATCTCACTAGAGATTTGTTAACTATAGTCACCATGCTGTATATTACATCTCTAGGACATTTACCTTATAACTGGAAATTTGTACCTTTTGATCACTTTCACTCATTTCACCAGCTATGTTCTTTATGAGTAGAGTTGGCCAGAAAATAACAATGAGAGAGAAGATGGTAACAGTGGCCAGATAAAAAATTTTGTTGTTTCCCTTTTCCTCCTCTCTTACTCCTATATAAGAGGGTGCTAGAAAATATTTAATAACTTTTTCTCTAATGTTAGTTGATATTTTCATTTACATTAAGGAATAATATGAAAGTGAACAATGAAAACATATGTTGGACCTTCACATATTCATCAATGACATACATTACTTCTTTGCTGAGACAGATAATAGTTTTTGAATACTAGAAGAATATTTCCACAATTTTCTTTTTTGCTATTTAAAGTATAATGGCTACAGGCAAGAGACATACTTTTAAGTTTAATGTTCATCATTAACATTTACTCCTTAACTTTCTTAAATCTAGACATACAATATATACAAATTTGATTTGTAATATTTGTCAATTTTTATGATGTAAATATTTCCAAGGTTGATTTCAAGCTACCAATGAGACATCACTGAATATGGATCTGGGGAAAAATGTGTAGTAGCATGATAATACATAATAGTTCTACCATATGGATACAATACATGTAAATAAATTCAAGACTATAGATAATAGTAAAATGTAATAAAATAATTAGGAAGTGATAAGTTTTGAGTAATGTCTTTGTTTTTAGTATATCTTTGAATTCTTAGTTTACATAATTTGATTTTTAATAATAACTGTTTAATAACCATCTAACAAAATTCCTGAAAATTCAACAGTCAGCTCTAAAAAATTAGTAGGAGCTAACTCTAGCACATCACTGTTCCTGTACCAGAGAAAAAAGAGATTAGAAGCTGGAAGAGGAGAATGTGTGCTAGAGGAAGATCACACCCACCTTTCACTCACAGGTGGGGGGACAGGAAGAAGAAAATTGCTGGCCATGGCCCATTTCCATTTCAGCTCTTCCAATGTCATTACTCTGGCTTGATGGGAGAAGGGAAAGCCTTGAGTAGTATATGTGACCAAAACACTAAACTGGATAGACTTTTAATAACCAAAAATGATCAATGAAATTGAAGAAATATAAAACTTTTATGTTATATGTTTTTGAGTTAAGAATAGGCAAATGAAACAGTTAAGCTAATATTTTATTACTAGAGGCCCAGTGCATGAAATTTGTGCATGGGGGTGGGGCGGTGTCCCTCAGCCCAGCCTGCACCTGCTCCAATCTGGGACCCTTGAGGGATGTCCAACTGCCCAGTGGGATCGGGCCTAAACGGGCAGTCAGACATCCCTCTCACAATCCAGGACTGCTGGCTCCCAACTGCTCACTTGCCTGCTTGCCTGATTGCCTCTAACCGCTTCTGACTGCCAGCCTGATCACCCCCTAACCACTCCCCTGCCAGCCAGATTGACACCTAACTGCTCCGCTGCCAGCCCGATTGCCCCTAACTGCCCTCCCCTGCAGGCCTGGTCACCCCTAACTGCCCTCCCCTACCAGACTGGTCACCCCTAACTGCCCTCCCCTACAGGCCTGGTCACCCCTAACTGCCCTTCCCTGCTGGCCTGGTAACCCCTAACTGCCCTCCCTTGCCAGCCTGGTTGCCCCTAACTGCCCTCCCCTGCAGGCCTTGTCCTCCCCAACTGCCCTCTCCTACAGGCCTGGCTACCCCTAACTGCCCTCCCCTGCAGGCCTGGTCCCTCCCAACTGCCCTCCTCTGCCGGCCCAGTCACCCCTAACTGCCTTCCCCTGCTAGCCTGATCACCTAAATGATAAATCCTGCTCCCTATAAGCAGATAGACTTATAAGATAGATAAAATGGGTATATGCAGTCCTTCTAAATGCATGGGGACCTGGATGAGGTGTTTTATTACTCATTGAGGAATGAGGCACAATAACTTTTACCACTCTGTTTACAAGGAGGGTCAAAGTTTCTATTATTCTATCCTCAAGTTTCTTCCTTAAATTAGGTGTGAAGGACTGTGAAAGGTCTACTTACAAACTAACAAGTTAGCCTGACAAAGTTTTATCTATGCTGGCAGAAGACATGAGACTCCTGGATCAGAGGCAGAGGACCATTTGTTATTCATAGCAATAGGGCAATAAGCAGAGTGCCAGATGACACCTGCACATACAATGGGTTATATCACAGGAATGGAACCCTAGCTTAGGGAACCCAAATTTTTATAATGGACAGTAACATGCCTGCTCTTGCTCAGAAGACAGTACTATCTCTGTCTTCCAAGGCTGTTTGCTACATAAACATCCTTGAAATGATTGTCAGAAACAAAGGCAGCCAGTGCCTCTGCTCATACAATATATAAAAATACAAGAAACCTATGAAGAATTTTCTCCCAACAGTAGGAAGAATGAATGAGAGGGCTAAGAGCCTAGAAATAAAAATTGTGTTTGTAGCACTGGGTTCTCATATAATATGAGGAATAAAATTTGGAATTATAAATTTTGTGGGTTAATTCACTAGCATAAAATTATAAATCTAATTTTTGTAAGTTGTATTGATGTTGGACTGCTTGTATGTTTTAAAATTCATTTCCCTTAAACACCCTGTCACCCCTTTTTTTATCTTACATTTAAAAAAATTCCCTGTGAGATTATATTCTATTATAGTTGAGTTAAAAGAAATATAGGTGAAGACCTTGATTTTGCATTGCATGTGCTGGAATTGAAGGGGTGCTGCTGCGCGTCCCTGGGGTAGAACATTGAAGTGGCACACGAAGGTAAGAAACCCAAGAGACGAGTGCAGCTCAGATGGAAGCATGGGGGCCGCTCTAAAAGCTGTCTCTTCCCAACTGGAAATCGCTTATGAACTCCTTCGCTGGTAATCCTTTGGAATGTTTTCTGTTTTCATAAGACAGCCATTGTGAGATGGAAGTCCAAGCGTTTGTTCTGGCACCATAAACAATTTCAAATGCATTTTTGTATAATAAAGTTTATATCTTTGTATTATTCATATTCGTATTTTATTTTATTTTGGATAAAATACTTCTTCAAGTAAGTTCCTCAAAAAGAATACATAGGCAGATGACATTCTAAAATCTTTCATTTTCAAAAATATTGTTCTCATATATAAATGATGATTTATCCAAATAGAGGATTCCAGGATTGCCATTCTGTTCAAAAGTTGAAAATGGTTTACTGTTTTCCAGCTTTAGAGATGCAGATGAGACATATGAAACTCATTTGATTTCCTTTTCTTTGTAATTAACCAATGTTTCTTCCTGACTTTGGTATTAATTTTTCCATAATTAGCACTTGGTAACCCTTTGATCTGAAAATTCATGTCTGCCTTCAAAAAAGGGCATATTTTTCTAATATTTTTTTATTTTTCTTACCATCTGTTTCTTGCTCTCCTGATTTATGTTATGTATTAGGTATATATTTAGATATTGACTATCCTGAAACTTTACTACGTATATTTTCAATATGATTCCCATTTCTTTTTTTAAAAATTTTTGTAAGATTGTGTCTCTCTTTGATCTTCTAGATTATCAATCCAATTTATAACTGTATTCTATTTTTTAATTTCCCTACTCAGTTTTTGATTCTGAAATGCTTTTTTAAAATCCCCTTCCTCACCCCCTCATTATTTGTCCTCAAGATACATATTTTCTAAAGTTCTCTTCTGCTTCCTCTTATAAATACTCCTTATTAGGGGTTATCTCTCTAGTTGTCCTCACCTCCCTCCTTCAGGTGAGTCCTCCTGAGATTTCTCCTTGACTATTCATTTCAGTGAGTTTTTATTCCTTCAGCACCTATAAAGGCCAAGTGATTCTTTCATTGATCTAAAAAAAATTCTTTTTTAAAAAAAATTTAAATTCTTTATTGTTTAAAGTATTATATGTCTCCTTTTTCCTCCATTGACCTCTCCCCATCCATTCCCACCTCACCCTAAAAAAATTCTTAATCTATCTACTTGCCCCTAACTTATTCTCTATTTTTCACTACTTTATACATGGTAAAATTGCCATTATCACACGATAATCCAGTACTGAATGCGTAAGTAATGAAAAAAGTCACTTCATCTCTCTTACTAAAATTCCTCATTACAGGTGGTTTTTTAAAGAGACTTTTGTTAAAAAGAGTATGGCTCTTTTGTAAAAGGTCCAATTATAAAAAAATTGCAGAGAAGAGCGTATTTGGTGTTTATTGAGAAATATTAAAGACTCTATCCAAATTAAATGCAAAGGACTGAGAGATATTTTTGAATGATTATAAAACTTTGCTTATCAGAAAAGTGGTCCTAGGAAGATATTTCCAGGTGATAAAGGCTATCAGTTCCCATTTATTCAAGAAAGATGCAGAAATCCCGAGCTAATAATAACAGAAAAATGTCTCTGGGAGTAACTGACAAAGAAGCCCTAAGAATTTAATGATTTTTCAATCTTAGCTTTATATAAGAATCATCTCTGGGAAATCTTAAAAATAGTAATGGCTGGGCCGCACTCCAAACCGATTAAAGTAGAACCCAATTATTTTAAATCTCCCCAGGTAATACTAATGTACATACTGGTATGTGTTGGAAATGACTACTCTGAAAGCAAAGCTCAGCTACAAATAAACCTGGGCACGTTTCATCAATTGGGTGATCACTGCCAGGTTGAGAGTTGCTACCATAGCCAGTAAGCCAAGGAAAAGAACGGAACAGATGTTGGTATTAGTCAGCACGATTAGAGTGGGACATAAACTAGAGCAGTGACTCAAAGGGTGGTACCCATAGCAGCAACGTCAGTGCCAGTATTACCGGGAAACTTACTAAACATGCAGATTATCAGGCCCCAGCCCCGACCTACTGAATCAAAAGCTCTGCAAGTGAGGCCCAGCAACCTGTGTTTTAGCGAGCCCTTCAGGTTTGAGAACCTCTGTGCTAAAGGAAGTGTTTCTCTGTTGTCAGTGTCCATAGGAATCACTTGTAGGATCTTGTGGACTGCAGCTTCTGTCTAGGAAGGGGTCAGAGATTCTGCCCTTCAAACAAGTTCCCAAGTGACACGGATGCTGCTTGATGGAAGGCCACACTTTGAATAACAAGAGGCTAGAGATAAAAAAAAAAAGAGCATGCCTGTTACCAGGCAGTCTCTGGTAGGAGGTGGCAGTCCTGGTGTCAAGTTGAGGCTAAGCTGAAAGCTGTGTGGATTAGATGCGACACCTTGGCTAGGTGTTGGAGTGGGGTTTGTGAGCATTGGTGGAGACTCCTAGCTTGGTTATAATTAGCATAGCTTTTCAGCCCAGGAGCTGCAGCTCAAGATTTGGAGGAACTGAATCTATACAATTTAACCGATGTAACCAGCATATCATTCTCGATATGAAGATGAAAACTTTCTGCCTTATGCTCTGCTATTTAAGCAATCATTTTGCTTTGTCTAGAAAAGGACTCATGGCAAGATGGCATGCCTCCCAGAAGAGGCAGTTTCTGGAGATAATAGGAATTTAGGAAAGGGTCGGGTTTTTTGAGGAGCCCTCATAATTTTTAATGACCTCTTTTGCTGTTTTTAATGATATTTCTAAGATCCAAATCTGGCTATGCATTGCCCTGTTTAAACCTTTTGGTCGCTCCTTACTGGTTTTGGCCAAAGCTGTTTTCTAGGCTCATAAGGCCTTTGGTGATCTGGCCTTTACTTCCTCTTTAGCTTCATTTCTTTAGCTTCCCCCACCCCCTCTCCATATTCCATTCAAGTCTAGCAACAGTGAATTTTTTTTGATTTTTCAAATTAAGTGAGCTTTCCTTTGCCTCTATTAGTCAAAGTTTAAAATAAATCCTGACGTTAATCTGTGGCCATATAGCATGGCTCAAGAAAGGCCTTTCTTTAAAAATTCAGAATTGTAATTACTATCTGCAATAGTGAAATAATATAATGAATATTTTATAAATATTTTTAATGCTTATCTAGTATGTTATAACTCATAACAATTATGAAATATACCTATGTTTGACAAAGCTTACATTAATATAGACTGCATAATCTAAGACAAATCTAAAGTAATACTTTAAAACTCCAAGTTGAAAGTTTGAAGTAGTTATGATGGTTACCTTTTAGTTTTTGTAATACCGTGTGGCTTGTCTTCTCTGCTCTGTGGTACTGTCATAGATGTGGATGTAGGAGTAATAGCCTCTTTGGATTCCAACTGAAAATCAAACGTGAGGGGTGTAGCAAAAGTCTTCTTTACGTAACTCTGAACACTGTTTTTCTGCAACAAAGACAAAGTTTTAACACTGTGAAAAAGAGTGCTTTTCATATAGGGAAAATCCTGTGTGGAAAGGACAAAATTCACCTCACTTTACATACACACACACACACACACACACACACAATTTATGTGTAGTCAATAATGGAAAAATAATACAGATTGAAAATTGGGGGCCTTGTACACCAATTTTTTATGCCATTGCTGTGTGACCTGAGCTGCTCTTTGCCTATATATGAAATGAGGGTGTTGGACTAGATAATGGTGAAGGCTCCCTCCTAATTCCCAAATTCAGAAATTAGGAACAACCTATATCTTTAGGAAAGACAATATTGATATGTAGAGTTATTGGAACCATAGCAGGCTGGTTTCTCCAACCTGTTCCTCTTCCTGTCACCACACATGTGTGAATCACATGATTTGCCTAATAGCATGAGCCAGTACTAGAGTTAGAAAGCAAAGGAGAGCTTTGTTTAAATATTTACATAGATGGACGGAAGGGGAATAAGGAGTGCTAAAGAGTGAGCTAAGGAGCCAAAAATCTTCTATAAAAAATTCTCTCAGAGAACAGCACAGAGGAACAAAGAGATAAAAAAAAATTAAAGCAAATCAAAGGATAGGAGAACTTTTGCTCCTTCCAATGAAGTTAGATTAAGCACGATGGGAATTGCCTTTCTGCTTCAAACTACTAGAAAACCAGACAAAATATAGGAAGACAACTGGAAGCAGGCATTAGAAAACAAGCAGAGCCGCAATCCCTGAGAAAAAGGGAAACAAATGAGGTAAACCCTGCTATAGCCCCGCTTACGTCTTGGAGGCAGTTTCCAGGCTGAGGCACAGGGAGGGGGAACTCAAACCAAACCTTGTGGCCTTGACCTTGTTGAGTTTAAGAGACAGATTTCACCAGCAATCACTCTTGGGCATTCACTCCAGAGAAATTTGTTTATTTAAAAACCTGTAACAAATATTCATAGCAGCTTTATTTTACCTTATTTTTTAGCAGCTTTATTTTTAAGAGCAAAATACCTGCAAACAATCCATATGTCCTTCAATGGGTGAGTAACTGAAACTCTGTATATTTATATAATGGAATACCACTCAGCAATAAAATTTATATATTATTTATAATAATAAAGCTATTGATTTGTATAAGATCTTAGATGAAACTCAAGGACATTATGCTTAATTAAAAAATCAATGTCAAAATTTTACATACTGCCTGGCCGGCATAGCTCAGTGATTGAGCATCGAACTATGAACCAGGAGGTCCCGGCTCAATTCTCAGTCAGGGCATGTGCCTGGGTTATGGGCCCCATCCCCAGTGTGGGCGTGTGCAGGAGGAAGCCAATCAATAATTCTCTCTCATCATTGATGTTTCTATATCTCTCTCCCTCTACCTTCCTCTCTGAAACCAATAAAAAAATATTTTTAAAAAGTTTACATGCTGAATGATTATATTTATATAACATTCTCAAAATCACATTACTATAGAGATAGAGAACAAATTAGCCCTTGTCTGGGACAGAGACAGGGAATGGGGTGAGGGCATGGATACAAAAACAAAGAAGTAACACGAAGGAGTTCTTTTGTGGTGATGTAAACATGCTGTATTTTGATAATATTGCATAAAGCTACACATACAAATGACCAAATGAATGCAGGTTAAAATGGGGAAAACTGAATAAAGTCTGTAGTCTGATTAACAGTAATATACCAGAGTTGTCAATATCAGTTGTGACTCATACTGGTTTTGACATTGTACAATTTTGTCCCATTATAGATGTGTGTAACCAGAACCACAGTCAAGATACAGCGCTGTGTAAGATGTCACTAACCGGGGCGACTGGGTGAAAGGTACCTGGGACTCTTTGTACTGTTTCTTCAACTTCCTGTGTGTCTATAATTATTTCAAAATAAAAAAGTTTTAAAAAATTAAAAAAGCAATTACCAAAGTGATTTACATGTTGTTATCTCATTCTTGGTCATTAATAAAGCAAAGAGAGGCAATCCACTTTCATAAAGATGTTTATTCACTTGAGTTCCTCTCTGTGTTGTCTTCCTTGATTTCTCCTGCATGCTCTTACCCATGCCTCACTTGTTCACATTGTTATATTACTTTGCAAGTTTTTGTGTAAACAAATTAAATTGTTCATATGTACTAAAAATATGTCTTGTGAGGACTTTATTCTTTATTGTTCTTTATCACCCTTCATTAATTGAATTTTATAGGAGTCTTGCCCTTTTACTTAAATTAATTTCTATGAATCTTAATTATTTTTAATTTGGTAACTATACCAATTAATAAACTGTTTAAAAACATATTTTTATTTACTTCAGAGAGGAAGGAAGAGGGAGAGAGAGACAGAAACATCAATGATGAGAGAGAATCATTAATCGGCTGCCTCCTCATGCCCCTTACTGGGGATCAAGCCCACAACCCGGGCATGTGCCCTGACTGGGAATTGAACTGTGACCTCCTGGTTCATAGCTGAGCCACATTGGCTGAGCACCAAGTAAATAATTTTTAACATGTTTAACATATTAGTAAGAATAACAGGTGTATCCCTAGCCAGTTTGGCTCAGGGGATAGAGCATCGGCCTGCGGACTGAAGGGTCCCAGGTTCAATTCTGGTCAGGGGCACATTCCCGGTTGTGGGCTCAATCCCCTGTAGGGGTGTGCAGGAGGCAGCCAATCAATGATTCTCTCTCATCATTGATGTTTCTATCTTTCTCTCCCTCTTCCTTCCTCTCTGAAATCAATAAAAATATATTTTTTTAAAAAAGAATAACAGGTGTAGTCACATTTACTATTTGACTGCCTAGTATCTTAAGCAGTTTAAATACATCATAACCTAATATGGCACCTATCTAGAAGTTACCTTATATCTAATTAACTCTTTATAGCATCCACTTGCACAGATGACTCAACTAACATACTCAATTGTTTTTTTACAAATTAATTTATGTCTTCATATTAACTAAAAAGTAAAAATAATCACTCACATTTGAAATGAAAACCTTTTAATTCTTAAATTAAATCTTAGCTTTTATTTTACAAACCTTTATTCTTCTGGCAAAGAGTATCTTTGCTTGATCATTTAGAATTTCTAACTTCTCTACAATTCTTTCTGCCATTGTCAATCAGTAAATTCCTATTTAAAAAGGAGAAAAATAAAACAATTTAAACATATCATTTACTAGGCATAACAAGAGACTCACCTTTATTTTACTGTTTTAGGTAAAAAATAAAAAAAACTATATAGATAGATCATGCAATAAATCATAGAATTGTAGAGGTCAAAGCTTATAGGTAGAAAGTCACATAATCAGAACTCTCAGATGTGTGTGGGCCCTAGGAATTTTTAAATGTATGATAAAGGTGAGTTGAAGAATATTCAAGATTACCATATGAGAAGCAGATGTGACTCATACTTTTTTTTCTTCTTTTTTATTCTTTTTGTGACTCATACTTGAATATGCAGCATGATTTATATCTATTTTCTTTTGTCATGATGTAATTTTAATAAAAGAGCTCACATTTATATAATCAGTTGCATTAAAATTTAATTGATCGGTGATCCAAGACTGTTAATATGGCACTTCTATTCCCCCTCTGTGTTTCTTAAAGGTAGAAACCATGCTTAATTCATCTTTGCATCCCTAATACCTAACAACCTGAATGAATGAATTAACCATCAGTAATAGAGGAAATGGACAACTGTAAATGCTATGACTGCTTTTAGCCTGCATTTACACTTATGAGAATACACAAATCTTTTACAGAGTTCTGTTGAGGTCTTTCTAGAGCAAGCCATAGTATTAAAAAAATCACTGCTTTCTCTCCCATCTTCAAACTTAGAAAGGCAGCATAGTGTCCTAGTTAGGAATATGAATGCTAAAGTTTGAATCCTTGGCTCAGCTACTTACCAGCTGTGTGACCATGGGCTAACTGCCTAACCTCTCTGTTTCCCCATCTGTAAAATGGGAATAATAAAAGTATATACTTCATGGGGTTGTTACGAGGTTTAATTGAGTGAATGTAAATAACATATTGTGGGGAAGCATGAGACTTGGTTGAAAAGTTTGTAAGGAGGACATTTGAGAAAAGAGAAGTGTGCGGAAGGCCGCCTGCCCTGTTTATGGGGATTCCGACTTAGGGGAGTGCTGAAGGCGGTGCCCCTAATTATTCCTTGACCTTTCCAAACAAGTCTGTGCACATGCAGACCCCTGGGTGTTTACTGGAATCCTTATGCTTAATCTTTGGGTGTCCTTACTTAAAGGACATTACAGACACATGTGTCCTCCCAATCTTACTTACCCTACTGATTGTATCTAAAAAATAAACTTTATCTCAAACTGCTGCTACAATAAAAGCTTAATGAGGCAGGTGATCAAGGTTGTCTGGTTCCTTTAGCCAGGCAGTCCCTTAGCCCTCTCTTTCACAGCAAACATGTCAGAGTAATCCATTCATCTGTTGCTCAGGATCTGCTGATCAGCCCCAGCAACATATGTTTGGCAAATAAAAGAAATAAATATAAGTAAGGATATACTTACAAGTTAGGAATGAGATATGTGATATTATCTATTAGTGCTGCAAAATGCATGTTCTCCATCTGTATGTCATTTTGTTTTTTTCGTCATACCTGCCACATGCAATCACCAATGATATCCATATATCTAATGGCCTACTTGTTTCCTTCACAGTATATTTCTTCAATTATTCTAAATCCTTGGAACTTAGGAAACAATAAGAATTTATTCAGCACATCAGTATCTTCTTTTTTGATATGGCAATTCAGTATCTTCTGTACCATGTCATTTGATTATCTTGCTTCCTTTTCTTCTCTAATTCTCTCAGTTTTACTTCTCAGTTTTCTATTAAATCCTTATTCTGAGCTCAGTGAACAGCAACTAAAATGCGCCGTCCTATAAAGCACAAGTGTAGGCTTCCTATTTAGGGAGACTACTATGATAAGCATTACTTTGTTTCCAAACTGGAAATTCACACACAAAAAATTAGTTTGTGCTCAAATACATAGATCTAATTATCTCCAATTCAACTGATATAATAACTGGGTGGGAGAGATGATCTCACTTCTTAAATATGTAGAGATATGTCTGAAGCATTCTTATATATACTTAGAGTTATGGGGAAATGCCCTCTTCTGGGAGTATAGGGTTCTTCTGTGGTCAGAGAAGACTAACTCATAGAATTTTGAGGTCAGAATGGGTCAAGAGTCTTTCACATAATTCCATGAACAATGAGGCAATGTTGACCCCAACTGGACAAGACCTTCCAAGTCCTTACTTTTATTTCCATTGCCATTGTCTTCCGTCAGACCTTCTGGTTTTCACTTTCCCTCCCCTAGATTATTGTACTGTACTGTCTCCTTATCCTTCCCCTCCTTATCTCTCAAATATTGATCCTTCAAAATGCCATCAGAACTGTGTTCCTTAAACAGGACACTGATCAAATCCAGCTCCAGCCCACAAACCTCGACTTGCTCCCCATCACCTGCAGAATAACTCATAAACTCTTCAAATGACATACAAGATGTTTCAAGAAAAGACCGTTGAGGATCTGGCTCAGTCTGTCTTTCTAGTTAGTCTCTTACCATATCCTGTCTCCTGCAATACTCTACTACTTCTATCCCCTGAATGCACTCTGCCGTTTCCTCAGGCATGTCTGTCTTTCACTATAGAACTTGGTGCATCGTGCTATGGAGATTCACTCTCTGACAGATCTCTTCCTCACTGCATTGAAAGCTCATTGAAAGCAACAATTGACTTACCCACCTCTGAATCTCAGCACCTAACCAGGATCTGAAAATGACAATATAATTTGGAGATGTTTCTGATTATAACATTTATGGGAAGTAATCCCAGCTTATCTGTAATAGATGATGTTAATCATGATGATTTACTGGGAGGATGAAATATGAAATTGAGTGAATTATTTTAAAATGTGGTTCTTGCCAAATCTAAATTCAGTAAAATGATTTTCAAAGGCAATTTGGGTTCATGTTCTTAATTACTCACTCAGTAATGACAGTTTTTTTGGAAAAGAACACAATGAAATAGAGAACTTGCCAACTAGGGCAGAATAAAATTCCCAGTGACTCTCAGCATAAATCATCCATAGGCCTCATTGCAAAGACTTGGCTATATCAATGAACAATTTCAAGGTTGCAGGGCCAACCCTATAAGCACATTAGAGTCTGAGTCCTTACTAAAAATAACAATATCAAATTAAAAAGTTACTTTTGAGAGCAGAACACTATTTTACAGTTAGAACCTTCTGGATTGTAAAAAATTCAAACAAACAAAACAAAAACCACTAAAGCTAGAGTTACTGCTAGACCTTTTCAGTTTACACGATGAAATAAACTCTTTTTGTGTATAGACTAGTTTGAATTTATTTTTCATTTTCTATAAAATGAAGTCTAAATACTGTGCTCAACAAATATTTGTCAAATGAAGGGAAACCATAAAATGGGTAGATTACTGATCTCATAGGGCTGTTCTGAGAATTAAATGATTTAGCAATCTGAAGCACCAAGCATAGTGTCTAGCAAAAAGCAGATACTAAAAACTTTCATTATGTTTTTGAGCCCTAACTTTCTCCCTACCTCCCTCCCCACAAAGTCCACACAACACAGTTCAAAATTGCTACCTAAACCTGATTTTACAGTACTAAGAAAATACATATTCTCAAATGTTTGAATTATTAAATACTAAACTTCTTTCCTCTAAATTCTTGCCTCCTAATAAAGACCACAACTTTAAGTATATTTCTTTGGATAGCATCTTAAAATGTTTTACTTACTATACACACAACCACAATATTTAAAGTAACAGATTGTTAGACTTGACTTCATAAATATTTTACATTTCTGCATGTTAAAAAAGCAACAAAATTTCCAAACATGCTAAACTTGGGAAACTGCTCAATATGTGTAAATAGAGCATTCTTAAAAATCTTATAAATTGTTAAGAAAAGGATAAACACAATGAAGAAAATGTGTGTTGAATATAAATAGTCCATTTGCAAAAGAATATAAATAACCATTAATTATATTTTTAATATCAACAAAATATCCAAAGTTATATGTATTAAAACAACAAAATATAACTTTTCCCTTATACAGTATTGGCAAGAAGGGGGAAGGAACAGAGATATATGAACACCTATGCTCTATTGGTAGAAGTGTAAATTGTTAGGATGTTTATTTACAACTAATATAAAACTTTCAAAAATATATATAACCTTTGACCCAGCAATTTTACTTCCAAGAATTTATATTTAGAAATTAATAATAGAAATTCACAAAGAATTAGGAATAAGGATGTTGATATAACATTCCTTACAATGGTGTGAAAAATTAAAAGTAGGATAATAGCAATGATCTATTATTTATTTGTTGAATTCCCAGCTATTAAATTTATTACGTGTCAAATACTCTACTGAATATCACATATATTGTCTCATTTACTCTTCATTTTATAGATTAAAAGTTGAACTCAGAGATGTTAAGCATGCTGATCAAGATCATAAAGCCATCCCTGCCTGTGGGACTCAGTGGTTAGAGCATCAGCAACCCCCACATCTCCACATCGAAGGCTCTTGAGTTTGATTCCCTGTCAAGGGCACATACCTGAGTTTCAGGTTGGCTCCCCACTCCCAATTGGGGCACCTGCGGGAGGCAACTGGTCTATGTGTCTCTCTTACATTGATGTTTCTCTCTCCTCTCTCCCTCCCTCCCTTCTACTCTCTGAAAAGCCATGGAAAAAATATCTGCAAGTGAGGATTAATAAACAAACAAACAAAATATTTCATTTAAAAAAAGATCATAAACTCTATGATCTTTACTACTGTTTTTAGATTTTCTTATCAAAATTTTTGTCTAGCCATAGGATGTCACAGGTGATGCAGCTTTTAAATGTGATTTAAAAGATATAGGAAAATATTTATGATATTGTGTGAATTGAAATAATCAGATAAGATTTTAACATATAGCCTTAGCTGGTTAAGCTCAGTGGATAGAGCGTCGGCCTGCGAACTGAAAGGTCCCAGGTTCGATTCTGGTCAAGGGCACATGCCTGGGTTGTGGGTTTGATCCCCAGTGGGGGACTTGCAGGAGGCAGCCAATCCATTATTCTCTCTCATCATGGATGTTTCTATCTCTCTCTCCCTCTTCCTTTGTCTCTGAAATCAATAAAAAATATATATATATTAAAAAAATATTTTAACATATAGAATGATTTCTTAAAAAATCAAGTATGGGTCTCTGTCCACAGAAAAGACCTGTACTAAAATACCCTTAAAATATGGATTTTTAGGGTGGTGAAATGATACCTTTGAAATTCTTTATTTACTTTGTACTCTTTTGTATTATTTATTTTTTTATATTCTTTTTAAAAAATATATTTCTTTATTGATTTCAGAGAGGAAGGGAGAAGGAGAGAGAGATAGAAACATCAATAATGACAGAGACTCATTGATGGGCTGCCTCCTGCACACCCTTACTGGGGATTGAGCCCACAACCCAGGCATGTGCCCTTGGCCAGAATCGAACCTGGGACCCTTCAGTCCGCAGGCTGACGCTCTATCCACTGAGCCAAGCCGGCTAGGGCTCTTTTGTAATTTTTTTAAATACACAAAGACTAATGCATCATAGAGACTATATATGAATATGTATTATTTTTGCAGCCAAGTTATTTAAATACTTCATATGGCTCAAAGCATTTTTTTGTTCTTGTGGGATTTGAAAAGTCAAAAACCTCTTTAAAAAATTTGAAATGTCTTTTCATTTGGCATTCAAAAAGTTTTTACAAAAGTACACAAAGTTGTCAATGTAAGAACATCCAAACCTAAAGAGAATTTTTATAAAACTTTATTTGAGCCAAACAGGATACGCCTGGAAGCAAAATCTCAATAGACTGAGAAAATGCTTCTTAAAATGGCAGTTTGCTGCTTCTTTTATGCATTTGGAATTTAGGAGGGACTGTAAGGAAGATTACACGAAGGTGGGAGAAAGCAAGGTGGGGATTGTTTGACAGGATAGTTAAGAAGATTATGTGCTCTCTTGAGGGTGGTTTCTCTTCTGAGGGGCCCAAAAGGAGGCATTTAGAAAGCTTGTTAACTTACATGCACAGAAACAGTGGATAGGGCTTAAGATAAAGATTAATCTTTTACTAAAGCAGTTATATTCGGGGGGAGGGGGGGAGAAGGGCATGACTGCCCATTAGGAACTATGAACAAGTCACTCTGTGAGGTTACTTTTTGTAGAACCTTTTTTTTCATCCACAAAGCTAAAGATTAAAAAATTAATTTAATGATTTCAATTATTAAATTAAAAACAGAAAAGCTGAGAATAGACAAAAGGAACATTGTTGATAATTTGATAGTAATCCCTTTTAAATGCTTCTATTCTCTAGTCCAGGTTGTGGCACTTTTACGTGAGGGAAGGACCAGGACACATTTTTGTTGACTACAAGCTTGAACCTCTCCAGTTCATCTGCTCTTGAAGATATTTTACAAAATCAATATAAGCAATCGGTTTTGATCCTAAGGCAGGAAAAATCTGAAATGAGCAAGACATATTAAATTTGACTTCAAGACTCCTAAATACAGATTATATCCTGGAGTAGAAGTAATATATCAGTTGCTCCTATGACTCATAAAATCAGATGTAAACATTTTTATTGCTCAAAACTAGTGAGGATACATCCAACTGAGTCAAAATAGAATCTCTAATGCTGAGCTGAACATAGAATTTCTGCTTAGATTAACTTAGAGTTGAAAATATTATTATAATTCCAAATTCATTTTGTCAACTTTTTAGGACCACTAAAGAAAACCAGTTTAAGATGATTTTAAAATATATATACTTTTATTCAAAACATTTTGCAAGGGATTCTGTTACTTTAAAGAAAAGGTCTAAGAAATCTGTCATATTAGTTTAAACTGGTAAAAAAAATACTCTTAAACAAAATTAGAAAAAAAATTATTATAGTCAGAGTACACTAGTGAAAAAAACAGGCAAATAGGCAGAGGAGTGTTTCTGTCACGGTAGGAGGAAGAGAGCAAGGAGAGAGAAAGAGACGGAGAAAGAGAGAGGGGGGGGGTAGGTTGGAGAGCATTAAAGAGCAAATAAGTAATTTATTTATAAATAAGAAAAAATGGTTTGAAGGGTTTTATGGTACAAACAAGAATATGTTCTCTTGTTATTTTCTTCTTTTTGGTCTTATTTAGAGAAAGAAGGTACAACTTAAAGAGAAAGAGGATAGGGAGAAAAGATCTAAGATACATGTGTTTTGCTAGATTTTTATCTGTTATTTCACTAAAGAATGAACCACTTATAACTGGGCGCTGTGTTCATGGCCTAACCTCATTTAATCTTCCCCATAGGCTTAAGAGGTAGGTATTATTATCCCCATATCATAGATGAGGAAACTGACACTCAGGAGATTTAGTACTTTAACAAAGGAACTTAGGTAGTGAGAGGTTAAGTTTTTTTTCCTCTCAAAGTCAGGATCTTTCTACCCACTTACAGCATAACAAAGTCAAAGGCTATACATGTGCTTCACAGGCAAAACCTTGGCAGGATGAAATCCTGTCTGCGACCAAGACAAATTTTGTGTTCTGCCTGGAGATAAATAATCTTTAGGTTGTTTGGAAATGAGTAGCATGACTTAGAATATAGTGCTGAGAAGAATTTTTGCTTTAAAAGTGAATTGAGAATGAAAACATAATGATCATTACAAAAGGTTCTACGGTCTATTTGCATTTTCCCAAACAAAAACAAGGAGTTTGGTACAAGGAGTTTATTTAGTAGGTGATCCCAGGAAGTGTGATAAATTGTAGCAAGGAAAACAGAAAGTCAGTGAATTAATGAATGGGTTACTGCTATAGACAACTGAAGCTCAATTCCCCTGGGTAGCTCCAGGAGTTGATGGAATAGAACTCACTACAGAATTATCCCTTCAATGGGAGAGGAAGCTAGGATATTTACCAGGGCTCTCATGCCTCATTGGTTTGGTTATTCTGGGCCATTATAACCCTGCCCCATAAACGAGCTGAGCACACTCTGAGACCAGAGAAAGTCTCCAGGCAGAGACTGGTGCTTGAGGTAAGATGCCCTTGGTACATAAAGGAATTCCATGGAGCTGCAAGTGACCACAAGAGTGGACTGAGGGAATATAAGCAGGACATCAACAGGGACCAATAAATAACCTAGTGTGTGTGTGTGTGTGTGTGTGTGTGATTTTAATAGAATAAAATGAAATTTCAGAAGAAAAGTTCAGTAGTTTCAGAAGAATAAAATGCAGAGAAAAAATATTATCTTACTTTTAAAAACTCCCACCTCTCGCCGAAACCGGTTTGACTCAGTGGATAGAGCGTCGGCCTGCGGACTCAAGGGTCCCAGGTTCGATTCCGGTCAAAGGCATGTACCTTGGTTGCGGGCACATCCCCAGTAGGGGGTGTGCAAGAGGCAGCTGATCGATGTTTCTCTCTCATCGATGTTTCTAGCTCTCTATCCCTCTCTCTTCCTCTCTGTAAAAAATCAATAAAATATATTTAAAAAAAATAAAAATAAACAAAAATAAAAACTCCCACCTCTCGGTGGCAGTATACCAAAGTTAAGGTGGTTGCAACAAAATAAATAATAATAATAATGATAATGATAATAATAATAATAATAACTTGAAAGAACAACAAATATTTCATGATAGTGGCTGAAAAGTGACTTCCTCAAAAATGTGCCCTCTTCTAGTTGGAGATTAAAGTACAGTTAGGTTTTCAGAAAGAGTCTTTCTCTAATGCTTTCCTTGTCCCACAACCCCTGCCCATCTTCCCATCTATTATAGATTCATGAAATTACTATGACGGTGCAGTAAAACCATTGAATACTTAAGCGACTTTCTTACCTTGTGTGTCTCTTTACTTTTTGTTGCCACTGAAGCCTGATTTGTTTTTTGACATTGGCATTCCCTATAGAAACAGGAAGTTCTTTCTCTATAGTAAGAGAGGAGCTGTTTTCCTAACCAAAATGCTGACAAAAAAGGTTATTATATGATGATAACTATAACCACTATTATGTATTCACTGCTTATAAACATGAATATCCATGTTTCCATACATTTCCTCTTAAGATACTTATAATGTTCTACTTAAAACCCTATTGATTACTTTTAAAATTTGTAACAAATATCATTATCTTTGAACTAAATATAAAAGTAAATATTGATAAATTATTATTAATTCTAAAAGGATTGACAATCTCTCAAACTCCCCTTTTACTTTTTGATTTTCTCCTACTGATATGATTGTTCTGATGTGGTCTCTTCTTTCTCCTCTTCTTAAATGTTGGTATTATCTAGGGTTTTGCCTTCAAACTTCCATTTTCCCTCAAGCTAGTCACTTCCTCTAACAGTCTCACCGATACCCAAAGTTTAAGTTATCTCCTACTTACTGATGCTTCCTAGGTTTATATCATCAGCCCCATTTCACTCCCAAACATTTTGTGATTGCCTACTAAACATCTCCACTGGAAATTCAACATGTCTACAAGTTCATTTATATCCCTTCCCAAACTTGCTTCATCCCACCCCCTTTATTTCTTTCACCTGGTCATTGGGGGGGAAAAAAAGGGAATCATTTTAATTTGAATATTATTATTAATTGAGTGCCTACTTTGTTCCAAGCACTTTTTAAAAATATATATATATTAAATTTTTATATATATACTAGTGGCCTGGTGCACGAAATTCATGCACGGGCGGGGGGGGGGGATGTCCCTCAGCCCGGCTTGCACCCTCTTCAATCTGGGGCCCCTTGGAGGATGTCTGACTGCCGGTTTAGGCCCGATCCCCTAAACCGGCACTTGGACATCCCTTTCACAATCCGGGACTGCTGGCTCCTAACCACTCACCTGCCTGCCTGCCTGATTGCCCCTAACCACTCTGCCTGCCGGCCAGCTCACCCCCAACTGCCCCCCCCCCCCACTGGCCTGATCACCCCCAAATGCCCTCCCCTCCTGGCCTGATCACCCCTAACTGCCTCTGCCTTGGTCCCACCACAATGGCTTTGTCTGGAAGAATGTCTGGAAGGTCTCCTGGTCTAATGAGCATATTACTCTTTTATTAGTATATATATATATATATATATATATATATATATATATATATATATGATTTTAGAGAGGAAGGGAGAGGGATAGAGAGATAGAAACATCAATGATAAAAGAGAATCATTGATCAGCTGCCTCCTACTCACCCTCTCTGAAGGTTGCAATCTTGGGCTCCAAGTGGAAAATACTTGGAGGAGATAATGAAGCCTAGAAGAATTAAGCAGATGAGAGATGAATGGTGCAAAAGAGAGTGAGTTTTGGTTGTGTCAAGTTTGAAGTTACTCTCCCTGAGATTCCTGAAGTCACCTGCTCTCCATGGAAATCTTTTTAACAGGCCCCATTTTTCTTCCATTAATCCCCATTTTTTACTTAGCTAGTTTGAGTTGGATTTCTGTCAATTATAACTGAAAATGCTGACTACTACAAACACAGCAAAATTATGAAAAATATACTTTATTGTTGTTAAGTTCCCTGCAAGTAATTTCTATGCATAATGGGAAAGTGACTTAAAGAGCTGAAGTTGCAGTATATTTACAGTTATCTGATAAGAAATCAACATTCTATATATAACTTGCAGTTACAATGATCTAATGAGGTTAAATTGTTCAAGAAAAGGAAATTTGATTTTCAGAGTTTTCTTTTTATAATGGAAAAAGTTTCTGAAATGTATGCTTTATTGGGGTAAACTGACAATTTTATTTATTTTATTATTTTTTTTCTATTTTTTTTATTAAGGTATTATATGTGTACATATCTTACCATTGCCCCCCCCCACTCCCATATATGCCCTCACCCCCCAGAGTTTTGTGTCCATTGGTTATGTTTATATGCATGCATACAAGTCCTTTGGTTGATCTCTTATCTTCCCTACCTCTCCCTAACCTTCCTGCTGTAATTTGACAGACTGTTTGATGCTTTACTGCCTCTGTATCTACCAGCTTTACTAAATTTCTCTTGCATCTACAATTTGAAATTTTGAATAAAAGAAATGAATATGTCTATAATTTGGCCATCCACAAAAGAAAAGATAATGACACAATATGAAGTAATAAAACTCTTGAAGAGTTGCTTACTATTGAATAATACTGTGCTCTGGCCTTAATCAAGTTTTCTATTGGTTTTTAGAGTGAACCATGAACAAAGGTTTAACTCTAACATTGACTCATTCTTTTATTTAAAAACTGATTAGTATTAACTTAAGAAGGAAATTTCAGCAAAATATAAAGGTTCTTATAAACAAGGCTATAGCAAGGACCACTTTTGAAAAGTATAAGGGCATCTAAACAAGACAAACTAATTAAATTCATCATCCAAGATTTATTCTGTCAAATGAGAAAGTAGAAATTTGACAACCTAATTTATACTATAAACTAGAGCCTGATACACGAATTTGTGCATGGGTGGGGTCCAGCTGGCCTGCCCCAATGGGGACCCATCTGGCCTGGCTGGTGGGGGGGGGGAGGGGCCACGGGTGGTTGGCCCTGCCCCTAGGGTGTTGGGGGCCAATCGGGGGCTGGGCCCATCAGTGGGGGTGGGGAGCCGATTGAGGCCCAGATGAGGCTGGTTGGCTGCCACAGTGCGCGTCATAGCCACTGGTCGTTCTGGTCATTCCGCTATTCCGGTTGCTGGGCTTTTATATACAGTATATAGATTGCCTTGTACAATGTGTTTACAAGTGCGAACACTGATTCCCCAACACTGAAGAAAAGGAAGCACAAAGAAGAAATATTGTGCTTGCAAATTATGAATGGTGAAAGGTGTCAGTTCCTCGGTGTTTGAGCCACTGTGCTGTACCAGAATTTAAAAATAAACTGCAGGAGCTCCACTACTGACTGAAACATGAAATGAAAACTCTCAGACTTAAGTTGCCAGAGGATTCTATTAAGAGAAATAGTTGACAAAACAACTGCTTCCCCCCCCCCCACCCCCATAGAACTTTGGTTTCACCTAGAGTGCTAATGACTTTAGCATTTTACTTTTTTTCCCTCTGTAAACCTGTGCTTCATTTCATTTGAGAATTTTCTCATTCTGTAATGGTATTAGATTTTTAGTGTGGAAAGGAGCAAAGCATTGAACACAATATAGGAGCTTTACTTGATTTCATTTGTTATTCCCATAAACAAAAAACTAACAGTTATTAATATATGTGCCAGGCACTGTGAGGTACATTTGATAAACATACTGTCATTTCATCCTCCCCTAAAACATATGCTTTCTATGAATTATCCACATTTTATAGAGAGGAAAACAGGTGACTTGTCTGAGGTAATTCAACTAGTAAATGGTCAAGCTAGAATTTAAGCTCGGGTCTCCTTGGATCCAGAATATTTCTCTTTCCCATTGCTCCTTGCAGATATAACAATTAGAAAGCTTAAGGCATGGCCTATTCTTCAAGAAGCAGCAATTGGAAAAAGAAATGTGAACTTGGAATCCTCAAAGATACTTTCCTTGAAACGTAGCTAAAAGAGTTTATGGGGAAAATTATATTATTTCAGGTTAATAATAGCTTGTTTGATTCTCCTTTGAAATGATATCTATTCAATTCCTAGTAGAGTGCTTGTTACATTGTAAGGGTTAACTAGTTCTCTTCCAATTGTCCTCTATTTTAACAATGAGGATTAATAAAATCTACTTCTTCATATTTTACTGTTTGTATTTAACTATTAATACTATAGTGGACACTTATTATCTTGTATGCCCAACATCCAGTCTTCCTCTGGGAACTGTTTCACACACCCACCCTCTTTTAAATTAAATGATTTATCCCCATCCTATCCCACCCCCTACATCCTGCTCTAACTAAAGCTTCACTATGAAGAGAGAGTATTTCTCTTCCCCTTGACTTAAGTGCTTAGCCATGTGACTTGCTTTGATCCATGGTGAAAAAGAATTTTTGGACTGAAACACACTGTATTCCCCTGGGCAGGCTGGTTCCTGGGCTCTTGTCTGGTGGAGTCGAAGAAGGAATCCACGACGGAAGGTGGTATAGAAAAGGTGGAAATTTGTTGAAGAACAAGTACAGACTCCCACGTGGGGAGAGGGAAAGAATTTCACAGCACAGACTCCCACGTGTGGAGGGGGAAGAGTCCCACTGAGCTCCTTTTCCCTACGGCTTATAAAGGCTGAAGATCTTGGTGCCTTGATATCCCCTCTGATTGGTCTCTATTCCCTTGGACTGGTTACTATAGTAACTTCTGAGCTCAAAGGTCGAACCTCACAGGGACTTGTGAGGTTTTCCTCCCCTCCTTCCTTATTGTTTTCCTAATCCCTTTGGGCTTTCTTCTTCTTTTGGAAGAGGGGCTTCCTTCCTTTTATTTTGTAAATTAGACCTGCTGTTCCCAGCTCCCTCATTCTATGGAAATGTATCTGTGGCAGCTTTTCAGCTTCCCTATTCTAAGAGAGATATACCTTCTGCTGCTCTGCAGCCCTGTGCTTCTTCCATAGTCCCCTTAATTTCTAAAATTTCCTAAAAACTGACTTTTTCACCCCTAAAAATTCCTGTTTCAATGATATGAGTTAGAATGGTTCTGAGCCTAAACTTCAGAGGTCTCCATGTGCCCTGGCCAGCTTACTGCTCCCAGAAGGAGGATGACCCATGTGTGGAATACAGCTACCCTCATCACCACAGTCTGAAGTAGAGCTGCCCCCAGACAACATGCAGATCCATGGAAATAAAGGACAGTTGTTTTAAACCACTAGTTTGGGGTACTTTGCTGTACAACATTAAAGTGATCATGGCTAACTGATATACCTTCCATCCCATTCCATTCCCAATCATATGGTCCCCATAGGACTTACCAGGTTCTTCTTATAAGACCTGACCCTTTATAAGATTTTTTTACAAGATCCTGTTATCAGTTTGTCCAGAAGCCAACTGGGCCACTTAGAGCTCTTCGCACTATTTTGAAGTTGGAGGAACATCAGGCACTTCTTCTGTGGCAGAAAGTCTAAGGTATAACACCTGGGAGTTAAACTCAGCTAAGTTGGCCAGTCTGAGAAAGCAGATTCACAGTGCGAAAGATGAGTCAGCAGGTGGAGGGCGACACCTAGGGGCTTTTTAGAATCCCTGTTGCAGTTATCTTAAAGGTCCGGCTGCATCTTACTGTTTCTTAGGTTCTCTGAACCAAAAAATTCTCTTCTGTTTGACTAAGCTAGTCTGGTTTAGTTTAGTCGCTACAATTAATTACTTTTTTTATTGTGGTAATAAAATAACATAAAATTTACTATCTTAACTGTTTTTAAATGTTCAATATAGTAGTTCAATATAAATGTTCAATATAGCAACAGATCTCTAGAAATTTTTCATCTTGCAGAACTGAAACACTACATCCATTGAATAACAACTCCTCTTTTTTTCCTCCTCCCTACTCCTTGCAATCACTATTTTACTTCCTATTTCTATGAGTTTGATTATTTTAGATATTTCATATAAGTGGGATCATGCAGTATTTGTCTTTTAAAAATATATTTTTATTGATTTCAGAGAGGAAGGAAGAGGGAGAGAGAGATAGAATTATCAATGATGAGAGAGAATCACCGATCAGCTGCCTTCCGCAAGCCCCCCATTGGGGATTGAGCCCACAACCCGGGCATGTGCCCTTGACCGGAATCGAACCTGGGACCCTTCAGTTCCCAGGCCGACGCTCTATCCACTGAGCCAAACCAGCCAGAGCAGTATTTGTCTTTTTGCGACCAGCTTATTTCACTTAGCATAACATCCTCAAGGCTTATCAATGTTATAATATGTGACTGGATTTTCTTCTTTTTAGGGGCTGCATTGCATGTATATACCACTTTTTTCTCCCATGGTAAATTTGTTATACCTAATGAACTAGTATTAACCTTATTGGTTTTTAAAATTTTTATTTTTAAAATTTATCTTTATTGTTGAAAGTATTACAGATGTCTCCTTTTTTTTTTTTTTTTTGTTTTGTTTTCTTTTCTCATTGACCCCCTCTTCCTTGCACTTGCCCCTCCCAAGCCTTCGCCACACTATTGTCTGTGTCCATGGGCTATGCATATATGCATGTAAATTCCTCAGTTATTCTCTCCTCCCCATCCTCCTACCTCCACTTTCCCTTTGAAATTTATACCACTTTTTTTTATGGGTTCATTCACTGATGGACATTTAGATTACTTCCACCTCTTGGTATTTGTGACCAATGCTGCAATGAACATGGACGTACAAATATATGCATCTTTTCTTTATGGATTCAAACTAATAATTGTTTATGCATTCTCTGCTTCCCTGTTTGGAAGAAAAGAATGAAAGAAGATAGTAGAGGACAATAACAATAGTTTTGGTAAATGAACACCCATGAGTGGAACATACTCCCACCCCAGGGCCTTTGCCCATATCATACCCTTTACCTGTCAAAATCCCATCCTACCCTTATTTTAGAGGCTATCTTCAATGCCATGTCCTCTATGGAGCCTTCTAAGATTTTCCCAATGGAGAATCACTTTCATTAGCTTGAATCTCCATGAAATAGCTCTTTGCCTCACTATGGCACTTATCACATTTTACTTATTCTCCTTTTCTGTTGCACTCTTTCTGAAGAAAAAGACTGTGTCTTATTCATAACTATTTCCCAAATTATCCTATCAAGTGTTTAACACATAATAGGCACTCAATAAATATTTCTGAATTGAGTGGTGCCCCACCCAACCCCTGATTTAAACTAGATCCCTCTTTTGTCTGAGCAACCCCATACTTACACTAATCCACCTACTTTAAACTGAAGATTCATGTTTCAATCATTGCCCATAATTTGAAATTAAAACCCTAATCTAAAATTGGATGAATGACTCAGTCAGCTAGTTTTTTAAATGTCAAGGTATTTGCTGCCAAAAGGCCAGCAGGCTGAATTTGATCATCCTTTAGGCTAAAGTCTATTTTAGCATCAAAGTTCTTTAGTTTTGTTATTTGTAGTTAGGTTTTTCCCCCTCAATAATGAATAAATACATTTCCTGGTAACTTTCTTAAGTTATTAGAAAATTTGCCTTGGTTTGTTTTTCCTGATTTTTACATAGGCATGTTCTGGGCTCCTTTTCTATTCCTGGTTTACATCTATTTTCTTGGTAATCTCATCCATTTTTATGACTTTAAATTTCATCAATGTGTAGATGAAACTCAAATTTTTATATCCTGCCTGTATCTCTTTTCTGAATAGGCTGATATGACCAACTGCCTATTCAACATCTCTATCTGGATGCATAGTAGTCATTCTAAACTTAACGTGTCTCAACACAAATTCCTAAATCCCTTTCCCATTCCTCAGCAAGTATTTTCCTCTTCAAATTTTATCAGACCTCAATTAATGGCCACTTTACCCAAGCTTTCTAGTTACTTAGATCAAAACCCTTGGAGTCAAATCATTATCATTTCTCCACTTAAAACTCTTCAATGGTTTAACTCAATTATCAGAAGAGCTGAAGGCCTTCTAGAGTCTTACACTAGCCCATCACCCCTGGCTACAGTTATTTCTCTGAACTCATTTTCTTCTGACTTAATTCCCATTGTTCTCCCCTTCCTTACTTTGCTCCTCCCACAGTGGCCTCCCTACAGGACCTCTAATGCACCCTAGAGCTTCTTTTTCAACCCTCTTCCTGTCCCTCAACTGTTCTGTCTGCCTGAAACTCAAATTAGAAATTGCTCATAGAGACTACGATGAACAATTATATGGCAACAAATTGAATAATCTAGATGAGATGTGTAAATTCTTAGAAGCATACAACCTACTGAATCTGATCATGAAGAAATAGAAAGTCTGAACAGACTGATTAATAGTATGGAGACTGAATCAGTAATCAAAAATCTCCCAACAAAGAAAAGTCCAGGACCAGATGGCCTCACTGGTGAATTCTACCAAACATTTAAATTGAATTGATACCAATCATTATTAAACTCTTCCAAAAATCAAAGAGGAAATAACACTTTCAAACTCATTTTACAAGGCAACATTACCCTAATATCAAAGCCAGACAAAGATAAACAAAACTGACAAATCTTTTTGGTGCCCTGATACCTACGCCAAACAAAGACATCTCAAAAACAGAAAATTACAGACCAATATCTTTGATGAACATTGATGCAAAAAATCCTCAACAGAATTAAACAACACATTAAAAAGGTTGGAAACTATGATCTACTGGGGTTTATTCTTGATATGCAAGGCTAGTTCAAATAGGCAAATCAATAAATGTGATAAAAAAAATAAATGTGATATACCACAGTAACAAAATAAAACAATGATCATTTCAATAGATGCAGAAAGAGCTTTTGACAAAATTCAACATCCTTTCATGATAAAAGCTCTCAACAAATTAGGTATAGAAGGAATAACCTCAATATCATAAAGACCATTTATGACAGGCCCACAGCTAACATCATACTCAACATTAAAAAGCTAAAAGCTTTTCCTGTATGATCAGAAACAAGACAAGGATGCCCATTCTCATCACTTCTATTAACATAGTATTGGAAGTCCAAATCAGAGTAATTAGGTAAAAAAAGAAAAGAAAAAAAAAAAAGAAAGGAAAGGAAAGAAAGAAAGAAAGAAAGAAAGAAAGAAAGAAAAGAAGTTCAAATTGAGAAAGAAGAAGTAAAACTCTCTTTTTGCAGATGACATGATCATATATATAGAAAACCCTAAAGACTCCACCAAAAAAACTATTAGAACTAATGAATTCACCAATGTTTCATGATAAAAAAATCAATATATGAAATATCAATGAACTATCTGAAAGAGAAATTAAGAAAACAGTCTCATTTACGATAGCATCAAGAACAATAAAATACTTAGGATTAATTTAACCAGGATTATGAAAGACCTGTACAGTAAAAACTGTAAGAAAGTGATGAAAGCAATTGAAGAGGACCCAAATAAATGGAGAGATATTCCATGTTCTTGGATTGGAAAAATATTGTTAAAATTTCCATACTAGCCAAAGCAATATACATATTAAATGCAATCCCTGCAAAATTCCAATAGAACTTTTCAGAGGAAACAAAAGATCTAAAATTTGTATGGAACCCCATACCTCCCTAAAACAAACAAACAAATAAAAGAATAGTCAAGACAATCTTGAGAACAAAGAACAAAGCTGGAGGCATTACATTTCCTGATTTCAAACTACATCACAAAGCTATAGTAAGTAAAATAGTATGGTATTGGCATAAAAATAGAGAATGGAACAGAATAGAGAGAGCAGATATAAACCCATGCATATATGGTCAACTAATCTTTGACAAAGGCACAAACAACACATATTGGGGAATGGATAGTCTCTTCAATAAATAGTGCTGGGAAAACTGGATATCCATATGCAAAAGAATGAAATTAAACCTCTTATACCACTCACAAAATTAACTCAAAGTGGAGTAAGGACTTAAATTGAGACCTGAAACTATAAATCTCCTGAGAAAAATAAAGAGAAAAAGCTCCTTGATATTGGCCTAGGCAATGATTTTTTGTATATAGCATCAAAAGCACAGGGAACAAAAGCAAAATTAAGGAAGTAGGACTACATCAAACTAAAAAGTTCCTGCACAGCAAAAGAAACAATAAAAAAAAAAGAAAAAGAAAAAGAAAAGGCAACCTACTACATGGGAGAACATTTTTGCAAATCATATATCTGATAAGGGGTTAATATCCAAAAAATATAAGGAATTCATACAACTTAACAACAACATAGCCAAATAATCTGATTTTAAAATGGGCAAAGAACCTGGATAGACATTTCCCCAAAAAAGTTATGTTGGTGAGGATGTGGAGAAAAAGAAACTCTTGTACACTGTTAGTGGGAATGTAAATTGGTACAAACACTATGAAAAATAGTATGGAGGTTTCTCAAAAAATTAAAAATAGAACTACCATCTGATCCAGCAATCCCACTTCTGGGAATATATTCAAAGGAAGCAAAAGCAGTATCTCCAAGATATACCTGCATGCCCATGTTCATTGCCACATTATTCTCAATAGCCAAGACATGGACACAATCTAAGTGTCTATTAACAGATGAATGGATAAAGAAAATAATATATATACACACACAACAGAATATTATTCAGCCACAAAGAGAAGGAAATTCTGCCATTTATAACAACACTAGGAGCCCAGCACACGATTCGAAATCATGCGGTGCCACCCACCCTCGAGTCTCTAGTCGGGCCCTGCCTCCCGCCCCAGGCCATGCAGCAGCTGCAGTCACTGCTGGTCCAGCCCTCCCCCAGTGCAGGCGCATGGAGGCCCCTGCTGCCCTGCCCTGATGCTGTGCACACAACCTCCTCCTGTCCTGTCGACTCGTTACGGCATCCCGGTTAATTAGCATATTTCTCTATTTTTTATATATATATGAATGAATGTTGATGGCATTATGCTAAGTCAGGCTGGGGGTGGGGGAAATGGGGAGATGTTGGTAAGAAGGTACAACTTTTAGTTATAAGATGAATAAATTCGGAGTATCTGATGTATAGCATGGTGACTATAGTTAATAATTATAGTTATAAGATGAATAAATTCGGAGTATCTGATGTATAGCATGGTGACTATAGTTAATAATACTGTATTGTATACTTGAAATTTGCTAAGAGAGTAGATGTGAAGTGTTCTTACCATAAAAAAATTAAAAGCTAACTATGTGAGATAATGGATGTGTTAATTATCTTAATGGTGGTAAACATTTCACATATGTATACATATACAAAATCATCATGTTATACACTTTAAATATATACAATATTGTCAATTATTCATCAATTTAAGAAATTATATTATTGCATGTCTGATATGGCCTTCTTCTTCTTCTTCTTTTTTTTTTTTTGAGTCACTAAAGGCTCAAGGTCTATTTTGAAGGGGATAATAGAAGAAGAGTTTAATGGAATAAAACCCTTCTCCTTCCCTCTACTTATAGTTAAATTGCATAAGTAAAATGTGTAAGCAATAGACATATCAGTAATTCCCTCCAGATGTCTCATATTTTAGAATTGACCAGGAATGAACTTCCTCTTTATATTCCTTCCTTTAAAGTTTTCCTCGTTACTTTATGTGTTTAGTATTTTTTAAATGTTTTAAAATGATCACATATATTCATCCTAAAAAGTAGGAAGTTAAAAAAAAAGCAAAAGGAAGAAAAAACAATCATAATTCTATAATCCAAAGAAACTACTATTGATATTTTGGTGTATTTTTTCCACATATGTCTTTTTGTTTGGCTTATATAGTTGAACTCTATCTAGTGAAATGGTCTAAATGTTTTCCTTACGTACCTTTAAAAAAGCTTTTAAAATTATGCACTCCCTTACATATTTTTTAATTTATATTTAAAATATGAAACATAAGTCAAATAAATTTACTTCCTTTTACATAGGAAATGGAAATTATTGAAATTTTGTAAGATGAAATAAGGGAGACTAGGCTGTAATAGGAACAAATATGCCTTTAACTATCTTATTACTACAGCAAATCTAGTAAAGAAATCAAGTACAATTTTTACATAAATTTTACCCAATGTGTCTAGAAAAATGTGATAGTCCATTAAAAATCTCATTTACATTTAGGAGGATAACCATAACCATATTGCTTCTGATCCCAGTTTCAGACTATTCCAAAGTGGTCCCAAATATCCCCAAATTGACTAAAATTCTGAGTATCTCAACATTAACTGAAACACAAGTATTTTAATAAGCTTCACTTTTCTAAAAAATATATATGTCAGATAAAGAATACAGCCTTATAAGTTTAAAGCTCTTGATTAATTATGCAAGGGCACCTTCCTAAATTCAATATTTCCATTTGTTTGGTACCCCGGAGCTACTTATATCCAGGGTAATGCACAATACTGAGGTTTGGGATGGAGGAATACTATTTTTTATGAAGTGAGAGAAAGATGACTGTGAACCCAGGCTCATTCTCAGAGAAAGCAAATTTGAGAAAGGGTACATGTCGAATTTGAAAACCTGGAAATTGATCTCCTTTGAAGTATGCATGCAATCTTTAAGAGCTAGATTTGTACATTGAAGTTTTTGAACTCGCCCACACTTCTTAGAGTTCTTAAGTTTCTAAAAAACTCATAGGAAATAAGAGTTTGCATATCTCACAGGAAATGATGATGATTCAGCCTGTAGCACCTGTTTCTCCAACAGAGCTGGAGGAGCCATAAGGTGTTTGATGCCAAGAGGCATCAAGCAGCTGCATGTAGGCACCATCCTTTGGATGAGTCAAAGGAGTTATGGTGTTTATTTCTCTTCATAGAATCTACATAACTCTTTATGAATAATGGGGTAATTAATTCAGGGGTTGAGATAATTAATAAAATAAAGTGACGCCTCCTTTATCTGGCTTATTTGAAGAATGCGTTCTTCCAAGTGAAATTATCCTCAAGACAATTAAAACTTACAACTTCAAGTTTAAGCCATGAAGTTAGAAAAACAAGTCCATCACTTTTGATAACACGTTTTCTTAAATGAATAATAAGAGTTGTGAGTGTGGCAAAGTAGGGCAGGGCCAGACAGTGAGCTGTCGGTGAAGTAAAGTGGATACGATGTGGCAGCACACACCCACTGGAGGATGACGGGGTAGCAGCAGAGGCAGTTGAAAGAGGGATGCTGGTATCATACAATCAAGTGCAGAGTCACACGTGTGAGATCAAACAGGAGGCAGCAGGCAAGAAACGGAGCCTGAGTCATTGACCCAGATCAGGTAAGCTTTGCTCTACAGGAGTTGGCCCACAGGGCTGAAGCTCGAAAGAGTGTGACCGGAGGCTGTTGTATATTCCTCTCTGTATGTACTAGTAACTGTTTTCGTATCTTTCCATTAGCCTTTTATTCTGTCCTATTGTACTTTTAAAATACCATCTTCTTTCCCAGTTCAGGATCCTGGGAAGCCATTAACATCCTCTTCTGTCGTCAGAGCCTCTGAGCCTCTGGCACAGTGACTGTTGACACAGAGGAGGCACTAAAGGAAGGTGCAGCCTGTATTAGGCCTGTAACAACAGAAAGGCAGGGTGGCACAGTCAGGCATCAAAATAACTCTTCACTTTCGTTGCACATACAGTCTACAGTACACTGGAGCATGCAAAAGAGTAGTTTCAGCTCTTATACTGTACGTAAGAGTCTTTTCAGCCTATTTAGTGCTACATTTTATGTTTTTTGATGGTGATTTCGCTGTTTAAAATGGCCCCCAAGTATAGTCCTAAAGTTCTAAGTACAAGGCTACAATGTATATTATAAAGAAAATATGCCCGAAACCGGTTTGGCTCAGTGGATAGAGCGTCAGCCTGCGGACTGAAAGGTCCCGGGTTCGATTCCGGTCAGGGGCATGTGCCTTGGTTGTGGGCACATCCCCGGAGGCGGGTGTGCAGGAGGCAGCTGATCAATGTTTCTCTCTCATCGATGTTTCTAACTCTCTGTCTCTTTCCCTTCCTCTCTGTAAAAAATCAATAAAATATATTAAAAAAAGAAAATATGTATGTTAGATAGGCTTCGTTCAGGCATGAATGACAGTGTTACTAGCCCAAAGTTTAATGTTAATTAATCAACAATATAGATTAAATAAGATGTCTTTAATCAGAAACACACATAAAACCAGATTATGTGTTGATCTATTGATGAAAATGTGAACAGAGGCTTGCAAGACAAAAAATAATATGAATCATTAAAATAGTAAATGAGTTGAACTTAAAATTAAAAACTTCTGCCCTGGCCAGTTTGGCTCAGTGGATAGAGCATCGGCCTGTGGACTGAAGGGTCCCAGGTTCGATTCTGGTCAAGGGCATGTACCTTGGTTGCAGGCTCCTCCCCGGCCTAGGCCCTGTTTGGGGCTTGTGCAGAAGGCAACCAATTGATGTGTTTTTCTCACATCGATGTTTCTCTCTGTCTTTCCCTCTCTCTTCCACTCTTCCTAAAAATCAATGGAAAAATGTCCTAGGGTGAGGATTAAAAAACAACAACAACAAAAACTTCTGCTCTCAAAGACATCATCCTATCTAATAAAAGAGTAATATGCAGATTGACCATCACTCCAATACACAAGATGGCTGCCCCCATATGGTCAAAGATCCTACCCCCATGTGGACACAAGATGGCCACCATAAGATGGCCAGCAGGGGAGGGCAGTTGGGAGGGACCAGGCCTGCAAGGGAGAGCAGTTGTGGGCAATCAGGCCAGCAGGGGAGGGCAGCTGGGAGGGACCAGGCATGCAAGGGAGGGCAGTTGGGGCGATCAAGCCTGCAAGGGAGGGCAGTTAGGGGTGATAAGGCCGGCAGAGGAGGGGAGTTGGGGGTGACCGGGCCTGCAGGGAAGGGCAGTTGGTGGGGACCCAGGCCTGCAGGGGAGGGCAGTTAGGGGTGACCAGGCCTGCAGGGGAAGGCAGTTAGGGGTGACCAGGCCTGCAGGGGAGGGCAGTTAAGGGCAAACAGGCTGGCAGGGGACCAGTTAAGCATCAATCAGGCTGGCAGGGGAGTGGTTAGGGGGTGACCAGGCTGGCAGGCAGAAGCGGTTAGGGGCAATCAGGAAGGCAAGCAGGTGAGCAGTTGGGACCCAGCAGTCCTGGATTGTGAGAGGGATGTCCGACTGCTCGAGGGGTCCCAGATTGGAGAGGGTGCAGGCTGGGCTAAGGGACATTGGGCCTCTAGTTAAAAAAATAAAAAGATTAGCCATAGACTATGAGAAAATAATTGCAGAACACATATTTGATAAAGAACTGGTTTTTCAAAACATGTAAATAACTTTCAAAATGCAATAATAAGAAAAACAACAAACCAATAAAAATGGGCTAAAGAAATATATACAGTACTAGAGGCCTGGTGCATGAAATTTGTGCACTTGGGGGTCCGGCCTGCACCCTCTCGTAGACCGGGAGCTCTGGGGGAGCAAGCCTAAGCTGGCAGTTGGACATCCTTAGCGCCACCGTGGGAGTGCACTGACCATCAGGGGGCAGCTCCTGCATTGAGCATCTACCCCCTGGTGGGCAGTGCGCATCATAGCGACCAGTTGCTCCGCTGCTCGGTCGATTTGCATATTAGCCTTTTATTATATAGGATGCCCTGCTGGTGTGCTCAGTGGTTGAGCATTGACCCATGAACCAAGAGGTCACTGGTTTGATTCCTGATCAGGGCACATGCCCAGGTTGTGGGCTCAATCCCCAGTAGGGGCATGCAGGAGGCAACCGCTGGATGATGTTTCTCTTTCATCATTGATGTTTCTATCTCTCTATCCCTCTCCCTTCCTCTCTCTATAAAAAATATCAATAAAAACATATTTTTAAAAAATAATAAAAATTTTTATTGAAAAGATGGTTAAGAACCACCACCAGCCCCCACACTACTATATTTCTTCTTTCTTTTTTGGGTCAACATTTTCTGGTTCTGAACACCACTCCTTCCCTTATTGCTCTAAGTATTCTCTTTGAATCCTCTTATTTTTATATATTGAAATGAAAAAAATTATTTATTGATGAGAAAGAGAAATGTCCATTTTTTGTTACAAGTGTTTATATTTATGCATTCAATGGTTGATTCTTTAAAAAAAAATATTTTTATTGATTTCAGAGAGGAAGGGAGAGGGAGAGAGAGATAGAAACATCAATGATGAGAGACTCATTGGTTGGCTGCCTCCTGCATGCCGCCTACTGGCGATTGAGCCCACAACCCAGGTATGTGCCCTGACAGGGAATTGAACCGTGACCTCCTGGTTCATAGGTCAATACTCAACTACTGAGCCATGCCAGGCTAATGGTTGATTCTTGTATGTGCCCTGAGGGGGGTCAAACCCACACCCTGGCATATCAGGACTACGCTCTAACCAAGTGAGCTACCTGGCCAGGGCTGAGTCTTCTTATTCTAATTTTAGTTTCAATACTCTTGATATGCTGAAATCATCCAAATTGAGATCTCCAACTCAAACTTTTCTCCCAAGTTTATCAATGTCTACAGCAGCCTATCAGATAGTTCTCTCCGAATATGTGCTAAACATCCCCAAATCAACATGCTCAGAACTAAATTCATAATTTCCCCACAATCTCTCCTCCTTTTGTGTGCTCAGTTAATGTCATTATCAACTGGGTCAGCAAAACTAGTCACCAGAGTCATTCTTCGTGACCTGAATCCTTAACTTCCTACACACATAGTTGACTGCACAATGCCAGAATCACCATTTCTTCATTGGTCACAACAGCCTGTCCAACCTGCCTCTACAGAGCTCTCAGTTCTATGTTCTCCTCCCAGTTCTTGCTGCTTTGCTTTGCTTTGGATCCTCATCAGCTTTTGATTTTCGTTAGCCTCCTAACTGGGCTCTTTTTAAAAATACGTATATAATTATTGATTTCAGAGAGGAAGGGAGAGGGAGAGAGAGATAGAAAAATCAATGATGAGAGAAAATAACTGATCAGCTGCCTTCTGCACACTCGCATACTAGGGATCAAGCCCGCAACTCGGGCATGTGCCGTAACCAGGAATCCAACCATGACTTCCTGATTCATAGGTTGATGTTCAGCCACCGAGCCACTCCAGCCGGGCTCTTAACTGGGCTCTTTATCTTCAGTTCATTCTCTCCACTATAATTAGAATTACCTTTCTAAAATCTAATCTAATTATGTTATTCATATTTAACAACCTTTGCTATCTCTTGACTGACATCAAGATAAAGGTTAAACTACTTCGCAGGAATACAAGGCCTATTACAATCCGCCATTGACGTAATTTTCCAGCTCAAATCTTATTCCTCTCAACCTGAAGAAATGCTTGCCAGTCCCATAACGTTCATATTACTTGCAAATTTTGTTCTTGTGAAATGTTTTTCTACACACTCTCCTTCACAGGTTGGAAAATTGTTACAAATCATTTAAACCCAGTTGATAGTCATTTCTTCTGTGTGGTCTTTAAAAATGGTAATCTTATTTGTTATATATTCCAGTGGTTCTCAACTCGTAACTGTTCATTCTATCACCTGGGAGAGGAGGGCTTTAAAAAATGTCAATGCCCAGCCTCTACCCACAGAAATTCAGACTGCATTATCTAGAATGAATCGAAGTATAGGAATCAGTTAAGTATTCCTCTAGAGCCGTGGTCGGCAAACTGCGGCTCGCGAGCCACATGCGGCTCTTTGGCCCCTTGAGTGTGGCTCTTCCACAAAATACCACGGCCTGGGCGAGTCTATTTTGAAGAAGTGGCATTAGAAGAAGTTTAAGTTTAAAAAATTTGGCTCTCAAAAGAAATTTCAACCATTGTACTGTTGATATTTGGCTCTGTTGACTAATGAGTTTGCTGACCACAGCTCTAGAGTATTCTAATGTGTGAGTTACTAAAGATATAAAAATTAAAAAGACAGTGTGGAGTTTCTGACTTCAAGAAGTTTGCAGTAGAGGAAACAAGTAAAATTAATCATTTACAAATAGAAAGAAGTGTATAAAGTGAAAAGGATGTGCATGTAGAACAAATAGAGGAAGCAGGAACAAAAGGCATGCCAGGAAAGGCCCCCAGTGATGCCTACTATAAGCCAACCAAATATTTGGTAAATTTATTATTAGCTTGTAGAATCCTGCTAAACTGTGAACCATAGTTTAAAACAACTGATCTGTAATGTAATCACTGTACACAATATAACAAAGGAGCTGTTTTATAATAAATAACCATTATACCTTTAGTGCCCAGAACAATACCTGGCACAAAATACTACTAAAAAATGCTTGTTAAATAAATTAAAGGTCTGAAATACTATGCTGCAGTGAAAAGGAGGGCTCTCTTACCCTTTGAAACAGCATGGAGGGACCTGGAGAGTATTATGCTAAGTGAAATAAGCCAGTCAGAGAAAGACAAGTAACACATGACCTCACTCATATGTGGAATCTAATGAACAAAATAAACTGATCAACAAAATAGATCCAGAGACATAGAACAGACTGAGAAATCTCAGAGGGAAGGCGGGGGAGGGAGGGTGGGTGGGTAGTGATCAACAAAAGAACTTGTATATAACCCATGGACACAGACAATAGGGTGATGAAGGCCTGAGGTGGGGTTGGGGGCAGGCTAGGAATCAATGGGGGAAAAGAATGTCATATATAATACTTTCAATAATAAATATTTAAAAAATAAATTAATGGTCAACAGTAGCATTTAAAATTTTTCTTAAGAAACAAATTTATAATTAATATCAATGTTGTTGCAAATTAAAACTAAGCATCATGTATTTGGTGTCAAAGATTTTGACAGAGCACGTATATGTGTTCTACTCTTTGGATGAGATAGGTAATTCTAAATTAAGCTGAGAAAACAAAAAGTACTGACAGAGCAGTTCACTTTCAATAATCTGGGTTTTCCCAAATAGTGACATGAGAGCCAGTCATTTTGAATTGGACAGTTTGAGTTCCTCTTCAAGAATCTGAAATGTAGGTCAGGGCTTTGCTGACATTTCCACTTGCTTCATAGCTGAGAATCTGAAGTGATCATTGACAGGCAGGCGGTGGGGAAAGAAGAAGTGATGCTGGCCTGGCTCTGAAGTGGAATTATGTGCTTCAAACAGACTGAAAGGTAAAGAGAAAACGAACATCCAAATACTTAAAAACAGCTGTATTCCCTGTTGGAAATACATGGGCAAAATTATTTTCTCTTATAAGTTCTTATGGTATTTTATACAGTGGTTACGGATGATAGTTGAATCTATAATATTGTCTGACATCAATCACCTTAGTATTTATTGTGTATAGTCTAGTAGGTGAGTAGTTAACTTCTGAAAATTTTAGGGCTTGTTTTCACTATTATTTATAAAGATGACACCTACTATTGTTAACAATAGTAGTTCCCTAGTTCATGAGTCATGAGAACCCCACTTTTTAAAAATGTTATTAGATATTTCATGCTATTTGATGAGTTATGCATTTTGTTTTGTTGTTGTATATTAAAGGCTCAGGGTTTAATTAAACAGATAAAATAACTGAATAATGTTGATTATTGAATAACTGAATTACTAATAATGTAAGAAACTGATTAATTGAGTAATGTAACTCCAGTGGTAAACTCATGGCAATTTCTATATTATGTTTCTTTTGAGCTCTCCAGAGATGAGTGAGCTTTCTGTAAATTTAACTGGTGACAACACATACGCATTTGTTTCACTTCATCCACTTCATCTTTCTTCATTTTAAATGCCTTTTCTCTGGAGATTATGAGATTTTTGGTTTTTCCTAAGTTTTACTCATCAAATACTGATATTCCTGGAGCTTGTTAGATGCATAACCTGGTCAGGAGGAAAGTTCATCATCAGGATTTAGAGCAGAAGGAGATTTATGATGAGATAGACTAGACAAGAGGAACTGTATTATATCCAGGATCAAAAGGTCCTACTGAGCTAATTCATAGTGATTTTTGAAGGGTGTTAAATGGCATTCTTTTGCTTTACTCCATATTATACCTCTTCACACACTAGTGACTTTTTAGCATTTGCCTCCTTTCTTTCTTCCATCCCTCCTTTCTTCCATCTCTCCTTTCTTCCTTATCAGAAGTTCTTATCAAAGATAATAATAACTGCTATGAAAAAATGTGATGCCTTTTATTATTTTATTAAAATACTAAAATTTAAACTTTTTTTGTATTTTTCTCCTAGAGAGGAACAAAGAGCTTTTCCCTGCTTTCAGCATGAATCAAGTCACATTTCAGTGGGATGTGGTAATAGCTCTTTACGCATTCTTCAACTGGTGTCACGGAGGTATAGTATTTTGAATACCTATTGTTACCTTTTATTCAAATAAAATATTGAATGTCTAATATTTCCAAGGTGTCATGTATGCTAGGATCTCTGAAGAATCAAGTTATTATGTTGAGAAAAATTATATGAGCATAAGAATTATGTGGAATGAAATAAAAAAGGCTCCCTCCTTCCTAAGGCAGGATTCCTTTCTCAAGTATGTATCCCTAACGGAATCACCCTTAACTCATATATAAACATTTCTGATAAGGAGCTTATTACTTCGAGTTGGCATGTTCTATCTCTGAACTATTATAACTGTTCCATGAAAATCCATCAAACATTTTGAATTGAATTCAATTCCACAGACCATTTGTTGAGGGTTATTCTGTGTCAAGCACACTGTGCTAAGCTTTTTACCCCTCACAACAACAACTCTGTGCAGCAGTAGTCAGTGCTGTTATTATTCCCTTCCTACAGTTTACACACACGTCTGGCACTAGGACAGACATAAGCAGTTTTGAGGAATCCAGGAAGGGGATCCTCAGAAGTTCAGACAGGACAGCCATTTGTGTTTAGGAGTTTCTATTGGAGGCAATGGTATCCTGGGGATGCATGGCAAGGACTCATTTACTGGGTGACAAGCAACACCAAAGCAGGGTTCTAGGCCTCGAAGAAAACTTTCCAGATGGTGCAAGTTACTCAGAGTAGTGGCAAGTGCAAAACTGTATTCTACAGGCTGGGACACAATTATATTAGAGATATAGAGGTAGCCTCCTCATCGGAACTAGAATCCCTCCAGCAGGATATTGGACACTTCCAGAGTCAGCCCAACACTATCCAAGAAGATTTGGGGGAAATAAGGCACCAGTTACTTTTTCTGGCTTCTGGAAAAATGCAAATGATAAGTAGGACTTCTGTTTATCATTCAAGTGATTAATACAGAGCATAGAGAAATAAGATGGGTCCCTGTGAAGTGGCATTAGAGACCTTTCAGCTGTCCATCAGATATTATTTTATATACTAGTGTCCCGGTGCACAGATTTGTGCACATTGAAAGGAAATTAATTAGAAGAAATATTTTAGTATTGCTATTCGCCCTTTCTCTATAATAGAAGCGTCAACCAAATTCACAATCGACAATGACAGATCAAAACACATGCATGTGATTGACGCTAGCAAGAGCTTTATATATATTGCGCATGTGCAAGTCAACTTAACCTTTTATATATATATAAACTTGCTTAATTAGACCTGCTTTCTGAACTAGCTGAACTTTTCCCAGCCCAGTGAAGAACCCTAACTTCTCTTTCAGGTAATTGTCAGCAACACAGCAGTAAATATCAACACGAAGCAGATTATTATTGTAGATCACACAGGTAGAACAAAGGGTAAAATATTTAAACTGCAGCAGTATTTGGCTATATTCTGCGCAGTGAGAAAACCTGAAGTCATTTTCAAGGTCCACCATTTCTTACTTCTTTTCAGTTGGGTCAGGTTTTTAAACTTTCTAAATCTCCATTTTCCAGCTAATGAAAAGAAAATAGGATTCTACCGAGTCTCCTATCTACCTACTTCAGGATTTCTGTGAGGATCAAATGAGATGAGGCACGTAAAAATGCTTCACAAACATTTGGTTAAATTGTAAAATGTTTGCACCTGGCTATAAAGCAAGTTGTATTCCTGAGCTGAAGAAACTCCAAGGAGGCTAATCGCTAGGGAGAGGAAGCCAGGTGTTGCTATGTGATGTCATTACCCGATGCCCACAGCGATTGTTTCCAGGCTGAGCTGAGCTGTGGGTTGCATTTTGCATTATGGGGTCTTGGCAGTGTTGGCTGCGAATTGATGGGGTGTCGCTCTGGGGTGGTGGTGGGGCCTGTGTCCCACTTGGTTGTGGTTAATTTGCATACTCTCTCTGATTGGTTGGTGGGCGTGGCTGATGGGCATGGCTTGTGGGTGTAGCAGAGTGATGGTTAATTTGCATATTACTCTTTTATTAGATAGGATAGATTATTTTTCAATCTGCTACGAAAATTTTTAATATAATCCAGACTACATTTTCCAAGTTTTCTACTAGAATTTTATGTTACCCTTTTTAAATAGCTTTGCTAAATTAAAAATAATATATATCCCATGTTTAACATTCCTCTGTCCAATCCAAGAACCCTATTAAAAAGAGAAGTTAATGTATTTTTTTTACCTATTCTTATGCAATCCATGTTGACTCCTATGTATTGAAAAATTATTGACTTAATAATTCATTGTTAATATCAGTGTATTTCTCTTTAATTAATCCATCTATTTCTTTCTAACATGAATGTATATTACAATTACATATGTTGTTTTGCAATGTTCTTTTTAACTTAAAAAAATTCTGAACATTTCCCATATTATTAAATTAAGAATGAATTTTAAGTGGTTACCAAGCAATAGATTTCTGCCATAAGTAACAGTATGGTTTTATTCATTAAACTCTGAATTTTCTGGTAAAAGTAGCCTTTATCTAAAAAATAATAAAGACTGATAGATTAGTTGGGATTTGGCTTCTGTAGTGCCAAGAGTTATATCTAATCTTACCTTTCAAAAAAGGTGTAGCCTCATAATGCCTTGATTCTCTGCTTTAAAATAAGAGAGCTAATTATAGTTGCTCTTTAGACAGAGAAGCTTAAAGGCTGATACTAGTCTTTTTTCATGCTCTTGAGTCTTAACAGAAGCATAGTAAAAAATACATGACAATAAGCTAATCAATTAAAAGATACATTTAGTGCCCCAACTTTTTCCCAATGGAATTCATTTAATTAATAGAAAAGAATACATTTTTAAAGTAATAGCCTATTTTTAATCTCCTGCTTTGATGTTTTATATGGAATTTATTATTTTAATCTACTTATTTCCAGGAATTACAAATATAAACTGCTCTGGTCACATCTGGGTAGAACCAGCCACAATTTTTAAGATGGGTATGAATATCTCCATATATTGCCAAGCAGCAATTAAGAACTGCCAACCAAGGAAATTTTATTTTTATAAAAATAACATCAAAGAAGGATTGAAAATCACAAGGATTAATAAAACGACAGCTAAGCTTCGATATGACAACTTTGTGGAACCACGTGCCTCCATGCATTGCACGGCTGAATGTCCTGGATATTCTCAAGAGACACTGATATGTGGAAAAGACATTTCTTCTGGATGTAAGTGTGTGGGGTGCATTCACAGTCCAAATAAAAGCTCGTCTAACAATTACTGGTAATCACCAACTTGTCTAAAAATAGAGGCAAGTTGATATCGTTCACTTCTTATATTAGTTTAATACAGGAATTGCAAACTTAAATGTCTCCAGGGGCCAGGTTGGTGAAAAATATGAGTTACAAAAGCTGGTGGGATCTGTGCAGAGAGGAGAGCAGAGATATGGTCTACTGGGGACAGCCACTGCCCAGCTCCAGCATTTGTGAGGGCTCAATATTCCCAGAGTTTTTGACTCTTTAGAAGAAGACTGAAATATGAATTTTTAATGTGAACTCTATAAATGTTACCATGTTACCAATGACTCCAAAAGAACCCCAACAATTTTCAATACAGCATACATGAGAGGCAACAAACTCAGGTGTTAAATGTTTTTTCATCTGTTTTTCTCTTATGTTTGTTTTTATTTTTCCAAATTAATATAATCAACTTTGAAGCAGATCCTACTGTAAAATTTTGAAGCTAAGATTTAGGGAGAAAAACAGTTGCAAAACTAGCTTTGTGTTCTTGCTATACTCCTTACCAGCTGTGTGACCTTGGGCAAGTTGCTTAATGAATCCAAGCCTCAATTCCATATCTGTGAAATGAGGCAAATTATACTGACTGTGGTAAGCCCTTAATTTTAATAATTTCTTTTAAAGCATTTTATACTTTAAAGTACAACCAATGTGCCTAAGCCCTTAAAAATACATCCTTTGGACAAAACATGGAAGATTCTGATACAATTCTCTGCTTCTAATCCCACTGCCCCAATTGTGAATCATTATGTTTATTACTTTAATTATTAAGAAAAAATATATCATTAATCTTTAACATATTTGCTAAATACAATTTGTGTGCAAGTATTCTGAAGATGTTTAAATTATTAGAGTAATATGGGCTGATTTGCATAATTATATACTTAATTCTTTGTTGTACTATTATGAAACATAGACCAATAAGTTCAGCACTGTTTTAACCCAGATATTTATTCCCTACTAGAGGCCTGGTGCATGAATTCATGCACGAGTGGGGTCCGGCCAGCCTACCCTGATCAGGGCCGATCAGGGCCGGCAGCGGGGAGGGGCTGTGGGAGTCATAGCGACTGGTCATTCCAGTCGTTCCAGTCACTTGGCTTTTATACATATAGATGACATCTAGGTCCATTTTCAGTGAAGGTACAGGGCTTTGGGTATGTGCTATGTTCTCTTCCTCTACACTTATGAGAATCAAATCTGAGTTCTTCCTTCTTCACCTCCAGACCTTACCTAGTAAGAGCCAGACCACCTGGACCCTAGAATGGATAACTGAAAAGCAGGGGATCTAAAATAAGGCCATTGTCCTATTTAACTCTGGTTGCCTGATCTTGCAAGAGTTTCAAAAAAAAAAAAAAAAAAAAAGAAGAAGAAGAAGAAGAAGAAGAAGAAGAAGAAGAAGAAGCCCTGGCTGGTGTGGCTCAGTTGGTTAGGCATCATCCCATGCACCAAAAGGTTGCTGGTTTGATTCCCGGTCAGGGACACATGCTCAGGTGGGTAGGCAGTAGATCGGTCCACTCTTACATTAATGTTTCTTTCTCTCTCCCCCTTCCTCCCTCTTTAAAAAAAAATCAATAAAAATATATTTTTTTAAGATAGAGAAGAAATATGGGAGGGGGTAGAAGTAAACTGAGGAAGAAAAGTAGTTGAAAAGAAAGTAGTATGTTTTGGAGTCAAAGAATAAGGTTGGCAACTGTATGCCTTAAACCAGGCATCCTCAAACTACGGCCCGCGGGGCACATGCGGGTGTTTTTGCCATTTTGTTTTTTTACTTCAAAATAAGATATGTGCAGTGTGCATAGGAATTTGTTCATAGTTTTTTTTTTAACTATAGTCTGGCCCTCCAACGGTCTGAGGGACAGTGAACTGGCCCCATTTAAAAAGTTTGAGGACCCCTGCTGATAACAACATGCTAAACTTGGCCTAAATTGTGGGAATTGAAACCACAGGCAGACATCTTATCTGATGTATGAGGACTCTTTACCTTGTCCACATCCTCAGGAAATATAAATAAGCCTTAATGTTTAACTACTTCACTATTTATCCTTTGGGGTGGGGGTGTTGAGATAATATATAATTTTTTCAGAGGGCAAATTAGCAACTTCCACAGTTATGAGGAAAGATTAGTTTTTGATTGAAGCCAGAGGAAGAAAGAGGCCAAAGAAGCATGGCCTTCTTCCCTGCGCTGCAGTTTGGGTGATAGGTCACTACCAGTAGCTCTCCCAGTGCTGGCTGAGGGCCTCTGAGCCCCCCGAAACCATTGCGTGATGCTTAAAGTCAGGGAATGGCCTTTGCTCCCCTTCTAGGACAATACAATGAAGCACGTATTCTCTGCAAATGGCTGCTTAGAAAGGACATCACTCTTTCCATTTATTTACTTTGTGAGTTGTAACTTCTCACATAGACCCCTGGTTATGAGTACGAAATGGTAACTGCCAGGTAAAAATTTACTCAAACCCCTGGATTGAAGAACCCCTGTGTTCTTGGGTTCTGCATTCTTAGCAAATAAAACTTCCTTTTTAAGTAGGTCAAAGAAAGGTTTTGGAGGGTTTTTGAGGTACTCTAGAAATCACATTGCTCTCACTGATCACTTTGATCACAGGATATTTGTCCTGTGAGCTTTACTATGTCAATTTATCGTTACTGCTTTAAACAGAATGATTATATGTATATTTTTAGACTGAAGACAAGTCATAAAAGAGAGAAGATAAATCAATCACTGCTTTCCCTGAAAAGTTATCTATCTCTCTATATTTAAAATGATCTGTACTTTAATGTGTAATTTGTGAAACACAAACTTATTATTACAATTTCATTTGTAGCCACAATTTTAAACATATCTTGGTTTCTTGTCTGTGATTGAATGCATGCTTATTATGGGAAGTTTCTTCTATCAGAATAACACCAACTCCTGGAATCAAACACTATGAGATGTCCTTATGCATTTAAAAATACCAAATTAAAATAAACATTGCATGGGACAGTCACATCACCACTTAATCATTTATTTAAAAGTTTAAATATCTTTGACTTAAATTTTAACCATCTTTGATCTCTACTTACCTTGATAAAAGCAGACTTGTTATCCAATAAACATCCTGAATATTCATCTTTAGCATTGCTCTTAAGTATTACTGGCACAATTAGGTTGGTTTGTGCTCTCCTTGGAGAAGGAATTAAAGAGTGATCTTTGTCAGAAGCACTGGGTTTCTTTTCATTTTAAGTCTGCTTATTATTATCATTTTATTAATCAATCCAATCAATTCATGAAATATACTTTATCGAGAGATTGCTATGCACTAAAAATGTGTTAAATGCTAGGAGAGGGATCACAGACTCTGCTTTCAAGGAGCTCTCAGTAGAAAATGATCTCTGTCTAGACTCTGAATTAATTAGAATCCTGGCCTGTGATTAATAAGTGCCCCAATAGGGGAGGGATGGCATTGGTAGGCGAGAGCAAAAACTTAAGCCTCATTCTTGTATATTTCAGGGTATATTTTAGTATCTAGTTGTAAAGTAGGTTTTTATTCTTGAACGTTGAATAACCTGGAAATGAGATCTAACAACAATTTGGTCTTACTCTTATAACCATACTCACATTCCCATCTTTACATAGCTTCACATTAATATTACAAACTAGAGGCCTGATGCACAGGGCTTGGCCCCTGCCTCAGCCCCCCTGCCCCCCTCCACCGCAGCTTCATCCAGAAGGACGTCTGGTTAGCATATTACGCTTTTATTATTATAGGTATTGTGTTTATTTGTGTGTGTGTATATAATCTACTTGTTTTTTTTTGCAAAGTTAATAAACTATCAGACATTTATAACCCTGAGCATTCACTTCAGATAGAATGCTGTGGAATAAATAGCATATCCCAAAATAGTGACAGTTGTCTTTCATGGTAACTAATTCAATGATACTCTTATCTGAAACCAGAAAACAAAAATAACTTCAGCACAAATCACTGTAATCATTGAGGGACCACAACTCAATCAATATTCAAACTGACTTAAATGTCTGTGTCCACAGCTACCTCCTTTAAGGTGCAAATAAAATGTAAAGCTTTCTTTACCCTACTTGGCATCCTGTTTCTCCCCATTGTAACTCAATGCTACAACTCACAAAAATGTTATAAAGTACTTTAGTCTATTCTTACTGTTTGAAAATCATTTTTTATTATAAAATCAAATTACAGTCAATGCATAAAGTTTTAAAATTTTTAGACCAGCAAAAAGAAATACTCATGATCTCTATATCCCACAATCTTACTAAAAGAATCCCTCTTTAATAATCCAGAGTATCTTTCAAGTTTCTCTCTCTATCTCTCTCTCTTTTTCTCCCTTAATCCCTCTCTCTCTGTCTCTCAAATGAGACCACTATACTATACTATTTCACAATTTGTTTTTTTCACTTTATCATATGACCATTATTTAATTACTTACTAAACTAATTAAACATACATAATTGTATTCTACATTGTTTTGGAATGTATTTTAGGAGTGTATTATAGTTTATTTAACCTTATTTTAGGTTATTACGTTTGTTTCTAAATTTTTATTACAATAAACAATACTTTAAGAGGAAATTTTTTTTTAGCTAAATAGTTTGTATATCCATGAATATTTCATTAAGAATGCAATTCTAGATGCAAAATTGCTGGGTTACAAGATATTACTCTAGCTTCTAAAGATTATAATATGTAAAGTGTTCTCCATAAAGGCTGCAGCAATTTGCACAAGTGTGTTAGAGGATTGTCCTTTGTCCATTCCAACACTGAGGATTGCCATTTTTCAAAATTCTTGCCATTTTTATAGGTCTAAATGGCATCTATTATCTTTTCAATTTGCAATGAGGATAACCTTTTTGCATATTTATTTCTGATTTTACAAGTAATATTCTTGGTATGTAATTTGCAGGTGAAGTGCAAGGAGTATATTTAGATTTAAGATAAATCTTTGGGTATAACTTCAGGTGCATAAATGTCTGTACATTTACTTTTTACGAGCCCCATTCTGCCATTTGTCTGGTCATTCTCTGAATAGTCTAGTTTCCCAGACAGGATTGCACATGTAGGCACAAGCTGAGAGAGCAGCACCTGAGAAAGTGAGTATATAATCAGCACTCAGTATTTCCATACTTCTTTCGTTATCTTTTTCATGGTAATTTATTACTGGATGGTGCAACTGAAAATTCCAGGTGCTGTTCCATACTTGTTGGGGTTTCATCAGCTCCAAGGGCTCAAACACTGTCATCAGAACTCTCTGATCTTTTCCCATCTCTTGGGTTTTGTCTTCCCCTGTGTTGACTTCATTCTTAAGTAGGCAGTTTCACTATGACAGGGAGATGGCCACCAGCAACTCACAGCTCCCTATTACTCAGAGACAGTAATTTCAGGGGGAAAGAGGGTGCCTCTTTTACAATGGCTCCTGAAAAAAGTCCCTGGGAGAATTCTGATTGGTTCATCTTGAGTCATGTGGTCACTCCCAAGAGAAATACTTGATTAATCAGCCTAGGTCAAGGGCATACTTCTCTGTGGAGCCTAGTGATTGACAGCGCTTGGGGTAGTGAGGGGATGAGGTTGGGAGTGAGGGAGATGTCAGTGCTGAAAAAGGAAAAATGCTAGCAGACAAAATCTAATAATGTTCTCTATAATACGGCCACTCGGAGAAAGCACAGAGGAGGGGTGGAGGAAGGGAGAAAGAACCTTGAAATAGAATTCTGTGGTTACCAACATTTTAAAAAACCTTGTTTTTTTACTGCGGTGAAATAGACACAACATAAAACATACCATTTTAACAATTCCTAAGTGTACAGTTCTGTGGCATTGAGTTCATTGTTGTGCAACCATCACCACCATTCATCTCTAGAACGCTTTTCATCTTGCAAAACTGAAACTCTGTATCCATTAACCATCAACTTCTCATTCCTCTCTACCCTCAACCACTGACAACCACCATGCTCCCATTCTACTTTCTATCTCTAAGACTTTGACTCTTCTAGATACCTCCTATAAGTAAAATCATACAATATTTCTCCTTTGTGTCTGACTTATTTTACTTAGTATAATGTCTCCAAGGTTCATCTGTGTTGTAGCATGTCAGAATTCCCTTTCCTTTTAAGGCTGAATAATACTTAATAGTAGGTATAAACACTAGACTTTTAAAGTGGAATAGATGCCAGAGGAGAAGTAGAAAAACCCTTTGGAGAATTCTTTCACAGGAGTCAAAAGACACAGAAGATTTCAAGAAGGGTGTGGCCCAAATACTAAATGCTGCAGAGGTCAAGGTCAATAATGACTGCAAAGAGATCATGGGATTTATTGATTAGGAAATCATTAAAAACCTTACTACCAGTGGTTCTGGTGGAACTGTGGGCTGAATCTTGGTTGTTGGGGTTTACAAGTAAATAGGAGATGAAGAAAAAGACCAGTACAGTGAATTCTTAAGAAAAAAAAATAGCTATTAAGAAAAGGAGAAAGATACAGTGGTAGCTAAGAGAAGAGAGTTTAGGAGGGTGAAATTTTTTTTTGATGGGAGGAACTTGATCACATTAGTATCCCCAAAGAAGTAGAGTATACAGAGAAATCTATAAAGGAGAGGAGCAGTGTTTGATGGCAGAGTGGGTCGCAAGGTGAGGTGGTAGGGAATGAATGAGAGAAGTGCTGAGGGGGATTGACCTGTTTTCCCAAATGAACTGGGAAAGAACTTTTCTCTTTATAAAGAACTCGATGTTTCTATGGTGGCTCCTAAGTGATACATTTTGTTGCAGATCCACCAGATGTCCCTGACGAGGTAACCTGCGTAATTTATGAATATTCAGGCAACATGACTTGTACCTGGAATACCGGGAAGCCCACCTACCTAGACACAAAGTATGTGGTGCACTTGAAAAGGTAGGTTCCTTCTTCAACACTTTAAATAAGCAATCCCACGGCAGTTCAGCCAGTCCTTCACCTCCCGCAGGGCCCCAAGAAATGGGTCCCAAGCTCAAACAGACACCCTGATTACCCCCAGCTCCCTAACCATGATAAGTGAAGCTACCACAACACTTACACGCCGTTAATACTTTCACTCTGGGGGGCAAGGTTTTCTATAACCTTTCTAACCTTTTAATTCATTGATAGGGACCTGGGGGCAGGAGCCCAATGGTTATACAGCAGGACAGTTTTAGAAGGACCTTCGCTTAAAAATCCCAGAGCTATCCTCCTTCTAAGGTTTAGGCAATTTACCCAATTTCTCCAAATTTGACTTCTCCTCATCTTTGAAACGGGCCTAAAATAAAACCGATTGCACAGGTTTGTTCTAATTATTTAAATGAAATTTGGCTTTTAAAGTGTGTGTCACAGTGCCAGGGCCATAGTTAGCAATGAATTAAATTTGGTGTCAAGTAGGCTGAGCAACTTTCCTGGTTTTCCTGAGTCTAAGGAGTTTCCTGGGACACAGGACTTTTGGGTTTAAAACTGAAAGTAATAATCGAATGAAAGGAATCGTTTTCTACTTGGAGTTGAGGAGGGCTTTGTAGAAATGCTCTTTTGATATGTTCTAACAATACCAGACTACAGGAGCCAAGACCACCAGGCAGCCAAACTCTCTTCAAGTTTTATGCTTAAAGACAAATGATTGATCATAAAAGTTATATTACTACATACTAAGTTAAATTAGGGTGGGGGACGCATGTTTAGTTTCTACTATTCAGAGACTGTAACACAGGAAAAGGTTGATCTGAGAAAAATCCCTTTCCATTCTTCCATGTAGATAGTTCAAATATTTCTATGTTACATTTCAACCATACTCATGTACATCAGTCTGTGTTGGACTCCTCTGTTACTGTTAAAGATGGAAATAAAACCATTAACTTGAAAAATTGGCAAATTGGGATAAGTTGGTCACCTTTGTCTATTTTTAAAAAAATCTTTTTAAAAAAAGAATGCCTTCAGTCCTAGCCAGGTGGCTTAGTTGGTTGGAGTGTCATCCTGTGCACCAAAGGATTTCAAGTTCGATCCCTAGTCAGCACATACAGGAGGCAGCCAATCGATGTTTTTCTTTCACGTTGATGTCTCTCTCTCTCTCTCTCTCTCTCTCTCTCTCTCTGAAATCAGTAATAATAATAATAATAATAATAATAATAATAATAATAAACATATCGTCAGGTGAGGATTAAAAAAAAAGAAAGCCTTCAGTAATGTATTTGAAGCACACTATTTTTCTCTTAAAAATTTCACAAACTACTTATTGAGCCTTACTGTTTGGGAAGCACTGAGCTAAAAGCTTTATATGTGCTACCTCATTTAATTCCCTATACAACCCTGTGATGTACGTAAGGACCCCCCCCCCCCCCCCCCAATTTTCATAAGCAAGGCTACTGAGGCTTAGCAGGGTTAGGCAATGTGCCCAGGGCCACACAGCTACAGAGAGGGAGAGGCGGGTTCTGAATCTGGGTTGGCCTGACTGCCTTACCTCTAATTTCCTTACTTTTCTGCTGAAATCATGTAGAGAACCAGGTAGCAGGGCATACTTAATAGATGCTGTCCAGATCTCATCAATATGGAAGAGAATAACCTTCCAAACTTGCTCTTCTTGTCCACCTGTTAGGTACTCAGAATAATAGTGATGAAATAAATCATAGAAAGTAACACCTTTTCATTCAAGGAATTCTGGGTAAAAACTAGACATCTTTCTGAGTACATGGCAAAGCCCGGAGTTACTAGCCGTGTACACGGCCTTCTAGCCAAGGGCAAGGAGCTCACACCTTTCATTCTGAGCAGGGGTTAAACAGAGGCGTGGTCGGGTGTTAAAGGGATGACGCAAGAGATCAGAAATGGGTTGCACTGGTGAACAGTACACAATGTGTTAAGCAATGTGCTTCGTGTGTACTTCATGTGCTTATGGCTTCAATGCTCAACTCAGCCTTGTGAGGTAACTATTATTATTCCCGTTTTCCGAGGGCTTGGAGAGCTCCTCTTGTCTCTCCAAAGTCACTTGGCTAAGACGCAGGGAACCAGGATTTTAACAAGGGTCTGAGCATTCATTAACCTCACCCCTGGCCTTGGGGGTAAGATAGTCTCCAGGAGATGGAGAAAAAAAAAAAGGCCAAGAGGACAAGAAAACTAGAGTCTCATTGCTAAGTCCACTTCAGAATTGTGAAAATGAGGGCACTATGGGAGTAAACCCCACAGTCCAAGCTCACAGAAAAACTAGCAGTGCCAGACTGACAGGGAGCCTAGAGCCTTCAGGATTTTTGCTATTTCCTGGACCCTTTTACTTATCTCCTGATCATGGTTGGTTGGTTAATTTTTAAAAAAATGTAACAGCTTTGTGATTCAATATCTGATACAATTCACCTCATATAAAGTGTACCATTCACAGAGTTCTAGTATAGTCACAGAGTTGTGCAACTATTACCACAATCAATTTTAGAACATTTTCCTCATGCCACAAAGAAACCCTGTATCTATTAGTAGTCACTCACTGTTTCTCTTCAACTTCTCCAGCATTCTCTAGGGATGCCTATTCTAGCTGAATAATGTTCCATTGTATGGATGTATCCCACTCATTAGTTGGTGGAATTTGGGTTGTTTTCACTTTTTGGCTATTATGCTTCTATTAACATTTGTGTACAATATGTTTTCATTTCTCTTGGGCAGATACTTAGAAATAGAACTCCAAATAGAACTGCTGTGTCATATGGTAACTCTGCCTAACCTTTAGAGGAACTGCCACAGTGTTTTCTAAAGCAGCTGTAACATTTCACATTCCCAGCAGGAGTGTATGAGGGTTCCAATTTCTCCACATCCTTGCCAACACTTGTTAGTATCTTGGTGGTTAATGCCATCTTAGTGGGTGTAGGTTAATCCTTTTAGGTCCTACTAACCTGCCTTCTCAGATTCTTGACAGTAAAATTGCATTGTAAATTTGGAACACACATAGCACAATTTGAAAAAATACATCTGTTAGCAAAAACTTGCCAACCACCATTTAATTTCCTATTTAATGTCATAAAAATATTCTCCAAATAGTTCATAAGATCATTTGTTATAGATTTCTTTAAAAATTAATCAATGCATTCTAAGTTGAATATGTTTAAATTATTTGCATGTGGCTTATGAGGGACACATTCTCTTTATAAAGTGAAGAATACCTGTAGTGAGTTATGAGTACTGAGATTGTTCCATCGGAAAGAACAAGGGCTTCAGAGTTTTACATTTGATTTCCAGTTCTCAGACTTATCAGTCAAATGTCTTCTCTGATGCAAATATCAAAAAAAACCCCAACCACTGTGACTTGAACAGGTGGGGCTTTACTTATATCAGGTTGTAGTTGTAGTTAGCACAGAGCTGGCTTGATAATTCAATGACACCCCAAGGATCTAGGCTCTTTCTGCCTTTCTCCTCTGTAATCTCCTCTCTGTTGGTCTTAATCATCAGATGCTGTACCTCCAGGCTTCTCATCCAAGTGCCCTGTATATGGAGCTTAGTACTGTCATCAACATTATCCGCCATAGTTGTTAGCTGTGCTATCTTGGAAAAGTTACTTAGTTTTGCTGAACCTTGGCCTCTTGTGAAATGAGGATAAGCAATACCATACTGGGTTATAAGAAAGCAAATTATAAAACTTATAAGAAAGCAAATTAGGAAATGCTCAAGACATTAACAACAAAAAGGCAATGTTAGAGTATTATGGTGACACTCAAGGTTGACTCCCTAGGCTTATTTAATTTATTTTTACATCAAAACCTGACTGATTTGGGAGAAAATTTTAATATAAAGCCATTAAAAAATGATCATTTACAGGATATTATAAATAATTATTTTATTTACATTATTTTCAAGTAATAGCAATCTTGGACAGATTACTAGAAAGAGATGTTAAATATGCTGAGACTCATTTTCTAGCTGTTGTACATATGTTAAGAGTAAATTTACTCATTCATTCAAACCAGAATGTTCAATCTGGGCAATAATTTTTGTTTGTTTTGTTCACTGCTGTATTACTTGAGCCTAGAATGCCGGACACATAGTAAGTGCATTTTTCCCTTGACAGTCTAGTTAAAGAATAATAATAAAAAGTCATCCTATATAATAAAGGTAATATGCAAATTGACCATCACACCCTCACAAGATGGCTGCCTACAACCAGGTTGGCAGGGGGGTTAGTGAGAAACGACCAAACGATTGAACAAGCATGTCTTGTTCAATGTCCCAATACTGAGTAGGGCAACCAGGCCGGCAGGGGGGTTAGTGAGGGATGACCAAACGACTGAACAGCAGGCTACATTGGGCGACCAGGCTGGCGGAGGGGCTGTGAGGGGTGACCAGGCCAGCAGGGGAGCAATTGGGGATGACCAGACTGGCAGGGGGGCAGTTGGGGGTGACCTGGCCAGCAGCAGGGGGCAATTAGGGGCAACTAGGATGACAGGGGGGGCAGTTAGGGGCCACCAGGCAGGCAGGCAGGTGAGCGATTAGGAGCCAGTGGTCCAGGATTGTGAGAGGGATGTCCGAGGGGTCCCAGATTGGAGAGGGTGCAGGCTGGACTGAAGGGACCCCCTCCCCCATGCACAAATTTCATGCACCGGGCCTCTAGTATATTATAAATTACAGCCAAAATCAGATAAACCTAACAAAAATTCTGAATTAATGGAGTCCAGATTAATGGAATTTGATCATATTTTAAAGAGGACATAAAAGATTAGCATAACCATGAATGTTCTCCTCTAGCAAATTCAAAGATGAGCTTCTGTAAGCACATATAAATATCTGTTCATCTTGTAATTAGAAACACACCCCTGAGATGAAAAAAAAAATAGAAAAGAGAAAATCAATTTTTCTAACTAGCAAAAACATCTTACCTCCCGGGAAAAAGCTGACTTAGAATGAATTTTGTGGTTGAAGTGGTAAGTATCTGATTTAAAAAGGCTCTTCTTGATCCAGGGTTGTGTATTTTCCAGTTTGGCAGATAGGTAGAAATCAGCATTTGTAAGGTTTCACTTCCAACACATGTGGTTCTAATTTCCAGTAAAATCACAGATATTGACAGGCATTTTTACCTCCACCCACCCACTTATTTTACCAGTGACAGGAAGGTGGCATTTCCTCCATGGAACATCAGGGCTTCCCTCTGTGTTGGGTTGAAGTTCTAAAGTACAGGAATTGTGTCTGTATTACTTCAAGAACTTTGTTCAGTGCCTTTGTAGTGACCCCATCAGCAGTTAGGCATGGCCATTCACATACCCTCCTGTACACTTCTATATTTTGCTATGTATCAATGGGTAGTGATTAAAAAAAAACACCTCTGCTAATAAGTGTCTATCTACTGATGTCCCAATACTGTCAACAGGTTCATATAAATATGTTCTTTATCTTGGAAACTTTTATAATATCTGGCGCATTGCCTTCTACTCAATAAAGACTTGTTGAATGAAAATTAATGAATGATGGTGGCCCTTCATTCCATTCCATTCAAAATAACAGTAAATATTTATTTAGCATTTGTGTCTTCTTGGCATCATGTTACATTCTAGAGATTAAAAAGTATAGACACTGTCTCTGTGCATGAAAAATTCATACATTTTTTTTTAGAACAATGCCGATGGTGGAATTTTCAGGTGCCATGTAAGACCAATAGGGCAATTATTTTTAGATGATATATAATTTCAGGCCCCCTAAAATCAATTGTTTATTCTACCGATTCATAAGATCTGCTTGTTTTTTGCCACACCTTTCTCATATTCATAACAACCAGAAAGAGTTCTTAGATATGATTCTAAATATTTTCATGGCTCTGATGTTATGTTTCAGTAATTCCTTTAGGACTTGATGAGCATCTCACATTTTAAAATCCCTTTCCTCACCAATTCTGTACCTGTACTCAGAAAACTAACTGTGATTGGGGACAAACACAAACTTACTGATACTACTTTCTATTCATGACCACTAATCTCAACTGGGCCCAGAGAGCCGCCCGGTAGTCCCACTACATTTCAATGGCCAAGTCACTTCTCCACATAATAATTATTCTTATGTTTTCTTTCATCTCTGGTCTCCAACATTCTTCATTCTCTACTGATGACCTGCTTCCTATTTCTTTAAGAAAATAGGAGCAATGAGAAATACCACAACCTCCCTCATCTACTGATGCATTGACATCTGTACGCACAAACTTGATCTTCTCTTCCACTACTGTGGATGACTTATCTTTACCCGGAGGCCAAGTCTCCACTTGTGTACCAGATCTTACCCCTCCTGCCTACGGGAGGTCACTGCTCCAACAATGTTCCTCTTTTTCTTCTGCATTATCACCTCTTCTATCTTTACTAGATGATTCCCTTCAGATTTAAAACATGCTATAGCATCTGCCCTCTTGAAAAATACAGCCCTCTCTTAGTCCCTCTCTTCTACTACCCTATTTCTCTGCTCCTCTATATGACAAAACTCCTCAAACAAGTTGTCCGTATTTTGTCTTTGCTTCCTCTCTTCTCATCCTCTTTTTTATTTAATATATAATTTATTGATTTCAGAGAGGAAGGGAGAGGGAGAGAGAGCTAGAAACATCAATCATGAGAGAGAATCATTGATTGGCTGCCTGTGCACACCCATACTGGGGATCCAGCCTGCAACCCAGGCATGTGCCTTGACCGGGAATAGAACCATGACCTCCTGGATCATAGGTCGACACTCAACCACTGAGCCACCCCGGCCAGGGTCTAGTCTTTTTTTAAATCAAGTTTAGTCAAGTTTTTGTCCTCCACTGAAGCAGTGCCACTAATGACTTCCCTAATGCCAAATCCAATGGTTTATTCTCAGTTCTTATTTTCCTTATCAAAATCACTTACTAGCAGGAGCACTTAATTTAGCTTTACACTTCCTTCTTCCGGCTGCCAGGATGGACACCACCCTCTTTTGGTTATCCTACTTCCTGGATGGTTTTTCTCAGTCTCTTTGGTTGATTCCTTTGCATTTCCAGTAAAGGAATAGGCCCTCGCAGCAGTATCCTAGGATCTCTTATTATCTCTATCTAAAACTCCTTACCTAAAAGACCTCATCCAAATATATGGTATAAAACTCTTTATTTATCTCCAATCCAGACTTCTCTTCTGAACTGCAGCTAACATATATCTAACATCTTCTCAACATTTCCTCTTAGAAATCCAAAAGGTAACTGAAAGCTAACATTTTCAAAATCAAACACCCAGTTTCCTCCCCCCAGACTTCCATTCTCCTTTTCAGTAAATGGCAACTCCGTCCTTCACATTACTCAGGTAAAAAACCATTGATCTCTTCCTGGATTCTTCTGTACCAATAATCAGCAAAATGTATTGGCCCTATCTTTAAAAGTTAACCTCTTTTCACTATGTACATAGCAATCCTGATCTAAGCCACATCATCTCTCATCTGAATTAGTACAAGAACTTCCTAAGTGATGACCTAGCCCAGTGGTCGGCAAACTCATTAGTCAACAGAGTCAAATATCAACAGTACAACGATTGAAATTTCTTTTGAGAGCCAAAATTTTTAAACTTAAACTTCTTCTAACACCACTTCTTCAAAATAGACTAGCCCAGGCCGTGGTATTTTGTGGAAGGGCCACACTCAAGGGGCCAAATAGCCTCATGTGGCTCGCGAGCCGCAGTTTGCCAACCACGGCCCTAGCCTCAACCTTTGCCCTCCTACAGTTCATTAGTTATTCACAAGTAGCCACCATCATCCTTTTCACATGCACATTAGATCATGCCACTCTTCTGCTCAATATCTCTCATTTCACTCATATCTAAACCAGGGTCCTTGGACGACCTATGTGACCTTACAATGCCTTCTAAATCTCCCTCCTCCTAGCTCTCCAATTGCTTCTCTAGCCCCTTCCCATCTCCCTCACTCTACCAAGCCTCCCTGACTTCCTTACTGTTTACTGTTCTTTGGACGGGATAAGCAAGGTCCTGACTCAGGGCCTTTGCAGGTTGCCTAGATGTTCTTCCTCCAGAGACCCACAAGACTTGATTGTTTACTGCTCTAATGTTACCTTCTCAGATTCACCTTCCTCATCTCCCTGAAACAAAATAATTCCCCCACCCTTACTGCTAGCACTTCCTAACCCCTTTTATGCCTCATTTTTCTTCTAAACATTAAAGGACATACTATACATTTATTTGTTTCTACCAAGATGTATGTTCCACAAAGTTTGGGTCTTTATCAGTTTTGTTCATTGTTGTTTATTTATGTAGTATTTTTATGTATAAATGTATTTATTATTTGGTAACATAAGGCTGGTTCCTCTTTACTTCCTTGGAGTTTTGTCTAAAGTAGTGCTTGGAACATAGTGGGTATTAAATACATATTGTTTATGAGTGATTAAATAAACGAAAGATACTGTCACCATTATCACCATAAATTGACAGTGTTTATTGAAAATCTGTTAACTACAACTAGAGCTAGATGCACAGAACACTTCTGTAAATATAAATCGTGCTGACCCACTTTAACAAATAATCTGTCATGTATTAATTAGTACCTGAAATAAAGAAATAGAAATAAGAAATTAAAAAAAACTTTGTAATATACGGTATTATATAAAAGTAGTCCCAAAGTATAGTCAGTCATTATTATTGAAATCTTCATCTAAAATAGCGCTCGGTGGTCTAGATGCCAATATGAGAGGAGGTTTTAAGAGCAGAATTAAATTATCCAGTATATGGTTAATGTTGGTTTGAGAATACATTTTCATTTTGACTTGTGGTCTTAATATGTGCGGTAAAAGAATTAGCCACAAACCAATTAAGAATATGCATGTGGTTTTCTCTAGCTGGAAAATATTCACAGATGCCCTACTTAGTACTTACACATAGTTGCCATTTTCTGATTTTCACATTTTAATTTTCTTCTAGCATGAGGTTAGTGTGCCTTATAAGAAATTATCCTCTAATTTATTTATGTGCCACCTTACTTCAAAAAGAATATAAGTCAACTATGTAAACACTTCGATTTAATGGCATGATTTGACCTCAGATACAAACAATATAAAATTTCACTTGTTGACATAAAGCAATTTTAAAACTTTCATTTTTATTCTTTTAAATGCATGAAAGTCACAAGTCATAATAATAACTGGGGTTTTTTTGTTGTTGTTGTTGTTTGTTTTTTGTTAATCCTCACCCTAGGATATTTTTCCATTGATTTTTAGGAAGAGTAGAAGAGAGAGGGATATATAGAGAGAAACATCAATGTGAGAGAAACAATTGGTCTCATCAATTGGTTGCCTCCTGCACGAGCGCTGAACAGGGACCAGGCCAGGGAGGAGCCTGCAACTGAGGTACATGCCCTTGACCAGAATCAAACCTGGGACCCTTTGGTCCATAGGCCGATGCTCTATCCACTGAACCACATCGGCTAGGGCAATAACTGTTTTCTAATATGTGAAGCCATGCTCAATGCTTTCTTATTTAATTTACTCATTTACTCATGATACCAGGATGTTATTATTTCTGCTTTACAGATGAGTAAACTGAAGTACATAGAGATTAAGTAAGGGGCTTCAACTCTCACAGTTTATCGAGGGGCAGAGCTGAAATTTGAACCTAAGTCTGCCTCCAAAACCCAAGCCCTGTGCTTTTCATCACCATGATATGTTCTTCTTGTCCTCTCATGGTGCTCATAGTGATCTCCCTGCTGGTGAGAGGAAAGAGGCCGCACTGGAAAATACATATATACTGAGAGTTAGTAATCTGAGCTGAACAAGATAGAGTAGCTGCTGCCACCTGCATGCTATGGACACCCCTCCGCCCACCCTCTGTCAGCCTTAGAGAGATATTTTGATTGCCTTCTGAGGTTATCCTGCTCTGATAGTGGCAATAAGTTTAAAAAATAGAAATATAATTTATGTAGTATTTTGATTTATAAATGCATTTATTTCATGGTGGTATAAGGCTGATTCCTCTTTTTCTCCATGAAGTTTTGTGTCTTAGCCAGCACGTTACTCTGGATTCCAACAAACCTAAGTGGCTGGTAAGTTATAATCCTGGCTGGGGTCCTGTGGGGCTGGAGAAATTGGGGAGTTTCTGTATAGACACATAATAGGAACAGGGCCTGAAGTGGAGCCCCAGGGAGGAAATGCCAGTGATTTTTAAACTGTTTCTTCCCCACAAAGCCTATCAAGTCAGTCCCTCAGGGACAGAGAGCAGTTAATGGTATTAGATAAAGAATCAGGCGGGTGCTTGCCTCTGCAGCACCAATACGATGACTGGAACAGCGCAGAAGATGGAGAAGACCCTGAATGAAAATGACATACAAATTTGTGAAGCGTTCTATTCGTTAAATATAAGAATGTAAGGTACTTGTCTTTTCACCGTTGTTCAAATTCCAAGGTTATTTCCCTTCTAAATTAGATTTCTATATCAAGTTAGGTTTCACAATGTAGTACAATTAACTTAGGAATCTACAAGTAATACACCATAGGCAATTAATACAGAGATAGAACCTAGACCATGGTCACAGCTCCCAAAACAGGGAGAATATAAGAAAATAATCTTTTAAAAAAATGCTTCACTTCTTTGGTTGTCTCTTAAATGTGATGGAGAGAAAACTATTAAAAATGGAAAACTGAGAGCTCTGGCTGGGAAGCTCAATTGGTTAGAGAATCGTCTAGATACGTCGAGGTTGCAGGTTCAATCTCTGGTCAGGGCACAAATGAGAAACAACCAATTAATACATAAATAAGTAGAACAATAGATCAATGTCTCTTTCTGTCTCTCTCTCCCTCTTTCCTTCCTTACCTCTCTCTCTCTCTGTGTCTGTCTCAAATCAATGAATTTTTTTTAAATGGCACACAAACAAAGGCAAACTGAGGATATGAGAAAGGCAGCATGCTATTGACAATAATGGAGTAACTGACAAGAAATGCTGATTTTGCCTGGCTGGTGTGGCTCAGTGGTTGAGCATTGACCCATGAACCAGGAGGTCATGGTTCGATGCCTGGGTTGCGGGCTTGATCCCCAGTGTGGGTTATGCAGGAGGCAGCTGATCAATGATTCTCTCTCATCATTGATGTTTCTATCTCTCTTTCCCTTTTGCATCTCTCTGAAATCAATAAAGATATATTTTTAAAAAAATCTAACAGTGTATTGGAGGAGCAGCCTAGAAAAGGACCTCTCCCTGGTCTTCTGACTCCTGAGGGAAAAGGAAAGAGGAAGGGACTGAGGCCCAGGCCCAGTTATTCTTGAGTAGAATCACCCCCATTTTCAAGAGGGAAGAGAGAGCGAGGGGCAGGACAAGAGGAGGGGACGTTTAAAGACAATTTCTCCTTACAGAACCAGAAAATGAGGGAAGAGACATTCCTCGGTACTCTCCTCTCCACTACTCCCAATCTCCCACCCCCTTAAAATACTAGAGTAAATTTTTTCAAAGACTTAAAAGAGAGGCTCAAACTTTTTGTTCAAAGGTAATGTCAGTTAACAAAATGTTAAGTGTTAGCCTTAACAAATAACTGGAAATTTTAATTGGTGGGTTAGACATCCTCAATATTCAATTATAAAAACTTAGATAAATATAATTGGAAGTGATAATTTAATAGCTCTCTATCTCTCTCATTCCAGAGTGGGTCTCTCTCCTCTATCTTGTCCATCCCCTCATCCAATCAACCACCAGAGCCAGTCATTTCTAACCTCAAAATACGTAGAAGGTCTTTTTGATCTGGTCTGCTCTACTTCAAGTTATTCCTTATACTTTTATGCCCCAGAGTATTGAAGTTGTTGAACTTTCTCAAAACTGGCATGTCATTTCATGTATTTGTTTCAGAACATGCTGGGGTTTTTTTCTATCTGGAAGGTTAGTGTTCCCCCCATCCAAATCTCCCGCCCCCCCCCGCCCATCACCCCTCATCTCATTCTTATGGTTATCCTACCTCTGAGCCCTTGCACCGAGCCCCTGTGCAATGCCCTTTCCCAGAGCGTGCTCATGTATTTCAAGCTATGTCCAGAGCTGACTTACTCAATAGGCACAGTAGGAGTAGTGCCTATTTCAGGAGCCCATGGAAATGATTAATTTCATTTGAAATCAAAAGGAAAAAATTATTGTTAAGTCAGATAAAATGTTTTAATATGTGATATTAATATATTTGCTTTTATAGCAACAGTTGTAAAATATTATAAAAACACAGGTATGTACATGTATATATAAACATAAACACACCTACACACATACATACTTTTTTTTTTCTTAATAGAAGGAGTCCATGAAGGCAAAATTGTTTAGGGCCCATGAAAGTCACATTGTAGTCATAGATAGTTTTCAATTTCTTTTTTTAAAAATATATTCTATTGATTTTTTACAGAGAGGAAGGGAGAGGGATAGAGAGTCAGAAACATCGATCAGCTGCCTCCTGCACACCTCCTACTGGGGATGTGCCTGCAACCAAGGTACATGCCCTTGACCAGAATCGAACCTGGGACCTTTCAGTCCGCAGGCTTACGCTTTATCCACTGAGCCAAACCAGTTAGGGCTCAATTTTTTTTTTTAATTCTCAAGATAAAATCAAGTTTGATCTATTTTTTTTTCTCTCAGTAAATGTTGATTTCTGAAAGCCGGCTAAAAAGGTAGCATCAAAAAATTCAGGAATAATTAATTCAAGCCAAACATAACTGGTAATTATGATCTTTTTTTAAAGTTTAGAGACAGAAGAAGAACAACAATATCTCGCCTCAAATTATATTAACATCTCCACTGATTCATTACAAGGAGGCAAGAAGTATTTGGTTTGGGTCCAAGCTGCAAATGTACTAGGTACGGAGAAGTCAAAACAACTGCAAGTTCACCTGGATGATATAGGTAAAGAATAAGAAATTATATACTGTATTTACAAATAAACAACTAATTTGTGCTGACCTAGTTAAGTGAAGTCTAGATCTAAAAGGAGTTCCGCAAAAGTTCTTGTAGATCATGATAAAGAAAACAAGAATTACCCATAATTTCTACATGGGTGTATCTGTTTTTTTAAATACTGATAACTTTTTATGTTCAAGGATTGTTCTAAGGGCTACGGGGAATAAAATAGACAAGGTACCTGCTACCCTAAATATCTTAAAGTCTACCAGGGAAGATGGAAGGAAATAAGAATTAGAATAAAGTATTATGAGTCTTATGTTCTGAGAAGTGCAGCATAATAAAGAATTTCTTCTGAATGCACTATTGTGGAAGTTATGTTTTTGTTTTTATTTTGAAAAGTTTTACAAAATACATAGAAAATTGTGGAGATTTTGTAGAGATCTTTATCAGCCAAATTTAACAAATGTTAATATTTTTTGTTTCAGATATTTTTAGAAATTGCCTTTTTTGACTTACAATATAGAATAAATATTTCTATTAGTTTAATCTACAATACTATTTTAACAAATGTCATTAACTAGTTACTATTGTTGAAGATTTAGACTGTTTTCAAATTTTCACCATTATAAATTACTAGAGGCCTGGTGCACGAAATGCATGCACTGGTGGGGGGGGGGCGGCCCTCAGCCCAGCCTGCACCCTCTCCAATCCGGGACCCCTCAGGGGATGTCCGACTGCTGGTCTAGACCAGCAGTCAGACATCCCTCTCACAATCCTGTACTGCTGGCTCCTAATCGCTCACCTGCCAGCCTGTCTGATCGCCCCTAATTGCCCCCCCTTGCTGGCCTGGTCGCCCCTAACTGCCCCCATCTGCTGGCCAGGTCGCCCCCAACTGCCCCCCCCCACTGGCCTAGTCACCCCTCACTGCCCCCTGCCAGCCTAATTGCCCCCAACTGCCCCCCTGCCAGCCTAGTTGTCCCCAACTGCCCCTCCCTGCCAGCCTGGTTGCCCCCAACAGCCCCCCCCCCTGCTAACCTGGTCGCCCCCCAACAGCCCCACCTGCTGGCCTGGTCACCCCCAACTGCCCCCCCCCCCCCCGCTGGCCTAGTCACCCCTCACTGCCCCCTGCCAGCCTAATCGCCCCCAACTGCCCCCCTGCCAGCCTAGTTGTCCCCAACTGCCCCTCCCTGCCAGCCTGGTTGCCCCCAACAGCCCCCCCCCCCCCCCGCTAACCTGGTCGCCCCCCAACAGCCCCACCTGCTGGCCTGGTCACCCCCAACTGCCCCCCCGCCAGCCTAGTTGTCCCTCATGGCTCCCCCACTGGCCTGGTCACCCCACGCAGCCTGCTGTTCAGTTGTTTGGTTGTCCCTCACTAACCCCCCCTGCCGGCCTGGTCGCCCCACGCAGCCTGCTTGTTCAGTCGTTTGGTCATCCCTCGGGCTGACCCTGGGCAGCTGGGCAGCCACCATCTGAGGCTTGCCTGTGCCTCAGGCCGGCTCTGGGCAGCTGGGGGGCTGAGGAGACTGGGGGACTCCGGAGGCAGGCACGCGGAGCAGCCGGGCCCGCCTTGGGGCAGGCCTGGCCACTCTGTGCGCCTGCTGCCCTGGCGGGGCTGAGGGGACTGGGCGCCACCATCTTGTGGCTGTGGGCATCGCCATCTTTGAGGTCATGGCAGTCAATTAACATATTCCCTCCTTATTGGCTGTGGGCGCTGCCATCTTTGTGAGGGTGTGATGGTCAATTAGCATATTCCCTCTTTGTTAGATAGGATTGCCATGAAAAACCTTTTGGCTAAAGTTTTGCTTGTAGTTGGTTTTCTCCTGAAGATAAATTCCAAAAAGTAATTTGTCCTTTTACAACTTGAGCATTTTACAACTACATCCCAGCCCTAAAGCCAGAGTTCAGCCAATGAACACCAAATGTGAATCACCCTCTTTGGAGATCTTTGTCCCAGTTATTCCTGTTTTTATCATAGTAGCCAACCCTTATTTGTGGATTTGCTTTATGTGATTTGAGTTATGTGTGGTCAACCATGGCCCAAAAATATTAAATGAAAAATTCCAGAAATAAACAATTCACAAGTTTTAAATAGTTTATCATTTTGAGTAGGGTGATTAAGTCTCGAACCATCCTGATAAATTCTGCCCAGGTTGTGAATCATCCTTTTACCCAGTATATCCACCTGTTATACTAGTATATATGCTTCCTATTTAGCAGTCACTTAGTAGCTCTCTTGGTTATCAGATTTACTGTCACATTGTTTGTGTTCAAGTAACCCTTATTTTACTTAATAATGCCACAAAATGCAAGGGTAGTGATGCTGACAATTCAGATATCCCAGAGAGAAGTGTAAAGTGCCTCCTTTAAGTGAAAAGGTAAGAATAGTACAAATTATATTATGAAAGAGTGCACATTCACATAACTTTTATTACAGTACTAGAGGCCCCGTGCATGGGATGGGTGCACTGGTGGGGGGCGTGGCCTGTGGGAATCGCCATTGTGGGAGCGCTGCTCATCCCAGTCAGCCAAGTGGCACTCCCACTGTGGGAGCGCACTGACCACCAGGGGGCAGCTCCTGCATTGAGCATCTGCCCCCTGCTGGTGAGTGCACATCATAATGACTGGTCGACTGGTCGACTGGTCGTTCTGGTCATTCCGCCATTTGGTCACTGGGCTTTTATTATATAGGATACTATTGTAATTGTTCTATTCTATTTCTAGTTATTGTTGTTAATCTCTTACTGTGCCTAATTATAAGTTAAACTTTATCATAGGTATATATGTGCAGGAGAAAACATAGTATTCCTAGGGTTTGGTACTATCTGTGGTTTTAGGCATCTACTGGGAGTCTTGGACCTGTCAGCCACGGATAAGGAAGATTACTATATGAAGGATGATTTCAGCAGGCTAACAATTATGCAGCACTTTCTTCAGGCTAACTGCTATTACATACATCATCTTATTTAACCCTCACAACAGCTCTATTTTGCAGAAGGTATTGTAATGTATACATGAGAAAACTGAGGCTAAGTTGCATTAAGAAATTTGAGATTGCAGAGCTAGGGAGCTTCTAATTCTAACATCCTCAACTACTATCCTCAGTTTTTATTTAAACACACAGTACAATGTGTCTGACAATTTTCCTGTTGACTAATAACTTAGGACAGTGGTCGGCAAACCGCGGCTCGCGAGCCACATGTGGCTCTTTGGACCCTTGAGTGTTCCAAAGCCACTTCTTCAAAATAGACTCGCCCAGACCGAAAACCAACTTCTGCACATGGACCACGAAGTTTCAATTGCAGTGTACGTACATGCCCGCACGTGGTATTTTGTGGAAGAGCCACACTCAAGGGGCCAAAGAGCCTCATGTGGCTCGCAAGCGGCGGTTTGTGACCCCTGACTTAGGAGATGTCATGCCTTCTTATGGGGTACAACATGAATATCTTTGGGGGATCACAAAGATTTTCTATTGGAACTAATATCTTAATTTCTCAACTTCCGTCTGGACTTATGTCAACCATCTCAACTAACAGTATTAGTCTAAAAATCTGTCATTATGCTCTGAATTTTGGATTTGAAATAAACACTGCTGATGATGGTGATGAAAAATAATTCCATTGTATTGTATATTCTTGGAGTTACAGTTCTCTTGACCATGACCTATACATTTTTGTAAATTTACATTTTGAGGTAGGATGGGGTAACATGCTCTTTTCTTACAACAGATTTACCTGGACAGATTAATGATAATTAAAGGCTGTCATATCCACTATCATTTGGGCAATATGGTTTTTAGTATATAAATTAGTAGTAGCAGTATTACTGTTATTATCATTGTGACCTTATTATGATCATAATATTATTGAATTGTGTTCTAGACAACAAGCATATCACATTAAGTTCTGAAAACAATCACACATGGTACTGTGCCCATTTTACAGATGAAGAAAGAGATAAAATAATTTGCTCAAGGTTGCATAGCTAGTAGGACAGCTAGATTTCATCCCAAACTTGTTAACTTGTCATAGTTAATTATCACCCCACCTCCCATAAAGCAAAAATCTTATCTGGTTGCCACCACCAGCAAATCTGAATTCTCACACCATGAATAAGGAAGCTTCTTGTTTGGAGTTGTTTCTCCTCCTCCTCCTTCTCCTCCTCCTCCTCCTCATCATCATCCAGATAATATAACAGATAGAGGACTTCACACAACAAAGCCACCAGAATATTAACAGATGAGCTATTTTCACTTGTGACACTTTAAGAATGAGATATTGCAAGTTAGATAAATGAACTGTTCTATGAAACTGAGGAAAGTGGACTCTCCTGGGAGCAATTTCCACATAATAGCTATGGGATTGGGCTTTAATTAAGTTAGGCTGTGCTGAAAGGCAGGGCTGAGTTAATAGTGCAGTAACACTGTGCCAAAATGACATGTGAGAGGAATGCTTAATTTCTCTTGTAAAGAAATAAATTAGAATACAGAAAGTGCAGTGCTTACTGGCTGCCATTTTGAACATTAATGTTCCCCAATGAATAATTATGGGTAAAAACATGCTATTTATTTCAATACTAGAGGCCCGGTGCGTGAAATTTGTGCATGGGGGGTTGTCCCTCAGCCCAGCCTGCATCCTCTCCAATCTGGGACCCCTCGAGGGATCGGGCCTAAACGGGCAGTTGGACATCCCTCTCACAATCCAGGACTGCTGGCTCCCAACTGCTCGCCTGCCTGCCTGCCTGATTGCCCCTAACCACTCCCCTGCCAGCCTGATCGATGCCTAACTGCTCCCCTGCTGTCCGTTTGCCCCTAACTGCCCTCCTCTGCTGGCCTGGTCACTCCTAACTGCCCTCCCTTGCCAATCTGGTTGCCCCTAACTGCCCTCCCCTGCAGGCCTGGTCACCCCCAACTGCCCTCCTCTGCTGGCCTGGTCACCCCTAACTGCCCTCCCCTGCAGGCCTGGTCACCCCCAACTGCTCTCCCCTGCCGGCCATGTTGTGGTGGCCATCTTGTGTGTTGGAGTGACAGTCAATTTGCATATTACTCTTTTATTAGATAGGACAAGTGGAATCTTCAAAAAAAGTATCTATGATGACATGACAGTTTTGGGGGGATTTTTGGATTTTTTTTTCAATGTATAAATATTTCATGGCAGGCAAAACTGAATAATACATTGTGTATAGAGAAATACATGTGAGGTAGGAAAAAAGCAATGGAATTATTACCAATAAATTAAGAATCGAAGCTACCTCTTTTATAAGGGAAAAGAGGTTTGGGAATGGTTGTTTGGCCACCAATCAATATCTTCCATAGAATCTAATTTGGGTTGTTTTCCAAATGGATGATCAGTTATTACATAATATTTGTCATTTACTTCTTATTATAGATATTTTCTTTTATAGTTTTATCATATATTTTATCATATCCTAAGTTCTCTTTTACAGTTGGGTCTAGATTTGACAGTTCTTTAATAAATGTAAAATAGAGAAAAACAAAACCAAAATAAAAATCTAAAATCTTATGGGAAGGTTTGAACCTAAACAATGACAGCAAAAATTTAACATTTGAATCTTGTGTAACAAACAATATGTTCAAGTACATGTTATATAACATATTTATTTTTTAAAATATATAAGCTCATTCAGATCTAAAGGCTTAGATCTCTACTGTGCCGAGACTCTATCTTAAACCTGACTTATTGTGATCTGCATTTCTCATAGGACTAAACAGATTTTGGTTCCTCCCAGAAATTTCTTCCTGCAAATGAATGCTTGTGCTGCTCTAGCAGTGGCAGGCCAAACTCAGAAGTGGGAGACAGGAGCGGGTAAATAACACAGCACTAAGGGTGCTTATGTGGTCTCCAGTGGCCTCAGAAGGTCCACTTCCCTGCATAATGTTAGCTTGCTCAGAGCCCCCAATGGGGTCTACTTCCCTGACTCCAGAGATCTCTGAATACTGATTCTTCTTGTAAGAAGTGTATACTAGCTATAGGAAATCAACTATGGGATTCAGCTGATAAAAGTTTGGTCCAGTAAGGTCTTTAATTAGACTAATTCTACTACTACTACTTCTGTCCTGCTCTAGGTTTAGCCCAAGGATTTTATTCTACGACTGTGCTACTAGAGAGCAAATCTTTAATTTTTATATTTCTCTATAAATCATATACCTGTGCACATAATTTTAGATAATAGTTATTAATAATTAAAAAATAATTTCACCAAAGAATACTTCCTACATTTAGAATAAGTGAAAAGAAGATGAATTCATAGAGGATATTAAACTTTAACAATGGTCCCTAAAAACACACATACAGTCTTGAGCTTTTTATTAAATAATACAAGTAGAGGTCCCCGCCAGGTGGCTCAGTTGGTTGGAGCATCATCCTGTGGGTTTGATTCCCAGTCAGGTAACATACCTACGTTGTAGATTCATTCCCGGTTGGAATGCAAATGGGAGACAAACAACCTCTCTCTCTAAAAAATCAATAAACATATCCTTAAGAAAGGATTTTTTTAAAAAGAATGTAATAATATCAATAATAATACATCTAGAAAAGTCATAGGTTTTTTGTTTGTTTGTTTGTTTTTGTTCTAAGCATGCATTTAGGAGAAATGGAAAGTACCAATGATTCCATTCTGTTTGGACAGAACAAACTTTTAAGTATTTATATACTTTAGAAATATAGAGATTTCATTTACACCCTTACTCATAGTACAACGAAAAAACTAGTGAGAGAACCGATCAGAATTTCAATTCCCTTTTGAAAGTTATTTTCATAGAACATAGTGATAATTGGTAAAATCTTAGAGTCTTTTGAGACTTGCTTTGTTCAAATCATACTTTCAAATACAGATTTGTTTTAATGGAGAATAAAACAAGTTAGCAGTAAATATAAATATTCACACAAATTTCCATCTAACACCAGAGAATAAAAATAATATTACTGTGAAAGGTTTAAATTCAACAACTTATTAAATGAAATTATTTGAAGTAAATTTAGGATGCAAAACATCTCTCCTAAACAGATGCAGGGAAAAAGAGCTATCTCCTTTATTTCTTTTTTTTACATTATTATGTTAATAAGGCCAGGCTCTGGAATTTCATTAGTTAGAATTATAAGGGTGTGGGAGGGGAGGAAAGGCAAGACTATTAGAGTTCCTTTTAAAAGAACTGAAGAATGGGCTGAATAGAATTTTACTTAGCAACAATTGTTTCCTATACAACAGAATAGAAAACAAGGGAAAAAATCATTCATTGTTAATTAGATCATGGAATTATTTTTAGTACTTAAGAGTTTTTTATAATTTTTAGGATTTATTTATTGATCTGAGAGAGAGAGAGAGAGAGAGAGAGAGAGAGAGAGAGAGAGAGAATATTGATTTGTTGTTCCACTTATATATGCATTCATTGGTTGATTCTAGTATGTGTCACTGACCGGGGATCAAACCGAAAACCTTGGCATATTGGGACGATGCTCTCACCAAGTGAACTATGTGGCTAGGGCAGTAATGAGTTGTAACATGTCCATAGATTGATGAAAAGATACACATTTTTCTCTAGGCAAGTTTTAAATTGCTGGGTTTTTGTTTTTGTTTTTTCCTAGTGATACCTTCAGAAGCCATCATTTCCAGGGTTGAGGATATAAATACTACAGTCCCCAAGACCATAATTCATTGGAATAGTCAAACAACAATTGAAAAGGTTTCCTGTGAAATGAGACACAAGGCTACAACAAACCGAACTTGGAATGTAAGCTAACTTTCACTATTCTTTAGTATGTAAGTGAATGAAAAAAAGCACCAACCAACAGTCAGTGACCACAGGGACTTACAGTGATCTATTTGACATGTTTTTATCTGATTCTTTGTGTGATATTCATACCACTCTGGTTTTAATAATGATTAAACTATGTTTCCACACAGGGAGATGTTTTCTGATATTTCACAGACCTGCCTTTTGTAAAGTGCTAAATAGTTGAATGTTCAGCTGAGATATGTCCATCTACTTAGTTCTTAGTCCTCAGTCTTAGATGAGTATAAGGTTACAAAGTGAATGTCTACTGGTAGACAAACTAATCATCCTCAAATACCAATGACAAGTTACCAAGTATCTTGGGAGAGGCATAGGTACAAGGTTCATTAATAAAATCACATCACATGACAGCACCTGTGAACATTAATAAAAACTCACTAATTTGAACTATAGGATAATACTAGTCTGAGAAAAAAGTTCCAATTTGAAAAGAGATGCAACTTTATTTGTGATTACAATAAACTGCCCTTTAGTAAAAATAATTAATAAATGGAGTTGCCTGGTTTTGCTTGAGAGTTATTTATCATATATGATGGATACATGAATAAAGAAGATGTGAGATATATCTAGTATACACACACACATAATGGAATATTACTCAGCAATTAAAAAATAATGAGATCTTGCCATTTGTGACTACATGGGTGGACCTAGAAGGCATTATGCTAAGTGAAATAAGACAGACAGAGAAAAACAAATATCATATGATTTCACTTATATGTGGAATCTAAAAAACAACAACAAAATAAATAACAAAAATAGACCCATTGTTAAAGAGAACAAGCTAATGTTTGCCAAAGGGGAGGAAGGGGAGGGGAATGATGAAAGAAAAGAAAAGGAAAGGAAAGGAAAGGAAAGGAAAGGAAAGGAAAGGAAAGGAAAGGAAAGGAAAGGAAAGGAAAGGAAAGGAAAGGAGAGAAAGGGAGGGAGGGAGGGAGGGGGAGGGTGGGGGAGGAAAGGAAAGAAAGAAAGAAAGAAAGAAAGAAAGAAAGAAAGAAAGAAGAAAGAAAAAAAGAAAGAAAGAAAGAAAGAAAGAAAGAAAGAAAGAAAGAAAGAAAGAAAGAAAGAAAGAAAGAAAGAAAGAAAGAAAGAAAGAAAGAAAGAAAGAAAGAAAGAAAGAAAGAAAGAAAGAAAGAGGGATGAAGGGAGGGAGGGAGGGAGGAAGGAAGGAAGGAAGGAAGGAAGGAAGGAAGGAAGGAAGGAAGGAAGAAAAGTAAGTTCTGGGTGAACATGATGAATTGAACATACTCATCCAAATAAAATAAAATAACAACCCTCTCTTTCAAAAAACAATTGTGAGTTATGTATCATGTATAAATTTACTAGTTTTCATGGAGTTAAATGAAACAGTGTATATTTAACAGTAATCTTTGGTGATCCGTGTGACTCCAAAGCCTTCGTCTGCTTCAGCCTCATCATTCTGAGCATGAGTTTTGCTGTGGACCAATGTGCTAACGAGTGTGAAGATGAGGGTAAAACTATATTGACTTCATGACATCGTCTAAAGATGGCTCTTTCCAACAAATCCCTGTTGTCAGTAGTTTATTTACCTTGTTCATTTAAATCAGAAATGTGAACTTCACAGTTGTTCAGATTACACTGATATGCGAGTCCATGTGCTGCATCATTTGGGCAGGAACCAAGTGGCTGTGCTGCTGGACTCCATGCCTGAATAATTATGCATCTGTGTGCACAGCAGCCCCACGCTTAATGCCTGGGACAGATGAGATAAACACTAAACAAAAATCCACAGCCACTCTTTTGCCGAGGCTGAACTTAGGTAAATTTGAGAACAACCTAAATGAAATTCTTGAGTCTTAGATTTTGAGTTCATAGGGTTTTGCTCAAATAGGACACCTGGGCCCTGTGTAGTGTGACAGTCATAGGATGATACTGAGAATAGGAAACTCCTTTATTTGGCAGAAGTAGGAGAAATTAATAGGCTGCAAGAATGTTTAGAAAATACAAAGGAATTATGTTATCTGAATCTCTGAATAGGTTTTCAGAAACCAGCTGTTTTCTGATTGAAATTCTTGTTCTCTGCTCCCCCTGGTGGAGCTATATATGCCATTGTGAGACTTGGTAACCGGTAAATTTGAGCTAACTTTTCAAAACCTTCTCTTTCAATGAAAACACAATACAAAATCTATGGGACACAGTGAAAGCAGTCCTGAGAGGGAATTTTATAGCTCTACAAGCCTACCTTAAAAAAAAACAAGAAAAAATGGTAATAAATCATCTAACTCTACAACTTAAAGAATTAGAAAGAGAGCAATAAGAAAAGCCCAGAGTGAGCAGAAGGAAGGAGATAATAAAGATCAGAGCAGAAATAAATGACATAGAGACAAAAAAAAAAAAAAAAAAAAAAAAAACAACACCAAAAAAACTAAAGATCAATGAAGCCAAGAGCTGGTTCTTTGAAAGGATAAATAAGATTGATGAACCTCTAGCCAGGCTCACCAAGAAGCAAAGAGAGAGGACCCAAATAAACAAAATCAGAAATGAAAGAGGAGAAATAACAACAAACCCCACAGAAATGCAAAGGATTGTTAACAAATACTATGAACAACTCTATTCCAACAAATTGGACAACCTGGAGGAAATGGACATATTCCTAGAAAAATACAACCTGCCAAAACTCAATCAGGAAGAATCTAAACATCTCAATAGTCCAATAACTATGGAAGAAATTGAAGCAGTCATCAAAAGGCTTCCAGCAAACAAAAGCCCAGGGCCAGATGGCTTCACAGGGGAGTTTTACCAAACATTCAAAGAACTAAAACCTATCCTCCTCAGATTATTCCAAAAAATTTAAGAGGAAGGAACACTTCCAAGCTCATTCTATGAAGCCAACATTACCCCAATACCAATACCAGATAAAGACAACACAAAGAAAGAGAATTACAGGCCAACATCCCTCATGAACATAGATGCCAAAATCCTCAACAAAATTCTAGCAAATCGGATCCAGCAGTACATCAGAAAGATCATACACAATGACCAAGTAGGATTTATCCCAGGGATGCAAGGATGGTACAATATGTACAAATCAATAAACATGATACATCACATAAACAAATTGAGAGATAAGAATCACAAAGTCATATCAATTGATGCAGAAAAAGCATTTGACAAAATCCAACACCTTTTCTTGATAAAAACCCTCAGCAAAGTGGGAATAGAGGGATCATACCTCAACATAATAAAAGCCTTATACGACAAACCTACAGTCAACATCATACTCAATGGGCAAAAACTAAAACCATTTCCCCTAAGAACAGGAACAAGACAGGGATGCCCACTTTCACCACTCCTGTTCAACATAGTACTGGAAGTGCTAGCCATAGCAACTAGACAAGAAGAAGAAATAAAAGGTATCCAAATTGGAAAAGAAGACGTAAAACTGTCATTATTTGCAGATGACATGATACTGTACATAGAAAACCCTAAAGACTCCATCAAAAAATTATTAGACTTAATAAATGAGTTCGGCAATGTAGCAGGATACAAAATTCATGCCAAGAAATCGATGGCATTTTTATACATCAATAATGAACTTACAGAGAGATTTAAAAAAACAATCTAATTTACCAATGCACCAAAAAAAATTAAGATACCTAGGAATAAACTTAACTAAGGAGGTAAAAGACCTATACTCAGAAAACTATAGGACACTGAAAAAAGAGATAGAGGAAGACATAAACAGATGGAAGAACATACCGTGTTCATGGATTGGTAGAATCAACATCATTAAAATGTCCATACTACCCAAAGCAATCTACAGATTCAATGCACTCCCCATTAAAATACCAATGGCATATTTCACAGACCTAGAAAGAACTCTCCAAAAATTCATCTGGAATAAAAAAAGACCCCGAATAGCAATCCTGAAAAAGAAGAATAAAATAGGAGGGATCTCAATACCAGATATCAAGCTGTATTACAAAGCCACTGTTCTCAAACCTGCCTGCTACTGGCACAAGAACAGACATATAGACCAATGGAATAGAATAGAGAACCCAGAAATCAACCCAAACCACTATGCTCAATTAATATTTGACAAAGGAGGCAAGAGCATACAATGGAGTCAAGACAGTCTCTTCAATAAATGGTGTTGGGAAAATTGGACAGATACATGCAAAAAAGTGAAACTAGACCACCAACTTACGCCATACACAAAAATAAACTCAAAATGGATAAAGGACTTAAACGTAAGACAGGAAACCATAAAAATACTAGAAGAATCCACAGGCAGCAAAATCTCAGACATATGCTGAAGCAATTTCTTCACCGATACAGCTCATGTGGCAATGGAAACTAAAGAGAAAATAAACAAACGGGACTACATCAAAATAAAAAGCTTCTGCACAGCAAAAGAAACCATCAATAAAACAACAAGAAAGCCCACTGCATGGGAGAGCATACTTGCCAAAGTTATCTCTGATAAGGGTTTAATCTCCAACATTTACAGGGAACTCATACAACTTAACAAAAGGAAGATAAACAACCCAATCTAAAAATGGGCAACTGACCTAAATAAGATACTTTTTGAAAGAGGACATAAGGAAGGCCAAGAGACATATGAAAACCTGCTCAAAGTCACTAATCATCCGAGAGATGCAAATCAAAACGACAATGAGGTACCATCTCACACCTGTCAGAATAGCTATCATCAACAAATCAACAAATGACAAGTGCTGGCGAAGAGGCGGAGAAAAAGGAACTCTCGTGCACTGCTGGTGGGAATGCAGACTGGTGCAGCCACTGTGGAGAACAGTATGGAGTTTCCTTAAAAAACTAAAAATGGAACTCCCATTTGACACAGTGATCCCATTTCCAGGAATATATCCCAAGAAACTAGAAACACCAATCAGAAAGGATATATGCACCCCTATTTCCATAGCAGCACAATTTACTATAGCTAAGATTTGGAAACAGCCTAAGTGCCCATCAGCAGATGAGTGGATTAAGAAACTGTGGTACATATACACAATGGAATACTACCCTGTTATAAAAAGGAAGGAACTCTTACCATTTGCAACAGCATGGATGGTCCTGGAGAGCATTATGCTAAGTGAAATAAGTCAGTCAGAGAAAGATAAATATCACATGATCTAACTCATTTGTGGAATATAATGAACAACATAAACTGATGAACAAAAATAGATCCAGAGACAGAGAAGCATCGATCAGATGCTCAAACCGCAGAGGGAAGGTAGGGGAGGGGGAGGGTAAGAGGGAGAGATCAAACAAAGGACTTGTATGCATGCATATAAGCATAACTAATGGACACAGACACCAGGGGGGTGAGGGCATGACAGGGGTGGGGGGAGGGGTGCAATGGGGGATTAAGAACACATATGTAATACCTTAATCAATAAAGAAAGAAAAAAACTCTTTAATAGGATCAGACAAATGAAGGAACTGGAAGAATATTTGTTATCCCATTTACCAGTAATAGTCATAACAACCTTTTGTGATAGGTAGTATCAGCTTCATTACAGACTGGACTTAAAAGAGCTTAAGACAGGTTCCCCAAACTTTACACAGTTAGTAACTAAATGCCTCTCACAGATCTTACTAGTACATCCCTTTGGGCATCCCCCAAACTATTTGGAAAATGAAAAAACAGGTTTCAATCAAAAACCTGTACTCTATCCCTTCTGCTATGATTCTTCCAAATGTAACCACTTACACAGAAAAAGGTGAATTACTATTTCTATCCAGATGACCCAAATCCAGTCAGTAATAGCCAGAGTGAAGCTTTATGATTTACATTTGCTACCCTATCAATTTTGTCTGGGGCAGGCCTAAGATGCTATCTTTGCCTCCATGTAGGAAGCCAGAGTCAAGAAGAGTGGGCGGACACAAAGGACTGCAGATTTACTTTCCCACCTTGGCTCTGCCTCCATCAGACATTGCTGGAGGGAGGTACTTCCAGGCACCAGGCAGCTACCAGGAAAGCCTTGTGACTAAGCACACCGGCTCTCAAGTTCAAAGCCTGGCTCTGCCTCTCTAGTAGTACAACCTTGGGCAAGTTCCTTATCTTCTCTGTGCCTCATTATTCCCATAGCTAAAACAGGAATGCGATAAGCACTTACCTCACAGGGTTGTGGGATGATCAAATGCTGTAAGAAGCTAGCCCAGAGCCTAGAATGGAGTTAATGTCCAGTAAATGCTGGCTGTTATCATTATTCTTCATCTTAACCTCCAGGGGAGCTATGCAGCAGGCTTGATAGAGCAAAGGAAGCCCACCTGAAAAGCAAAATCAGTGCATTGAGAATGCTTTTCAGCCCCCTTTAGTTAAGCTGCATATAGACTGTGAGGTGTCGCCAGCCCTCCTGGCAATCCTCCAGGCTGACACCATAGGGAGAATGTTTACTTTCTTGGTTATCGTGGACTGTCTTCTTGGCATCTCAAACTGTGTCAAAATTTGAGCTCAGTCCTCAGCAACAATCCTTGCACACTGCTGTGTACTCTTTGCCATGTTGAATACACCTAACTGTTTACAAGTATATTTCCCCATCCTGTAATTGTGAGCTTCTGGAAGACAGGGCTGTTCTATAATTTTGTATCTACATTGATTCTTATAATGTCTAGTTCACACAGATAATACTATGAAACATTAACTATTATTATTTGCCTTTAATAGTGCCTATCAGCAATAATAGTAATTTAAGGAAATCTTCCCAATAAGTTGGAGTAAATGGGTTAATGGTGATGCACTTCTCTAATTACACAAGACCAAGGTATTGACGAACTTTTTATTCAAGGTCCAAACAGTAAACAATTTAGGCTTTGCAGGCCATAAGGTCTCTGTCCCAACTACTGAACTTTGCATGGGCAGCATCAAAACAGATACTAAGTGAGTGGACATTGTTCCATTCCAGTAAAATTTTATTTTTGGACACTGAAATTTGAATTTCATATAATTTTCATGTATCACGAAATAGTCTTCCATTGATTTTTCTTCCACACTTAAAAAATGTAAAATCCATTCTTAGCTCATGGGCCGCAGAAAACCAAGCATTCATTTTCTCCCTGGGATGACTAATAGAACAATACACAGATAGCAGAGGGCCAAATCCTTGGCCTTTGCATTTCAAAGGTATAAATGCTGAAGACTTGGAAGAGATTAGTCATGACTAAGTTTCCCAATAATCATGTCCCTTCCCTCCTCCACCAAACAGTAGATAAAGACTACCTGAGCAGCAAGAGCTAAAACTGGCCAGGGCCAGGGGTAAGAGGGAAGAATCAAAAGAGTTAAGACACTGGTGATCCACTGAGAAGGGCCCTCTGCCCCTGGGCCATGTCCCAAGTTGGGATTTGAAGGAAGTCAGGATTATAGAACTCTCTGAATAGGTTTGAGATTCTCCTTCCCTCCACAAAAGGATACTCCCAGAAACTTAGATGAAACCATAAGAAAAGAGGTACCTCAAACTGATGGAGATTGAGTCTCTATGCCCTCACCTAACTAAATTAACTGCTATAAAAAATAAAGTCCTATTTCTTGCACTTGAGATCATCCCCTTGCCATAGGTGCTCAATTAGGTCTAGCCCTCAATGTTCATTTCAGCCTCTGAAAATATCATCTTGAAGTGTCATCTTGTGGTTGCAAGGCCCTAAGCAGTCACCTGGCTTGACTCACGATAGAACTGCTAACAGTTCTGTAAAATTTTTCTCTCTAGTTTAGAATTCTGGCTATACTTTAGGGTACTTCTTCAAGAGGACTTATCTATAAATGTAATGGCAAGAGACATATTAGAGAATAACAACTCCCTTCTAAGAGAAGCTAATGTTAATGTAAAAAAACATTGAAACCTGTAAAGAATTTTTGTGAGTTTATTTGAGCCAAACTGTCAACATATGCCAGGAAGCAGAACCTCAACGAATTGAGATAATGCTCCGGAGAATGGCGGGTTACATCTGTATTTTATACAATCAAAGGAAAGGGATTTGGGTGGGTTACATGAAATCCAGTGGTGATAGACTAGAGAGGCGGGAGAAAGCAAAGCAGGGAAACCCCTGGGATTGGATAAAAAGTAAAATGATAGACACATACTTATGTGGGTGCAGGAACAATTAACATAACAATGAAGGAATTTGTGGTATCTGTCCTGGAGCCCAAGCACATTAGGTTGTGCCCCAAGGGGTCCAGAAAAGGGAAGTTACAAGTTACCCAGACATTTCAAGGGTATGCTATTATAGGCTAGAGGCCCGGTGCACAAAATTCATGCACTGGAGGGAGTGTCCCTCAGCCCAGCCTGTAACCTCTCAATCTGTGATGCCTCAGGGGATGTCTGACTGCCAGTTTAGGCCCGATCTCTGCCTAACTTGGCAGTGGAACATCCATCTCACAATCTGAGACTGCTGGCTCCTACCCACTCTGCCTACCTGATAGCCCCCTAACCGCTCCCCTGCCAGCCTGATTGACACCTAACTGCTCCCCTGCCAGCCCGATTGCCCCTCACTGCCCTTCCCTGCAGACCTGGTTCCCCCCAACTGCCCTCCACTGCCGGCCATCTTGTGACAATGTGGGGGCGGCCATCTTGTGATGGCCATCTTGTGACGACGTGGGGCGGCCATATTTTTTTAATTAATTAATATTTTTATTGTCTAAAGTTTTACATATAACTCCTTTTCCCCCAATTGACCCCCTCCCCCATCCCTTCCTGCCCAGGCATCTTGTGACAACGTGGGGGTGGCCATATTGTGACCCGAGGGCATGAGGGTCTATTTGCATATTACCTCTTTATTATATAGGATGCAAAAAGACAGGCTCAGTTAAGGTAAAGGTTGACCTTGTCAGTGAAGATACCGGCCTAGGATGTAACTGCCCACCATAACTGCTTTTAGTTAAAGTTCCATTTCAGACCATGTGGTTACTTTAGGTCTCTGAGTTTGCAAGACCACCATGAAGGCCTTTACTGAGCTTGTCAGGTGAGCATGTGGCCCCTTTCATCCACACTAATATGAAGAAGAATGCATTTGAAAGTCAAACTTTTGGCACAAATAAAATGTCTCCTGGAACACAGTAGACCTTAGGGGTCACCAGCCATGTTTACATAGCAGAAAATTCCAAGAGCCATGGGTAGAGACATGACTTATGGAAACTCTGAATGATATCTCAAGGACCATGACATCCCCAATACAGATATTTTTCATGAATTTTATATTTTCAATGCATTGCAAATTTTAAAGATTTATGTTAAGATTTTTTTTTTTTAATATTGGGCTTTAACAGGAGAATCCCTAAATGAGGTTGCTATCTTGCTCTTCAAAAAAAAAACAAAAAAAAAAAACTACATCTTGATAGTTTCAACTTTCTCTTTCATGAGTGTTTAGTAACTGTTTTCTCCCAGCTGCTGCATAAATGCATTTTTAGACATACTTTATGTCTACCTTTTAATCATGCTTCACTTTTTCAGTAAATCCCTTATTACAACATACAACGGTGCTGTATAAATGATTTCTCTCTCCTGTCTGAAGCAGCTTGTTTGGGGGTTGTTTTTCATTACGTTTTGTAGCAGGTTGCAGTGCCCCAGAAAATTATTTTTAAGTTTATACCTCAGCTATTTTCTTGCTTATCTTCCATTGGATTTTTACAGTTCAACTTTCTTAAATGTTTCATTTTATTTTCTCACTCATACATATACATAACAGGTCTTACAGAATCTGCATAAATTTGCAATAAGGACCAATTTAACAGTTTAGCTTATGAGTAATTTTTTCTAAAAGTCATCATTAGCAAGTGAAATTATTTAACCATTCATGAATAATTATTGATCTAAATATCCAACTGCAGAGAGAGAGAGAACTGAAATCAAACAATTGCTATTAGGTCCCCCATTTTTTCTACCCCATTATAATCAGCTATTTCAAAATGAAGAATATATTACATTTGGACTTTCTTGAAATTTAAAATCTGAGACAGTTATCAAATACAATGTGTACTTCATTTTAAAACGAAAACTATTTTTATTGATTTCAGAGAGAGAAAGGGAGAGGGAGAGACAGAGATAGAAACACCAATAATGGGAGCGAATCATTGACTGGCTGCCTCCTGCACACCCCACACTGGAGAATGAGCCGGCAACCTATAACCTGGCATGTGCCATGACTGGGAATCAAACTGTGACCTCCTGATTCACAGGTAGACACTCAATAACTGAGTCACACCGGCTGGGCTGTACTTCATTTTTAATGTTAAATAGCATGTATTTAATTATTTATGGCCATGTTTTACCTAAACTACCCTATTCCTCTTGTTTTCCCAGGCTCTAGAAGAGTGACTGAAACAATAGGTACTCCATGCATTTCTGCTAAATTGAATAATAGTTTTAAAAGCACATTCTATCATTTCATTATTGTTATTCATCCATTTTAGGTTAAGGAATTTTATAGCAATTTTACATATGTGCAACAGTCAACATTTTATTTGGAGCCAAATACCAAATATGTATTTCAAGTGAGATGTCGAGAAACAGGTAAAAGCTACTGGCAGTCCTGGAGTTCACCCTTTTTTCATAAAACACCTGAAACAGGTGAGTGTATCTATATATTTAATCTCTTAGGCTTTCTTTTGACCTCTATCTCTCTTCTAATTATATACATTTTTTTCTTCTTGATGTCTATCAAAATTGACAAAAGGATTCTAGGGCAGGTGGTAATACTTTCATTGTCATTTTGCTTTGATTTTTGTGAAGGCTGACTACAATTTATGTAATGGTTCTCGAACATTCCTGGGCCTAAAAACCAATGCAAACCACCTGGTGTGCATGTTCACCGTCCCTCCTTCACAGGTCTCAGGTAGCAGGAGTGTGGGGGATGCTCAAGCATCAGCATTTCTCACAAACACCCTGGGTGATTGTGAGGCAGATAATAACCTAAGACCTTGTTTTGAAAAAAGACATTAGTCAGAGTTACATTCAATTCTGTCAGTCTGATAAAATATATTCTTCAAAAACTGACACAAATCAAATCATATTGATTACCTACTATATGCAAAACAATCTGAAAGAGTTAAAGCACTTAAATATAAAATTATTTAATTCTCTTCTCAATAAAATTTAGCTAAGCTGTTGTTTATATTTAGATATTTCTCTGCTCTTACTATTATTAGTTTAATATTCTAGATGTTTACATATCATTTAATAAAATCTTAGCCAAATAAACTTCATTTGTAAGCACACAATAAAATGAACCTATTGTAATTATCATAATACTTCATAATTGCCCCATTATCCTGAAGATGTCTCTCTAGTATAGGTAGCTTATACAATAGATTTAATTTTTTCTTTTCAGAACAGAAAAACTTAATTATAATCTCACTATTGTTAATATCATCTTTATTATAAGATAGCATCTTGTAATTGTGTTTTATGTTTTCAAAGCAGTTTAACATTCATTATAAATATTGGTGGCCAACCAACCAGCATGTAGAGGAAGCCAAGACCCAAAGACTGGGTTAAAAGTTCTTTTGGAGTCCCCTAAAGCCCAAATTTCAGAAACACATTTTTAAAAATCATATAAAAATTTTTAAATTACAGTTGACATACATTATTATATTAGTTTCAGGTGTACACTTCAGTGATTAGACATTATATAACTTACTAAGTGATCATCTGATAAATCTCACACCCATCTGACACCATACATAGTTACTAGAATTTTATTGACTATATTCCCTATGCTGTACTTTATATCCCCATGATTATTCTGTAACAACCAATTTGTACTTTTTAATCCCTTTACCTTTTTTCCCATCCCCCCAACTCTCCCTCCCATCTGGCAACTGTCAAAATGTTCTCTGTATCTATGAGTCTGTTTCTGTTCTGCTTGTTCATTTATTTTGTTTTTTTAGATTCAATTGCTGGTAGATATGTATTTACTGCAATTTTATTGCTCATAATTTTGATCTTTTTTTTTTCCTTCTTCTTAAAGAAGACCCTTTAAACATTTTATATAACAACTGGTTTAGTGGGGACGAGTACCTTTAACTTTTTCTTATCTGGGAAGCTCTTTATCTGCCCCTCATTCTAAATGATAGCTTTACTGAGTAGAGTAATCTGTGTTGTAAGGTCCTTGTTCTTCATCACTTTGAATATTTCTTGCCACTCTCTTTTGGCCTGCAAAGTTTTTTGAGAAATCAGCTGGCAGTCTTTATGGGAGCTCCTTTGTAGGTAACTAACTGCTTTTCTCCTGCTGCTTTTAAGATTCTCTCTTTGTCTTTAATCTTTTGCATTTTAACTATGATGTGCTTTGGTGTGGGCCTTTTTGGGGTCATCTTATTTGGGACTCTTTGCACTTGTTGGACTTGTATTTCCTTCACCAAGTTAGGAAGTTTTCTGTTATCATTTTTTTCAAATAGGTTTTCAATTTCTTGCTCTCTCTGTTTTCCTTCTAGTACCCCATGATGTGAATGTTGGTATGCTTGAAGTTGTCCCAGAAACTCTTGACACTATCTTCAGTTTTTTGGATTCTTTTTTCTTTTTGCTGTTCTAATTGGGTGTTTTTTTGCTTCCTTATATTACAAGTCACTGATTTGATTCTCAGCTTCCTTTACTCTACCATTCTCTATAAATAATTCTTCATTTCAGTTAATGTATCCTTTATTTATGAAGTTCTCACTAAATTCATTGAGCATCCTTATAACCAGTGTTTTGAATTCTGCGTCTAGTATATGGCTTGTCTCCATTTGGTTTAGTTCTTTTTCTGGAGGTTTGTTGGAACATGTTTCTTTGTCTCCTCATTTTGGCTGCTTCCCTGTGTTTGTTTCTATGTATTAGGTAGAACTGCTACCCCTCCCTGTCTTGGAAGAGTGGCCTAATGTAATCAATGTTCTGTAGGGTCCAGTGGCACAGCCTCCCCTATCACCCCAGCTGGGCACTTGAGATACGCCCTACTCCCTGTGTGAGCTGTGTATACCCTCCTATTGTAGTTGAGCTTTGATTGCTGTTGGCATGTCAATGGGAGGGATTTGCCCCCAGGCCAATCAGCTGCAAGGACTGGGTTTAACCACTGATTCCTGTGGAGGATCAGCTGTGCAGGAACCACCCCACTGAGCAGACTTTATTTCAGTGGGGGTCTGGTGCCCCTTGCATGTGTCATTTGTAGAGGTGGTTGGGGGTGTTTCATGTGGTCTCAAGCTATTGGGTGTGGTGACTCTGGGGACTCCCAGGAGGTGCAGGCCAAGGTCAGCCACCACCTGAGTTCTGTCCAGGGCACTGGCATGAGCTACAAAGTGATCTGCAGATGGCTACTACTTGTGCTGGGTTTGGAGGTTCCAAGGCCAGGCCAGGCTGTGAAGCAAGGACAGCTGCTACTAGTGCTGCATCTGGAGCCACTTAGGGAGAATACAGGGCATGCCAAGGCCAGATGCTGCTTGTTTGAGAGATTTTGGAAAAACCTCAAGCATAAGCCAAGCAAGACAGGGAATTCATATGGAAAAAGTGGAAACAGTGTGGGTTGACCTGCAAGTTGGGTGGGGTGGGGTGTCAGGGAATCACCAGGGCAGGGCAAACAGTGGGAACCAGGTTGATGGAGTCTCAGATATGAAGCCCACCTGCTGGTTCAGTTGGGGAGAGGCTCATCAAAGGAACAATGGCCTCTGCCAACTCTCTGGGAGAAAGCTCCCCCAGTACCCCTAGCTCCCACCATGATGTCAGGCAATTCAGTTCCTCCCCATATGTCTTTGGTGCCTTTGAAGCTGCTGCCCTGGTGTTGGAACTCAGAGGGAGTGAGTCTGAGGAAGTCCATGTGTAAACCCTTTAAGAGGAACTGCCTAGGACTCCAGGACCTTCCATCTCCCTCAGCCTCAATTCCCACTAGTTTTTACAGCCAGAAGTTGTGGGGACTTCTCTTCCTGGCATTGGAACCCTGGACTGGAGGGTCTGGTGTGGGGCTGGGACCCCTTGCTCCTCAGGGGATATCTCTGCAGCTGAGATATCCCTTCCAATTTTTATCCCATACATGTGGGTGTGGGACCAGCCCATTCTGCATGTCCACCCCTCCTACCAGTCTTGATGTAGCTTCTTCTTTAATTCCCTAGTTGTAGGACTTCCATTAAGCCAGATTTCAGACAGTTCTGAATGATGGTTGTTCTGTAGTTTAGTTGTAATTTTGATGTAGAAACACTTTATTAAGGGAATCATTTGCAATACCAAGTCTCTTTTTTTAAAAGTTAGTTTTTAATTGAAAATATTCTGTCTTAAGTTGATATTGTTAAAAATTCTTAGGACTTTAGATGACATTTATAATAGTCATAATTTAATTGGTAACCAAATTATTTTTAAATGAAATGTCGAATTGTCTAACAAGATTATTCAAATTGATAGTTAACATATACTTACCACTTACAAAGTACTACTATGCATAATCTTGTTTGATTTTTACATCAGCCATATTTGGCAATGTAATTGGCACCATTTTACAAATGAAAAAAAGTGAGGTATGATTTTCTAAATCACATATTGCTAGTGAGTAATAGCACCTAAACTAGAGCACACATTTTCTTAACAATAGCCCTCATCAATCTCATCAATTTCTTTAACCAATTACATCAAAGTGGAGGAGCAGTTTACTAAAATATTCTACAAGTTAAATACAGGACCACAAATTTTCTTCTTTAAAAGTAAAGGTTTTAAACCTTACATTGAAAGAATAGAAACATCACAGCTACCTTGCAACAAGCCTATATTTAAAGTATAGTATTGGTTTCTCATTGGTGGGGGTGGGGGAGAATCACTTGAGGCAAAAATACTTTAAAATTAAATATCCCTGAAAACTTGCATCTATAAAAGTTTTACATGTTAGTTAAGAGGAAACATAAACTTCTTTTGGTACAAATTCCTGTCTAAAACACATTAAATGAGAAACAGTGAAAGTGTGTTAGGGAAAGTGATAATATTAAATCTTTTTGAAAATGTATCTCTTTTTTTCTATTTGTAAAAGCAAAGCAAGTCTAAAAATGACTGTTGTTTACATTTTAATGGATTTAACATTAATTTTTTTGCACATATTTTTAAATGGTAAGAACTATAGTGTGTATACTGTTCAAATACAGTTCTTATTTTTAAAAACTACTTAATGGCTGCACAGCACTCCAATTTATAGTTGTATAATAATATATTTAATAATTTCCCTATTTTAACAATATGTAGGTGATTGTATTTTTTCCCATTATCAATAAATTTATTTGACTAGGCTTTGTATATAAATTCTCCTTTGGCCATTAGGTCTTTTTTTAAAAAATTTCTTTATTGATTAAGGTATCACATATTTGTCCTCATTCCCCCATTCCCATCCCACCCCCTCCCCACACATGCCCCCACCCCCCCTGTTGTCCTTAACCACTGGTTAGGCTCATATGCATGCACACAAGTCCTTTGGTTGATCTCTCACCTATATCCCCACCCTTCCCTACCCTCCCTCTGAGGCCCAACAGTCTGATCCATGCCTCCTTGTTTGTGGGTCTGTTCTTGTTCATCAGTCTATATTGTTCATCATTTCCCCTAGATGAGTGAGATCATGTGCTACTAGAAATACACTTATAAGAACCAAAAATGAGACAAGCAATAATGGTTATGCTGAAAGGCAAATGAATCAGTCTGTAGTGAGTTTCTTTCTGGGCCAACAGTTCTCTTGAGACCCAATTTCAATGTCAAACAGTTTCTTATGTGCACATGTCAGCAATGATCTTTCAGTTCTGGATGGTGGACAAATGATGGCAATGCAGGTCTGACCCTTTCTGGTTTGGTCCTGGGCAACATGCAGTGACACACAGCTGCTGACTGCTAGTATGGCAAGGCGACGTCAGCGTCTTCCATCTCTGGACTGCTTCTCTTCTGTCTTCATGGCTGGAGTAGTCCTGTCGATTCCTCTCTGTTGCTGGAATCCACATGGTCTCAGAGTTGCTTTCTGAAAATATATAAACATATTCTCGACCAAAAGTTAATAAAGGAATATTTTCTATAAATTTCACTTGGGATCCTTTTTCATTTTTTGCCCAAATGATTTTCCTCTGGCTTGTTTTGACACCATGTGTGTTTTTCATGGGTGTCTTGCTTTTAGCATTACAATTAATTTTCTAAAGTACAAATTTTCTAGATGTAATTTACTTACAGGATATTTTTCCTTACATGATATTCTTCTACTATCGCCCCTTTTTTTGAATTAAATATTAGGAGGCTTTTCAAAGTTTTATAATGTAGTCTTGATAGCTTTTAAATTTTAATTTTTTGCACTATAATATGACTGCTTTAGGTTCATTACATGTTATGCAATTTTATCATGAGATGAACTACCAATAAAAATTTTAGTTAACACTTTAGGAACTGCTTTTTGTCCAGTATAATTAATTTTTCTAGAATATTTGCTTGTTTCAATTAGCCAATTTAAATTAGCCTGAAAACTTGACTACTATTTTACTGTCAAATTTATTGCTCTAACAACAATCTTATATTACCCTGTAAGTATTAGTGGAAAGGATTATTTGCCTTCTTGAGTAGGCCCTGAGCATTCCTGGTGGTAGGCTGGATTTAGATATCAAAAACCCACTTCCCCCCACCATGGTTTCAAGACAACTCAAACAATTCTTGTTGCAGTTAGAGGGCAGCTGCTGTTGGCCAAGACTCTGTTACCCGGGTCCCGATTTGAGCTTGGCATGAGAAGTAAAGCAGCCATGGGGGCAGGAGACTTCCTTCAGAAGGGGTGAGGGTTCAGGCCCCTGCAAAGTTAGGGGGGTGAGGGTCTGTGCCCCACCTCTGTTGACCCCCAAGTTCTCTCCTGATGGCCCCTCTGCGACTGTGCCTGTCTTAGGTTGTTTTTTCCCTGAGGAATCTTACACTTCTCTGGCTAACCAGCCATCCTCTGGGGCCAAGCAGGGTGATGTGAGGTTCAGTTCTGTCTCCTTGGTACCCTATGCCCCCGTTGGCCATTAGGTCTTATTGGCTCAAGAGTTAAGCACATTTTAAGATGCTTGTTGCAAATTGTCAAATTACTCATTAGTAAATCTTTATTATCAGTTGTTTTTTAAAAGATATTCATGAAAAGATACTCATTTAGTCACTCATGTTCATTTGGACTCTACCAGGCACCAGGCACTTGCTAGATACTTGCAGAACCTCAGTGAGCAGAGACAAAGATCCCTTAATTCTAGAGAAGACAGTCAATAAAAAAGCATAACAAAACAGTAAATTACATAGCACTATGAATAAAGATATAAATAAAAGAAGTAAGAATGAAACCTCATAACTGAAGTTACAATTATTTCACAATTGAAAAAAATAATTCCTATTACTTTAGTTAACCAACTTGTTTGATAATAGGGCTTTTTGAGCAGCCAAACTTTCCCAGTAATTAAAAGTTTATTTACATATGAAGAAACACAGGCCAGGCAGTAATGCTCCCTCTATGCAGGAATTTCCTATTTATTTTGCTAAAATTATGTGTGGGTAACTGAATTGATTAATCTCAAAACAATGTGTTTTCCCCAGGCCTATAACTTTGTAAGTGAAAGGTTTTAAGCCAGCCCTGCTCATTGTTCTTGTGCACACCTTTGAAATACTAGAAGTAATACCCCTTGAAGGTGGCATGAGAGCACATAATCTTGTTAATTAACCTGTAATCTAATTCCCGCCCTGCTTTCTCCTACCTCCAAGTACATTTCTTTATTCATTTTAAAAAGCTGCAAAACTGTTATTCTCAGGAGCATTTGAGATCTTGCTCCCTGGCATATGTTTAACTCAAATAAACTCTTATGAAAATTCTAAAACAACAACAACAACACACAAGAAAACACACACACACACACACACACACACACACACACACACACACACGTGTGTTTTCAAAATTCTGCCCAGATGGCACTGCAGGGCAAACCATGAAGTAGGTATGGCCTCTAACATTCTTCTCTATCACTTTCCCTCTGGATACTGCCTTTCCTTAACCTTTGAAAACCTGGTCTCCAAAAGAAACCAAACAAACTCATTTATTGCAAGGGTTAAATGATTTATTATTCTCTTTTCCTTCCTCAGAGTATTTAGACTTTACTAGAAAACAAAGCCTTACAATAAAAAAGAAAAACCAAGAAATCAATCTCAGAATATAATATCAGGCTTTAGCAAACACACAGGAGAAGTTTCTCTGGGTTAGAAACTCATGTTTTTCTATGCTAGTATAATAGCAAAAGCTTAATTAACTGACTGAATGCAGGGTGACTTCAGGACAATCTATATATATAAAAGCCTAAGTGATCGAATGACCAAACGACTGAACAACTGGTTAACCAGTCGCTATGATGTGCACTGACCAGCAGGGGGCAGCTGCTCAACACAGGAGCTGCCCCCCTGGTGATCAGTGCTCCCACAGCAGGAGTGCTGCTCAGCTGACAGACCCATCCCGGCAGCCCACCAGCCCGGCGGCAGCCACTTACTCCCTCAGTGGTCCTGCAGGTACAATCTCTGGAGAACGGTCCAGGCACCGATGGTCTGGCACCGCTAGCACAATCCTGACAGTGCCACTGGCCTCCTGGAAGTTGGCCTCAAGCACCACGGCTGCTTCCTCTCCCTAGACACTTCACAAGGAAGAAACGATATAATAGTGGCCACCAGGTGGCTCCCAACAACCAGCACGAACATCAGTGGGATGGATCTGGATCCCAGGCCTCCAAGGGCTTCCCATCGCCTACCTGGAGGGCCGGTCACATCCCGCGCCCCCTTCACCCCCGTCCCCTCGGGATGGGCGCCAGACACAGGGCTCACAGTTGGCGAGCGCGTGAGCCTCTCCAGATCAGGACTGACTGGGTTCGAGCGGGGCCTGGATGAGTGGGAGTGGCAGGCAGGAGCGGCAGGCGGCATTGGACTGCCAGTTTTGGCTCAATCTCTGCAGGCCATGCCAAGGGACCCCACCCGTGCATGAATTCATGCACTGGGCCTCTATAATAATAAAAGAGGAATATGCTAATGAGACCAGACAGCTGAATGACCTTCCAGCCATTAAGAGAATCTCAGGCCATTATCTCTTGTACTATCTGGTCACCTCTCTGCTTCCAGATGACCTTCCGGACGAAGCCGGGGCTGCGAGGGCTGAGCCACTTGCACGAATTTCATGCATCGGGCCTCTAGTAAATAATAATAGCTAACATTTATTGGATGCTTTCTATGTGTTGGGCACTATGATAAGCATTTTACATATGAATTGCCCTTTACTCATCACTACAGGAGTGTAATTATTATTCCAATTGTGCAGATGAAAAAGATAAAGAGACACAGGGAGATTGCAAGGTTTTGTCAGCTGTTACAAAGCTGGTAAATGGTAGAGCCAGGGCCTAACACAGGCTGTGGGGTTCTAGCACCTGCATGACAGCTCTGCTGTCTCCTTCCCAGGGGATCTAGGAGGGCCCCGTGTCAGCACCCCCTCAGCCACCGAACCAAATCCTCCTCCACACATCAGCTAATAATAAAACTACGCCAACAGCACTTCATTTTAAGTGCCATGTTTGTTATGAAAATGCAAACACATGAGAAAAGAGTGAACCATAATTTGACATCAATTATTTCTACCTTGCCATGAATACAAGGTGTGGAAGCAGTCTTGGGTTAAGGTGATGAGAATGAAACTGCAGGACTCCAGGAACCTTGGGATAGGGCAGTCTGAGATGAGGAAAAGTTGGCTTTGGCCAAGACAGGACCACCACAGGGCAATTCGTGTTGTTCTAGCTGGTCCTGATTCAGTGAAGGGTCTAGAACACAGTGCTTCCCGGAGTGGGGTCTGTGGACCATCTGTGTGAGAAATGCTTGGGAAATTAGTTCACAATCAGATTCCTCAGCCTCTAGCCAAGTGATACTTCTGCAGTTAAGTGTAAGAACCACTGCACCTCGAGGTTAGACACACCCCCCCCTAAAGAGGGACAAGTGTCTCGGACAACAATGTTGGGTGTGGGCAGGATATACAGACAGAACTGAGCAGAGTTAAACAGTGCACTAAAAAGACCATACACCACTATCAAGTGGGGTTTATCCCTGGGATGCAAAAATGGTTCAACATGCCCAGCCAGCGTGGCTCAGTGGTTGAGTGTCGACCTATGAACCAGGAGGTCATGGTTCGATTCCCGGTTGCGGCCTTGATCCCCAGTGTGGTGCGTGCAGGAGGCAGCCGAACAATGGTTCTCTCTCAACATTGATGTTTCTCTCTCTCTCTCCCTTCCTCTCTGAAATCAATAAAAATAAAAAATAAACAAAAAAGAATGGTTCATCATATGCAAATCAATAAATGTGATACACCACATTAACAAAATGAATAAAATTATATGATTGTGTTAATAGATGCAGAAAAAGCTTTTGACAAAATTCAACATCCTTTCATGGTAAAAGCTCTCAACAAATTATGTATAGAAGGAATGTAGTTCAATATAATACAGGTCATTTATGACAAACCCACAGCTAACATCATACTCAGTAATAAAACGCTAAAAGCTTTTCCTCTACGATCAGGAACAAGACAAGGATGCCCATCCTCACCACTTCTATTAACACAGTATTAGAAGTCCAAACCAGGGCAATTAGGCAAGAAAAAGAAAAATTTAAAAATATGCAAATTGGGAAAAAAGTTAAACTGTCTCTTTTTTGCTGATGATATGATCTTATATACAGAAAACCCTAAAGTCTCCACCAAACATTATTAGAATAAGCAAATTCAGTAGTTTCAAGATAAAAAATCAATATACAAAGAAAAAAATCAGTTGCACTTCTATATATTAACAAGGAACTATCAAAAAGAGAAATTAAGAAAAAAATCTCATTTATAATAGCACCAAAAACAATAATATACTTAAGATTAATTTAACCAAGAAGATGAAAGACATATCCATGGAAAGCTACGAGACATTGATGAAATAAATTGAAAAAGACACAAATCAACATGCTAGTCCATGTTCTTGGACTGGAAGACGCTACATTAGCAGTGGTTTTGGAGCGGGTCAGAGAAGGGTTGGCTCTGAGAACCTCAGGCCATTATCTCTTGTACTATCTGGTCACCCCTCTGCTTCCTCTTCCTCCTGCCCACTGTTTCCTGAGTCACTGACCACCTCAGCCCACTTCAGGAGCCCGGAATCCCCAGAAGCAGGGATGGGAGACCATTGCTCCAGTGAACCACCGTGTCCCACATTATCCCTCTGCCTAGACCCTGCCCTGCCTCTGGATGTGAGGTTTCAGCTGAGGCTCTGAGAGCCACTGAGGGCTGCTGAAGTTGGAGCTTCTAGACCACCAACCTGGGAGCTGTAAAAATTCCTGCTGTCCCTACGCAGAACAGAAAGAGCCCCAGAGGGGAAAAGATGATTTGTCAGCATAGAAAACCAACACTGAAAATGTGAAAGTCAATTCCTTAAATTCACTACCACTGATGTAAAAAAGGTGAAAAGAGGACTTCCAGGCAGGAGTGTTTTCAATGCTGTACTGTGATACAGAAGCCTTTGTAAAGAAGAAAAGGCGCAGGCTCTGTAATCTCTTTAAGGACAAGTCACAGGCCCAAGGGAAGGGCAGTCACATTTCGTAATGACTAATTAACTTGCTTTGAATCGCTATTTGCAGTAGAAAAGTTTCCCAGAGAAATCATAATATTCCTTTTAATTTTTTGACAATTCTCCAAAGGAAGGCAAGTATGAGCAAGATATTAAATCACATTGTATTTTGTTCCCACAAAACACTATTGGTTGTTGCATTACTGATGACTCCATAGAGATTCTCATGAAAATTTCAGGACTTTTAGGGACTGAAAGAAAGAAAAAAATGTTATATCCGTGCAACTAAATATAGGTGATATTAAATATAATGAAATTAGGGGGTGGCTAATATTCTCTTAGCACATAGAATGTAGTTTTCTTATATTTTTGTTGATTTCAGAGAGGAAGGTAGAGGGAGAGAGAAATAGAAACATCATTGATCAGCTGTTTCCTGCACACCCCCTACTGGGGAATGAGCCAGCTACCTGGGCAGGTGCCCTAACTGGGAATTGAACCGTGACCTCCTGGTTCATAGGAAAACCACTGAGCCATACTGGCTGGGTAGAATGTACTTTTCAAAAACTCTGCAGTTTGTAATTAGAGATTTCTGATTCATTCATATTGAGATGGATTATAAATTTGTAGATCCATATTTACTAACCCTTTGCACTCGCTTGCTTTTTTCTCGATTCCTTTATTCTACTCGGGATTTAATTTTTTAAATACCCCAGATTTTACAAAGCGTGGCAGTAGAATAAAAAACTGGAGTTTCTTTTTATACAAACTTATTTATTTGGATTTTTTTATATTTCAAATTATTGATATATTCAATAACCGTCACACTCGACATCCGAGTGCAAAAGGCTAAACTGGGTTAAACAGATACACAATGTTCCTTAACATACTAATCATTTTAGACTCTTCATCTACATTTATTTCTTCTTCTAATAAACCACCAGAGTTCTGTAAAATTATAAAAATAAATTTTAAAAAACCCTAAAAAATGCTTCACAATCTGAGGTTTGCAACCAACCGATGGAGGTTAAAAATTATGCTTTTCCACGAGGAAGTAATAATCTCTTGTATTAGTTTCCTGTTGCTGGTGTAACAAGTTATCACAAATGTAGTAGCTTAGAACAATTCAAATTTATTATTTTATAGTTCGGGAGGTGAGAAATCCAAAATCAGTATCATCGGGCTAAAAACAAAGTATCAGCAGGGCTGTGTTACTTCTGGAGGCTTTAAGAGAGATCAGTTTCATTGCCTTTTCCAGATTTTAGAGGATGCTTGCATTTCTTGGCTTGTGGCCCCATCTTAAAGCCAGAAGCATAGCATCTCCCAACCTCTTTCTCTGACTCTCCTGCCTTCTTTCTATAAAGACCTTGTGATTTCGCTGGACCCACCCCTATAATCTAAGATAATTTCCTCGTCTCAAGTTCCTTTTGCAATAAAAGGTAACCTACTCAAAGGTTCTGGGGGTTAGGACATGGACATCTTTGGGGGATCATTATTTGTCCAGCTACGTCTTCTCACCTATCCACCCACCACCTACTATTGCAATTTCTACTCTTCATTGTGGAAGTGCAAGCAAAAGAAATCAAATCTGGTTCTCTTAAGTAGAAAGAGAATTATTAGGAAGATAGAAATTAGGAGAAAGGCTGGCAAAATGGTCACAAGCGAGATCCAAGGGTCATTAGAGCCAGAACCACAGCCAAAATTTTGGCCTCAGAAGAACTGCCAGCCCTGTGCCCTGGAGACCCCTCTGGTGCTGCTGTCACCAGACCTTGGATATAGCTGGTGCACCCATATTGGATTCCTAGTGATTTCCTGGAGCTGTGTGTCCTGTGCAAGTTGGGGGCGGAGGGCATCTGATGAGCTAGGCTTAGGTCATCTGCTCGAAGCTACTTAATGCTCCACTGAGGCTTCCACAGTGGCAAGCCCTACCTGCCTCTTACTTATTTTAGGATGCCCACAAAGAAGTATGTCCCGGTGCTGGGCAACTACAAAAATGGCAAATGTTCACTAGACTCTTCAGACTCAAGAAGTAGGTACATGCTGTGCTTGAGAGCAAGGCTGCACTTTTAAAGAACCTTAAATCACTGAGTAAAACTTGGAAGTTGCTCATTTCTACGTTATGCTACACTTTGACATCAGACCTTCACCTCTATGTGGTCTTCACTTAAGAAAATTTCCTGGGTGGCTGTTGCTTTTAACCTTTCCCTCTCCTTACTCTTTCTCTTTAACAATATGAGTGCCATACATATATTCATTGCCTTCTTCTCCCTCTATGTACGAAGTACTTACAGGCTAGGAATATAGGCATGAAGATAATCTCTGGAATATGTCTAGGCACACCCTTCTATCCTTAATATACAAGGATGACCCATAAAATGATTCATTGTTTGACTTGTTTTTCAAGGTGTGGTAATGAATTTGTTCTGACATATCCTTTTCTCTGCCTTGGGCGTCTGGTGCCTGTTTGATATGTCTGGCCATTGCCTTTTTCTTTGCCAATGACATAAACTAGAGTCAAATCTCTACCCATGGCCCAATAATGTTGAATTCCAACTGTGGAGCTAACATTGGCCTGGGGAGATAACACTTAAATACTGTGAAGCAGCTGAGCTTATTAGGAGGAGATTAGAAAGAAACCAAAAAGGGATGTTTATGTTTTAAGAAAAGAAGGGTTGAAAAAAATTCCAATAATTTGAAAAACACACCCTTTGTCTATTTTTATATGACTCCTTTTTTCTTGAATATCTAGAACCTTCTGAGAGAACGGTCTAGAAAGGTCCTTGTATCAGCTCTGGTCAGAGCCTTTTTGATGCAGACCTTGGTTAGCATTGACAGCAAAATTGGCAAGGGAAAAATTAAATAAAGGAACCTTATAAATGTCCATAACCTTTGGTCCAGTAATTCCACTTATAGAAATCTAGTCTCAGGAAATAAACAGAGATATGGAAAGACGATTTGCGTACAATGCTATTTATCCAAAAGCTAATTATAATAGTAAGGATTTGGAATGCAACCTAAAAGTTCAATAATAGCAGTAGCAAACACTTACTAAACTTTTAATTTGTGTAAGGCATGGTACTAAGTGAATTATATGAACTATCTCATCAAATCTCACAAGTGAAGTACTATTATTATCCAATTTTATAAATGAAGAAACTGAGTCACAGAGAGGTTAAGCAACTTGCCCAGAGCCATGCAACTCCAAGTAGTGGATCCAGACTTGAAGTGAGTTTTGTCTGAATTTAGAGCTGGTGTCTGATACCATCACCGTTCCTCAATAGGGGAATGACTAAACAAATGCAGTAGCAACATGATGAAATATTACATTGTCATTACTAGGATGGTTTTGAACAATTTTTAATAAAATGAAGACATGTTCATGATATAATATTTAATGAAAAAGAAAAACAGTAAAGAGCATGATCTCTACTAGGGTACAGATATACACAAAAGATTGTTACCAAATATAAAAATAATTGTTTCCTGTTTGGGAACAAATATAAAACAGTATTTTCTTTTCCATTCTCATACTTTTCAAGCAGCCTACAAGTAGTATGCATTGTTTGTATAATAAAGGAAGATAGCTGGTTTTCAGAAAAAAATAATTCTTGGCTGTAATATTCTATGAATCAGTGCTAAATGGGTTAGCTCAGTGGTTGGCAAACTCATTAGTCAACAGAGCCAAATATCAACAGTACAACGATCGAAATTTCTTTTGAGAGCCAAGTTTTTTAAACTTAAACGTCTTCTAACGCCACTTCTTCAAAATAGACTCGCCCAGGCTGTGGTATTTTGTGGAAGAGCCACACTCAAGGGGCCAAAGAGCTGCATGTGGCTCGCGAGCCGCGGTTTGCCGACCACTGGGTTAGCCCAACCATAACCCATTGTGGTGGGGTTCAGAGCCCTAACGGCCAGGCAGCTCTACCACGCCGAGGCCAGCGCCCGGAGGAGCAATGGCTAAGTCTCAGCATGGAGAGGCTGCTTTCAGGGCTGGCTGAGCCTCCCCATGCCGAGCCATCCTGCAGCAGAAGTGAGGTGATGAACAAATGGGGCCCGGGACCAGCAACACTGTCAGAACTGGATGAAGATTTTCATTCTGCAACTTCTACCTATGTGACTTTGGGCAAGTCATTTATCCTTTTTTACACTTTTGTTTCCTGTGGTTAGGACAATAGCACTATGCACCTGATTAAGTTGTTGTAGAGGGTGAAATGAGAGGAGGTAGGTAAAGTGTAGTACGTCACCTGGAACATAACTACTACTCAATAAATGGTCACTTAAAAGGGATAACAAAGCACCCTTTGCCCCTTGGTGGACGGGGTAGGAAGAAGGGCTGAGGAGATTGATTTGACATCATCCATGAGAAACAGATGGAATACATTATTGCTAAAACCAAATCCTTTTCAGCAGATTTGATTACATTATGCTGGTATTTGGTGAGCCAAAAAAAAAAAAATGTAGTTATGTTATGTTTCTAGTTTTGGCCAAGTATAATAAACTACATTTTTTTGTTTGAAACCACTGTACCTTTCCTATGAACACACTGTCTTCTATAAGATTAACTCTAGTATCCAATGTCAGTGCACACAAGTTATATAAAAATGTTTTTATCAAAGTAGAGATAATTTGGGTTTTCTGAGTATACTCAAGTATGTACAGTGAGAGTAATAGGCATAATTTAATATTCCATTGCAGGGACAGAATTATCTCATTATGGATATGACACGGCAGACATTAAATAAATAATAAAAATACCTCGAGGCTTTTCTGGCACATTAGGCAATACACTGATGATTACAGCTGATATAAATAGTTTTTCAGTCATAAAAGCTTTGTGTGTAGATCATTCTGTTTTTGTATGTTAAAATACTTGAAAATACTATAAATTACTAATAGCAAGTAGGTTATGGGGATGGGATTAGAGATGGTTCTTTTTCTCTCCTTTTTATTTTCCCTGTTAAAATTATTTTCTCTTATTATAGTTACTGCTTTTATAATGAAAAATGATTAAGTATTATTTAAGAAATGACCTAACCACTTGGTGGCGGTATGCCATGAAGAATATAGTCTACATGGCTTCCTTGCAGTCCTACACTTAAAAATTTTACTATTGGCTTGATTTCTTCCACAACATTCTTGTTTATAACTTGTTTTGCTTCAGCTATCTAATTCTTTGTGAAATTGCTCTCTGATAATTAAGCCTCTTTTAAAAATGACTTTAATTAATCTAATTTAAATGAACGAACCTGGTAGATTTGAAACTATGATAACGAAGGACCCAAGAGGAAGACTGTGTTTATTCTCTATTAGGGCTAATAAAGACCTAGTCAGATATGAAAATTATTGTTATATGATGCAAATCATAGGCTTGGAACCATTTTCAGGATTGTCTTCTGTCAGATGGGTGAATAGTGTCCTTGAAGTCACCTCTGACAGCTTTTAATGATCAGTTTCATTGTCAAATAACCACCTGTACTTATACAAAAGAATTACATTAACCTGTGTTAAAATCCAACAGCAATATATATTCTTAAATATCAATGCTAATTTTAAAGTAATGAAAAAAAAATCCAGCAACATATGCTATAAACCCATGGTTTTGCTATATTGAAAATTGTATCACATTTTAATGTTATATTTCTGTTTAAAATTTCAAATTAATGTAGATGCAGACTCCTGCATGGGCTTCCTGAGAATGAACAGAAGCTTATAAAATACTAACTTAGACGAATAAATCTGGCTGTTGGGCATGGGGCATAACCTTGCTCCCTCACAGTTTGATGGAACCACATACTTGGAAACAAAAGACTTAATGAAGCATTGAGAAGCCGAAGGGAATTTCTGATTTGTCACAATTTACAGTGAAACATTCCCCACTTGCTGTGGAGAAGCCAGAATAAAAAACAGGAAAGATCTTTTGGCTTTTCTAATGTTTTCATCTTCTAAAGTGCCCTACCCACTGTTCTTAGAAAACTGCTCTTCAATGGAGCTTGTGCTGGCGCCCAGATCAGCCCTTTTCGAACATTTCCAAAGACCCATAGGAACCTTTGTATTGGAACGCTATGATACTTTTTCTCAAAGAGAGTTGTCTGGGCCATGTAGCTTGTTTTATTCAAATGTGTGATGTCTCTATGGCAGCTAAGGACACCTCAAGTTGTGATTCCCCCTGGCTCCAAAGTACTTTTTAAAAGAAGAATTTGAACTCTGAAATCAGAATGAATAATGGGGCTTGAGGCACGCCTGGGGGATCCAGGGCTTAGAATCATTTTCACGATTCTCTTCTGTCAGCTGGGAGAATCATGTCCTTAAAGTCACCTCTGGCAGCTTTTTAATTATCAGGAGGGAAGGGATGGGTAAGGAAGCTCCAGGACTCTTGAGATCAGACTTGAAAGCGAGTTCGAAGCCAAGGTGGCTCACCCCACCCTGGTCCAAAGCTTTCATTAGTCGTGTCCTGACAACCTTTATGACTAGCTGGGGCTGGCCAAGATCCTTGCCAGTGGAAAGGAGCAGGGGGAGGTCATTAATGGCATTCCTCCCCTGTGTTACAACCTCAGAGTGTCTGCTAATCAAAACTGGGCTTCTTCTATGGTGGCTAGAGGCTGTTCGCTAACAGCATCTCACAGATTGTGCAAAGGCAAAAGTGACACATGTTGGAGGCTCGTAAGGAAGCCTGAATTTTATTGCATCGTCTATTGGAAGGAATAAAGTAGAGACCAGTTATTGTACTTTTTTTTTTCTGGCTCAGTGAAAGAAATAAAGCTCCTTGGTATTTGTTGCCTAGAAGCCTCATCAAATTAGCAGACACACCTTGAAGTGTTACAAACTCTAAGTAGTTTCTATCGTTGTTGTTGTTTTTCTTTTCCTCCTTTGGGATTTACCCAGTTAAATAAAAAGAAGAAGAAAAGACACAGTTGAAGGCCTTTGCCTTTATTCCATCGTTTAAGCCTATTAAAGTTACTGATTTACTTGAATCATCTTCAAACAAGTAAAGAAACTCTTAGGAAATTGGGTAACCCCAGTGTAAGATATAAGAAGCTGATGCTATTTTCTTTGTCTTTAAGTTCTCCCGGTCACACTGAAATCATTCCAACACGACACGCGGAATTCTGGGCTTCTAGTTGCTTCCATCTTTAAAGGACACCTTACTTCTGGTAAGAAAATGCAATTTGGGTTTTTATAGTGGTTTTTAACTAATCATTTATTTGAATTCTCCATACTGAAAAAATTGTGTCAGGCATACATTTCTTGATAAGAAGATTGCCCATATGCTTTCTATAGGAAAAGAATCAACAAAGATCTCCTTAAAATTGAATTTAAGGAGTGGTGGATGTAGGTGGATTTTACTAGATTTTGCTCTGTGTTGAATATGTTTTCATTTTAATTGGTGCTAGGGCCCAAGACCCCAAAATGTTTTTCTAAAACATTTCCATTATTTCAGTGTCTACCATTGTATTAGGAGTTTTATATACATCATCTTTTTTAATCTTCAAAATAACCTGAGACAAGTGTTACATATATATTTTATGGTTGGGAACATTAAAGTTCAGGGAGGTTGAGAAACTTGTGCAACTTCACATTAAGTGACAGACTAAAATTCAAATCCTGTTTTTCAAATTCAGAAGTCTTTCTCTCACACACTCAAGGCCTTATTTTATTTGTTAGTATGACTCAAGGTTTTTCATTGATGAGCATAGCTAGGTATTTTAGGCATAAAAAGATATTAGATCAAGTTGTAGGTTGTGCAATGGGCAAATACAACTCTAAATAGAAATTTCAAATTGAAAAGCTTTAGGCATAACTATTTCACTACTGACCATGGATAGACCATTTATCTCCTTGCATAGAAACCTAACAGGAATAGCATAAGAATTTTTGCAGATTATATTAACATTTTTTGGACTTTCATTTACTTATTTAACAAATACTTATTAAGCAACTGCTATGTGCCAGGCACTGTTCTGGGTGCTGGGGAGTTAGCAGTGAAAAAAGTGAACAAAGCTCCTGTCTTTTGTTGTTGTTGATCCTCACCCGAGGCTTTTTTTCCATTGATTTTCAGAGAAGGTGGAAACTTGGGGGGGGGGGGGGCGAAGGGGGGGGCGGCGGGGGCAGTGGGAGGGGGGCGGGGAGAGTGAGAAAGAGAGAGAGAGGAGAGAGGTCACAGTGACAGAGATATATCGACTAGTTGCCTCCCTCAGGCACCCAACCAGGCCGGGGATTGAACCTGCAACCCTGCCTTTGGCTGGGAATTGAACCTGTGACCCTTGGGTCCACAGGCCGACACTCTAACAACTGAGCAACACTGGCCAGGCTGAAAGCCCCCTGTCTTCATGGAGTTTCTATTCTAGATAGATTCGGGGCAGGGGAGGGGGGAGGGTGACGAGGAAAACAAACAAAACAAGAAGAATCAAGTCAGGTGGCAGTACATGGTATAAAGAAACATGAAGCAAGGTACGAGCACTCTGAATTTGTACATGTGAATCAATTCCAAGGCAAGTGCTTAGGCTCAGTATAGATCCCTAATTACAGATGCCTACACAGACCTGCACCTTGATATCTCTGTGGGAATTGTGGAGGCTAGGAACTCATGGCAGCTCTATTAGACAGGTATTATTACCTCTACGTTATGGAAGAGGATACCTGAGCTTCAGCAAGTTTATAATTATGCCCTGAGGTTAGAGAGCTGATAAGTGGCAGAGTCCATTTCAAACCCAGGCATCTCAGGCCACTCTGCTTTATCCTTGGTCCCCCTGGCCCATCTGATGTTAATGTGGGGATTATCTACCTCCTCCAGGCACGAATGCCCAAGGGTATGTGGCAGTCAGTATCTTCCATTAGTTGCAGGAAATCTTCAGCAATTGTGTTTTAGGAAAACACTAATTTCATATTCCACTGGAACTTCCATTAGTTGCATGAAATCTTCAGCAATTGTGTTCTAGGAAAACACTAATTTCATATTCCACTGGAACTTTGGAGTAATCTAAGCCCCTGACATCCAACTGGCTTTAGGAGAGGAGCTGCAAGTGTATGGTAGGTGCAGCTGGGAAATAACTAGAGAAGGGTCAATACAGTGTCTGCCACGTGGTAAGTATCTGATATACATTTACCAAAGGGAGAGAGGAAGAGGGATGGAATGGAGGTTAATAAACTCCAGTGTGATAAGTCATTTCTCAATTACAGTCTATATTTAAAAATAGAAAATAGGGAGAAAGTGTGATGATCTTGGTAGGTAACACATGTTGGATATAGTATACTAATTATTTAAAGATTTCAGGGGATTAATTCAACTTCAAAATGTGAGAAAAGCTAGCATTGTTTTAAAAATAAAATGTGAGTGCAAGATGTATAACAATTTAAACTTTTTTCTTATTACATATATTGTTCTAAGTAGAGTGAATGCTCTTTCTCAGCAGGAAAAAAAAATTCATGAACAATCAATTTTGAAAAATGGTGACAAGTTGTATATAACTTCTGTCTCACACAAAAGGTTAAAAAACGCACACAACAAAACCTCAGTTGTAATTATGGCCAGCTTTAGACTCTGTTACAAGCAATTGAGAATTCTCACTTGTGTCAGAAAAGCCAAATGGGATTCATCACTAAACCTTTGAATATAAAATATGCACGCACAAGCTCAGAAGAATGTCTAATGCTGACTACATTTGCTGGAGTTGCACTTCTAGAAACTTGCTGACATCAGACATATGCCACCCAGTGTTCTCAAACAAAAAGTATCATCATGCAGTTTGCCAGGCAGTCACCTTGGAGTGAGAGGTAAAGATTAATTTTGTTTCCCCCTTTCCCTTTTCCTTTGAGATCAATGACCTTCGCTTTGAGGAGAGTAGAGAGAACAATGATTCTGATATCGCATGAACACTGATGCTTAGCTAATACTTTCTTTTTCTTTCCTCTCAGACAACAGGCAACAAGACATTGGACTTTTATCAGGAATGGTCTCCTTTGCCGTTGTGTTGTCAATTCTTTCTTTGATTGGGATATTTAACAAATCATTCCGAACTGGGTAGGTTTTCATAGAATTTCTATTTTCTATATTTGTACCACCAAAATGTGGTTTATTCAGTTATTTACAAGAAAAATCCATCAGCAATTTTATTCAGAGAAAAGAAAAACAAAAGGAACAGTTATGCCAAACTCTTTACAAATGTCACTCATTTAATCCTCACAGTGACCCTGCCAGAAGAGCTCTATGGTCTAATTTACGGATGGCTTACACAAGGTTTACAGAGATTAAGTGGTCAGCCCCAGGTCACTAAGCACTAGCCAGGAGTCCAGACCTGGCTGATCTCAAAGCCCATGTACTCTCTTTCACTACACAGCCCTTAAGTTTATCAACAGTGCCTGGATTCTTTTCTTTTTTAAAAAAAATATATTTTTTTATTGGTTTCAGAGAGGAAGGGAGAGGGAGAGAGAGAGAAATATCAATGATGAGAGAAAACCATTAATCGGCTGCCTCCTGCACACTCCTTACGGGGGATCAAGCCCACAACTGGGGCATGTGCCCTGACCAGGAATCGACCCGTAACCTTCGGGTTCATAGGTTGATGCTCAACCACTGAGCCACAACAGCCAGGCAACACCTGGATTCTTTAGTGTGGTTAAGTCATATCATAACCTGCCTTGAATTCTACCCAGACATGCTCCCTGAATCAGTGTGAAGAGAAGTGTGGCACCACCTGAATTCATCACTGGATACCAATTGTGTTAGTGTTTTAGCATGTGGGTCCAATGCCCATTCTTCTTGGCCTTCTTCAGTCATTTCCCCCCAATATGGTATTAGTAAAGATCTACACTTCGTTATTTAAACGTGAGACTTTGAGGAAAGCAAGGCCTTAAATTTTATAAATTTTACTAGATGCACTGAATACATATTTCTAATATGTTGTTTCATGTGGCAGTCTCCCAGTACATCAATGACACACAAATTTTAACACATATGACTGTGCTAATTGACATTGATTCTCTCTTTTTTGCCATCGCTTGTTTCATGAGATAAACTTACTTTTTTAAAACTTATAATCAAAACACAGTAGAAAGATTTAGAATGAGCTATTCTACATAAAGTATACTAGTGATTTTTAAAATGTATGTAGCCTTTTTCCTCAGAAATTAAGTATTTAAATTACACATTAATAAACATACCCCTTGTACCTTGGGCAAATGATTATGGAACTTGATTTTCAGTTGTTTTAAAATATACTCAATTACAAAGCCCTTTGAAATATTTTAATATTCAAATTTATACCACATACAAATATTAATATTTGTGTTATCCAAGAAGTCTGTTAGTGTGAAATTTTAAATATCAGTAAATTTGTTACTAAGAATAAACTAAGAATTAGCTTCCTGTTGATAATGACAAATAAGAAAATAGGACAATTTTTTGCTAATTTAATTATTTAAATATGTATTATTTTTAAAAAGATAAAATAACAAGAGATAATTCCAATATAACTATTGTACATATTAGCAGATACTGTTATCTATAATAATAAAAGGGTAATATGAGAATTAGACCGGACAGCCGAATGACCTTCTGGACGACCTTTCAGATGAAGCTGGGGCTGCGAGGGCTGAGCCCCTTGCACAAATTTCGTGCATTGACCTTCTAGTTTACTATAATGATATGTTATTTATATAAGCCTTATTTCAGAAATAGAACTGGAAAACAGAGAGTAATACATTTTAAATAACGAAAATAAGGGTGGAGATATATATATATATATATATATATATATATATATATATATATATATATATACTAGAGGCCCAGTGCATGATTGAATCATGCACGTGTAGGGTCCCCTACACGCTTTTGCTTTTGATTGCGGGGAGCTGGGTGCCTGTCCGCTGGTGCCTGAGCGGAAAGGCATCCAGCTGCCACGCTTTCGCTTTCAATGGCTGGTGCACCAGGCCTTTCAGAAGCCTCTGGCGTGGTGGAGGCTTCTGAAAGGCCTGGTGCCGGAGCAGACAGGCACCCAGCTCCCCAACTTTTGATGGTCCGCGGCCACTGAGGGGGGCTACCCTGCTGTTGAGAGGTGCAGGGGGCGGGACTCCCGCCCCCTGGGCCTCTCAACGACCGCTGAGGGGGGCTGCCGCGGACACCTGGCTACCCTGCCATTGAGAGGCGCAGCTGGGTGTCCGCGGCAGGCCCCCTTAGCGGCCGCGGATCTGGCCGTTGAGAGGTGCAGGGGGCGGGAGTCCTGCCCCCTGCGCCTTTCAACAGCAGGGTAGCCCCCCTCAGTGGCAGCGGATCCGTGTCTCTCAATGGCCGGATAGGCCACCCCGAGTCCCGCCCCTCAGCCTCCTGCCGCCCAATCGTGGGCGTAGCGGAGTGATGGTAATTTACATGTTACTCTATTATTAGATAGGCTATATATATATATATATATATATATATATATATATATATATATATTCTTGCTATATCAGCAACTGTATAAAAACTTTTCTACAATAGCATGAACTTACTAATTTGGTCTAATTTTAGGTATAGAAAGAGAGTGTAAATTAGTAAAGAAGCTGAATCATGAAACACTGCATAAATGTGTAAGGAAATTATTTTTACCCTACAGTTCAAGATAAAATTGGGCTAGCGAAGTACTTTCAGACATTTTGGTTGTTACTTCTCTGTTTTATAATTAAAACCATAAAGTCCTACATACAGGATCTTTGTTTTTTTAGCATTAAAAGAAGAATGTTAATAAAAGTCCGTAGAGAAGCTGCTTAAACAGATTAACAAATCTGACCTGTTGTTAATGGATGCACTGTTAACATGGGAAAATGTACCATAGATCAGTTTAGTCTCTTCTAAGTTCCTGGTACAATCTTTTTCTCAAATCAATTTTTACTATAAATGCAGAAAATGCTTCCAACACAGTGGCAGTGCCAAGGGATAGCTTTGGAGAAGAAGTGGATTGTACACAGCTTCTCCCTCTTCTTTCCATCACCCCACCCCAGTGATCATTAATAAGTACACAGGCTAAATAAAAAATGGCATTCTCACTGTGCCACAGTACTGTAAGACAGTTTCCCAGTCTCCCTATTCCATCCACATAAAGAAAGTTTGAACCACCACTATCATCTCAACCCTATCTGGAATCATTACAAATTCAGAATTAGAGAAGCTTGAATTAAATGGTTTTATTATATAATACTTTCTTCTTTAATATTTTTCTGTGTTTATGGTCACCTTGGAAAGTTCTACAAAATATCCCTTAAGTTTTCCAAACGTTTCCACACTGAGATGTCCTGCTAATCATGCTTTGCCATATCTAACATATGTACAGTTTTCACTTCCACGGTGGTTCTCCCACTTATTTTGAATCTAGTGTGAGTATTTTGAAATGTTCCGGCTCATTAGAGAGAAGCACAGTAATAGAGAGAAGAGGAAAATCCCTACAGACATTGAATCAACTTCCCACTTAACTATTTAAAGAGATTGAAATCTTAGCTCCTGCTTCAGAAAGTTTGATTTTATTATGCATTCTACTGTAGTTGATTTCCTAATCTCCCATAGGATTGCCTACACCAATCCTATAGTAAAATGCTTCTAATGTGCTTTTTTGTTTTTTAGCATTAAAAGAAGAATGTTATTGCTAATACCAAAATGGCTTCATGAAGACATTCCTAGTATGAAGAACAGTAATGCTGTGAAAATGCTACAGGTAACTAAGCACCATCAAATAAAAACTAAATGGCAGCTGTGTCCATGAGTGCAGTTCAATAGAGTAGAATTTCCATTTCAATAAATAAATGTGTGTACATATAAGCATAACTGTATAAACATATGTAGAAACAAACTAATACATATTTCAAATCATACTTAAGAGATGAGAGAATGGAATTAGGAAAAGAAAAGAGAGATAGAACAACAAAAACACAATGCTATTCAACGTGATGAAAGAAGGAGAAGAGAATAGCCAAAGAACATATATGCATGGACACAGACAACAATGTGCTTAGGGCCAGAGGAAGGAGAGGGTGGGTGTGGGTGGAGGTGGGGGGGAGTGAGGACATCTGTAATAATGTCAACAATATAAAGAAAGAAGAAAGATAAAAGGAAGAGAGAGAGAGAGAGAGAGAGAGAGAGAGAGAGAGAGAGAGAGAGAGAGAGAAAGAAAAGTGAAGTGAAAGATTGTGAACTAGGTGTCAGAGTCACTTGGTGCAATTGGTAGGTGTATTCAGGGACCAAAGGAAGAGGGCAGAAAGGTTCAATTGTATGAGCCTCACAGACCCAAAGGAGTTTTCATTTACAGAAGCAGGTGGAGCCCAAGGAGGACACCACTTCACTCCTGAGACCCAGTGGAATTTGAGAAAATAAATGTGTGAGGACTATGGGAGAAGGTGTCACTAGGGGTGGGGCCAGGTTTCCACTTCAGCAAAGAAGAGAAGGGTGAGCCAGAAGACCTTGAGGACATAAGGGCCTTTGCTGGTTATGGAGGAACTGCTGATGATTATGAGCGAAGGGAAGGAATCTGCTGTGTGTGCTCCTACTTTCCAGCACTCTGGCCTGGCCATCAAGAGGCTCAAAGCCTAGTCAATGGGACAGACACATCATCCAAGCATTGCAATGCAGTGACGTAAGTGCAGTGACAAAAATAAGATGACACATGACAGGAGTATATTGAAAGATGAATAGGAGTTGCTCAGACGATAGAGAGAACATTCAAAATAGAGAGGACAACATGAGCAAAAGCACAGAAGGGAGAGGAGCGTGCTGGGTATTGCTTTATCAAAAGGATTTACATGAGGAGCAGCTGGAAAAATACTGGAATGGTGAGTGAGAGGAGATCACAAAAGGTCTTACAGCTATGGAACTTCATTCTGTTGACCAATAGTTTTCAAACTTTAATAAAATCTATACGTTGAGCTTCGGAACCCTGTGTTCAAATGATGTGAGGAAGATGAGTATTTGTAAAACAAATAAAATGGCTCTATTTGGAGCTTCGCCAAGCAAGCCCATTAATCACCTCCTTCCCCAACTCTCTAAGGCAACAGTTTTCAGCCTTGGTTGCTTATTAGAATCCTGGCCCATTCCAGGATCTCTGAGGGGAGAATGGGTCTGGGGAGACCCAGGCAACAGTATTTTCCAAAGTTTCCCAAATGATTTCACTTCATGGCCAATGTTGAGAACACTATTGAGGGGTTGAAAACTACTGCTAAAGACAATGAGGAGCCAGTGGGAGTTTTCAATTGAAATAGACATGGTGCTAGAAAAGAGGCAGATTTAGGGGGGTCAGAGAAATGAGCATAGTGAGGTGTGGACAAAATGTCAATAAGCAAGAATCCATAGTGCTGACTCATTTGTAGAGGGTCTATAACATAAGGAATAAAATGAGTCCCTGGAGTGACAAGGAGCAGGTCATTGGTGATCCTCGTCCGGAGGTTCAGTTGAGAAGTGGATGGAGAAGGAGGAAGTGGGGAGTAAGAGTGGAAACGTTTCGATGAGTGTTGTCTAGAAGGGAACGGAAGAAAGGGGCTATGCGGACATGTGGTCAGCTTTCAAATACTTGTGGAATGAATGAATAACAGTAACTCCAGAGGGGTGTGGAGTCAGAAGCATGTTTGTACTAAATTGGACAGGCCTGAGAAGGATTATTACAGAGAGAGAGGAACATGATTGAACAAGACTGTGAGGAAGAAGAAGGAAGGGGATGGTCTAAAGGAAAGAGGTGGAAAGTCCACCCTGAGCAGGAGGAGGGATCTTTGTCTCTGGATACAGGAAGGAGAGAAAGGGCTTGGATGGCTGACAGTGGAGGAGTGATCTAAACAACTGAACCCACATATATAATGAGGTACAAGGTCAACTGACTGAAGGACAAATAATACATTCACCAAATTACAGATAACAAATACTTTAGTCTTGATATTCATTCCACTTAGTAGTGCTATTTTGCTCCCCTATTAATTGTACTAGGGAATTGGGGACTTTTTATGGCTCAAAGAAAGGTCTCTGTTCTCTCGTGATCAGATCCTCTTCTTCCTTTATGGCCCTCACTCTGGAATAGTTCCCGTTGGTCTCTTGTGTCCTTCGTTGTGGTTTGACTCCCACCCACTTCCTCACTCAATTGCCAGCCTAAAGTGGGGAAACACCTCCCTCCCCAGAACACAGCCACCTTGCATTCTTAGTTTCCTGTAGTGTCTAGTTCCTTTGACTTCATCTATCCTTTAACTATAGTGGTTCCCCCTTATCTGTGGTTTTGCTTTTCCCACTGTCAGTTATCTACAGTCCAAACATATGAAATGGAAAATTCCAGAAATAAGCAATTCATAAGTTTTAAATTGTGCCAATTCTGAGCATTTGTCCAGTGTATCCAAACTATTATACACTGCCTGCCCATTAGTCACATGGTAGCCATCTCAGTTGTCAGATTGACTGAAGTGGTATTCCAGTGTTTGTGTTCAAGTAACCCTTATTTTATTTAATAACTAGAGGCCTGGTGCATGAAATTCATGCACGGATAGGGTCCCTAGGCCTGGTCAGTGATCAGGCCAATCTGTGGGGTAACTGGTGGGGCAATCAGGGGCCCCCTGCTGGCACCCACCTTGGCCAGCCTGGTGCCACCCATTCACTGACCCCACCCCCCGCCGCCGCTGCCGTCAGTTGCCTTCCTCTGTGGGGTGATCAGCGGGGTGATCAGGGGTCCCCCTGGCACCTGCCTTGGCTGGCCTGGGGCCTGTGGGCTGGGGGCAGCTCCTGTGTTAAGCATCTGCTCCCTGGTGGTCAGTGCACATCATAGCAGCCAGTCGTTCCACCAGTAGTTCTGCCGTTTGGTCAATTTGCATATTAGGCTTTTATTATATAGGATGGCCCCAAGCACAAGAGTACTGAAGCTGGAAAATTAGATATCCAAAGAGAAGTCATAAAGTGTATGTACGTATAGGAAAAAAACGTAGTATATACAGTCATCTTCTGCTTAATGATGGAATATGTTCTGAGAAATGTGTTGTTAGACAATTTTGTCCCAGTGCAAACATCATAGAGTACACTTCCATAGTGGTACAGCCTACTACACACATAGGCTATATGGTACAGACTATTGGTCCCAGGCTATAAGCATGTACAGCACGTTACTGCACAAAACAACACAAGATTAAATCAAGCATGCGAAAAATTATTCAATCAAGAGAACTCTATCGGATCAGGGATTAGGGCATCGATGCATGCATTTTGGAGGGACACAGATATTTAGTTCATAGCAGAAGCTATAATTTTACAATTGTGTTGGGTGAAAGCTATTTGCCCTGGGAAGCCAGCCATGAGCTGGAAAACCTTGAGACCTTTTCTTACCCAGAAGAATGATCAGGCTTTTATACAAATAAAAATCTTCATCTGCCCTCCTGCTTACCACAGATGGGTCTGAATTGCGAGCAGCTGCACACCTTTAGAAACTCAACTCAAAACACTTCTTACAACCTTAGTCTCAAATGAAAGCAAAATAGGTTTCTCCCCTACCCCAGTTTTTCATTTAGGCAGCCAAGTATTTTCTTGTAGTAAGGCTCCATAATATTAAAAGATATTCCAACATATTTCAAAATCCAAATTTTAAAAGGCCCTGAAACAATATGCAGAATGCTTTCTCTTTAAAAATTTTAAACCAAGACAGGTCCTTAAGACATGGATTATTTTTATTTTTCCTTTCCTTTAGTCTCCTCACGGGAGAATTTAATAAAGGCTTGGATTCAAGCAGGGTAACAAAGGAGAAAATCCTATGGGAAGACAAACAATATGAGAAACAGGAGAGGGAAAGGAAAGTTGAGGGAAATTAGAATTCCAGTCCTTATCCAGTTATCCAGCTGGCCCTTTTAAATGTCCTTTGTAAATTGAAACAATGCTTTTTCTTCCCAGGAAAAGAGTGAATTTATGAATAATAATTCCAGCGAACAGGTCCTATATGTTGATCCAGTGATTACAGAGATAGAAATCTTTCTCCAAGAGGAACACAAGCCCATGGACTGCAAGAAAGGAAGGAATACAGGAACCCTGGAGACAACAGCGTGCCTGCAAAAGTCACTGCTCACCAGTACTACAGTTGTGTATATTCCTGATGTCAACACAGGGTATAAACCCCAGGTTTCAAATTTTCTCACTGAGGAAGACCATTTCAGCAATGATGATGAAACCGATTCCTCAGCTCTCAAACCAACAGTTGATTCCTTAGACCTGGAAAAAAATGCCCTTTTTAAAAAATACCCTGATGTTGCTCTTTCTGTCTCAAGTATGCATTCACTAAACAATACACTATTTCTTGAAGAATTAAGCCTCATTTTAAATCAAGGAGAATGCAATCCTTCTGACATGCAAAACTCGACAGAGGATGAAACCACCATGCTTTTGGAAAATGCTTCCCCCAGTGAAACTCTTCCAGAACAGACGCTGCTGCCCGATGAATTTGTCTCCTGTTTGGGGATCATGAATGAGGAATTGTCATCTAGTAATTCTTATTTCCCACAAAATATTTTGGAAAACCACTTTAATAGGATGTCACTCTTGGAAAAGTAGAGCTGTGTAGTCAAAATTAATGTGAGAAAGCTGCCTTGCAATCTGAAGTTGAATTTCCCCTTCAACATAAATTTAATTCTGCCCTATTTTTTTAAAATTAGAGAATTAAGATCCAAAGATGGAACATACTTTATGGTCACAAAAAAGTAGTGATATTAGGGACACCTCCTGTATTTTTCAAAAAGAATCATGATATCCTTTTCATGTTCCCTCCTTGCCAGGCACAGAACAGCTCTCTCTGTTGTAGGAAGGATAAATAATACAAAATATATGGTAGTGAAGTAAAGGCTGAAAATAGTTATTTAAAACCAAGACATTAATATTAGCTTGCAAGGGGAGAAGCAAGTTTAATTTTCACTTTGTTGCTTAAAATTATCTTGAGTAGATAAAAACCTAGCCCACAACAACAAAATAAGCAAAGGACAGAAACAGAGGAGCAATTAATTAGCATGTTTGCTGCACTATTTTTTCTACTATTTTCTATTCAGGTGTTAGATATTTGATCTTTCCTTATTTTGATTATGGACTAAGGAAGTTATAAAACAATGATGTGTGGAAATCATGAGATTGCTATCTTCATTCAAGTCAAGAGTGATAGCATTCTTCCCCTGTGGCATAGTCAGTGTATTAATTACACAATAGTAGAATTAATGAGGTAGCAGATGCAGGATCATCAAGGTGTAATTTTTTTCGGATTCAATTATGTTTTAGATATATGTCAGAAAATTACTGTTAATACAGATATATGTCTAAATACTTGCCACCCCTTCCATTGCTTCCTATGCTATGTCTCCTGCAGACATCACTAATAGATCACTACATGCCTTTTGCTGAGCCGTAAGGTGGTCTTAGAGTCAATCATCTTGACACAGTGCTTGTGATGGCCACAATCAATAATGGCTGAGACGAGATGACCTGCCAACCAGGTCAATATTGAAAGATAGGTGATCTTCGAAATATGAAATGCACATTTTAGGCTGAGAATAGGTACCCAGGAGACTTCTCTATTGTGATGCATTTTTATGGTCAAGGGGAACACTTTTTTAATGATCAGAACAATTTGAAAACAGGGTAGCTTATCCCCTGAATTTCTCTTTCTCTTCTACAGTTTTTAACATTAACTTATATTCAGATTAAATAATTTAATTTAATTAGAACAAGTCAAGCAGTTAATTTTAAAAAAGGACCAGTTGCCTACCATGTGTTTAGCACATGAGCAAGCTATTTTGTTTTGGGCTTTTTTTTAAAAAATAAAAAAGGAGTCATTTAATTTTTTAAAAAGCTAAAAGTAGTTTTGTCGTCATTAAGTGTCCCCATAAGGAGGATGACCATACATACATCCTGCTTTTCCTGGTTTTTGGTCCCAGAGTTAAATAAGATCAGCACAACCTTTCACTCTCGGAAGCATCCCATTTGGATGATAAATCATATGGTCACCCTATCTGTGAAAACTGCTTAACGTCCAGCATGTAAGTAATTTATCACATCATCTCTTTTTTTGTATTGGCATTCCTCTTTATTTTACTTTATATTATTTACCAAAGCCTTTTTGTTCCAAAAATGGAATGTGACTACTCACAGTTTAAAAAGCATACCCTCTGCTGTGAAATTCTATTTTCCTAAAATATGTATATAATAGTTGTACTTTGCATATCCTGAAAGTATATTTGAAATCACGAATGAAATGCCAATATGAAATACCGTGATTTGTAAATGATCATTTGTCTTTGCTTTATTCTTCTCCAGAGGGAGACTATAGTGAAGTAAAGAGGCAGGTAGCATTCGAGATAGAAATAACAAAAGACTGAGATACATCTTTCTTGTTTACCAACATGATGATGACATCTGTTAGCATGTGAAGAATATTTTCTTAGTGTATTTCAGTATAATTGTAGTCTGCCGCACATCAAGAAAGCTGCTGTCGAGCTTAAAGAACTGCGGCATTATTTGATCTGCGTATGCTTCTGTTACAGTGAACGTCTCCTTTAGAACTTCTTGTTCTCTGGGCTGCTTTCATTTTCTAAGGTGTCTTCCCCACACCCACATCACTCTTTAGCACCAAGGAGACACTTGTAGGTCTATCTTTGCCATTAGGCCTCATGGTCCCGATGGACTAAAAATTGAAGCAATACCTGCAACAGAGGCAATGTGCCTGCCTTTGCCCTAACTCCAGGAAAATTTCAACTGCTTCATCACAATGCAACCTTGGTAAATAGGCAAGGGTTTTCTTCCTACGATTCACTTATTCAAATACTAGAGGCCCGATGCATGAAATTCATGCAAGAGTAGGCCTCCCTTCCCCCTCCCAACCCCCCCACCCCCACCTCCCCACCCCCATCCCCCACCCCCACTGCCGGAACCAGCTTCCCTCCAGCACCCAGGACCTGGGCTTCCCTCGCAGAGGGAGGCCCGCCCACCTGCCGCAGCCTGCTGGCCGGTGGCCTAGACCTCCCTCTGCGGGAGGATCATGAGGTGATGGCTGGGCCCCCAACCAATCGCATCGCACCTGCCTTGGCTGGCCTGGCACCAGTGGGTCTCGTGGTGTGGTCTCAGATGGTCGTCCAAATGGTCGTTCCGCTGTTTGGCCGTTCAGTTGATTTGCATATTACGTTTTTATTATATAGGATTATTCTCTGTAGTATTGAATGTCCCTACTCTGTGCTAGGCACTCTGAGTGATATAGATGTGAACAAAACCAGCCAAGTCCATGCAGCATTGGGACTTACATTCTATGGGCAAGGAACACACAGTCCATGGGGCTGTCATTTTAGTGGGGAAGGGGGAGAAGACAGGGGATGAAGAGAAGCAGAAAAAAAGTAAAGAAGGAAAAGGTCAGATAGTAAGTGTGTGTAGAGAGGTAAAATGGGATAGTGTGTGAAGAGCCACTTGGTGGTCACTTTACACTGAGCAGTCAGGGAAAGTCCCTCCCAAAGGGACACTGACGTTGCCATTTGAATCACAGGGAGGAGCCAGCATGGGAGAATCAGCTTGCCACCGATAAGTTCCTTCTCTGGAAAAATACTCCAAGGCTAATATCTCTACTTCTTTCCCTCCTGTTCATGTGGCCCCTAACACTCCCCCTGCCCCCCCGCCACCTCTCCCTTCCTCAGCCAGAATTTTCTGTAGATTTGGGGGACAAGTATGTATCTTTTCATCTTTCCATATAGCCCTTGGGCTTTTACTAACTTTCTAAGTCACACAATCTTTGTAAGTTGCTGCTTCCTAATGGATGTGTCATGCTTCTTGGTGTGGGTGAAAGAGAAGGAGGAAGAGAGAAAGAGGGAGGAAAAAGCCCCTAATGATACCATTGAGAGGGAAGAGGAAAAGATAAATACAAAGAAAGGCAGGTTAATTCTCTGTAATGCCGAAGCAAAATAGAACGTCATAATTCTGGACAATCCTAAAACTAAGGGACATGCAATTTCCTCCTGGTCTAGTATCTTCCCTGCTCCTTGCCTGCTTCTTTCCTTCCTTCCTTCCTTCCTTCCTTCCTTCCTTCCTTCCTTCCTTCCTTCCTTCCTTCCTTCCTTCCTTTCTTCCTTCCTTTCCTTTCCTTTTTTTAAAATTTTTATTTTATTACTAGCGTTCCTGTTGCAGGAAGATTCCTGCAATAGGGCTTCCTGCTGCACTCTATCCCGCCTCGCCTGCTTTCCTCCTTTCTCCGCCAGCCCGCCTGCTCTCCTTCCTTCTCCCCCGGCCCTGCCTGCTCTCCTCCCTTCTCCCCTGCCCCGCCTTCTCCACCAGCCTGCCTGCTCTCCTTCCTTCTCCCCCGGCCCCGCCTATGCTCCTCCCTTCTCCTCCGTCCCACTTGCTTGCTTCTCCAAAGCTTTGCTCCCTTCTGCAGCTCTTGGCTTCTTTCTACGCTGTCTTGATATGCAAATTAACCGCCATCTTGGTTGGGGTAATTTGCATACTCGCCCTGATTGGCCGGTGGGCGTGGCTTGGCCAGTGGGCATGGCTTGGGCATAGCAAAGGTGTGGTCAATTTGCATATTTGTCTATTATTAGGTAGGATTTTTTTTACATAGAAGTAATGGAAGAGGCACAGTTGACGTACAGTTCTGAGGTGTTTTCTTGAGTGTGTGTGTGTGTGTTCTATCCTTTTTTAAATTAGGAATTTGTTTTTACAAATTAGAAGTACTATTTGATGATATAAGAAGGCTTATGAGTTTTAGCATGTGGTTCTCAGGCAACATGGGTTGCTCTCCGGCCCTGCTGGCTCAATCAGAGGGTGTTCTCAACTTCTTTTCTTATATTTTCAGTCTTTGACAAAAAGGAAACACATGACTATGGCACAGGGCAGAGTTTTCATAAATAAATTTTAGCAACTGAAATTAAATCTGTTGCAGAAGTCCAAAATGTAAAGCAGGTGAAAGCAAATCTCCCATTGAAACAGAGATTGAAGGTCATGTCTGAAGCAGCCTACACATACATGTGAAAACCCACAGATTTCTCTCTTCAACACCAGAGTGATCAGGACTCCAGCCCAGCCTTGAGAAGCCCCTACCTCAGGATTGTACCATCCTTTTCCATCTCAGCCATAGGCTGCCAACCCCGGCTAATGGGACCACAACTCCCCCAAACCTCCCTCCACCCTGAACGGCTTTGTAAAAAGGAGCTTTCTTTTAGAGCTTGCTAATAGAAGCAGTACCACCTGCAATAATTAACTTGTTTCTTTCCAGTTACTTTATCATAAATGTCTGGGTTTTGTTCAAGTTTATGTTCTCTTTTTGATCATTAAGAATAAAATATTGTGTTGTGAACATAATTAGATTATAACCCCAAAGACTGTTGAATTGTGCTGTGGTTTATCTCTTTATGAAGTAATTATACCAATTATAGGAGGTGATGTTTTAATGGGCAGTGTTATCCACTTGGCAGACACTATTGATTTAAAATAAAAGAAAGTGATTAAAAACAATTTATGGGGCTCTCTTGGGTAAAAGCATGAAACCAATATAAAATAATTGCATTCTGATTCATGGAGTGGATCATGTACTACTTTCTTGGATGCCACAGTTAAGGCAATTTTATAAGGAACTCTAACAAAGGTTTGATAGAATATTCTTATGTCTCTTTCCCGCTGCTAAGATTACACCAGTAAATCCCAATTAATGTTTCATGTTAAGGACTCTCTTAGCCCTTTTGCTAATTTCACTTTTCAACCTACTCTGCATCTTTTTATCCAGAATTTCCATTAACTTTCTGAAGATGCATTTCCTTTATGCTTATGTTCAGGAAAACAACTTATTATTTAATTTTAATAATTAGCATTTATCAATAAATTAAGAATTTATTCTTACATGGTTCATTTTTGCTTGGGATAGCAAATAATTCTGGCCTAGCTTTATGAGAAGAAATAAAATTGAAAAAACTAAATCAAGCAAGTGTTGGAGAAACATAGTTCTTTCCTGAGATCCTTGTTTCGAAAATTCAAGCAAACCAGAATGCTGTTTCTAGCTATGAAGGCACACCTAACAGCCGCAACTCTGTCAGGGCACAGGAAGGAAATCATAAATAGCAAACACTGGAACCCGTGGGAAACACGGAAGTCAATAAACCAACTGTTTTCTTTCTGTTCACATCCTGCCTGAGAATTTTATTAGAAGTGAGTGAGAGGGAAAGAATATAATAGTAAAATTTTTAAAAAGCAATTTTTATTTTCAAGCTACACAGTAATTTATTTTTAAAAAATCAATATCAATGGAGTGAAAAGTGACAGTCCGCCTGTATGCCCCTGCTTCCTTACCCCATCCCCATCATAATAATATGATGAAGGGGCCTAATATATAGCAACGGAAGATGATTTGACTTTGGGTTGTGGGCACACGGTGCAATATACAGATCATGTATCATAGAAATGTACACTTGAAACCTATATGACCCTATTAACCACTGTCACCCCAATACATTTAATAAAATAGTAATTCTCAATAAATTAGTGTTTTTCTTTCCAGTTTTTTTAATGGTTAAAAATGCTGTATTGATGTGTGACTTGTTATTTTCACCTAACAGTACATCTTGGATATCTTCACATGTTGTTATATATAACTTTATCTTATTCTTTAAACAGTTGCACAGTATCTCATAGAGTAAATGTATTATAATGTATTTACCTATTCTGGATATTTTATATGTTTCCCGTTTTTCATTATTATACCCGCTCTTGTAATAATTCATCTTATATACATCTTCACACAAGTATGTGAATTGGGGGGTGGGAGGGATAAATGCCTAAATGGATATAGAAAGAAGGGGAATATGAGGCACCTGAGTGGAGAGGCAGGAAATGTCAGGAGACTTGTGGAGCAAACAGGAGTAAAGAAATAGGGTTAGAAAACCCAAAAAGCATGCACTTTAAGCAGCACAGGACTGCTCTTGTTCACCCAGTAAATAGCACCAACCCTAAATTCTGCTGTTCTGTTTTAGTGTTCAGAATGTCATAGTAAACATGAAAAATGTAATATATTCATTGGATGCTGACTGATGTGATACTTATTCCAAACCTCTTCTTATCTGAATTTAAACAAAGTTCAGCTCTCATTTTACTATGGGATTCAATGTAGGAGATTTATTTCATCTTAGTTGTTGAAATTGAAAATCACTTATGTTTTCTTAAATGATGAGATTAGGATTTTAAGAAGCTGCCAGCTGCCAAATATTTGCAAGTTTGTTTTTCTTTTTTTAGTATTCATTGTACATTCTGTGCTACTTTGGAGATTCCATTTGATAGAATAGAGGCAGCATATTCAGAACCTCATGAGAGCTGGGCAGCAGCTTGCTAAAGCCCAGAGTAATGCAGAAAAGCAATTGCAATAATAATTAAAAAACAAACAAACACAGAAATGCTTAGGAAATACAACAGATGATAGATTCAACCTATCCTCATAACTTCAATGAAATAATGATTTTTTAAAAGCACTCTTTAAAATTCTTATTTTTCCATTTTGTTTTACTAAGCAATGAAAATCCTCATTTAGCAAAATAAAAAATTGCAGAAAAGCATGTAGAACTACAAATATAACTAATGTTGCAATAGGTAGACTAAACTTCCTTTTTTATTTTCTATTGAAGAGCTTGAAATAAGGTCAAACAGTCAGGGTTTTTGAATTCTGAATCTACTGAATGCCAAGTGTGTGACCTTGGACAATCCTCAGAGTTTGATATTCTCTCTGTTTGTCCTATTTTATGGGACAGGGTGTACCTTGCTAAAGATTTGACTGAGACCAGCAAGCATGGCTCAGTGGTTGAGCGCTGACCTATGAACCAGGATGTCACAGCACCTGGCTGGGTTGCGGGCTCAGTCTCCAGTGGGGGCCATGCAGGAGGTAGCCAATCGATAATTCTCTCTCGGCATTAATGTTTCTATCTCTCTCTCCACTTCTTCCTTCTCTGAAATCAATTTTAAAAAAGTTTTTTTTTAAAGAAGATTTGCCCTAGCTGGTTTGGCTCAGTGGATAGAGTGTCAGCCTGGGGACTGAAGGGCCCCAGGTTCGATTCCAGTCAAGGGCACATACCAGGTTTGCGGGCTTGATTCCCAGTAGGGGACGTGCAGGAGGCAGCCGATCAATTATTCTCTCTCATCATTGATGTTTCTATCTCTCTCTCCCTTTCCCTTCCCTCTGAAATCAATAAAAATATATATTTTTTAAAAAAGAAGTAGATTTAACTGAGTTGAATACTCTCTCCTCCCTAAAATACTTTTTTCCCCACTTTACTCCAAGGACACCACAAGTCCATGACTTATTTCTCTGACCACTCATTCTCAGCCTCCTTTTCTCATTTCTCCTAGCCTCTCTGTCACATAGACATTGGAGGCCCTTGGCCCAGGCCTTAGTTTCTCTTTTGGTGATCTTGTCCATTCTTGTGGATTTAAGCCTTATCTACATGCCATAAAAACAGATTATCTTGACCTCTACTGTGAACTCCAGACTCATACATTCAGCTGTCTTTCTGACATATCCATTTGCACATCCTCATGACCTGGAGTATTCAATATGAGATAATCTCCCAAGCCTTCTCTTCTCATAGATATTCCCATCTCAATAAACAGTATTGCCATTTTTCCCAATTACTCACAAATCTAGGAGTCATCCTTGACCTTTATGCTCTTACTCCTCAGGTCTACACTATTAGCAAATCCAGTCTACCCTACCTTCAAAATACATCCTAAAATTAAATCACTTCATACCACCTCAACTTGATCGCCCTAGTTCAAACCACCATCATCTCTTGCCTAGATTATTGCAAAAGTCTCTTAAAGTCCATCTTCAGTAGAGAACTAAATGTAACTAGTGATCCTGCTGAAATAACACTTGTTCAAAACCTGCCAATGGCTTCCCATACCTCGAAATAATAGTAGTCCAAGTCACTGCAGTGACCTATGAAGCTCTACCTGGTTTATCTCTTTCTATCCCACTGGCCACCTAGTAAGCACCTCAAGGATTTTTCTTGCTCTTCCTTCTTCCTGGAATACTCTTCCCCGAGACTGGTGGATTGCTCAGTAGCACACTGACTTTAGGCCTTCCCTGGTCACTCCATCAAAAATTGCAAATCTGACCCCCATACTTCCTACTCTCCTCCTCTGCTTTTCCTTTCTTCATAGCACTCACCACCACGTAAAATCAAGCATAGATTTTAAAAATATGCTTTTATTGATTTTATAGAGAGAGGAAGGGAGAGGGAGAGAGACATCGATGAGAGAGAAATATCAATAACAATCAACTGCCTCCTGCACACCCCATGCTGGGGATCGAGCCCAAATCTCATGTATGTGCCCTGACTAGGAATCGAACCGGTGACCTATTGATGCATGGGTCGATGCTCACTGAAAGGGGCAGACAAATTGTGTGGGGTGCTAAAGAAAATGACCAAACAAAGTGTTCTCACCTTATAGAACATTAGATAAATAGCTCGCTAATAAAAAACAACAGCTAAATTCTAAAAGACCAGGCATCTCGTAGTTTATAGGGACTTTGGTGTAAAGTTGCTAAAAATAGTCAAGTAGAGATAATCCACAGAATGTATGTATTCGTGTATTGTTGTTTTAAATGCCATCTGCTTTAGTTTCCAACTAGCCTGTAAATTTTGTAAATGAAGCTGGGGTTGGCTTGGTGATTTGTACAGAGGTGGCAGAGCTAGGGCAGATCTCACTTTCCTGACTCCCAGTCCAGGGCTCTTTCACAACCTACACCAAATTAGCTGCTTAGAAATGGACCAGTGGTTCTCACCTGCCTGAACATTAGCATCACCTTGAGAATGTAAACAAAATAAAAGTAAAAACCACCGAAGCCTGATCACCACCAGTTTCACTGATACTTTTCGGGGGTTATTTTATGCACTGCCAGGGTTGAAACCATTAACTTAATTGCTCCTCCTTGTGAAAAGAAACTTCCTGCCTTTATGCATTATTATTTACATCCCCAATCCTTCCATCACCTGGTTTTCTCAGGGACAATAGATGCCAATCCATGGGAGCCCCTTCATCTCACCACCCCATCTATAAACTTGCTTTTACCCATTCTCTCTCCTTGCTTTCATAAAATAAAAGAACTATACCTTTCCCCTTCCAGGCTAATCTTCCCACCTGGCACTGGACTCTCCCCCTCATCTTGTGCCCCCTTAGGGACTGGCTTAGTTATATGTTTACACATCACACCCATTTTGTTCTCATCCACCAGTGTCTGGCTCATAGTAAATGTGGTAAAGACTTCTAAGTGTCTATTCAACATCCATTCTCATGTTCTTTTTTTAAAAAAATATATATTTTATTATTTTATTGATTTTTACAGAGAGGAAGGGAGAGGGATAGAGTGTTAGAAACATCGATGAGAGAGAAACATTGATCAGCTGCCTCCTGCACATGCCCTACTGGGGATGTGCCCACAACCAAGGTACATGCCCTTGACCGGAATCGAATCTGGGACCCTTGAGTCTGCAAGCCGATGCTCTATCCACTGAGCCAAACCCGTTAGGGCCATTCTCATGTTCTTACTTACTAACAGAGCCTCTATATTATTGAAGCATCAATAGATCCCACTGAAAGACACATTCTCCAGCTTCTCTTGCCTCTAGGTGTGGCCAAGGGATGAGTTCTGTCCAATGAGATATATGCAGAAGATGTTAGAGGGATTTCCAGGAAGTCTTTTTAAAAGGGGAGACAGACAAATGGAGAAAAATATTCCCCTCTCCCTCCCCCTTGCTCCTTCCTGACGACTGGAAAGTGGACGTGATAGCTAGAGCTCCAGCTGCCACCTGGGACCACAGGTGACCTGGAGGACAAACGCCACTCACTGGGCATAGCAGAGCAGAAAGATGGAAGAAGCCCTCATCCCTGTTGTTTGTTTGTTTTTTAAATATATTTTTATTGATTTCAGAGAGTAAGGGAGAGGGAGAGATAATCATTGATCAGCTGCCTCCTGCACCCTCCACACTGAGGATTGAGTCTGCAACCCGGGCATGTGCCCTGACTGGGAATGAACCATGACCTCCTGGATCATAGGTTGATTGTCAACCACTGAGCCTTGCCAGCCGGGCTCCCTGTTGATTTTGAGGAGCTGCCCTGGAGCACTTAGCTCTACTTTTAGATGAGATTACTAGTAATGTTTTTAAATCACTGTTATTGGTCATCCTGTTTTTGTATCTGAATTAAAAATAAAGGATGCAACAGGTAATCAGAAATTATTTCTTTTTTCAAAGACTGGATGGCGTACATCCTTATGGTGGTCATCTGTTTTCTCCTCAGTTCCCCTTTCTGAGGATCTACTCTTTTCCTCCAACCCATGTACCTTCAGCGTCACCCTGGTCAGCTGGCTGCAGGGGATTGGTATGAGGTATTCTAAAACAAGCTAGGCCTGTCAAAGGCCTTCCCCAACACCCGCCTCTGGGTATAACAGTTGGGATAGAGGTGGACACCTGACCTAAGCTGGACCAATCAAAGGTTTCTCCCAGGCACTTTGGAGAAACAGAGACTCTCTCCAATGATAGAATTTTTGATGCAAAGTTCAGAAGCTTTTGTCAGTCATGTTTCTCTCCATGTGACCAGAATAAAAGGATGGTCTATATACAGAGAACAAGAAGAATAAACAAATAAACAGAAAAAGGCAAAGAGAAGAGGTGAAGTGAGAAGCCTAAATGCATCTAAGGACATGGTTTTAATTGTTAATACAGTTCAATCACATTCCTGACTTACAGTTAAAGAGAAGCCTTTATAATAGTCTTTGTTTTTGCTTAAGCTACTTAGAGTTGTATTTCTATTATTTATAATTGAGAGTCCTAATTAATACAACCCCCTAGACATAAAAAGAAAAAGAAAAAAAGCTTCTAATTTTGCTCCCAGAATCTACATGATTTTCTTCTAGTGATGATTAGCAATGATGCTGTTTATCTTGTACATTAGTTTACCTGAAATTGAGAGGTACTACTGCACAAAGATATATTTGATGTTGTTTTCAGTAAATTGTTACTGGAGTTAAACCTCAAGCCATCCTGACAGCGTCTCCCCTACACCAACCTCTTTGCAATTACAGACAGAAGAACTGGCAATAAATGCAACTCAGCTTGAAGAAAAACCATACCTTTCAAAAGCCTGTGAGCATTGGATTGCACTATTCACTCTTAGTCATCCTAACTGGAAGTCTAAAATGGAAACAAAGTTCTAATATTTTTATTTGTTTTAATATTTATAATTTTCAGCTTTCCATCTCAACAATTATGCCTAGACATTGATATTGCACATTATCTGAGAAGAGGACAATCCCTTTAAATTACGTGACTGACTTTCAGAATTTGAGTAAGGTATGGCTAACCAAAATGTTCCACTGACCAGGTACAAATCCTGTTCTATGACTACGTAAACAAATTTATTTTTTGCATGCTACGAAGTTTTATGTGGTGTAGCTTGCAAAAGATAAAGCCCCTTATCTGTGTTTGTGCAGAAACCAGGTAACCTTGTCAGGAACTGAGGAAGAAATGACTTAAGTGTCACCTCCCACATTTCCTGCTGTGAATAGACTTAAGGGCTACGAGGTGTCATAATTATTAATACACAAACTTGGCAAAAACTAAATCTCAGTGCACAAACTGGGGGGGAGGGGGGCGGGGAAGTATCTGCAATAAATGAGTTCATACCTGGCTCTTTCCATACATTGTTTAACTTCCCAACAACCTTTGGTGTATTATTAGCCCTTCAACGCTGAGGAAACTGAGTCACGAGAGATGAGGCATCCTGCCAGGGTCATTTCATACCATGTGCCTATCTCAGTGCTGTGCCCAACTGTGAATTCCTCAGGTCCAGAAGCTGCTGTTTACATTGCTTCTTTCAATGAACCTTTGTCATAGAAGACTGAAACCTTGGCAGTAATAATGTGTACATGCCAAGAATATAGCAGTTACCAAGAGTATATTATAGTCAGCAGGTGTGTGTAATAGAGGAATCACTAAAGGCACACCTGTGAAACATTTTCAGATTTACCAATAATGAATCATTTAAAAATGCAAACACATTATCTTGGACTGAATCCTATGCCAAGGGCAAATATAATAGGAGGTCTGTCACAATTATTATTGGGACATTCAATGAAATTTTAATATAGGTGTAGATTATTTTTTAAATGCTGTATCCCGAGACAGAGAAGCATCGAACATACTGCCAAACTTCAGTGGGAAGGCAGGAGGGGGTGGGGGCCAGTAAGAGATCAACCAAAGGACTTGTATGCATGCATATAAGCATAACCACTGGACACAGACACTAGGGGCGGGGGGTGAGGGCTTGAGCTGGGGGGTGGGGGTGGCTGGGGAGAGGTCAATGGGGGGGGGGGGGAAGGAGACATATGTAATACTATATGTAATACTTGAAACAATAAAGAATTTTTTTAAAATGCTGTATCCCTGTTAAATTTCCTGCATTTGATACCTGTACTGTGAATACATAAAAAAATATCACTATTTATATGAAAACACACTGGAGTAATATAGCTAAAGGGCCATAATATATGCAAGCAACCTCTCTCAGATAACTTAGTAAAGAAACTGGAGAGAGAGAGAGAGAGAGACAGAGAGAGAGAGAGAGAAAGAAAGAAAGAAAGAAAGAAAAGAAATGACAAAGTATTAAAAGTAGTCTGGTAAAGGTATATGGAAATTCTTTGTATGTTTTAGTCTCACAATTTTTTTTGTAAGTTTGAAATTACTTCAAAATATAAGATTAATAAAAAGAAGCACCAGCATAGACGCCGGAGTCCTGGGTCCCATTACCCTCTGAATGACATTTGCCATTTCACAAAACCTCTCTGGACCACGTAAAATACAGAAGTTATTTGTTTTAACTGTGTGTTGGCATTCCATTATATAAATAAACCTCAGTTCATCCATTCCCCTACATTGGGTAGTTTCAACTTTTTCACTATTACAAACAGCGCTACAGTGAGCAGCTATATACAGTCTTCCTTGTGCTCACATGCAAACTTATCCTAGAGTTGATCTACATGTATCAACGAGGATAAACTAAAAAATATAAGAGTGCGGTGGGGGGAGGGAAGAGCACAGTGCAAAAGGATACATTCATATGACTCCACTAATGTAAATTTTCAGACACTAAAATACATGATAAAAGTACAAAAACATGCACTGGATTAATATACACCAACTTCACCAGAGCTTACCACTAGTGGGAGGGAGAAGGAAGCGTAGGGTAGGGTGGGCTTTACACTGTTTTATTTCTTAGAGAGACAGAGACAGAGGGAGAGAGACAGACTAAAGAGTTCAGTTAAAGGGTCTCTCTCCAGCTCTAATGGTTCATATTCGAGCTAGATTTGTAATCTTAAACTTTATACCCTTAGCCTGCTTATGAGTGTGTGTAGACTTAATTTAATAGAAATCAACAAGTACATATTAAGAAAATACTTAATCAGGGCACTGAGCTACCTACCAGGTACTCAGAGATAAATAAAACATGGTTTGGAATGCTTTGAAGGAAAAGGGACTCGGATGGTGTGTTAAAGAAAAAGCTTGGTTAATCATTTCCTTGGGGAATTTAAGCAACAATCAAAGGAGGTAATGAACATGGGAGTAAGGGCGGGCTTTTGTTAGAGAAATGCTTTCAGCTATTTATTCCTGATGTGAAAACAGGAGCTTTTCATTCTTAGCATTGTTGGCTCAGTGAACTACCTAAGGAAGTTACACCCCAGAAGGAAACATATTATTACACATTGGAATTGACTGGTTGTCCAATAAGAGCTACAATGGAATTGCATGTATTGAAACAGCAGAGAAACACAAGCAAAGAGAAAATAGTATTTTTGATCCAGAACTGGTATATCATTTAAAGTAAAACAAAAAATGTGGTAATGATCCAGTGAATTTCTGCAACTCGATAACCAAACTGGATAATTCAAGTGAAAAGTGCATCTATTGCTGTGTACCTATGGTTACAGCAAACCAGACCTCTCTACCTCTGAGGGTCACTTCATGTAAACAAGATCAGGAGTTTTTTACCCATCAGGGTCTCTTTTGAACCAAAGAGAAGAAAACCTGACTCAAATGAACTGAAATGAAAATAGGAATGCATTGGATCAAGTAATTAAAAAAACCAGGCGTAGCTTTAACTACAAGTACTCCTTGACCTGGAAGCTAAGGCTATGGCATCCAGATGGCAATTTCTTGAAATCTCTTGGCTTCTGCAGTGTTGGTTTCATTTGCAGGCTTTGTATGGTGTATGGTGGCCACAACTCCAGACTCAGGTAGCTATTACAGCTAGCAGTTCTGGCGGGGCGGGGGGTGGGGGTGGGGGAGGGAGGGGGAGGGGCAGATGGTCTCAGCTGAGTCATTCCTACACAAATTTCAATATTTACCATGCTTGGCATAACCTGTGTAATATGCTTATTTCTAAACGAATTAATCACTGTTACCAGGGAATTGTCATTGGCCAGGCCGAGTCATGTGTTCATCAGAGGAGTCGGGGTAGGGTTAGCTCTACTCTCAGCACACAGGGGGCATGAGGTGTTCTCAGAGAACACTTCTCATACACTTCCATATGCATTAAATTGCCAGGGGAACTTTAAAAATGCAGATTTTGACTCAGTAGGGCTGGAGTAGGCCTGGAGTGTCTGCATTTACAACAATCCTGGCCCTATGAAACTCCCAAGGAGCATGCTAAATTGCTCTTTAAGGGTTGCCAATGTACTTAGGCTGGGCCAGCTACATAAATTAAAAAGCCTCGTGCAAAATGAAAACGTGGGACCACCTTTTCAAAAATCATTAAGGATTTTGAGAAGGTGACAGCAGAGCACTAAACGAAGCACAGGGGTCTTCTAAGCTGGGGGCCTGTGCAGCTGCACCAGTCACACACCCTCAAAGCCAGCCCTGAGTGCCGGCTTCTGTGCTGAGGGCGTGTGGCCAGCACAGGACTGCTGTGAGCAGGAGGGGCAAACCCTGTGGTCCTTCTCTGCTCTTCTTCCAAACAGATTCAGCAGCATCTCTGGACAAAGCGTTCTTGAACAGTTATTTGAAAACCATCTCCCTGGAGGAGTACCAGGAATTAGCCTGCTTGAGGGGCCTGTGTTTCTCAGTCCAACTCTCTTTAGAAGAACCCTGACATGCTTACCTACCTCCTTACGGCCAACGATTTTACTCTGATGTTAGGCTCGATATTCTAGCTGCGTGTCCCCAAAGCTTCTTATATTTCCACAGTTATAGCACGTAGTGAATATTATTTCTGTTAACGAGCTTAGTTGTCTGCCCTCCCTCCTGGACCATAAGTTCAAGGTGGGTGGGGACAGTGTCTGTCTTGTTTATCTTTGTGGCCCCTTTCTCTAGAATGGTTCCTGGGACAACGTTTTATAAATATCTATTAACTGAGTTAACAATTATAGCAATAGTTAACACGTTTGGCATTGTCAGACAATTAAATTTTAGCCATTCTGGTGGGTGAGTGGTGGTATGCTAGTTGGTTTTCATGTGCACTTCCCTGATGACTAATGAGATAGAATACCTGTTTGTGTGTGTATTGGCCTTATGAACACCTTCTGTATTAATTGGCGAGGGCTGCCACAGCAAAGTACTACAGACTGGGTGGCTTAAACAGCAGAAACTTATTTTCTCACAATTTGGGAGGGCTAGAAGTTTGATAGCAAGGTGCCAGCAGGGCTGGTTTCTTCTGAGGCCTCTCTCTGACTTGTAGATGGCTGTGCTCTCACATGGTCTTTCCTCTGTCGTGTCTGTGTCCTAATCGCCTCTTCTTATAAGGACACCAGTCATATTAGATTAGGGCTCATCCTAATGACCTCATTTTAACTTAACCACTTCTTTAGATATCCTATCTCCAAACACAGTCGTGTTCTATGGTACAGATGAATTTGGGAGTGGGGGACACCATACATCTATCACCTCACATATTCACATTTATTTATTTATTTATTTATTTATTTATTTATTTATTGGTGGATAGGTTTAAATTCTACTCTTAGCAAATTTCATAATACTCAACCCACACCAGCCATTTAACAAATGGTTGTTAATAGAATGGATGGCTGAATCTTTCATGGGTCCTCACAAAGGACAAATGAGTATCCTCCCAATCAGACCCGCCCTGCATTTCAGCTCATTTCCCAGCACTCCATCGCAGGAATCCTTGTTTCACAGACACAGCTCAAACCTTCCCAAGCTCAACCTGCACTTTGAGTCCTTACTTCAAACCATACGATTCCATCTCCCTCAATGGTCTTTCCTTTGGGCCTGCAAAGTTCCTATTCATTCTTCCAGACCCACTTCAGAATTAGTTTTCTGATTAAATTATTTCCAGGGCAGTGAATACATTTTAAAATTTACTCTTGCACATATACTGTTTTGTTTTGTTTTTATTTTTATTTTTTTAAATATATTTTATTGATTTTTTTACAGAGAGGAAGGGAGAGGGATAGAGAGTTAGAAACATCGATGAGAGAGAGACATTGATCAGCTGCCTCCTGCACACTCCCCACTGGGGATGTGCCCGCAACCAAGGTACATGCCCTTGACTGGAATTGAACCTGGGACCTTTCAGTCCGCAGGCCGACGCTCTATCCACTGAGCCAAACCGGTTTCGGCTTGTTTTGTTTTTAAATATATAAATATATATATCTTTATATCTGTATTCTTCACCAAAATGGGAAAAGATTGAGGACAGAAAACATCTACTCATTTTGGTATTGTCAGCAATTGGCACTGTAAATTGAATGAATGGTTGAATAGATAAATATGGGCTTTAGGAAAGTTAAATTGGCAAAAGAGTAATTAGGAGTATAATACAAAGGCAATGAAGACCTGAACTAGAATATTAGTAGTGATGATAGAAGTACTAAGAATATCAAAGTGGCAAGGTTAAAAGATTTTGACAAGCAAGCAAACGTTAAGGAAAGAAGAAAAGAAAATTAACTCTAAGTCCATTTTACTCTTCTTGGTTTCCTCACAATGAGAAGGAAGAGTTTGGATCTACTCAATCTCATCATAGGGACTCCACCCCCATGACCTCATCCAAACCTAAATACTTCCCAAAGACCCCACCTCCAATGCCATAACATGAATTTGGGGGTGACACAAACATACTGTCCTTAGCAGGTGGAAACTTCCAGATAATAATATAGAAGCTGAGCCCACCCGGCATGGCCTTAGTGGTTGAGTGTCGACCTATGAACCAGAAGGTCACGGTTCAATTCCCGATTGGGACACATGTCTGGGTTGTGGGCTTGATCCCCAGTGGGGAGCATGCAGAAGGCAGCCGATCAATAATTCTCTCTCATCATTGATGTTTCTATCTCTCTCTCCCTTCCTCTCTGAAATCAATAAAAATATATTTAAAAAATAATAATATAGAAGCTGATACAGGAAGCTGTTTCTAACCCTAAACATGTAGAAATTATGAATATTTAAAAAATTGTTTAAAGTACACAGCCAAGCCAAAAGCAAGAAAGAACAACCCCACTTGCCAGAAATGAAGAGAGGCCTAAACTAAGAGCATGAAGTGGGAGCTAAAACAGAACAGTTCACAGGGGCAAAGGAAGTAATTAGAGACCTTTGGCACTGGAGTTTTAGCACTTTTGAGAAGAACAGCAAACAGTTTCAGCCCATGTGTGAGGGAGAACTTGAATAATCCTATGAACCAAGGTTGTCCTGTTAGTGAAAATGGGAAAAGAAAAATTCTACCAAACCAACACAATAAGACAATAAAAAGAAATAAGAAGTATAAGAATTAGAAGTGAAGAGACAAATGCTTTCATTATTTTTAGGTGACACAATTATTTTAAAAAAACATAAGATAAACTAAGATAACCAATAAGATAAACTATTATAAAAGGTTGTTATAATAATTTACCAGAACAAGATCAGTATATAAAAACTAGTGGCCCTGTGCATGGATTCATGCACATTGAAAGGAAAATAATTAGAAGAAATATTCTTTTTTTAAAATATATATTTTTATTAGTTTCAGAGAGGAAGGGAGAGGGAGAGAGAGATAGAAACATCAATCAATGATGAGAGAGAATAAGCCAGTCAGAGAAAGATAAATATCACATGATCTCACTCATTTATGGAATATAATGAACATCATAAACTGATGAACAAAAATAGATCCAGAGACAGAGAAACATTGATCAGACCATCAAAACTCAGAGGGAATGTAGGGGAGGGTGGGGGGAAGGGGGAGAGGTCAACCAAAGGACTTGTATGCATGCATATAAGCCTAACCAATGGACACAGACAACAGGGGGATGAGGGCATGAGTGGGGGAATAAGGACACATATGTAACATGTTAATCAATAAAGAAATTTAAAAAAAATGATGAGAGAGAATCATTGATCGACTGCCTCCTGCATACCCCCTACTGGGGATTAAGCCTGCAACCCAAGCACGTGCCCTTGACCGGAATCGAACCTAGGACCTTTCAGTATGCAGGCCAACGCTCTATCCACTGAGCCAAACCAGCTAGGGCTAGAAAAATATTCTAATATTGCTATTTGCCCTTTCTCCCTCAGCCCCTGGGAGCCAGGTGACGGCCCTGCCCCCTCCCCCCTCCACTGCTGGTCGCCATCTGCAGGGTGATGGGTGGGGCAATCGGGCCCCCACTCCCACCCACCTTGGCCTGGCGTTGCCTGCTCACCTGCTCCACCATCCTGCAGCAGTCCCCCTCTCATTGGGGCCCACTGGGGCCAGCAGCACCTCCACTGCCAGCCCCTGGTGGTCAGCACACGTCATAGCAAGCGGTCGAACTCCTGGTCTCCAGGTCAAACTCCCAGTTGAACAACTGCCTGAGGGGAAAATTTGCATATTAGGCTTTTATTATATAGGATTATTACTGTCTCTCAATTCCAGCAATATCTAATTAGAAAACATAATCAAAAGATTTCATTTAACATTTGGTGACAGAAGATGATTTGGCTTTGGGTGGTGGGCACACAATGCAATATATGGGGAGCAATGGGCAGCAGCAGCTTATCCTGAACTAACCCCCTGAACCTGTCCCCAGGTCCTCTTTTCTCTGCCTCTCCAGTGAGCTGACAGCAGCACTGCCTTGGGCCGCTTCTTTTCCGTAACATTTCTAGAGCCAAAGCAGCCCCACTTAGTCCCTCTCCTGTTGCTTCTTCTATCCTAAGCCCTTCCTTATTTCACTGTCCTCAGCCTCAATAAACATACTCTCAAAAAATTTTTTTCATTCATAATAGCAATGCACAATAAAGTTTGAATTAACATAATAAAGAAAGCCAGACCTTATGTAGAAAATTTTAAGTAAAGATTATGTTATAAAGTAACTATAGCATACATACAGTTAAAAAAATTTAACATACAGAAAGAAAGGAATATTATTTAGAAATTCCATCCCACCCTTCCCCAGCTACTTGATTCCCTTCTGCAGGGACAGCTACTCTTAGTTTCTTACGCATTCTTTCATAGATATCCTAGACATATACATGCAAATATGTATCATTCTTATTTTTTTACAAAATGATAGCATAGAGGAACATTGCCCAGCACCCCACTTTCCTTCACCTATCATATATCTTGGAAATAATTTCATATCAGTACATATAAAATTGCCTCATCCTTTTAAAGTGTACCACTGTATCACTTATAGAACCAATCCCATATATATGGAAATTGGTACAATGCTACTGTGAAAACCCCTGTACATAAATCAATTTCCACATTTCCATGTGCAGACAATCTCAAGTTCAAATTGCCAGAAGAGGAATTATTAACTCAAAGGGTATGTGCATTTCAATTTCTGACAGAAAAGCCAATGGGCCTTCATAGAAGGTTCACGAATTCACATTCCTACCAGCCTTGTAAGCAGTGCCTGTTTTCCCCCAATATATTCTCCATCCCTGTGGGTTTCTTTTTTATTTTTCTTCAAAATTTGATCTTCACCAATATGATAGGTAAAAAATGGTCTCATGCAAATGAAATACCACAGGGATATCACTTCACATGCACTAGGATGGTTATAATAAAAATGATAGATAGATATTTTGGTGAGGAGCCCTCATACATTGCTGATGGTAGCAATTTTAAATGATGCAGCCACCTTGCAAAACAGTTGGGTAGTATCTGAAAAACTGAAACATGGAGTTACTATTTGACCCAGCAATGTCACTCTTAGGAATATACCCAAGAGAAATGAAAATATATGTCCTCACAAAAATTTGTACACGGATGCTCATAGCAGCATCATTCCACCAAAAGACAGAAACAACCAAAATGCCCATCAGCCGATGAAAGGATAAACAAAATGTGGTATATTAATACAATGGAATAACATTATTTAACCAGAAAAAAAGGAGTAAAAGTACGGATACATTCTACAACACGATGAACCTTGAAAACATTATGCTAAGTGGAAGAGGTCAGTCACAAAAAACAACATATCATATTATTTCATTTGAAAGAAATGTCCAGAATAGGCAAATCTATAGATACAGAAAGTATATTAGTGGCTGCCTAAGGTTAAGGTACATGGAAGGATTGGAAATGATATCTAAAGGTGGTAGTGTTTCTTTAGGAGGTGAAGAACACAATCTGAAATTGATTGTGGTGATGGTTGTACAACTCTGTGACTATACTAAAACCATTGAATTATACAATTAAAATAGGTGAATTATACGGTTTATGGACTATATCTTAATATATCTCAAGCTGTTTCAAAAAAATGGTCTCTGTGTAGTTTGCATTGCTACTATTAAGAGTGAAGTTGAGTCCTGGTGGGGTATCTCAGTTGATTAGAGTGTCATCTGTATACCCCCAGGTTGTGAGTTCAACCCCCAGTTAGGGCACATAACAAGCATCAACCAATGAATGCATAAATAAGTGGAACAACAAGTCAATGCATCTCTTTCTCTCTTTCAAATCATTTTTTTTAAAAAAGCCCTAGAGTTGCAACAACATGGATGGACCTTAAAGGCATCATGCTGAGTGAAATAAGTCTGACAAAGAAAGACAAATACCATATGATTTCACTTATATGTGAAATCTAAAAAAATAAGTAAAGAAACAAAAACCAAGCTCATAGATACAGAGAATCGACTGGTAGTTACCAGACATGGGGAAGTGAGGGGTGGGAAAAATGGATGAAGTGAGTTAAAAAGTACAAACTCGAAGCTATAACATAAATAAGTCACAGGGTTGTAATATAACTATATTGTATATTTGAAAGTTGCTGATAGTAAATCTTAAAACTATATTGTATATTTGAAAGTTGCTGATAGTAAATCTTAAAAGTTCTCATCACAAGAAAAACTACTGTAACTGTGTGATGATGAATATTAACTAGACTTACTGTGGGGGTCATTTTATAATATATGCATATATTGAATTATGTTGTACACCTGAAACTAATATAATTTTATATATCAATTATATCTCAATTAAAAAAATTGTAAACATGCACTTTCCCTAATGCTCAAATTCTATTTCCAAAATATATCCCATCAAATAACCACATATGTTCAGAAATAAGTATGTAAACTATATAAAGGGTGTTTCTTGCAATATCATGAATAATAGAAAATTACAAGTTAAAGTGTCCAGTAAAATGAAAATCATTCATGAATTATGGATTATTTGTCCTGTAGATGTGATGAAGTTGTTTAAGAAAAGTATGAAGTAGACATATACACCTTGATATGCAAAGAACTCCAAGGTGAATAATGCTATAGTCCTAAATATACCCACACAAGGAAAGGTATATGTTTGTGATTACAATTAATAGAAAGAGGGTATAGAGATTATAATTTTTTAGGAGCAGACCCAGCTCATAGTTGTGTTTGCTTAGAACTTTTCATAAAATGAAAAAATAGAAAATGTCACTTTCAAAGATTGGTGTGGGAAGACTGATAGAGATCATGAGAGGATCAAAATCTTCCAAAACCAAGTCAACAATAGTTGAGTTTGTGAATGGGGGTGGGAACAAAGGGGATTGTTAATATTTTGTTCCCCACTCTTTTGTATTCTTGACTCTTGCCGAACAGAAAAAAAATACTGATTAAAAAAATACTGAAGAAAAAAACACACTGAATTGTAAAAAAGGAGGGGAGGGGTAGGACAATTGCATATTGTGTACTCCATGTACTGATAATTGTATTCAACCCAATTCAATACATCTAGGGCAGGAACGACAAACATTTTCTGTACATAACCAGATAGCAAATATTTTAGCCTTTGTAGATCACATAATATTTACAATCTCTGGTGTTCAGTAAAAAAATTATTAGATAGGCAAAGAAGCACCAATAATGTGACTCATAAGTAGGAGAAAATTCAAGCAATAGAAATAAACCCAGAAATAGCAGAGATGATAGAAATAACAGAGAAGGTCTTTACTATAATTATTATAAATGTATTCAATAATTGAAAGGAAAGACATGTAACACAAGAAATGGAAACTATAAAAATAACTAAATGGACTTCCAGAGCTGATAAATTTTTTAACATCTTATAAAAAACTAATTGGATGCATTTAACAGATTTGACACTACAGAAGAAAGAGCAATAAATTTGAAACTATCCAAATTGAAGCAAAGAAAGGAAAAAGAGCTGAAAAAAATAACAGAACCTCAGTGACCTGTGGGACATTATAAAGTACTCTAAAATCATGTAATTGGAATCTAGATGGGGGAACAGAAATAATGTCTGAAAATTTTTCAAATTCTGCAAACACTAAACAACCACAGATCTAACAAGCTTGAAAGACTCTAAATAGAATAAACACCAAGGAAACCATACCAAGGCACATAATAATGTAATACTGAAAATCAATGATAAGGAGAAAATTTTAAAAGTATCAAGAGAAAAAAAAAAAAGACATTATATACAGGTAAAAGTTTAACTGACTTCTCATTAGAAACAATGCAAATCAAGAAGACCATGGGATTGTATCTTTAATATACTAGGAGGAAAACCCTGTCATTTTACATACAGTAAAAAAATTACTCAAAAAAGTGAAATAAAGTCATTTTTAGACAAACAAAAGGTAAGAAAATGGTCAGCAGCATACCTACATTATAGGAAATATTAAAGAAACTTCTTAAGGCAGAAGTAAAATAATACCCAGTGTAAACTTCAACTTATACAAAGGAATTAAGGGGAATGGCAACCATAAATACCAGAACATGTAGATAACTTTTGTTTTCTATTTTAAAATTTCTTTAAAAGATAGTTAAAACAAAAGTAGTAACAATGTACTGTAGAGCTTAAATATGTAGGAAAGTAAAATGTACAATGGAATAGCACAAAAGATATGAAGATAGCAGTATACTGTTGTAAAGCTCTTACATTATACACTACTAGAGGCCCGATGCATGAAATTTGTGCAAGGGGCTTGGCCCCCACCGCCACAGTGGCTGCCTCTGCCTCGGCTCCCGCTGCCACGGCTTCATCCGGTCTAATTAGCATATTATGCTTTTATTATTATAGATTTGAAGGTAGACTGATATAAATTAATAATACTTATTTATAAAAAACTATCAGACATATGAAAAGATGTTTCTGGTCAAGGATATATAGTTTAAAGCAATAAGACCCCATTTTTCACCTATTAGATTGATAAAAATTACAGAATATAAATTCACTGTCGGTGATAGCGTGGTATGCTAGTAGGAATGTGAATTACTAGTTTGGATAATAATCTGGCATAATCTATTAAAGTGTAAAAGCTCATACCTTTTTTTTTTAATTTAACAAGCCACATGTGAGATTCTATTACATACAAATAAAAGCAACAGATATTTGTACATGAATATTCTTATTTTATTGAGTATGTTGTATTTTTGTTCGGGAGGAAATTGGGAAAAACTTGAAGAACTATAACTAAAAGAATAATTGACTAAATCTTAGTACATACATAGTGTAGTATGGGATACTTGTAGCTATTGAAAAAAATGAGTGAAATCTATTACGTATGTTTTAGAATAAAGTTATGTCATGTGGTAAAGAAAACCAGATGACACATAGAAAGTTAGATGGGTAGCATGGCTCAATTTTTGTTCAAATGTAGAAAAAAACTATCACGCTTTTATACCTCTATAAAGCATGAAGAAAAAATGTGGAAATATTCTCACAAAACTATTACTTTTTTTGGGGAGAGACTGGAAGGGACAGGACAAATTATTAAAATTTGCTATTTCTCTGCTGTGTTGGAGGTTGTAGAAAAGTATACTTTCTTGAGATTCTTCCTCTCTCAGTTTTAGCAGCGGTCTCATGGGCCAAATAAAAGAACTCTAATACATCACCTTTCAGACAGCAGTGCTTGAACCTGTGACTTCCAGGTTCTCCTTTCCAAGATGGAACATTCATTATTCCCATTCCACCACATTACACTGTGGCTGGGGAGTGGTGTGCAGGTATGTTTGGGGATTTTAAGCAGTAGACCAGAGTAATCATATCCCACAGTAGCTGTTGCTCACTACCCAGCGAGCTTGACTCTGAGCTGGAGGCAGTGACAGGACAGGATTAGGACTGTCTCACTTGGGAATCAGAGAGTATTCTTGTGTATGAGAAGCATGGAGCAAAGGAACACTGGAGCCTAAGATACTGAAATATAGAAAAGGATGTTCATGCTCACCAAGCTTTCACTGAAGAACTCTATAACAAAATAAATAAAAAACTAAGAAACGTATGTGTGGTTTCATGTAAGAATGTTTGTGAGAAAGTTGTCTTTTATGTGACTCACTCTCCCGTGGGCCACCAAAACACTTCCTTGGGCCAACAAAAGTTCTGCCGCTACCCTAGCCAGTTTGGCTCAGTGGATAGAGCGTTGGCCTAAGGATTGAAGGGTCCCAAGTTCAATTCTGGTCAAGGGCACATGCCCGGGTTGCAGTCTCGATCCCCAGTAGGGTGGTGTGCAGGAGGCAGCCAATCATGATTCTCTCTCATCATTGATGTTTCTCTCTCTCTCTCCCCCTCTCCTTTCCTCTCTGAAATCAATAAAAATATATTAAAAATAAAAAAGTTCTGCTGCTGCTGACCAGGTTACAAATCATTAAGTGATGGAATCTGTGAATCCTATGACTCGTATGTCTTTGCTGTTGAGAATGACAGATTGTGAATCAAGTTCATATTGTGGGCGACCCTGTGGCTGTCAGTGTTTTAAATTTACTTCATATTCTAATTTTACCCTTGAACCTTTATTTTCATTCAATAAGGCCTGTGGCAACCTAAACACCTCTTGGAATTGCACTGCTCCTATCCAAGACATGGAATTTTCCATGTGGTTTGTTCATCTATAAACAACATCTGTACTTGCTGAATATCAGTTGTAAAAAAGTTACAACTTTGAATTTTAGGAATATTTTTTATTGCTAATCTAAGTGTCTTGTACTACACTATCTCTATATATAAAAAGCCAGTGTCCGTGACAACTGTGACGACCAAACGACCGGTCACCATGAGGTGCATTGAGCACCTCTTGGTCCCTCCCCCCTCCCCACCCCCCCCACCCCCGGCCCGCAAGCAAGGTGGGGCGGGACTGGAGACTGGCAAGCGGGCTGAATGGCTGACCTCTTGGACCCTGCCCCCAACCCGCAGGCTCCGATGGATCAGCGATGGTGAACGGGGGAATTGGGGTGGGTGGCAGGAGGACCAAGCTGGCTGTCGGCTGTTGGGATCACCAGCTCATCCCCTGCTGCTCGGGGGCTCAGGCCTGTGGGAAAGTAGGCACCGACGACTTCACCTCCATGCGTGTGCGCCAGGCCAATTGCTAATGGAACGCACTGCCCGTTTGGGGCCGCTCATGCCAGGATGGGTAGGTCGCGGGCATGCCCCACAGCTTCTGTCAGCACCTCAAGCACCAGCAGTAGCAGTGGTGGAGGTGGCGCCCGCATGAGCAGCCCTGAGCAGGCAGCGTGTTCCATCAGCGGCTAACCCAGCACATGCGCATGGAGGTGAAGTCGCCGGCACCCGCTTTACTGCAGGCCTGAGCCCCTGAGCAGCCGGGGATGAACTGGTGATCCCAACGGCCTGACAGCCCGGCAGCGGAGGTGGCGTTCAGCCTGGGGACTGGTGAACAGGCAGAAGATGGCTCTGATTGCAGAAGGCCCTAGGGACCCTACCCACACAATTTTGTGCACTGAGCCTCTAGTGTTTATATAAGCCTTTCAACACATGATGCAAGTACATTTAGTAGTTACATTGGTGTCCTATACATGTAATGCTTTAGTCAGATGAGTAAAATTAATAAGTAAAAACTTTTACGTATGTTCTACTATTTGTAATACTTCAAACAATAAAATAAAATTTAAGAAAACTTTTAGGAATGAAACTTCTGTAAAGAGAAGTAGCAAAGATGAATAATTAATCTTAGATTCTGATCTCCTTATTACAAGTAAAAGGTTAAAATGTATGTAAAAACCTTCTTACCAAGCTTAACTGGGGCCAACATTTGTCTGATGTCCAAAGTCACTATGTTGGCAACCATCTCTTAGTATTTATTCTGACAAATGACTCAGTTGTTCACAGCACAGTGTAAGTATTTTCAGGACTTTTTGTATCAACAATGAACCAAAATAGACATTTAAAGGAATGGAAAAGTATCAGAAATGGAAACTGAACTAGTATTTCCTAGAAAAGTCTTTGTCACTGTCACTGTGGTTTTCACTTACTTGAGCTTTTGATTTGCAAGTACGTACATTCATCTGCTCTAGCTGTACAGAAGGCCATCTCACACCCATCGACCTAACAACTATCATCCTACCAATCCTAGGTTGATATTTGGGTTTGTATGTTAGGCTCTTGATTCATCAGGCATTCTTCATGTCTAGGTCTTGTTCTCAGAAAATATAGAGGCAAGATTTTTTTCCTCTCCAACTAGACAGGCAACTACTGACAACAGCCATGAATCGATGAGGAAAACTACCCAGATATTAAAAGAAGGAGGAGGAATATGCATAACCCACAGACAATAGGGTGGTGAAGGCCTGGTGTGGGGGAGGGAGGACAGGCTAGAAGAGGTCAATGGGGGGAAAAAAGGGAAATATGCAATACTTTCAACAATAAAGATTTTTTTTAAGGTAAAAAAAAAAAGGAGGAAGAGAAGGAAGAGAAAGGGAGAAGGAAAATAGAAAGGTCTCTACAGATTCCATATGGGAAGGTCACCCACTTGCTAAGGAAAACTATATATAATTTTCAAACTACATTTTAAAAACTCTGTTGAAAGTTTTGAAGATAACATTACCTATAACCTTGGTTGACCAGACAGTGAGATCTCCACAGAACAAGTCACTGCACCTCAGTAAGGATTTGTTGAGCACCTGTCCTGTGCCACTCACTGTGCCAGGTGCTGGAGGTAAGGGAGCAAACAAGACTGATGTGTCTCTTGCATTCATCGAACTTATGATATAGAGAGAATCTCTATTAGCAATAACTATTAGCACAGGTCTTATCTTGATTTTAAATCTTAATTGGATAATATACTGATAGACTTAAAAGATGATAATTTCTAATCTCAGCCAGTTTCACAACATTAAAGAAATTCTTCTGTTAATAAAATGAGTCCTGGCTGAGGACCTCAGTTGTTCAGAGCATCATCAGGATATGCCAAGGTTGCAGGTTTGATCTCAGGATATATCAAGAAGCAATCAAGGAATGCATAAATAAGTGGAACAACAAATCGATGTTTCGCTCTCTCACTCCCTCTCTCTCTTCCCCTCTCTCTAAAATAAATAATTTTTTAAAAATGAAAAAAAAGATGATAATTTCTTTAAAAATGTTTATGTAAGCCCTGGCTGGTGTGGCATCATCACAGGCACCAACAGGTTGCTGGTTTTATTTCTGGTCAGGGCACATGCCCAGATTGCGGGTTTGATCCCTAGAATGGGGCATGCAGGAGGCAGCCAATTGATGTTTCTCCCTCTCCCTTCCTCTCTCTCTAAAAGTCAATTTAAGCCCTGCCAGGGTGTCTCAGTGGTTAAGCATCGACCTATGAACCAGGAGGTCACAGGTTTGATTCTCGGTCAGGGCACATGCCCAGGTTGCGGGCTCGATCCCCAGTAGGGGGTGTGCAGGAGGCAGTCGATCCATGGTTCTCTCTTATCATGGATGTTTCTATCTCTCTCCCTCTCCCTTCTTCTCTGAAATCAATAAAAATATATTTAAAAAAATAAAATAAAAGTCAGTTTAAAAAGAGCTAATATGCAAATGGTCGTCACACCCTCACGCCCTCGCACTGTGACCAGGGGACCTGAGGCCAGGCCGAGAGACCTGAGGCTCTGTCCCCTGCCCGGCAGGGCTTGACAGGGGACCTGAAGCTGCGCCCCCTGCCCTACGGGCCTTGACGGGGGTGGGGCCGGCTGGGTCTGGGTCTCGCGTGACTTGAAGGCGCACGCCAGTGGGTGGGGACTTGACTCTGGGTCCCTCGGCGCCCCCAGACTCTGACAGGAGGGAGATTTTTATATACATTTTACTAATTTTCTTTCATCTCTGACACTTCTATTATAGAGAAAAGGCAAATAGCAATATTAAAATATTTCCTCTAATTAATTCCCTTTTAATGTGCACGGATTTCATGTACCGGGCCACTAGTATAAACTATAAAATGTCACAGTGTCATAAAAACAATCTATGCATTGTCAATTCTAAAATGTACATTTTTAAAAATTTTAACATCTTATGCCTACTACCCAAATCTGCACATGCTCAGCAAACCTGGATTGGTTTTAATGGACGGGAAAAATATCCCAGAGAAAATAGTGGCACACTCTTTTAAGAATTGCTGCCTTATTAATAACACTCTTACATCATTGAGGTTGATATTGGGTAGAACAAAAAAGTGATGGGAAGCACTGAAATCTGAAGGTATCTAAAGACTATTTTAACAATTTTTTCTTATACATAGTTTCCTTTTTCTTTCTTGAATGAATAAGGATAGCTGATAAACATATATGCTTAAATAAATCTAAAAGAAATACTTTAATAAATAAAAATTTTAAAATATCCTAAGTGATAAGAAAGCATGGTGTCATAGTTTATGCGACAGATCTTTTAATTTCTTACTGGTACGTAAAAAAAAGGACGTCTTATAGTTGAAGAATTCCTAGATTCAATGCAATACTGTCCTAAGTAAGGGCGCCGCTGTCATCCCCACTGCATTTTGTGCAATTGCCCCTCTTCCCCCAGAATCCCACTTACAACACAGAACCTGGGCCCATTTAGGGTGGGTGTCCTAACATCTAGTAAATGTCCACTTCTTCCTTATACGTTAGAAAGCAAACACAAACGCAAGTCCTGCTCTTCCCCTCCCACCCTGCCCTGCACCAGCCCCCTTAGGAGACCACGGCCCTGGGGTGTGGTAAGAACGGGGCGCTCCAGGCTGCACCGAGGAAGAGCATCTCACGAAAGTCCTCTCATCAGACTGTCAACAAAGCGCCCCTTCGCTGCGGCTGTGAAAACCCACAGCGTGACTGTGTCGCGCTCCCTCCGTCGGTGCAGAGTTTACACGCCAACCCCGTCCTCGCTCGGGCTCCTGAGACGGGCTCTACCCCCGCGTTTTACCGAAGGGGAAACGGAGGTGTGGAGAGAGAACGGCCTCGCTCGGGACCTCAGAGGCGCCGCCTGTGTCGCGGAAGGGGTCCCTGGCCCGCTTTGACCGACCGCGGCGCCGACACCGCAGGCGCTGGCGCCGGGCGCCGGGCTGAAGGCTGCAGCGCCGTCCCTCCGCCTGCGTCGCGGCCTGCGCCCCTCGGCACCTGCGCGCGGGGGCGCCACCCCGGGGTCTCCGGCCGGCGCGCGCGGGGCCCAGGGGGCGCTGCCGCCGGGACTCCCCGAGCGCCCTCGGCGGGCGCAGCACGTGCGTCCCAGAGCCCGGGGAGCGCCCGGGCCGGGCTGGCCGCATGGTGAGTGACCAGGGGCTCGGGTGGGGCGGGAACCCAGGGATACGGGCGAGCGGGGTGTGTCAGGGCCCAAGCTTCAGTGCTCGCTTCTCGGGGGAGCTTGGGTGGGGGCCTCTCCTCAAGGTCCTCACTCTCAGGGCGCTGGTGTTCACTTGAGGGTGCTGGGTGGGCTTTGGCGTGCTCACACTGAGCCCAGCCGGACCCAGAATCACAGGTTCGTGCGGAAGCGGGGGAGGGCTTCTGGCGAAGGGCAGAGGGCACCCCTCAGGGGCCAGCCTTGGTCTAGGCCCACGGGCGTGACTCGGGGCTTGAAAATGGACTTTCTGTGAGATACTGAGGATCCCACTTGGCCTTGCATGAGGGCGCATTGCCCCCCTTTCGGCAGCGCTTTCCTGTGGCCTCTCAGGTACAGCGGCTGGCAGTTACTAGCACAATGCTCTGGGGTGAGCCGACGGGCCAGCCTGTTTTCTCATCTGTGAAATGTCTCTTTCAGAGGCCCTTGTCACCTGATTGAAGGGCACTAAATATAAGCACTGTAAGAGATGAAGGTCTTATATATTAAGGTCTAGATATAGGTCTTAGCCCAAAAGCATATGATAAAACTTTATATCCTGGTATGTGTAAACAACAGGGTGAAATTAGTCCTTGAAAGAAAGAAGAGAGAGGGGAGGGGAGCAGAGGGGAGGGGAGGGGAGAGGAGGGACTAGATAATTGTTACAATTGTTAGGTGTATGTCTGGTGTAGATAAAATCTTGGTTGAGCGCCTACTATGTGCCCAGCACATTGTCATCCCGTATAACTGTTTAAAAACCCAGTGAGTGGTTATTAGTATTCCCATTTTACTGATGTGGACACTTAGGCACTTTCACAGAGATAGTGTTTATACAGGTTTCTGGCTCTAAATTCTGTGCTCCTTGCCTTTTCACACCTCAGGCTTAACAAGGGTATAGCCACCTCCACTTGGGCAAACAAACATTAGGCTCTTATTTCCCTATAACACGTGTCCTATTTCTCTGTCCCACAGATAACTGAGAAGACCTTAGTGTTCAAGCGCTGTCACTCTCCTCCCCGTTTTAATGTGAAACCCTCCATTCATTATAGTAAACCCTCAATTTTGCAGACCTCAATTTAACAGACTTCGGATTTAATGAACAAAATTTCCGGTCCATATGTCATATGTGAACATTAACACCCTGTTAACTTCAAAATGCTTTTAACCAAGATTTGCTTATAATTAACAGGCTATTTTGTTATTAATTCACTGTTATTTTTAACAAATTTTAGCAAATAGGCCATGTTGGAGAAAACACTGAAGTAATTTCATCGACATAAATAAATATTACATATCTACAACTATAATCTACATATTTAAATCCAAGAGCCACCACTCATAAACAATGTTGGGCAAGTGATTAGCAAGTGATCACACTCTATCACACCGGGTAATGGGCTCTGTATGACTTTCTGCAGCAGTTTTAACGCAAGTGGGGGTGATGTTCCCTGCCCCAGATGTGGGCATTTATTTACTCCAGGTGATTGGTGAATGCACGTGTTCACCAGACCAATCAATCTAAATTAAAAACTACAGTAATACATATAGAAAACTCTGTGATATTAAACTTTCCATACATCGTTTTAATTACACAAACGTGTCTACCTAAGTAAAAACAGGTAAACTAATTTGTCAATTTTTAACACATGCATTCGGAAAACCTACTTTATTACATAATGAACTTTTGGCTTAAACGGACTCCCCCTAGCCCAAATTACTTGTTATATCGAGGTTTTACTGGATTATCACTTCATTAGTCACGAAAGTCTCTGCAAGAGTTTACAACATTCTTTTGTCATGTTTCTTGAGTGTCCTGATGTTTACATAAGATGGTAAATTCCCAAATGTTGGCACGTGCTTAATCTTTTTTTTGGTATGAGAATGAGTTCTAGTGTGAAAAAAATTCTGAAGCACATGTAAAATTTTTATGGGGAAAGACTCCTCTAAGTACAGTAGCAGATGTTGCACTTATTTTTGTAGTGGGACACCTGGGTTCTTTAGCCAATTAGTTGTTATCTTTGTAATTACACTCACAGTGGTGTGCTCAGCTTCTCTATAAATTTGTGTAAACTAACTTGTAAAGAAAGCCAAGTCCCTTCACCCCCACAAAAGACAGCCAAATCCCAAAGAAGCCTGTCCGATTTCCTTTGGCTCTTCTTCCCCTCCCCCTCCCCCTCCCCCTCCCTCTTCCTCCCCTTCCCCTCCTCCCCCTCCCTCCCCTCCCCCTTCCCCTCCCCCTCCCTCTCCTCCCCCTTCCCCTCCTTCTCCTTCTCCTTTTTTTTTTTATCTTGGTCACAGATTTCTCCACCTGTACAATAGAAATGCCAATGGATACTTTATACAGAAGACCAAATAGTAACAACTCAGTTATGTGCTCTGGATTGTGATAACTTGTTAAGTAAATGCTTATAAAAGATTAAGATTAGAACCTTAGTTTACATTTTTTTTGTGATGTCCAGAAGAAAAGGGAAACATTATGTAAAATGTTAGGCAGAGATGCTGAGGCATGGGGTTGTTAGTGTAGAAACTTCAGTTGAATTCTTAGTTTATATAAGAAACTTAAAGGAACATTGCAGGATGGCAATCACTAGTTTTAGTCCCCACCCCATCCCCACACGTGCCTCCAGTTACTTGAAGATAATTGTGAAGTTCCTAGGAAATTCTCAAAACAAAGTAATTGAAATGTGCTTTAATGTCTTTAATGTCTCATAGCACTTTATGAAGACTCAGGGGTTGATGTTACAAAGTGGCAAGATCCAAGGTTAAATCCCCACCCCATGCCATCGTCCACAATTAGAGACTTCAAGATTGAGGATGTCCAATGAGAGACCTTCCAATAAACTAAGGATGAAACGTTAGTGAAGGAGATTTAATTCTTACAACAAATGTTGACTGTCATTTTTCAAACCGGAAAAAAAGGCTTTGAAATGTGAAATCACTTGTGATGGTGGTAGAGTTAGAAGTGGAGGACCCAGAATGGCACCCAGGTTCTCTGGCCCCAGACATCATGCTCTTTCCAGTTCATCATCCTTCCCAGTAGAAGATGGCTTATTTTATTTACTAGGGGCCCGGTGCAGGAAATTTGAGCACGAATGCGGTCCCAAGGCCTGGCTGGTGATCAAAGTGGGAGCACCTGGTGTGGAAGGGCAGGTCTCAGCTGATCTCTGGGCCCTGGGCAGCACCTGGGCCCCCAGGCTCCCATGTGCCTCCCTGCACCTGAGTCATCAGGCTCCTGCTGGGCTCCCTCAGCACCTGGGAGCTGGGCAGCAGCCCCGCCCCCCACTGCTGCTGCTAGTCGCAGTCTGCAGGGTGATCAGTGGGGGCGATCGGGCCCTGCTCACACCTGCCTTAGCCTGGCACCACCTGCTCACCTGCAGTCCTGCTCTTATCAGGGCCCATCAGGGCTGGCAGTGCCTCCACTGCTGCCCACTGCCAGCACCGCATCACCAATACCTGCCATGTTCCACACCGCCCCCTGGTGGTCAGCGCATGCCATAGTGAGCGGTCGAACTCCCAGTCGAGGGGACAATTTGCATGTTAGGCTTTTATTATATAGGGAAGCTCTAGAAGGCTGCAGAGAGGGGAAATAGAGAAGGTTGGATTGTTAAAACTTAATTGAAAAAGTGTGGTGAATAGTGTAGGTTTGTGGAGCTATTCTAAGAACGAAAAGACAAAATGTAATAAATAACATTAATTAATTTTAAAGTACCTTCTTTCTTCAAGACTCCACCCGTGTTGTCTGTCTGTCTGTCTTCAATTTATAAGGCAGTTCACAGTACAAATGATTCAGGGATTAAGGCTGGATAAGATTCCCTAGTGCATTTTAAAAGTAACTTGTTTACACACAACACTTTGGGAGCCTGTGCAGTGTGATATATCTGAAATGGAAATAAAGACAAGTGAACTGGTAGAAAGAACAAGAGAAAAGAAAGGAGAAAAATATAAGGGTATCTTTGTTAAGAAAAATAATAAAGGGGTCATAAAGAGGGAAAGGATAGAACTTTGTGACTAAAATTTAAAAAAAAAAAGTACCAAAACTTCAGAAGTCTCCTGAATTTGGGCAAGGAGGAAAATTTCTATACATGGTAAAATTAGGACTACACGGGAAAAATTCAAGAGCCTCAGTAGCTTCATAAGAAAGGAAAACAGGTGTGTGTCCAATTTGGCTCATGGAAAGGGTGTTGAGACTATTGAGTAAAAAAAGCAGAGAGGACTGATGTGTTACTTCTTCTCCTTGAAGCCATCTAACATGGTACGAAGGGGCTGATTTGATCGGGGACTGACAGGACAGCATTTGTTTATGTTATAGCTTGTTAGGTTTTTCTCCAAAAAGAGACAATGCTTCATTCAGGAGACTGTTCGTTTTCATGACATACGTCATGAGAAGGCATGGAGCAGAGGCTGGCTCCAATGCTAGGTTGCAAGCTAGCTCCTTGGCGGATTTGATGTTCCTTTTCCATCCTCATAGTGGAATGGATCATTAGAGATACTTACATCTTGTATATGCATGGGGTGTTGTTGTTTCATCCTCTTTTGAGGGGGGTGGGTATCAGAAATAATGATTCAAGCTTCTGAAGATCACAGGCATTAGGCATTATCAGTGCTTTACTAGTTGTACCGGTATCATGACTATTGTGTGTAATATGTACGGTGCCTGGAACATAGAGATCAACAAACTGTAGCATTACTTTTAGTATTATGCTGCTGCTGTTGCTACTGACCAGAAACATTCTCACATGTTGGATCAGAAGTAATGTTGGATTAGAAATCTGGAGAACTAATATCTGATCTGGATTCTGCTCTTAGTGTGACCTGTGGCAAGCTCCTTCTTTTCTCTAGACCTCAATTTGTCTCTCTGTAAAATGGGGAAGGTAGAAGAGATGACCTCCAAAGTGTTGTCTTTATACTGATCTGGCACCGGTAAGCCGTGCCTGTAAGTAACTTTCCCAGGAAGGAAGGATTTGGTACCCTGCCTCACTGAGTCAGCTGGGTAATGAACGGCATGCACTTGTAAGACATCCAACCTCGATGTAGGTTCAGAACAATCACTTGGTTGTTCTGCAGTGGCCCAGACTCCAGTTGGGAGGGAAAGGGGGCAGCAGGCACATGGCATTGACTAGCAAACCTTTGAGGTTCCTTCTCCCTCTGACTTATTAAATTATCTGATGGCCAGTGTTAGAATAAACATAATTTTTTTACTTAGTCTAACAGAACATACAATTCCTGTACATTGAAAGTACTCTCAGTGGATAGAGTGTCGGCCTGTGGGCTGAAGGGTCCCGGTTTGATTCCGGTCAAGAACATGTACCTGGGTTGCAGGTTTGATCCCCGGCCCTGTTCAGCGCCCATGTAGGAGGCAGCCAAATGATGTGTCTCTCTCACATCGATGTTTCTCTCTGTGTTTCTTTCCCCTTCCCTTCCACTTTCTCTAAAAATCCGTGGAAAAATATCCTCCGGTGAGGATTAACAAAACAAAACAAAACAAAAGAAAGTAATAAGTGAATTTAAAAAGAAATGCAAAAACAAGGTACAGAAGGGAAAATGAAAACTAGCCTGAGAGTGGTGCTACTTTGTGTTAGTTATTCTTATGGTCCAAGACACTATAAGACAATATCATATTAATCTTCCCAAAACTTTGTCTAGGTACCTGTTGTCTGAATGAGGAAATGGTACTCTATGGTTCAGAAGGCAAAGTGGAGCTGAGATTGACTAGCCTTTTTCTCTTCCACCATACCATGCTGCCCCTGGGACTTAATATGGTGCTACAGAAGCAAAGCAGAGTAGAAAGTGTTTCTCCCCATGTGAACTTATCCCCTGTGGTAAGGGTTTTTCCTAAACTAGTAAAATAAGATTTTGAAGTAGTTGCATATTTTATGCTTCTTCCTGGAGCAACGGAGGAAGAGACTCACTGGGAGACAGTTGTTGCCTCTGCCACCTGCCAGTAGCTCTGTGTCTGGCTCGTCCCCGCCCCCCTCATTGAGACATTGTTTTCTCTGTCTGGAAACTGTCACAACTGGAGTGATGAGTCAGTGACACAGCACACTCTTTGTTTTTCTGATTCAAGGTAGAGTTGTAGTTTTAATATGGACCCTCCAGGCAGGCTGTGTGAAGGATGTTTACAGTAGATATGGGGTTTCATTTTATTGGAAGATACCTCATTTACTTGAAGGTCTTTGGGTTTCTGGGTTTCTTATAAGTGGAGAAGCTGTTTTACCTGGTATTCAGAGAAAATGATCAAGTTTGTGTTTGGACTATGTAAACTGAAATTGATCCTCTATTTTGCCTATTTCATATATATAGGGTATCCCAAAAATGTATACACTACTAAAAGCTGATATCTCAGTTGATGCTTCTTTCTTTTTAGATTTAACCCATTGGAATTTATAATTATTCAAAGTTTATATACTATTTTGGGGGTACCCTACATACATATTTTTTATATATATTTAAAAAATTTTTATACTAGCCAATTAAATAATTTAATATTGAATATTTTACTATTTGGAGAATGTTACAGCTTCATAAATTGCAATGCACATTGGAAGATACCCTGTAGATACCCTTTGCAGTTAGGAAGCAGAAACCTGTTTAATCCTATGTATCTGTCCATTCTAGTTCAATTCATAATTTCCTTTATGGAGAATATTTCAAATTTTAATGATGCAACTAAGGTAACTATAAAAAACAAAAACTTATTAATGACATCAGCCTCAATGTAGCAGAATAAGATTTAATGTAGTTTTAATTACATAAAACTACACTAGAAGTAAATTAGATAAACGCAGAAAAGTTTCATTCAGTTCAGCACATGCCTACTATGTGCCACAGATTGTGGTTTCTGCCCATGAGGAGCTTGCAAGCAAATGGAGGAGACAGGTAGATACCTAAATAAATTAGTTCTACTTGAGGCAGGTGCTAAGATAAGAGGATGCAAGATGCTATGAAGATACTAGCAGGAGGCTTCTGTCTGACCTGAAGACTTAAGTAAAGCTTCCAAAGATCTGACAACTTCTTTCCATCTCTGCCGCTATAAGTGGTCCACACCACCATCATTTCCTACCTGGGTCTCTGCAATTGCTTCCTAACTGGTCTGCTTGCTTCCACTCTGGCCCCCATACAAGGGGCCAAGCCTAGTTTTTTGTTTTTTTTTTGAGACTGAATCAGTAATTTATTTATTTATTTATTTATTTATTTTTAATTTCTTTATTGATTAATGTGTCACATATTTGTCCTCATCCCCCCATTCCCATCCCCCACCCCTCCCCACGGATGCCCCCACCCCCCTGTTGTCCTTAACCATTGGTTAGGCTCGTATGCATGCACACAAGTCCCTTGGTTGATCTCTCCCCGCTACCCCCACCCTCTCCTACCCTCCCTCTGAGGCCCGACAGTCCGATCGATGCCTCCTTGATTCTGGGTCTGTTCTTGTTCATCAGTCTATGTTGTTCATCATTTCCCCTAGATGAGTGAGATCATGTGTTACTAGAAATATACTTATAAGAACTGAATGTGAGACGAGCAATAATAGTTATGCTGACCGGCAAATGAATCAGTCTGTAGTAAGTTTCTTTCTGGACCAACAGTTCTTTTGAGACCCAATTTCAATGTCCACCAGTTCCTTATGTGTACATGTCGGCACTGACTTTTCAGCTCTGGATGGTGGATAAATGGTGGTAATTCAGGTCCGACTCCCTCTGGTTTGGTCTCGCCCGGACGCAGGGGCGCGGCTTCACCCGGACTTAGGGGCGCGCGGCCTCACCCGGACCTGGGACCCAGCATCACCCAGGCCCCGGGGCACGTGGCCTCACCCGGACCTAGGTGTGTGCGGCCTCACCCGGTCCCAGGATCCAGCCTCACCCGGACCCAGGGGCGCACAGCCTCACCCGGACCCGGGACAAGCCTAGTTTTTTGTTTTGTGTTTTTTGTTTGTTTTGTGTATGTGCATTTAATGTAATTCATACCTTATATCACCCCCAATTAAAACCCAGTTAAATATATAAATAGAACTTCTAATTAAACACCAGTGGTTTCCCATAGTGTTGAGGGTGAAATCCATGCTCCCCTTCATGGCAAACAAGCCCATGATAGATTTGGCTCCTGCCTTCTCCAATTCACTTCATACCAATCTCCCAGAGTCACTTTCCCTACCCACCCTGACCTTATTTCAGTGCTTCATCCACAGCAAGCTTGTTCCTCTGCCTCTGGCTCTGCAGTCACCCTTTTCTCTGTCAGGAAAATTCTTCCCGAGCCTTCACTTGGCCTATACCAGTCTCAGCTCCAGTTTCACCTGCTAGAAACACCTCATTGACCAGCTCCTCTTCTCCCCAGCCTCTCTCTCCCTTTAGCCCTGTGTTCTTTCTTCTATCACTACCTGAATTTGTGGTTTATCTCTTTGTCTTCTATCTCTCTACTCTAGGATGCTGGTTCCAATGAGAGCCAAAACCCCTCTCTGTCTTCCTCTCCACTCTGTCCCAAACTCCTGGCACATGGAAACTTAATACGTATTTGTTGAATGAATGACTGGATAAAAGGTGTCTGGGGTAAATGAGTCAGACTCAGCCAGTCTAAGAACAGTGGAAAAGTAACAGAAGCATGAGTTGTGCAGTTCAGTCTCACTAGAGAGCTGAATGCCAGCAGAGAGGGCTGGTAGACGTGGCTAGTGGTAAAGACAGGAATTAGCTCACAGAGGCCATTGTAAGCCATGAACTTGTACTTTATGGTTTAGAGAGAGGGAACACTGTCAGATTTCTATTTAGATCAGTGTTTCTCAAACATTTTTAACGAAGACCCAGAAGAACTGGGAAATATAACATTTTATATTATCTGCCCTTTGAGATCTATCCCTAGACTTCAAAAGCCACCGTATTTCTTGGCTCTAGCCCCCTTTCTCCATCTTCAGAGCCAGCAGAGGTGGGGAGAATACTTCTTGCATTGAAGCTCTCTGCCTCCCACCTCAACTTTTATGAATTCACGCTATTAGACTGGGCCCATTTGGCCACCTCAAGGTCCTTCATTTTAATGACATCTCCAAAATCCCTTTGTCATGTAACCTAATATATTCATGGGTCCTGGGGATTAGGGCATAGACATATTTTGTGGACCATTATTCTGCTTGCCGTAGGCATGTTTAGGGAGTTTTCTATAGCTTATATTCCTTGTCCCTCCCGTTTTTCCTCCCTCCCTGCTTTCTTTCAGTAACCATTTATTGAGTATTCTTTCCCAATGCTAAGTGCTGGCATACAGCAGTGAGCAAGACGGTTAATGTTTCTGCTCTCATGATGGCTTAAATTCAAACAAGTAATTACAAACAAGTAATGAAGTAAAAAAACAAGGTGGTTGTAGATTGTACCATGAAGGCAATGAGTAGAAAGTAGCTACTGGGCAAGACCACTTTGGCTAGGTGGTCAGGGAGGGGCTCTCTGAGGAAGTGACACATGAGATGAGATCTGAAGAATGTAAGTCAGTCAGCCACTGAGAACAAGGGGAAGACAATTCTAGCAGAGGAAATGGAAAGTGCAGAGTCCCCTGGGCAGCAAAAGGCATGTCTTGTTTAACGAACAGTCAGTAGGTCATTGTGAACAGAGCAGAGTGAGCAGGGCAAAAACGTAAGGCAAATGATGGTGGCAAGACGGGAGAGATGAGGCCATGCAGTAGCTGAGAGATCCTGTGTGTGGTAAGGACTTTGAATTTTATTCTAAAGCATGGGGGACCTATTTAAGCGTTTTGAAAGGTGGTGGTGTAAGAGGTTAACAGAATCTGATTTATGTTTTTATTTTATTGTTATTATTTATTTTTAGCTTTCTTTTCTGATTTATGTTTTTAAAAGGTAGTCAGCTATGTGAAAATGACTTAGAAAGGGGCAGGATGGAGTAGAGAGATACTTTAAGGGGCTACTTCAGTCATCTCTGGGAGAGATGACAGTGGTTGGTTGGGATTAGAGTGAGGATGGTAGAAAAGGAGAGAAGAGAATGATCTGTGATATACTTTGGAGGTAAAATTGATAAGACTTAGTAATGGTTTGGATGTAGGGGATGAAAAAGAGAATGGAATCAAGAATGATATCTAGGTTTTTGAGCAACTTAAGGGATAAAAATGTTATTCACTGAGATAGGAAAGGCTGGGGGAAGAACCAGTTTGGAGAAGGGAACATGTTAATATTGAGCAGTCTGCTGGACGTCCAGGAAGTGATTCCAAGGAGACAGACATGTGAGACTGGAGCTCAGGGAGACTTCAAGTTGAAGATATGCATCTGAGAGTCGTTAGCATACAGATGATATCTAGAGCCAGGCCATCAGATGCGATCTCCCGGGAGAACGGGAGAACGTAGAAATGGAGGAAAAATAATGCATTGGGTGAGCTGAGATCTTCCAAGGATTAAATGTCAGGAGGAGACGGAATTGCAACCAGCTAAGACTATTGAAAAGATAGTGATATTGTTTGGGACTACCCTGAGTGTGACTAGGCTAGAGGTGGAGGAATTAAAGGAGCAAGTAGGCAGTAAGGAAGCCCACTAGGGCAAGACTGTTGTGTCTAGCACTTAACACTGTGGCTGGCACATGAAAGGTAGCCATCCCTGAATGAAGAAGTGAGTTTTTCTGAGGCTCTCTAGCATGTTCTGGCCCATTTCTAGGTATGGGGATAAGAAGTGAATATTTGGATTGGCTGTTTCCCAGTGGACTGACATCAGGGAACCTTCCATCTTACTTTATGAAGGCCCACTTTTAATAGAATTTAGAGAATTTGCTAATGACTAGTAGAGGCATTCCTTAGATTTAAATTTGGAAAGAATCAGAAATCACCAGCTTGCATTTTCCAAACCATTCAAGATGAAAATACTCGGTAAAATAGTAAGTAATATATGAACAAGCAAACACACAAGTAAAATTGAACTTTTATAGAAAACCCCAACAACCCTCTTTAGAACCTGTGGACTTTTTTCCTACTGTCAAAGATCAATCTTTTACAAAGTTCCAGGCTGTGTGTGTGTGTGTGTGGGGGGGGGGGGGGCGGGGAATGGGAGGGGGGGCGGCGGTGGGGCGAGAAGGTAGGTTATGAGCTACTTTTAATCTCTTACTTACTAGGTCAGAAATTCTCATTAGCCTTGGAATTTCACACTACTGTGTTTGACTATGATGACGCACATGTTTGGAAGGGAAAAAAAAAAGTGTAGGATTGAGGCTTAGGAAGTTAAATGACTTGCCAATAGTCTCAAAGTATTTAAACCCAAAAGCCATGTCTCTTCTCCCACCCTTTGCTGACCCCAAGAAACTTAAATGATGTGGAGGTTAGAGATGACTAAGATTTTTCAATTTACTAGTTTTAAGATACACTTCATTATTTAAAAAATAACAAGCAAAATCTTAACAATATGGGTAGAGAAAATTAAAGGGGCATTTTAAGCCCTTCTAAATGATGTTGGTTCTGGTATTTTTTAAATGTGTTTAACATGAATGAATCTGTCTTCTTTTACAGGAAAAATATAGAGGTGTATTCCAGAGGTGACAGTTCATGGCACATATAGTTAGAACATGCTGTTTGGCACTCATTTCTGTCATCATGTCGCTGTTGGTTAAAGCAACAATAGGTAAGATATTTCTGTAATCTATCTGTGGAAGGATTTGTGGTTTAAATTCTCAGTTACAGATTAAAAATATGCATTTGTGGTAAATGTTCTGGTAGTTGGTCTTTTGTAGTCAATTGCCCATCTAAGTGGATAATCTGGTTCTATGTATGTAACTAACATCTATTTTATTTAATTTATACTAATCATTAAGAGTTCACTGATAACATTTCCTCTTGAAAATGGCTAGGTAGCCAAGCTCAGCATCATGAATGAATGTTTTACATTATAATGTATTCTAAGAGGGTATTTATGTTTGAAGTCAGCTATTTTTTAAAAGTGGTGGCTGGGATTTTCTTTGCTTCTTTCTATTGGGAGCTTATTTTTTACTTTCTGGACTATTAGGATCAAAGAAGATCAAACAAGCAGAAAACAAACATAACTAAGATAAGAGAAAGAGATGTCATTTTAGTTCTGAAAATAAAATTGAGAACTTTTTATTTTAAAAGAATTTTCAGTACTTCCTTTATTTGCTTTAAATAACGTGTTTTTTACATCAATTTCTATTTATGGCAGTTGATCCAAGAAATCTTACAATTACCTCCCCCCCCCCCCAAAAAAAAAGACTTTCAGTGAAGATTTTATATCACATCTAAAAATTCAGAGTGAATCTATAATTCTGAGTGGGTTTTTTTAAATTGGCAATTACTAAGTACCACCAAAAACTGTTAATTCTGAATAGTTGTCATATTTATTTATACAAAAACTTCAATAATAAGAATGACCTGTCTTTTTAAATAAGAGTTTAATGTGGTAACTGGCATATAGTAAATAATATGGAGAACTCTCTTTTTTCATATTAGCTGTATTGGGTAATGGTTCATCTAGCCCAAGGTCTTCCATCTTGAAGGAATATCAAAATATGGCATGGTAAGACCTAATTTCCATCTGTTGCCAACTACAAACACACCAGAGCCCCTGAATATTTTCTGTTATAATATAATGTTATAGATTACACATACGTTATTAGTATACCACTAATATAGTAAAAGAGGGAACTATTCCAAAATCTGTCCCTAAAGTTTTTGTAATAGCCTTTTAAAATTGTCTCTCTTTGGAATGAGTATTTAAGTAAGCATCATAAATCATAAATGGGGATGGAAACAAATGTGATTTATTCTGGGAAGTACTTTTTAGTAGTCTGGTGAATAATTTACATACAGAGAGATTGGCTTTTCCTGGAACTGTGTTCTTGAATGTTCTTCCAACCCTATTTTCTCACCACTTTCCTATTTAGAGTTCTGGTTATAATATTACTGTTTTGAGAGGAATGCATGTTTTAATTCAGTTAGACTTTAATATGGTGGCCTTCTGTTCTCATTGTGCATCACCAATACAGCCAGAGCAATGGTGGTTATTTATATTTCCAGGATTTGATGGGGTTCATTTTGCCCTGCATTTGGGGAATGAATGAACCCTCCATTTTGGAATGGGTTGCTTATATGCCAACGTGAGTATTGCGTTTTGTGTCTCACAGCAGATGTGTGCAAGAGAGGAGATGTGACTGTGGAGCCTTCCCGCGTCCTTCCACTTGGATCTGCTGTCAATATTTCATGCTCATTAAAGCCCAAGCAAGGCTGCTCTCCGTATTCCAATGTTAACAGGTTAAGCCTCTACAAGTTTCACCAAAAAATAAAGTTCCAGCATGGCCACTCCCTCAGTTCGCAGGTCTCAGGTCTTCCTCTGGGCACCACAGTGTTTGTCTGCAAACTGTCCTGCAGCAGTAGTGAGGAGATCCATATATGTGGGGCAGAGATCTCAGTTGGTGGTGAGCATTCCATTCTCAATTCCTAAAAATTGGTGATCGTTTGGTATTTGTCATGTGTTAAGCAGAAAGCCCAGTATAGGTCCATGTCCTTTCTTCTCCCACCATGTGGATATAGTTTATCTTGATAGTAACATGAGCACCTCAATGTGAGAAGTCCAGAAATCTTTGAAATTGGGGTCTCATTTCGTAAGGCTCTATTTCCTCTCTCTCTTCTTCCCTCTCTCCGTCCCTCTCCTCCGTCCGCTTTTTGTCCATTAACACCATTTACCTGTTGTCCTTGGACGCCAATGGCAGGAAAATGGATCTCTGCAATCTTCATGCCGTCTTGACTTTGAGAATTTGTTCAAAACTATAACCTCCTAAAAAGAAGAAAGAGATGTCTCTTTTGGACTTACACAGCCCAGGCTGCCTACCCAAGGCTGAACACTTCTCCCCTCTCTAACCTTATATACAAAAAATAGTTCTTCCATCCATAGTCACTCCTGGCCACTGATACTTAAACTTAGCAGAGGTTAAAAGAAAACTATCATTATACTTACCTTTTCTTGGGTTTTCTTGAAAACTGCCTAGGGCAAACCTGACATGCTAACACTCCCTAGGGGGAGGAGAGTTGTATAGTTTCAGGGAAGCAAGAGTAAGGGAGCCAGGAAAGTAGCGAAGCAAACACAAGGTGGTTAAGTTACTGCGCTGGTCACAGAGGCATCAGAAAAATGGTTGCTTGGTCACTAGGAACATCCCTAGAAAGAACATATGGAAATGCAATGACAGGAGAAAGAGAGAAGAATTGAACTGTCTGCCTTTGGTCAAAGCATCAGCTGCCCATTACAGCTGGCTTACACTGCTGGCCCCTCCAGGCAGCTGCTGGGAATAAGAGCTAGGATGTCAGAGTTGGCATCTGTAGCATGAGCCACAGTGCACAGAGTGAGCCAGCAGAAGACCTGCCTGAAGCCTGCAGCCTGCAGCCTGCAGCCTTAAAGGCCCAGCCAGGCAAACCAGTGAGCATACATGGGTCCTGAGAGATCCTGTGGTGCTTGTGCCCCTGTGGTTCCAGGGAAGGTCCTGAGTAGTAGGTGAGAGGCATGAAGAGAGTAGGAGCAATTGCTACAGCAGGCTGACCAGATGCAAGGACAGGGTCCCTGTCAAAAACAGTGATTTAGAACTCAATAAGGCTCTTTCCTGGAAAGGTGAAGCCTCTTCTCTGTGACCTATAAGGATATGGTTGGTGCCAGGCAGTCGTCCTGGAGGGTCACCACAAGCATTGAGCAGAACACCAAGCAATGGCCAAACAAATCACTGGGGGACAAAGAGACATAAACTAGGTCCAGTACTCCTCTTTCAGTTCAGAGTCTCCTGTCCACACCCTTATGGATCATGTGCTCGCAGCTCTGACAGCCTGTGGCGTCATAAGAGGAGCATGGGCTTTGAATTCCAACCCTGCCACTAGCAATGTACCCTTCGACAATTTCAATTCTCTGAGCCTCAGTTTCTCCCTCTGCATTATGGAGATGCTAACACCTACCTCCTAAGATGGTTTCAGTGATTAGATGACACCTTGTATGCAAAGTGCTTCATCTGGTACCAGGCACATAGGAGGTACAGAGGTCATGAGTGCGGAGATTGCACATCTGTCCAGTGTTACTCTCTTCTTTCCCTTAAGAGAAAGCATGAGCGTTGGTTATAGACAAAAGGAAAAATTTTCTAAAAAACACCAGTGGTCCTCACCTCCCTTGTCTTCAGAACTCCTGAATTTTTCACCCAGGTAATTTGCCATCTTCCCAGACTGACATTGCATATTTGTATTAGACATTCCCAGCTCTGTGATGTCAGTTACAGGCGTCCACAGTGCTGCTATGTTTTTTGTTTGTTTGTTTGTTTTCTGGTAGCCTAACAATAGCCTCGGAAGTCGTATCCTTGCAGATATCCTTAGCCATTTTGTTCCATTTCCTATCTTTGCTCAGATAAATTGGAGTGCTGCAACTCCTTTTCATGTTTTACTTTTCCATCCACGGTATGCATTTGTGACGGTCTGCACCAGCAGCGGACCTGGGGAGGTGGGGAGGAGATCTGTCAGGTGCAGCTCAGTTGGGTGGTGCTGCCTGCCTACCGGAATGTTGCTTGTGCAACGTGCTCAAGTCGTAACCACACCATGAAATGGCTGCTCTTTGAGCAGGTTTAGCACCTTTGAGGTCAAGGACTGACTGGAAGCAACACCTTTTTCTGAACATGGCTAGTCATTCCAGGAAAAGACACAATGAACGTTGGTTTCACCCAGTGTAGTAAGAGTAATCCTACCTAGTGAGAGAGTACGCAGCCTAGCCCCTGGAAACTACTCAGTGTCTATTTAAATGATTAATCTACAAATGTCCGTAAAGTATGGACTCCAAGTGAAGCTGCAGAAATTAGATTTAGATGGTACAGCTCTGACGGGCATGAGTAGGGCCAATGGATAGAAATGTCTTGGCAGTACATTTCAGGTCCATGGAGAAAAAGAGCCCCCGATTTTTAAAGATTTATAATATGAAGTGGACTTTATTCTGGAAAGGTAAACTCATCATCACTGGGGCCATGGAGGTAGTATTGGGTATTCAGCTGCCAGGGAGAATAGTAAAATATGGTGGTGAAAGGCTTGGACGGACATAAGTCAGCCCCACCTAGGCTGGAGCCCTGCTTCGGCCACTTCATAGATTTGGAATCTTTGGCAAGATACTTAACCTCCAAGTCTTAGTCTCCTCTTCAATCAAGTGAGGATAAGAACAGTATGTACCTAATGTAGCTGCTGTGACGTCTACCGGAGAAAAGCCGCACGTAAAACACTTAGCATAGGACTTGGCATGTAGTAAGTGTTGGACCATAGTCACTGTTATTGTTAGTAGAAGAAATCCATGCCTCGGAGGCAAATTTGAACTTGATGGGATCTAAAATAGCTACCAGCTTGCCTGGGTATGGGGCATATAGAGGAAGTATTGTTATCTTGTGGACAAATAATAACAATGGGACTGAATTATCACTTTGCGTGGCATTTCAAATATGTGGCTTTGCTCTTTATTTTTAAAGTTGTTCCAGAACAGCCTCAAAACTTATCATGTACACAGAAGGGAGAACATGGGACTGTGGCCTGCACCTGGGACAGAGGACGAGACACCCACCTACCTACTGCGTATACTTTACAGTGAGTGAGAGGCTGTTCTTGCAGGGTTTTGTGGGTCTCTGTATGACATTTAGAAATATCTAATAGTTCTAGTTTAACGGGTGAGAAGAAGCAATAGACAGCTCTAGATCATTAGATGTTTTTAAAAATAATGCTAGCGTTCATAAATTAAAACTGGTTCATTCATCGAAAGTGTGGGAACTGATGCATGGGTCTGAGGTCTAACTGAGAGTTCTCTTCAGGGCATCCGAGGCCAATTTTTTGCACGTTCTTCCCTGCTCTAGGAGGGTTAAACTGGCTGCATTATATCACTTTTCTTGCAGACGCTTGTGGTCATGATATATAAATAGATTCTTCCTTGGGGAGCTTTCCATCAGCCTGGTAGAGTTCCTTTTCGAAGCACCTTTGCCTGACCTGCACGAGCGTCCACAGAGAGAGTCTGGGAGTTTCTGTTTCTTGAAGTTGATTCCATAATCCCATCCAAAGATCCCGCTGGGTTGCACTGTGCCTAAGTGAGCAGCAGATGGGGAAAGGAAGTGGGCCCCAGGGTTCTGGTCTGTACTAGAAACTGGCACTTCTGTGCAGTAAATGCCAAGGTGGACCATGAATCCTTTGGATCTGACCTAAGGAGCCAAGACGTCAGACAGGGTTTGGGGAATTCAGGCAGTGCAGGGATGCTTACTCATCTCTATGAATGTCCAAAAAAAAAACCAAAAAAAAAACAAAAAACCTCAGTCCTACCAAAGAAAGGGAGAGGGGGGAAGTATGGTCCTATTTATGACCATAGAATACAAATATTTCCATAGTGTACCCTCTAGTAATAAGACTGACCCTAAAAATATGTCTAGAATTTTAAGTATTTGAACGTTTTGTTCTTTTGTATTAAAAGGGGGAAATAGCACATAACATATCCTGCTAAACACAGATGTCTTTTATTCACAGGTTAAATGGACCAAAAAATTTAACTTGGCAGAAGACGTGTAATGATTATTACTGTGACCATTTGGACCTTGGAATCAACCTAACCCTGGAATCACCTGAATCCAGTTACACAGCCAGGGTTACTGCTATCAGTGATCTTGGAAATGCTTCTTCATTTCCATCCACATTCACATTCTTGGACATAGGTACATTTTATTTCACTTTTTGTGGGTGTCATACGTTGGCACATGAACATTATTTTAAAAATCACTTGAATGTCCTATATGTGATTGTTTCAAAAGAGGTAGTGGCTGATGGAAAGTGACCAACAAGCATAGGCATAGGATAAACATTACTTTGATGCAGGTAAAAGGGTGCATGACCCTAGAGCTATATAGAGATGGTTGTAAAAATTCAACATTATTCTCCATATTGGACAAGCAGGAGCCCTTGGCTTCAAATCCCACGAAGGCACCAGCTGCCAATAATACTATCTGTCTGAGAGAGGGTCCTGTGAGGTTATCTCAAGAAGCTCAGTGTAGGCCATTCTTGGTAGAGATGTCTTTTTACCCCCATGGCTACTCTACTCTTCTGAGTTAGGCTACATGTAGGCCTGCTGGTCTGGAGCAGCTGGTGCAAACTATAAATAAAATGTATCAAGGTTTACAGGCCCCTAGCTCTGTGAATACTTACCTCTGCTCCTCTCAGCCTGGTTGCTGGAATGAGCCAGTCCCAGCACATTTCTGAGCAAATATAATTGGCCCAGATGAATCAAAGACCAGTCCCAAGCATTCCCAAATTCTGCCCATCCCAGGTAGGACTGGGTTTCTGGCCTGCCTGAAGTTCCAGCCTCACACTATGTGTTTCTCTTCTCTCTTCCCACAGCACCTCTTTGCATACCCACTGCTAACTATAAGTCTGAACATAGGCATTTAGTATGCATTTTCCTATCACACTTCTCCTCATCTACTTTGCATCTCTTTACATAGGCATCTCTAAGCCACCTTCTTCCCTCTTATTCTTTTCTTCTGCTCCCCTATTCCTATGTCCCCTTCTTGTGACTTTTCTACCAACATTTCTTCTCTTCCTGAGGGGATAACCTCTAGCCACCTCTAACTCAGCATTGGAACTCTCAGATTTGGCACATCAGGTTTTTTTTTAAATCATTGAATTAAATGGAATCAACACTATCATTGCTGTCGGTGGTAGTTTATTTGGTAAAAATGAGGGTACATTTAGAGGAATTGTTTTAAGGATTTAGAAGTGAATCAAACTTTTTCTTCTTTCTAAAAGCCAGGGACTTCTCTCTTGTTTGTTTCACCAGATTGGGTGATCATGCGTCTTAGAGATGAATTTTGTTAAACTCTTGATAGCTCATGTTAATACATAAGACAGTTTCTGATTGTGGAGCCTGAATCACACCTTTTTGTTTATCCTGGTTACCAGTGAGGCCTCTTCCTGCATGGGACATCAGAATCAAATGTGCAAATGATTCTGTGAGCAGATGTACTCTTCAGTGGAGAGATGAGGGGATGGTGCTGCTTAATCGACTCAGATATCGGCCCAGTAACAGCAGGTCCTGGAATATGGTAATGGTCTTTAGAGTGAAGGAGGAAAACAGGGAGGGGTCCTTGATATTATTGCACAGACCTCTGTCTTTTCCTACCAGCAAAATATGTAGTTTAAGAATATTTGCCCAAAAGTATATACTTGAGTTATACCAGAAAGCCAGATATACTTCTGTTTATGAAGAAATATCTTGAATTCTGATTACTGATTTTTTAAGTTGCAAGCTTCTGTAGACCAGTATTAATTTTCTATATTTTGTGTCTAGTAAAGGGCTCATTTCTCCTTGTTGTTTTTTTTTTTTCTTACCCCTGCCCCATTATTACTTTTTAGTATTTTTTAACATATTGGAAACAGAAATATTAGGGACTGTCCATAGAAGTTTATGTGGAATTTAATATTCTAAAGATAAAGCCCCACACTTTGATATATTAGGCATTAATTTTTTTACAATAAAAAGTATACGATTATAATTTCTTCCAGTATTTTTTTAAACTATAATGTCTTTTTTTAAAATATATTTTTATTGATTTCAGAGAGAGATAGAAACATTAATGATGAGAGGGAATCATTGATTGGCTGCCTCCTTCATCCCCCTACTGGGGATTGAGCCCACAACCCAGCATGTGCCCTTGACAGGAATCGAACCCAGGAACCTTCAGTCTGCAGGTTGACACTCTATCCACTGAGCCAAACCAGATAGGGCTAAACTATGTCTTATAATGACAAAAGATCAGTTTCATATACAGCTGATATTCAAGAGATGTATAGTAACTAAATATCTTAAATATTTTTATATAATTAAAGTTTTCTATTTGAACCCAGTTTTGTGTCTTTATAAGTATTAAAATATGCATCACATTCTAATTGTGATCAAATGTAGAAACTTTTCCAAGGCCTTTATGAAAATTGGTAGTTTTCAACTTATACTTCCTTTTCAGCTAGTTTTAGGAATCCCCTTGGGACTTATGTAGATAGGTCCTTAATCTCAGGAGATTTTTTTTTCTAAGACAGTATTATTTCAGTGTATTAAGTAACCCAGCCATTGATATTTCTTCTCATTGAATGACAGATCTAAAAAAAAAAAAAAAAAAAAAAAGAGTTACCTGGTCTAGTTTCTTACCTTTTTGTTAAAATTCTTTAAATTAATAGAGTATTAATATGCACCTTAAAAATCTTGTCTGTTTGAAGGTTAATACTACAAATGCCAAAGGAAGACATGATTTGTTGGATCTGAAACCATTCACAGATTATGAATTTCAGGTTTCCTCTAAGCTACATCTTTATAAAGGCAGTTGGAGTGACTGGAGTGAATCATTGAGAATGCAAACACCAGAAGAAGGTATGTGTCAAAAAAAAAAAAGAAAGCAGAATGGAGAGGAGGGAGAAAGGATGGAGGGAAAGAAGAAGATGCAATGATTTCCTTGGAATAGAATCACTAAAGTACTGATACTGAGTCAAAGAGTATGATTGCATTAATTAACAAGTTAATTTTCACATGAACTTAAGTTCTGAAACTGTCAGAGAGATTGCTAGGAAATATTTATTAGGGAAGTCCTACTCCTGTTTGGCACATGTCATGTTGATGACAAGCTTAAGCTTCAGTAATCTTTGGTTATAACTTCTTATTTTTTTAATATATTTTTATTGATTTCAGGGAGGAAGGGGGAGAAAGAGAGAGAGAGAGAAACATCAGTGATGAGAAAGAATCATTGATGGGCTACCTCCTGCACGCCCCCCCAGTGGGGACCGAGCCTGCAACCCGGGCATGTGCCCTTGACCAGAATCGAACCTGGGACCCATCAGTCCCCAGGCCGATACTCTATCCACTGAGCCAAACCAGCTAGGGCGTAACTTCTTATTTTTATTGCACTTACTATTTTTTTACTTACTATCTCAGTAATTCTCTCTCTTAAATTACAAAGCTAAACCAGTAATTAATTGCATTCTTTCATAGTTAAACCTTGATTCAGTTTACTTTTTGGATTCTATGAAAATTAATCACAGAGCCACTAAAAGCTTGAAAGAAGGAATTCTGGAGACATAATATTTTAAAGTAAAATTTAACATCCAACAATCTTTCTCCTTCAAATACTGCAGCATTGCACTTCTTCAAGGCTTTGACTCACTGCTCAGATGAGTGCCAGCAGACTGTCCATAGCTATGAAGAGGATAGCAAATGTATTTTTCAGTCTTATGGGCTTTTATTTTTGGCAATCATTGGGAAGATAATTTTACTGAAGTATAATGAAATATTTTTATTAGAGCAAAAAAGCTTCTATGAACGTTATTCCAGTAATTAACAAATCTTGGGAAACAAAAGAAATAGCCATCTGAATATTAGTACTCAAAAGCTCTCAATTGGTTATATAGCATGGACTTTTCATAATTTGTGTAAATTTGGCTCAGGAAAAATTAGCACATAATACATTGCTTTATTATCTTGAGGTTTTATAATATTAATACTTATTTGTGAAACTTATGGATCTGTGTGCATATGAACTAACCTCGTGATTAAGTTACATTCATTTTCTGTGAGCTAGTAATGGCTTTTGGTAATTGATGACACTTATCAATGATTCTTCAATGACATTCAAGCTCCTAAAGGACCTATTCATAAAACATAATCCCTGAGATAATTGTCTATTCTTCCCCTATTCTTATATGAATCGCATTTCTCTATTTAAAAAAAAATGTTTAAAAATGAAATCATTCAACAAATTAGAATTTATTTCCTCTCATTTCATAATAAAAATATCGTAAATTAACGTTGAGCCAATTGCTGTCTGCTTAAATGCTTGCCATTTTCATAATCCAGAGCTTATTCTTATTATCCTTGTATTAAACATAGTCAAAGTAATGAATTTTTTAAAAGCACTTCATGGATTTGATTTTATTTATACACAGTACAGATAAAATTCTTGAAAATGAAGTTCAAGGTAGTAAATATTTGTTATATCACATTAGGCTAAACTATAAACAAGGGAAACTCTGGACTTGTGAATTCTTACCTTCGATAATGACCCGTTAGAGATGTCAAAAGGGTTTTCTTTTCTTTTAAGTGTTTATCTGTTGAATTAAAAACTCTTCAAGGTAGGACAGTAGTAACTTTCTCATGTCTTATAAAATAAACCACTATCATAACAATGAGTGCAGCAACTTGTTATGGTTAAGAATTTGTGGATGGTTGTGAATTGAACCAAGAAAGCTGGCTCTTTCAGAGTAATTGCAGGCATTCATAAAGAGAGAAACCCATACTCTGAGATATACCACGGTTACCAAGCTCTGCTGGCTTCCTTTCAATGTCTGAATCTCCCTTTTTGGTGTTTGATCTTTCTGTGGATTGTTGTAGGATTTCTTTTCTCTTACTCTAAGCTGCATGGTTTTCACCTTTTACCACTATTTCTGTCATCAGTTTCTTTATGAAACACCAACTGATGTAAACCTAAAAGGTGTGAAATTTTTTTAACACGCCTTCCTTTTAACCCTTTAAATATAGACTCATATGTTAACTTGACATTTTAAAAAATTACTAGTAAGCTTTTTTTTTTTTTAAGTCACTCTAAAACCAAATAATCCTTTGCTACCAAAACTGAGAGCAAAATGTCTCCTGGTGGATTGGGTACAGTTATTTATATCAGCAGGAAATGAGGTCGTTATTTACTCCATATGGCTTTTTCCTATGTCATTAAATTTAACTCCAGAAATGGTCCTCCATAAGAAACACTTTTTAAATGACCACTATGTAAGGGATAGGAGGAAAGAAACCATTTTCTGTGTTTAGGACAGTCCCACAATCAATATCCATCAAAGGCAGGCTTGATACTGAGAATCGAGCTACCATATTTTGCTTCTAGTGGGGAAACACTTCGAGTTTGGGCTGCATGGGGTCCAGACAGGCCTGAGAATAATATACTCAAGTGCCGGGGAACGTGATCCCTCACCACTCAGAACACACAGGAGGAATTTTATGTCATTTTCATGTCACTGAAAATGATTTTTTAAAATTTGTTTTCAACCATTAAAAAATATAAAAACCAACATTATTAGTTCACAGGCTGTACAAAACAGGGAATGTGCCAGATTTGGTCCATGGGCCATAGTTTGCTGAGTCCTAATCTAGCTAAACTTGAAAGTTTCATACTTGTGCCTTCTTGCTTGAGGCTTGAGGAAATGAGAATGAATGGCTTTTTACCTTTTTTTTTTCCAATTTTTTTTTTATTAAGGTATTATATGTGTACATATCTTACCATTGTCCCCACCCCCCACGCTTTTTACCTTCTAAAGGGACTTACGTGCAAACATTTTCATTAGAAAGAAAATGTGTTGTTGTGTGTTGTTTTTTTGAGAACCAATGCAGTCCCTACCCTTTGGTCTTCTTTTGGTCTCCTGTAAGCCCAGCATGTACCCTGGAAGAAGTGAATGCAGGCACAGCAGATGATAACATCTGAAGGCAAGAACCTATCACGGAGAACTTGTTTAATCAAGTAGGCGCTTGTAAGTTCTATTTGAATTAAATTGTTTGAAACTAAATTTTAGATAAATGTAGCACAGCCTAAAGAGTGGACATCATGGGACCAAGGCAGTGAATGACTTATCTCTCTTGCCCTGCTTAGAGCATGACTTGGACCAAAAAAAAATTTTGTGCATTTCACTTAGTCCACTACCTGAAAGTTGAGATATGTCTTTTCTATATGGACTGTTTGTCAAGTTCTCTAATTCCACTGTTCTTGGAGATCTTTATTCTTCAGTTCACTGCCTGCTAAAACCTCTGTGGTGGGACGGCTTTCCACCCGATTCACTTGCTATTGTCCCCAGCCCTGCACTACCTTGGCTTCAGATATAGATGCTGAGCTGAGAGAAGCAATGGCTTGGCTCTGATTTGGTTGCCACACAGACAGTTTCATAGAACCCTAGAATCCTGGGATTTGAGAGTTGAAAAAATCTTTGAGGTTATTTAAGTCATTTAGGCCAATCTCTTGCTTAATTTAGGATTTTTTTTTTCCATATTGGTGACTCTAGTTAACCCTACTATTTTCCCCTTTATATTGGAAGTAGTTTTATCTCAGGAAAGCTGATGTCCATTTCACAATATTTGTATATTTAATCATTTGTACCCATTTGTTGTTGTTTTTAAGATTAATCTAATTATTTAACAATCATTTGTTCTTTATTGATCGATTGATTGATTTCAGAGAGGAAGGAAGAGGGAGAGAGAGCTAGAAACATCAAAGATGAGAGAGAATCATTGATCGGCTGCCTCCTGCACACCCCCCTACTGGGGATCGAGCCTGCAACCTGGGCAGGTGCCCTGACCGGCAGTCGAAATCGGGACCCCTCACTCCACAGGCCGACGCTCTAGCCACTGAGCCAAAGCATCCAGGGCTGTACCCATTTGTTTTGAAATCACTTTGACATATGGGCCTTTGACTTTCCTCTTCCCACCTGCCTATGATAGCTTTAATCTGTCTTTTGCTAGATGACACTGTGGTTAGAATTTTAAGTGATTTTGTGAAAGTTAACTATCAGAGATTCTCTTTAATATTAGCCCTTACATTGCATGAAACAGCAGTGGTTTGACACCCTTGGTCATGAAATTCTACACTTTGAAATTCATACAGATTCAACTAATGATTTCTCTCCCATAGTGACTTACACTGCAGGTGGCCACCATTAAAATTTCAGTTTCACTTGCAATTTCTCCTTTGAAGAGACTATGATTCTAGAATTTGGGTTTTGGCTCTGTAATAATATGGTAGGTTGTAGATCTTTAATGAGGCGATGAGTTTTCCTTTAAATTTCTTACCAATATGTAATTAACTGAAGACATTTAGTGCTTCGGTACAAGTCAGCTGGCTTTGACACTGAGCACACCCAAGTGTCCATATCCTGATTATGTGTCAATGTCCAGATTACCTGATTTGTGAAGTGTTTATATCTTTGCTCCACATAATGAGCTGTAATAAAAGAGCAGGGTCTTTGGGGACCTAGGCTCAGATCTCAATTTTGTCATTTACCAGCTCTATGTCTTTCGTAAATAGTTTAACCTTTGTCAGTTGTAAAATATGAGTAATCATAGGCACCCCCTGCATTGTGTGGGATTAAGTGAGATAATGTATATAAAGTGTCCAAATATTACCTGGCACATAGTAATTTAATACATGTCAGGTTCCCTTTTCTTCTGTTGCCTGTTCATTTTTCTCTTTGTCCATCTGGACTAGCAGGAAAAAAGTCCTGGCTTGATTCCTGGGTTACTCTTCATAACCCTAAAGGATTGAGAGTTTCAGGATGTCTTATGTATGTATTTCTTACTGCTAAGTCCTCACTGGTAGAAAGAGGGGGGAAAGAAAAGAAGTGAGACCTAACCGGTTTGGCTCAGTGGATAGAGCGTCAGCCTTTGGACTCAAGGGTCCCTGGTTCGATTCCAGTCAAGGACATGCACCTTGGTTGCGGGCACAGTAGGGAGTGTGCAGGAGGCAGCTGATCGATGTTTCTCTCTCATCGATGTTTTCTAACTCTCTATCTCTCTCCCTTCCTCTCTGTAAAAAATCCTTCCTCTCTGTAAAAAAATCAATAAAATATATTTTTTTAAAAAGAAAAGAAAAGAAGTGAATGTTTAGAAAGAAAAAAAAAACAGAAAGAAAAGAGGGCAAGAGAGGCAGGAAGAGGAAGTGACAAAGGAAGAGAATAAAACATGAAAGAGGGGCACCCACTGGTGTGGAAGTGTTGTAGAGAAATCATAAGCCTTCTCAGAACCAGGCAACTGCATGGTGCAGCGTGAAGACCACAGGCTCTGAAATTAAACAGACCTGTGTTCAAAGCCCGGCTTCTCTGATGATTAGTTCTGGGACCTTGAACAACTCCTTTACCTCTCAGCGCTTCAGTTTTCAAATGAAGAAAACATCAGCTAAGTTTTATGAGTGTTTACCATGTATCAGCACTCTTCTGTGCATTGAAATTCTCCAACAGACCATGGGGCGTGCAGAATTATGATCCTCACTTGCCAGATGAGGAAACTGGCTTAAGGACATAGTTAACATTTGTTCAAGGTCACAGAGCTGGGATTTGCCCATAGATGTTCTGGCTCTGGAGCTCACACTTTAACCGCTGCCCTGAAGCTACCCACATCGCGGTGGTAAGGAGGACGTGAGGTGCAGCTGTGGATGGGCCCACCCAGGATCTGTCCATAGTATGTGCCGGTGCATGCGCTCCCGTCCTTTCTCTCTTTCTCTTCTCTCCCTGGCTGCTTGTCTTCTGTTATCCAGTTGGAAGTTAGTTTTCTGGAAATTTCCATCTGGTTAAAAGGAACCTGCTACTCCAGAAGGAACCCTATTGTAGACTCACCTCAAATACACTCTACGTGTCACTGTTAAACAAGTGAGGTTGGCCCACTTACACAGACACACACACACACACACACACACACACATACACACACACACCTTCCCACTCTAACACATAGGAGTTGATTATTTCATTTCTTTTCAAGCATGTTTGATTAACTTTCTTATATTAAAATAGGCCATATTTGATCATTGTCTTAAAGATTGGTGGATATTTCTTCTATCAGTGCAGCCTGTGTTTTAGCATCAAGTAGATAATATTGCCTGCTTTGTTCATTCATCATGTAACAGAGTTATTGGGAGCCTATTACATTCTAACTATGGTGCTAGATAGGAGAAATATTGAGATGCATGAGATAGGCCTTCCTTTCAAGTAGATCATTGTCTAATAGTCATAAAGCCAATTAATTTTACTATAGCATTAGGTCAGGAATGGAGATTAACACAAAATTTATTATTTGTATTTTGTACTTTTACAGGATCAAAAAATGTGTTCCTTATGATTTCTGTCTTTGGTTTTTTTTTTGTTGTTGTTTTTTTTGACTGATAATTCCTTATGCATTCCAATAAAAAGAAATAACCACACATGTTTCGAGTTATTTTATTAATATATGTTTTAAGAGTAAGTTATGAATCTAATTTCCTCTGCATCATTTTATTTTATTTTAGCTTTTAAGGTAATTGCGAGCTTTCTATGGCCAAAGATATACATGCTCATTGTTTAACAAAAGAAGAAGAAAAATACTGGGGCACAAGAAAATTGAAAGTATCTTATAATCCTACTCTCCCAGAATCATTTATGAAATAACCCATTGACTTTTAAAGGTTTTTTAATGTATGTATATTTATATATATGAAAATATGTTCTTTCCCCTTCAAATCAGAGCCTACGGGGACATTAGATGTCTGGTACATCAGACAGAACACTGACTACAGTAGACAACAGATTTCTCTTTTCTGGAAGGTAAGTTTTCAATGTCAACTTAAAATTCATGAGAATTGCATATTTGTGTTTTTTGTTTTATTTTGTTCTTATTGAGCTACTAGAGGCCCAGTGCACGAAATTCGTGCACGGGAGGGTGGGGTGGGGAGGGGGTGTCCCTCAGCCCAGCCTGCACCCTCTCCAATCTGGGACCCTTCGAGGGATGTCCAACTGCCCGTTTAGGCCCGATCCCAGTAGGATCGGGCCTAAACGGGCAGTCGGACATCCCTCTCACAATCCAGGACTGCTGGCTCCCAACTGCTCGCCTGTCTGCCTTCCTGATTGCCCCTTACCGCTTCTGCCTGCCAGCCTGATTGATGCCTAACTGCTCCCCTACCAGCCTGTTTGCCCCTAACTGCCCTCCCCTGCAGGCCTGGTCCCCACCCAACTGCCCTCCCCTACAGGCTTGATTGCCCACAACTGCCCTCCTTTGCAGGCCTGGTCCCTCCCAACTGCCCTCCCCTTCTGGCCATCTTGTGGCGGCCATCTTGTGTCCACATGGGGGCAGCCATCTTTGACCACATGGGGGCAGCCATCGTGTGTTGGAGTGATGGTCAATTTGCATATTACTCTTTTATTAGATAGGATAAGTAACATGTAAAGAGGATTCTGTATTTGAACAGTATGTTTCAGGATGGGAAAAGGCCCTTTTTCACACAGTGAGGCTTCAGAGACTTTGTTGGTGCTCATTATCTCAGTCATATCTTCATGATACTCACCTCAGAGTCATTTACTTCTGCCAGACAAGGGTGAGAGCTCTGACTCCACACAATCGCATCTTTTCCTCATCCACGTCCTCATGTTTTCCTCGTCAAGATCCCTTCCATCCCTACGTACGCCCACCCTCGGACCCCACTACATCATCTTTTCTGACTCTTGCCCCCTCTATCACCCTTCTCTCCTACATACAGTGTGCCCAGCAGTGACCAGGCCACCGGACTTATGCACTTTTGGGGAAATTAAAAACTGGACATCTGTGGGTGTGGATATTTAGGAATATATTTTCTATGGTCATTGAAAAGGGAGAGGGAAAGCTGCCCTACCTCAGGAACACAAATAATACTGAAAAATAATAGGAACGGGAAGGGAAAGCAGATCTTCCTCAGGAATAGTAGTAGAACAGCAGGACGTAGGGTAACCTTCCGGAAAACAATGTGGCTAATGTTATTACAGGATGTCAAAGTTTCACAGGGTGCTGAAAGCCGGCACTGTCGCTTCATTTAGTCCTTACCCAAACCCTGTGAGGTAGGTACTAGGTACTAGGCATCCCCACTTAACAAATATAAAAACAGGGTTTGCCCTAACCGGTTTGGCTCAGTGGATAGAGCGTCGGCCTGTGGACTGAGGGATCCCAGCTTCGATTCCGGTCAAGGGCATGTACCTTGGTTGCGGGCACATCCCCAGTAGGGGGTGTGCAGGAGGCAGCTGACCGGTGTTTCTCTCTCATTGATGTTTCTAACTCTCTTTCCCTCTCCCTTCCTCTCCGTAAAAAATCAATAAAATATATTTTAAAAACAAAACAAAAAAAACTGGGGGTCAGAGAGCGGAAGTCCTTCCTAAAGTCACCCAGCTTACTGAGTGCAGAACTTGGATTGAAACCTGATCCAGAACTCTTTCTGCTATATCCTTTGTTGAAAGAAAATGCTCTTTGAATTGAGCTACTAATTAGCATGCTCATAATAAGAGCTGTTCAGGTGCACTGTACTCTTCCTTTTTTCCCAAAACCTCCTCCAGATAAGGGTAAATAAACAGTTTTGGAATTGTGAAGCTGGTGAGCACAAAACCAGAAAGGATCAGAGTAAGGAATGAAAAGTCCTCTGGTGGAATTAGCATGATCGATTTGGATAGTTGCAATCTTCTTCAGATTTAAGGAATGAGCCAGGCAATCAATAAGCTCTTTATCCCTCTTTTCCTTCCTCTCTCTCTCTCTCTATCACACACACACACACACTCACACAAAATGTCTGGTCGAAGAGGGGACTACTATAAATAGCATGGTGAGTCATAGTCAAGCTCTCAATTTCGAAACTAAAACCAAAGCTTAAAATTTATTTTATTTTAAAAAATGTATTTTTTTATTGATTTTTTTACAGAGAGTTAGAAACATCGATGAGAGAGAAACATCAATCAGTTGCCTCCTGCACACCCCCTACTGGGGATGTGCCCGCAACCAAGGTACATGCCCTTGACCAGAATTGAACCTGGGACCCTTTAGTCAGCAAGCCGACGCTCTATCCACTGAGCCAAACCGGTTAGGGTAGCTTAAAATTTATTTTAAAATAAAGCCATTTGTACTAGCAAGACAATTCTCAAAGCAAGACATTTAGAGCAGTCATATCTGTGCCTATGATAGGAGAACCCAGCTGAATTCTTGGCTCCTGGTTTTCATTTTCACAAGTAAATGACTGGTTAAACCCCAAATTCCTCCTCCCTTAAAGATTTCTCCTCCCAAAAGGTCTTCAACATACATATGTTCTTCTTCTGCTTCTCATTCTGATCTTGCCCCAATCCTCACAAAGTATAGGTTATAAAATGAGGTTTTGGAATTCAAAGGGACTTTAATCCTCTTCCAGTCCACCCTTCCTCTCATGAACATTGCTCCCGTATTAGCCAGGACAGACAGATGTCTCTGCTGGGACCTCCTGAGACAGGGAGCATTCCACTCTGTCTGCAGTCCATGCCAGGATGGGCATTTCCTGTTGTTAGAAAATCTTCCCGTAGGTGGGGCCAGAATTGTAGATGCTTGGACTGGAACTGGCTGGAATAAGAAATCAAAAATGCAAATACTGGGAGCTTCTGTAACTTGACTGTGGTCATGACAGGGAACCTGCAAAGCCTTCAGTGACCGTCCAGCCTCAGAGGCTCCTTGGAAAGTTGGGTCTAGTCCTCAGTCTTGTAGGGCCATTCCTGGGCTAAGTCCTTTCCGGCTAAATCCTTTAGTGCCAAGTCCTGGGCAGCTTCCAGGGCCCCAAATAGGCCCCTCACCCGAGGGTGGGAATAAAGCACTGGCCGGAGTCACCAAAGTGAGCAGGCCTGCTTTGGACCATAGAACCACCGAGTCCCAGACTCTGGCGCCAAAGGGAATTTAGCCAGCACACAGTCCCACCACCCGTTTTACAAATGTGGGAACAGCCTTAGCCGGCTTGGCTCAGTGGATAGAGCGTTGGCCTGCAAACGGAAGGGTCCCGGGTTCGATTCTGGTCAAGGGCACGTACCTCGGTTGCAGGCTCCTCCTTGGCCCAGGCCCTGTTTCTCTCACATCAGTGTTTCTCTGTCTTTCCCTCTCTTTTCCATTCTCTCTAAAATCAATGGAAAAATATCTTCGGGTGAGGATAAACACACACACCACAACACACACACACAACAAACAAAAAACGGGGCGGGGGGAGGGGGTTGGAAATGCGGGAACAGCTCTAGGGAGGTGAAATGATTTCCAATGAGAGGGCCTGACCCTTCTGTCTGGACCACTCCTGTCCCACTCGTCCTCCCGGGGATTCCTCATGCGCTCTCAGGCAGGCTTGAGAATTGACCAGGTGGCGCTGAAACACAGGGGACTCAGACTAGAAAGAAACGCTGCCGCCAGACCAGGTGCTTTGTGGTGGGGCCCCAGTTAGACTTCACTGGGGAAAGGAAGCACAGACATGCAGGTGGTGGGTTGGGTTTTTTTTAAACTGTGATTAATACTGGGAAACCCAATGAGGGGACACCCCACCACGGCGGCGGGGAAATTTCGGATATTGGGACCAAAGGAAGCCCCAAGTAAAACCCCACTAGTCTGTGAACAAAGTGAGAGCAAGTTTCTCTTGCAGCTGGGGAAATGTGAGGTGACCTTTCATTTTTGCAGGATGTTTACATTAGAGGAGAACAGCCAGGTGCTGAATGGGCACAGTCTCTGTGAGTGTGGGTGTGCATGTATGTGAGCATGAGTATAGGTGGGTGTGTATGCGAGTGATGCGGGTGCATGTGTGTTATACACGTGTGTGAGTACAAAGGGTATGTGTGAATGTGTGTGTGAGTGCGTGTGAGTCATATGTGTGAGGGATATGAGTGAGTGGGGATGTAGGCGTGGAGTTGTCTATATGAATATGTGTGTAAGTGCATGTATGTGAAGGTCTTAATCCATTTTGCTGTACCAAAATACCATAGACTGTGTGGCTTATAACAACATCAATCTATGTCTCGAAGTTCTGGAGTCTGGAAGTCGAAGATCTGGGTGCTAGCATGGTCGGGTGAAGGGTGTCCTCTGGGTTGCAGATTTTCTGTTGTGTCCCCACATAGTAGAAGGGGCTAGGGAGCTCTGTGGGGGTCTCTTTTATAAAATCACTAGAGGCCCAGTGCATGAAAATTCATGCACTGGAGGCGGTGGGGTCCCTCAGCCCGGCCTGCCCCCTCTCATAGTCCTGGAGCTCTCAGGGGCGGGAAGTGACCTGGTGATCAGGGGAAGGCAACGCCCCATCACACCTCTGCTGCTGCCACTGCCAGCAGCGCAAGCCTCGGCCGGCCCTGGTTACCTGAGCCTCGGGCAGCCCTGGGTGGCTGGGCAGCCGCCATCCGAGGCTTGCCTGTGCTTTGGGCCGGCCCTGGGTGGCTTGGGGGCTGAGGGGACTGGGGGACTCTGGAGGCAGGGCTGAGGGGACTGGGTGCCACAATCTTGTGGCTGTGGGCACCGCCATCTTTAAGGGCGGGGCAATCAATAGCATATTCCCTCCTTATTGGCTGTGGGCGCCGCCATCTTTGCAACGGTGTGAGGGTCAATTAGCATATTCCCTCTTTATTAGATAGGATTAATCCTATTCACGAGGGCTCTATCTTCATGACATAATCACCCTCCCAGAGGCCCCACCTCCTGACACTGTTACCTTGGCATTAGGGTCCCAATCTTGGGGACACACAAACATTCAGACCATAGCAGTGAATAAGTGTGAGTGTGTGGGAGGTGTGCATGTGGGTCTGAGTGTGGGTGTGAATGTGTGTGAATATCATCTATGTCTGTATGAATGTGAGTGTGTGTGTGAGAGTGAAGGAGACCTTTGCTTTGTTGTTCTGGTTCCCACATAATTACTTATTTTCCAAGCCCTTGGTTTCTCCTGAAAACTGCATTTCTTCAAAAATATCCTGTACTATTTTTTGCCATAGTTATTTTTAAGAGAAAAAATATTTTCTCCGTTGAAGCCAAAAAGTACCACCTAATCCATGGAATGCAATAAAAATACCTGGTATTGTTAAAACAAATGTAATAACATTTAGAAACTGTTTCTCTGTCATGAACAACCTGTTTTGTGTGAGAGGCCTTCACAGGAGGCTCTTAGCAATCCTGTCCCTCAGATTCCCGCTGTCTCTGTGCACAGTTTCCTACTGTTTCCTTTGCTTAGATTAAGCATTTCAGTCTGTGAGTCCAATACACTGTCCTCCAAGTTAATACAACATGTATCCTTTAAGAAGAAAAATCACCCTTTAAAAAAATTTTTATTTATTAAATTGGACTGACATTGGTCAACATGAACATTTAAATCACCTTGAATATACGTAGATAAGGATATGGATATAGATATAGATATAGATATGGATATGGATATGGATATGGATATGGATATGGATATGGATGTGGATATGGATATGGTTATGGGTATGGATATAGATAGATACATGTGTAGATACAGCTATAGATACATGTGTAGATATAGATAAGAGATAGAGGTATAGAGATACAGATAGGTAACATATGAAAAGATGATGGACAAAGCCACATTAACCTTTGTAGTTTCCTCTGTTACTTTCTTCAGAGACCTCTCACTATCTTGATCATAACAAATTAGAATCTTTCTGAAATTATGAGGCCTGATTTATTTATTTTTATAAATATGTTTTTATTGATTTCAGAGAGGAAGGGAGAGTGAGAGAGATAGGAACATCAATGCTGAGAGAGAATCATTGATCGGCTGCCTCCTGCACGCCCCCACTGGGGATCAAGCCCGCAATCTGGGAATGTGCCCTGACTGGGAATTGAACCATGACCTCCTGGTTCATAGGTAACCGCTCAACCAGAGGTTTGTTGTAAATCCCCAGAGAAGACTGGCCGCCAGGAGCCTGAGGGCTTATATAATTATAGGATGTATGCAATCTCAGAATCAATATTTAAATACAAAAGGCACCAGACAGGAAGATTTCAATAGTTTGTCACAAAATTCAATTCTTTCTCTTTCCTTTCCCCAATCCTGTCCCATCGAAGGCTGGCACAGCATTTCAGAAGACTGTTTCGGAAAGAATAACTTTCTTTCTTTCTTTCTTTCTTTCTTTCTTTCTTTCTTTCTTTCTTTCTTTCTTTCTTTCTTTCTTTCTTTCTTTTTTTCTTCCTTCCTTCCTTCCTTCCTTCCTTCCTTCCTTCCTTCCTTCCTTCCTTCCTTCCTTCCTTCCTTCCTTCCTTCCTTCCTTCCTCTTTTTTTTTTCAAGGCAAATATCTTTATGCCTGCAGGAGGGTGCACATGCACATGGTCTGGGAGCACACGCACACTGAGCAGGCAGTAGCTCCACTTTTTAATCCTGACGCACATGACCTGTCCCTCACCCTTGACTGGAGCTCAGGTGCACCATCTCTCACGATTGGCTAATTTAAAGGGAGGGGTTGACCTTTGCAGTTTCAAGATGGCGGCCCCTAGAGGAGCTGCAAGCCTGCGGCCAAGATGGAGGCTGCCTGAACTGTTCTTTGACAGAAAAGATGACTTGTTTATTCTCACAATTCCCCCCTTTTCTTTATTTAAACTCTTTTCTTCAAACTCGGCTGACATTCATTGACTTTCATGCTCTGCAGTGTCTCGGAGGAGTCTGATTTGCTGTTTGGTCCATGTGGTTTCAGTTAACCTTTGAATAATACATGGGAGGATGTAACATCCCATCACTGTAGCTCCTAATCACAGGGGTGAACGTGGACACTATCGCTCCCTTCCACTTTCCAAACCATAGCTCTAGTGAATGGGAGAAGGGAACCCCGATCCCAGGTTCCAGCTCACTCATCACTAAAGCTGCCTTAGGGCCTCAGTGACTGTCCGTCTGACCGTGTTGTCAGGGGTGAATGTACAGCACTGGCCCCCAACATTATACATATTCCTCCTCCTTCTGCCAGAATCCTATCCAAGGCCAACCTGATTGCTTTCCCTGGCTTTCTAATCATACGTATTATACCAGCTGTAAAGTAGGGATTTTTTGTTGGGTAGCAGAATGGCGTCAATGACAAAAATAAGAGAGTAGGTAGCAGAGAATTAACAGAAAAGAGAAAACTGAGGTGGAAAGGGGAGTTAAAATTTCACTCTTATGAAAGTTCCCATTATTTTGCTGTTTTTCTAGCTGCAAAACAGGATAGAAATTATGTGGGGGTAACTACCGTGAGGTGTGACTGGGAATTAAATCGGTTCAGTGTAGCACAACTGGGCAGTGTCTGCCAAGTGCCAGCTGGCACCACAGTGGAGAAGAGCTCATCCTCTCGCCCGGCCAGCGTGCTCAGTGGTTGGGTGCCGTCCTGTGCACCAAAAGGCTGCCCATTTGATTCCTGGTCAGAGCACATGCCGAGGTGCGGGCTTGATCCCTGGTAGGGGGCATGCAGGAGGCAGCTAATTGATGTTTCTCTCTCTCCCTTTTCCCCCTTCCCTTCTCTGGAAAAAAAAATCAATTTAAAAAAATCTTTAAAAATAAAAAAGTTAATCTTCTAGCTAGAGCTATACTACCTGACTTCGGGTTCCCACTTTACCACTTAATGGCTGTGTGTTCTTGAGCAAGGTGCTTAACCTCTCTGTGCCTTATTTTCCTCAAGAGTAAAGTAGATAGCCCTGGCTCAGTGGATAAAGCATCAGCCTGTAGACTGAAGGGTCCCAAGTTCAGTTCTGGTCAAGGACACATGCCTGGGTTGCGGGCTCGAACCCCAGGAAGAGGTGTGCAGGAGGCAGCCAATTAATCATTCTCTCTCATCATTGATGTTTCTCTCTCTCCTTCTCCCTTCCTCTCTTATATGTTCTTTATAATCAACTATGTGGCATTGGTGAGACTTCCTTATAGAGCTGTGGTATAAGCCAAGTCAAGATGGCTTTTCTCTCCATAAATTGACAGAAGAGTCATGTGACTATGATGGGGAAAGTACCAATTATGATGATTTTTATATTAGAGTAGGTGAGAGAAGGGAACTCACCCAGTGTCTTTACACCTGCCATGGGCCAAGCACTTTTAGAAACAGTTTACTTCCTTTAGCCCAGTGGTCGGCAAACTCATTAGTCAACAGAGCCAAATATCAACAGTACAACGATTGAAATTTCTTTTGAGAGCCAAATTTTTAAACTTAACTTCTTCTAACGCCACTTCTTCAAAATAGACTCGCCCAGGCCGTGATATTTTGTGGAAGAGCCACACTCAAGGGGCCAAAGAGCCGCATGTGGCTCGCGAGCCGCAGTTTGCCGACCACGGCTTTAGCCCATTGAAGCCTCCAAAACTCCTATGCTGTACATAGATTTATCCTCATTTTACAGATGAGAAAATTGAGCCTCAGGGAAGTAAAATAACTTGTCCACAGCTGCTATGTGGTGGAGCAAGAAAGCAAAGGGTCTGCCCAAAACAAACAAACAAACAAAAAAATCTTCACAGAAGTTTTTATTTTTAAGTCCTAAGAAGAAATAATTTATCAATTCAGAGAAACACCCCTTCTCTAATGTACTTTAAAACAAAACAAAACATAAGGGCCCTGAATTCGGACACGTGTTAGATTTTGTCCTCTCGTGGATTATGTTCATCGAGTCATTTCTGATGCTGAAAGCCTTTCCAGGCAGCAGAACTCTTAGAACAGGTTTATGAGGGGGCTGTTCACTCTGCTTCTCAGACAAAGTCCAAAAGGCTAAGTTTACTACGTTAACGCATTTCCCACTGGACAGAGCAGGAAGAAAACTGCAGGAGAGGGGCAATCGGACAGCTTTTCCTTTTTTAGCTTACTCTTACCAATAGGAGAGTGGCAAGGGGAACACTGACTTGAGACCAGCTTCAGTGCTGCCCAAAAAGGTACAAGAATACCAGGTCTTCCAGACACTCTCAGGGATGCCAGGAATGGTCCAGACATCCCTTCCTCTCCCACATCCACCAGGGGGCGCACTAAACTCTCACGTTTCTGTGGGGGCTACTTTTCTGTGGGGAGTCAGTTTCTTAACCATTCCGAGGTTAAACATCCTCATAAGAACTGAATGTAACAACAGATATAAGCTCTTGACTCATGGCATGGCCCGATAAATGATAGTTTCTCCCTTATCACTCACCCAAATAAACAAATCTATAATAATAAAAGCGTAATATGCTAATTAGACCGGACATCCTTCCAGATGACTTTACGGATGAAGCCGGGGCTGCGAGGGAAGCCTGGGTCCCGGTTGTCAGAGGGAAGCCTGTGCCAGCAGCCAGGGGAAGGAAGGCCTACTCTTGCATGAATTTCGTGCATCGGGCCTCTAGTACTGAAATAGAAGTCAGTTCATCTGGAAAGACCCAGCTGGCTCCTCAGGTAGTAGTTCTTCTGGGTTCACAGCTGGTCCCCTTGTGACTCAGGGCCATTGTCTGGGGGGAAAAAGAATTCCGGATCTCCACCTCCCCCAAATTGCTGACCTCATGTTCACTGCTGATGCTCCACATCAGAATATACCACAACCTCACAGTTAGAGACACTGCTTTGCAACTTTGGGGCCGAAGGGTGGCTGGGGATTCCAGCTCTGACACATGGTGGCCCATACTTACCCGTTCATCACTCAGACTCACCAGTGTGAGGAGCTCACGTCAGAGTAGACAGGCCGCTAGTCTAGAAGCCAGGAGCCCTGGATTCCACTCTCTCCTCCTCCATTGATCCCTTGAGTGGCCTTAAGCAAGTCACTTCCTCGCCCTGGGGCTTAGTTTCCCCATTGATAAAAGGAAATGTTGAATTAATTGTTAATCTGTGGAATCCCTTCCTGTTCTGCTGTTCTGTGATGATACTCCATTCCATCAGGGCCACGTGTGGTTTAAGGGTGATGGATGACATACATTTTTTGCAAATTTTATGTTGCTATTAAAAAAAACAACTCAATTAATTATCCTGTTTTAAGCTGCTACTAGCCCAGCTGGATAAATACTTGTTTTCCCATTGGCTCACTGAATTTTTTGTTTCCAGGATCCTGTCGGACAAGTTAGGCTCGGTTTTTAATTTGGTGCAGGGGTCCTCAAACTTTTTAAACGGGGCCAGTTCACTGTCCCTCAGACCATTGGAGGGCCGGACTATAGTTTTAAAAAAACTATGAACAAATTCCTATGCACACTGCACATATCTTATTTTGAAGTAAAAAAACAAAACGGCAAAAACACCCGCATGTGGCCCGCGGGCCGTAGTTTGAGGACGCCTGGGTTAAGGAAACCAGTTACGTGAGAGAGATTAATCTTTATCCCAAAACTTGAGCTTCACATTTTATAAAAGCATAACTCACGAAATACATATTTGTCTGACTACCTCAACCCCACCCTCACCTTCTCACTGATATTTTCAACTCTAAGTTACAGGATATGGAAGAAAAATGCAAAGTATGGTCCAGGCCCTTTACTGCCCTCTGGGAACCATCACTCATTTTCCAGACTCACACCTCTGGTCCCTGGATCACTGTGATCAGCTAGATTTTCACAGCATTCACTAGGCAAGTTCCGTAGACGACTTGACATTTCCCCCCTTCTTTCAGCATTCTACCATAGCACTGAATGAGAGTGTTGAGGTGTCTGAGCAGGACAATGAGAGAGATGATAAAGGCTGGTTTGCAAGGTGTTTTTTCCAATTAAGGCTCTGTTTGCTTAGTTGTCAGAGTGGACTGAAGCCTCTGTGTTAGTGGCAAGAATGGAGAGCTTGGTGAATTTGGTGAACTATGGGGATGCTGTATGGTGGGGTTGCTTAGATTGGGGGTGGGGTAACAATCATACCTTTGAACCTCAGAGGAAACAGATAGTGAAGGACAGAATGAGAGATAGCTGAGGGAATGGTCTTCCCTAGCCAGCTTTTGCTTTAATTTACCCTGTTATTTTTTTCTCTTATGACAAAGGGCATGTTTATTAATAAGTTTAGAACACCACAATTTCAAAAGCACTCACTTATTTTAATTTACACAACAGGCCCATGGGGATGGCTGTGGTGGACATTTGGAATGATGGATATTTTCTTGGTTCTTGCCCAAACACACAAAGATGTCTTCTAGGGAGAGTCTGGACGTGCACCCCAAAGAGCCCTCAGCAACGTGGTATTTACCTAGTGCATGGACCATGGTTTAGGATCCAGTCTCAGGCCTTGTGGATCCAGAGAGGCACCTAGGACAGGACCTGCATTAACCACGCTCTCAGAGACTAAAATATAATAAAAAGCTGCATGTTCATGATTAATTTATAGTGAAAAAAAAAATTCAGCTGTTGGGCAAACCAGAAGGCTTGAGTCAGCGGATAGGAATATTTTTTCTCAGTATGCTAATTATTTTGGAAACCAAATTATAATCAGAAGGGCAATTTATTCACTTAAAGTGAAAAACACAAATTTTAACCGAACCAGATGTTCATGCTGGCCAAGCCTCTGCTGACAGATAAACTACAAATTATTAGAAGATTGCTTAGGGAGTCGGGAATCAGAGAAAGGGGCATTTGACAATTTTAAGGTGTGTCTTTCAGCAGCTTGAGGCCACCCTGCACCCCATGGAAGGAATGGCCTTGCCGAGAAAACTGTAATGCTTACGTCTGGTGAGCTAAGCCTTCCTCTCCGTGCAGTAGGCATGGACGGGCACTGCCAATGCTGACCTTGGCAACTCTCCACTCTCATTGCTTCTGTTTCCCATGGTCCTTGTCCAAACAGGGTTACAATGCAAATAATTAGTTTTCTGCTTACTTTCTGGGATTGCTCCCAAATGATCTCAATTGGAATTTTTGCAGTTCCAAAAATTCGCTGGGTTCACATTTAAAAAGAGTGTCTTCGTTTCCTAACACAGATGACTCATCCAATTCATCCAATGGATTTTACTAGTTTAGCTCTTGAAAATCTTGTTTTTTAATTTTTATTTCATGAGCAGCATTGTGCTTTCTATTTAAAAAGGGGTGTGTGTGTGTGTGTGTGTGTGTGTGTGTGTGTGTGTGAGAGAGAGAGAGAGAGAGAGAGACAAAGTTAGAAATGGAGATTCAGAGGGGCTGAGTGTCTTGCCCTGAGTCACATAGCTGGTGATCAGTAGAGCTAGAACTCAAATCCAGATCTTCCCAGTTTAGAGCCTGCTCTTTTTCCATTGAATGCAATTGAGTTTTCTACTGGTAGGAAGTTTCATTTTTCAGCAAGAAAGAAAAATCAAGGTGCTGTTAAGAATTAGCTTTAAAAAATGTTAAGTGATATTTTTCTCTAAATGGTGGGGATGGGCAGCAGCATAAAGTGTGCAGTTGAGGAGCTGAGAAGATGTAAATAAAAAAGGTCATTCAGATGTAGCCACCAGCTGCAGGGGACCATGAGGTCCAGGCACAGAGCATCCAGCGACCTTGTCTGAGCCTACATAGTAAGTGGATGTGTTTTGTTGCAGAATCTGAGTGTATCAGAGGCAAGAGGAAAAATCCTCCACTATCAGGTGACTTTGCTGGAGGTGGCAGGGGAGAAAACCACACTACAGAACATCACAGAACATACCTTCTGGACCTGGGTCATTCCCAGAACTGAGAACTGGGCTGTGGCTGTGTCTGCAGCTAACTCAAAAGGCAGTTCCCTGCCCACTCGTATTAACATAGCGGACCTGTGTGGGGCAGGTAAGTACCAACTTTTCTTTAATATTCTCTGTGGCTTACTCATCTCTTATCTTCCCCAGGCTCAGTTCAGGGCCTGGTGTGGGTAGCCCTGGAATTTAGACTTTTGAGTCAACAGCTTTCAGAGGTTGTCTTTTTCACTCAGCCTGTGAGTGGCCTTGGACAACTGAATTAACACTTCTGGGCTTCAATTTCCCCGTCTCTAAAGTGGGGATTACATCATCTGCTTTGCAGGTTATTGTAAGATTAAATACAGAGACTAATATATAGCAGGTGCTTAATAAATGTTACCGTACTTTCCGGCGTATAAAACGACTGGGCGTATAAGATTTTCCTGGGTTAAAAAGTCGTTTTATACGCCGGAAAACATGGTATATTGGGCTATATTGATGGGATTAGGTATAATGGATTAGATATATTGGACTACTGTATTTTCTGGCGTATAAAACGACTTTTTAACCCAGGAAAATCTTATACGCCCAGTTGTCTTATACACCGGAAAATACGGTAGTTAAGGAAATATTAGTTGCATTAAATTGAACACTAATATCTGGCTAATTTTTCCAGAAGCAAGAATAATATGGGCTGTCAAATTCTAGAAGAAAGCATTTTATACCTATAGTCAAAACATATTTTAAAACCAATCATATTAAAATGAAATTCTGGCTGTAATGAAACTATAGTAAAAAAATTTTTGTTATAGTTCTTTATACCACAAATTTAGATATGAATCCAGTTATCTACATTGAAAACCTCCCAACTAGCTATACACATTTTATAGCTGCATTCTCTGAAAACTAACTTCTTTGGATAAAAACCTATAATTAGTAAAAAAAAAAAAAAAGTATAAAAAGAAAGAAAAAGAGGTGTGGGGGAGGGGGGAAGGATGCTAATGCTATTTCTCAAGGCCTTTTTCCAAAAATGCCTGATAGAATAAAACTCTAATAAGATCCTTCCTTAAAATTCAATGTAACAATTTTATCTACATGTGAGTCTAGCAATCATCATTTTGAAGAAGCTTCTACCAAAACATGATTATTTTATGTATACTATTAAGTCTGGGTTATATATCTTTTCAGTCACATATCTATAAACATAGAGACAATAGAGTAGTGAAAATAAGTAGAAGAAAATACAAGTAAATATTGATAACCTTGGATTGGTATATGAGTAAGGAATTGCTCTTAGGAGTAAGGGTTGCTCTTAGCAGAGGCCTGACCACAGTGACTTATTTATTCTCACACATTAAAGAAGTCAGAAGTAGCCAGCCTTCTACAGGGCTTTGTGACATCATCAGGACTCCAGCCTCCTCCTTCTGTTCCTTCTGCCAAGTTGGCTTTCGTCCTCAAGATGGATGAACTCCTGAACTCCGAGGTGGTTGCCCGAGTTCCAGCCATATCCATCCAGGCAGCAGGAAAGATGGAAGAGAGGAAGGCACACCCCCTCTCCCTTGAGGAGCTTTGCCCCAAGTCACACACAACATATTTGCAGCCATTGACTCTAATTGGTCACCAGGTCACACCCAGCTCAAAGGAGGCTCAGAAGTGTATTTCAGGCAGCAGTGTTGCCTCGCTAAAGAAGATGAAGGCTGGTGGGTATTTGATAGGCCACTGGTAATCTTGCCTCATGTGTAATCTGCACCTACGGCAGAAACCTGATGGAAAAGGTGGATTAACTATGGGGAAAAAAGCTTAAACTTTCTGCGTAGTAAAATTTAAAAAGTTGAAAACACCAAAAATGAAACTTTAAAAATATGAGTAACAATTTTTTTCAGAGTACATAATAAAACCATGTTCCCATTTTCAGATCTAACAAATGTTAGCAGTTGGCCAGGTTTTCTTTTCTATTTTAAAATCATTATTTATTTATTTATTTCACTTACAATTTACTTTCAACATTACTTTGTATTAGTTTCAGATGTATAAATAGAAATTTAAGAAAAGTATATATCACTTTTTTTACAAAAAGAGGATTATCAATCTAACTTTTTTAAAAATATATTTTTATTGATTTCAGAAAGGAAGGGAGATGCAGAGAGAGACAAAAACATCAATGATGAGAGGGAATCATTGATTGGCTGCCTCCCGCATGCTCCACACTGGTGATCAAGCCGAAACCCAGGCATAGGCCCTGACCAGGAATCCAACTGTGACCTCCTGATTCATAGGTCAAAGCTCAACCACTAAGCCATGCCAGCTGGGCCTATTTAACCTTTTAAAATAAGAGATCAGGGATATGAACAACAACTCAAATAATAAATATAAGAAGAATAATAATGATATGAAAATATCTTCAGCCTAATTACTAATCAATAAGATGCAAATTTTGAAAAATCATGAGAAACCAAATCAGACTGAGAAAGAGTAAAAAAAATAGTATAATCCACATTGGTGAGAGATTAAAGTATTCTTGTACCCTGCTAGTGGGTGTGTGCACTGGCATAACTTTCTAAAGAACAATTTGGCCATATGTAATAAACTTTAAAGATAAACATACCTTTTGACCAAGAAATTTTATCATTAGGAATGTATCCTCAGCAAATAATAAGTGCTTAAAATATATAGGCAAGAATATGTTGGGAAAAAAAAAGTGAAACAGTACAAATAACCTAAATGTAAAATAATAGAAGATGAACTGGGTTAATATATCCTGACTATCACTGGCAGTAATTTCATACTAGCATTAAAGTGATGTTGTAGCTATGTTTTTATTGCCATGGAAAGATGCTCATAAGTACAATGGCAGGCTTCCAATAGTGTATGTGGGATAATGTCATTTAAAATACATATTTACATGAATATACATTTTTCTCATGTTAAAAACATTTAGTGGGATATAGATGGAAATGTTAATAGAGGTCATCATTGCATCATGGGATTGCAGGTGATTTTTCTTCCCTTTTGCTTGTTATACTTTTTAGTTTTTTTCTTTGATGGGTAAGGACTACATATGTAGCTTTTTAAAGAGAATTCTGTGGGAGAAGAACTCATACCATTGTTTATATCCTGCTGTTGTTGAAATGCAGTATGTCAGAATACCTTACTTCTTCAGACCTCACTGCAGAGGAGTCTTGGGGATATAAGCCTCATTATTAATTTTCTGGGCCCATTCCAGACTCTTCATTTAGATTTGATAACAACTTCTCAAAATGACGCGTTCTTTATTTTAGAGTTGGCCTCTACTTTATTCATTCAGTAGTCCTTTATTGAGCATACACTATCTAAGTCAACTGGACTCCAGCAGTAAGTTAAAAAAATAAGATCCTCCAGTTATATTTACTCAGGTGGAAAGGCAGACATATAAACGAGTAAACTGTAGTATAGTAAGTGTGAGATTAGAGGTATGCACAGGATGCTCTAGGAACAGAGAAAAGCCAGAGTATGGGCTTGGAGAGGAGGCAACATGGGAACAGGATATGGAGAAGACCACTTGGTATTAGCCAGGTGAAGGGATGCAGTTGTGCAGGCATGAGGGTTTGTTTTAAAGAGGGATCTGAGTGAGCATATAAGTAAAAAAAAAACAGAATCAGGGGTAGGGAAGAGTTGAAAATAAAGGGGATAATTGATGGAAGGAAGACCGTGGGGATCTGGAAGTTGATGGAACCCAGTGACATAAACAGTTAAAGGAACATTTCTTCCTCTCAGAATGGACAGGTATTAAATAAGAATGAGGCTCAGTAAGGATGAGCATGTAGAGAAGGTACGGAATGATACTAAAACAGTTCTGTACAACTGAGCTGCCTTTAAGAAGGTCTCAGTCCTGGAAACCTTGGATTCTCAAGAGCCTTTACCACTCCTAAGACCACACCTGACCCTTCAATGTAAAGTTGTGCATCTCAGAGTGGCCAGAGGACAGATTGGCAAATTACATAATCCCATCCTTGATGGCTCTTGTCTCACACATATTCTGAATAATCTGTAGAAATATTGTACCATAATTTTGTGTGTCCCTCTCTTTCAGTATGTGTTCACACTACTCACAATAGGTAGAATTATGTTGATTCTGAGGAAAGTAGGGACAATTTTATTATCCAAGGTGCCTGCCATCACATTGCATATCAGGAAGCACTAGAACGTTTTTGTTGATTTATCATGAAAATTGAATGTGTGCCAAACCCACAGTCAACAAGTAAAACATATTTCACACCAGTCCTTGTGCTCAACAATTTTTGAAACTTTGGGAAGAATCAAAAGCCAGTAGAGTCATAAACAGGATCAGACAGATGTCAAAGACGTAAGCCCCAGGAGGGGAAGTAACTTAGCCAAGATCGTCTAATTAGTGGCAGAGCTGGTCAGAAAAACCAGGCCACCTGTCTCTTTCCAAATACCTCCTGAACTTCCTAACTCTATTCAGAAGCTTTCAGTGGAAATGGAGACAGGAAGTTGAATGATTGAGGCTAAAGGAATAGTTTGAAGGGTCACAGAGAGGAAGTGACTTGTGAGGCGAGATCTGCAGGAGAGAACAAGCCATGGCAGACTTCAGCGGGAGGACATCCAGGCTGGTTCCTGGCAAGTGTAGTGACTCAGAGGCAGGGCAATGCCAAGTTGATTTTCTTAGCTAATTCCAGAGAAAACAGTGGTCAGAAAGGCTCTGGCTATGTTAGCCCATCACCTGGCAAAGGGTCTTGTGAACCATAGGTGCTCAATAAATATTTACTGAATGAATGCATTTCATTAAAAAAATATTCCTGGCATAGGAAGTCAGATACTAAGGCAAATGCAGATAAAGGAACCACAGCTGGGGAATTCCAGTTTGTGGAATTAAGCAGGTTACAGGCTCTAACTACCATGTCCAGTCCTGAGGATGCCAGGGGATGGCAGAGGCCTGTGCAAGGGGGAATAGTGATGAAGGGAAGGGCTGAGGCCGCACTTTCTGTTGCACTCCTTTTTCTTGCCTGTGTTGTTCTGATATGATCATTGCCTGGGCATTTCTACTGTAGGGCAGGCAAGTCCTGAGAGCAGGGCAGAGTATCTTCTAAGAAGCCCTGGAACCTAATTGGGGAGAGGAGCTGAGAGCAAAGAGTGCCTGCGAGCTGGCTGGCTCTTGAGATTTCTGGTGCCATCCACCCTGTGGGCCTGTCAGTTAAGAGAATAAGAGCCCCACTCCCCCATAAAGGAAAGTGCCAGACATAAAAGCACAGGTAAGTTCTGTAGGTGCGGGGAAAACCTATGGGGAACCTGTGGGCAGGTAGAGCTCAGTTGGCATCACTACAGGCCCTCTGACCTCGAACTCTCCACCCTGAAAAGCTCCTCCTCCTTACCTACACTTACCTGTAGGAGCGAGCACGAGCGACAGCTAAGCTTTCACTCCTCCTCCCACAGAAAAATGAAGGTTAAGGCTGTTGATCAATCCAAGAAAAATAAAACATGATCCCAAAGGAGAAAATTAGGAGAAATCGGAGGGGCAGACATTTGGGCAGGGGTGGGGGGAGGGGGCTGGGAGAAAGCAACAAATAGAACAACTTGTGCCACAGGAAATATAACGAATGCAACAGAAAGAACAAGAGTTTAGAATAAGCACAATAAGTGTCCTCAGGAAGGAAGAGAAGAGAGAATGGTAGAAACGGGTGGTTGTGAAGAAGCCCGCAATAAAGAGGTTCGGAATGGAAAGTCTAATTGTTGAAATAAAGAACTCAGCCAATGGGTTGGATAGCAAAAAGGACTCATTGGGAGACTGAGAGAGTGAGTGGAATGTTGGGTAAGAAACTCTTCCAAAAGGCATCGGAAATGTGAAAGATGAAAAAACAAACTTAAAACACTGAGAGCATTGAGAGGGAAATAAGGATGACCGCCTAAAAGGAGTTCCAATGAGAGAAAAAGTAAATGAAAGGGAAAAGATTATTGAAAGTATTTATCAAGAATCTTACTGTGTATGTACCACTCTGGTGCAGGATGTCGGTCGTAGGGGAGGCTCTGTGTGTATGAGGGGCACTTGGAAAATCTCTGTACCCTCTGCTCATTTTGCTGCAAACTTAAAACTTCTCTAAAAAATAGTGCAGGATGACCAAGCAAGGTTGATCCTAGGAATCTAAAGATGGAGGAATCAGAAAAATGTGTCAATGTAATTCATCACATTAATACTGAGAGGGAGAGAAAAAAAGGATATGTTCTTAGCAGATATAGAAAAGTATTTAGTTAGAAAAAGTTTTTAGTAATATATTATTTTTAAAAACCTATAGAGAAACTATGAATAAAATAAAACTTTTTAGTGTTTTAAGACTTTCAACCAAAAACATACAGTAGTAAATAACATCTTAATAAAGATATGTAGGCACCTTCTCTTTAAAATTAGCAACAATATAAAAACAAACAAAAAAAGGAAATAAGAGATTGAATTTAAAGATTGGAAGGAAGAGATATTTAAGTATGCAGTTAATAAGATAATTATATGAAAAATTAAGCATGGGCAATAGATAAATTATTAGAACTAATTAGAGAGTTTAGCAAATTCGTCATAAATAAGAATAACACACACAAATTAATAGTAGAAAATAAGATGCCATTTACATAGCAAACTAAAAGTATCAAATATCTAGGAATTAAACTAACAAAGAATACATGAAAACTTTAAGGAGGATTTTTTTAAAACTCCATTAAAAGATGTAAAAGGAGAGCTGAGTAATCTTTTAATGGAACGATTTAACATTGTAACAGCATCAGTTTTCCCTGAATTAAACTATATATTTAACTTAATTCCAGTAAAAACTACCAGCTGGAATTTTGGGGGACCCTAATAAAGTGAGTCTAAAAGCTATGTGGAAGAATAACGTTTTATGTATAACCAAGACTATTTTGAAAAAAGAAGAGCAAAAGGAAGAGGAGAGTTTACCAACAAATAGTCAGACATCACAAAGCCTGGTAATGAGATCAGTGTGTTCTGGTGATGAAGCTGACCAGACCCAGACCTAGTCATATATAGAACTTTGTGTATGTTAGGGATGGTGTCACACTTGAAAAAACGTACTCACTGTGTGGGAAAAATAATAAAATTTATACCCTTAAAAGAAAAACTTTCAGTTAGGTTTGGATAAAAAAACAAACAAACAAACTTGAGTGTTAAAGGTAAAACCAAAAGTCAATAGGAGAAAATGTGGTTGAGTATTTTCATGACCCCTGGATGGAAGGATTTCATAAACAAGACTCAAAATGCACAAACCATAGATAGGTTTACCTACAGCAAAGTAAGTATTTATGGGCAACAAACACATCATAAAGGTATCAGAGAGTCAAAAGACTAGAGTAAGATATTTTTATTTTTAAAAAATATATTTTCTTGATTTCAGAGAAGAAGGGAGAGGGGGAGAGAGATAGAAACATCAATGATGAGAATCATCGACCAGCTGCCTCCTACACGCCCCCTACTGGGGGATCGAGTCCGCAACCCAGGCACGTGCCCTTGGCCGGAATCAAACCTAGGACCCTTCAGTCCGCAGGCCGATGCTCTATCCATTGAGCAAAACCAGCCAGGTCGAGTAAGATATTTTTAGAGTTGAAACCTGACAAGTGATTAAGATCTAGAATTTGAAAGCTATTTCTGCAAATCAGAGACAAGACAGGAAACTCAGAAAAAATGAGCAAAGTATATGAACAGGCAGTTCATATAAGGAGAAAAAGTCAGATGATTAGTAATATATGAAGAGAAGCTCAGTCTCATGAGAAATCAGAAAACGAAAATAAAACCACAGTTAAATACCACTTTACATGTACCAGATTGGCAAAAGTTATGAAGTCAGAAAATACCACGTATTAATGTGGGGGGGTATGGGGCGGGGAGGAGATCTCTCAAGTTTTTCTTTTTGGAGTGTCAACTGATTGGCTATTTTAGAGACCATTCTGGCCATCTTTAGTGAAATATGTGAATTATTAATGGAATGATTTAACATTGTAATAGCATCGATTTTCCCTGAATTAAACTATATATTTAACTTAATTCCAGTAAAAAAAAAAAAAACAGCTGGAATTTACCCTATCATTAAGCAACTCTGCATATACATCTAGAGACACTCGTACCCAGGTACACACGAGGACATGCGAGAGAATATCCATCATATCCTTGTTTGTGTTAGTGTCAATTTAAGAAGGTCCAAACCTGAAGAGAATTTTTATAAGAGTTTATTTGAGCCAAACTGATGACATATGCCGGGGTATAAAGATCTCAAATGCTCTGAAGAATAACAGTTTTTCAGTTTCTTTTGTGCGTTTGACATTAAAGAGATGATGTTAAGGAAGATTGCATGAAGGTGGGAGAAAGCAAGGCAGGGGTTGGATTAGAAGATTATGTGCTTTCTTAAGGGTGGTTATGCCTTCGAAGGGTATTACTTCTGGCACTACTTCTGTTAACCTAGATGCACAAAAACAATGGACAGGGATGGCTTTAAAAGCTCTCACTTAAGTTACAGGACTGGGGTGTGACCACCCACCATGACCTGCCCAGTTAGGAATTTATGATTTATTTACAGCACCTTTTTTTTTTTTTTTTGGTCTACATCAGTAAAGAGTTGGAGGGAAACCTGCTTGTCACTTGGAGACTGGGCAAAGAAGGGGTTGAGGCAGCTGTCTAAAGGAATGAGCTAAATTTACATATAGGAACCGGCTGGATATATCCCAGAAACAAAGTTGTGTGGGGGAAAAAAGTTAGAAAAAACATTAGATTTACTCCCAACACAGTTCATGAAATAGCAACTCACAAGCACAAAGCAGCACTAATTTTCAAGGATCCATATATATCTGAATAAACATTTACGTGAGCTGGACTAGAAGGATTCCTATTACATTCACTAGAGCAGGTATCATTGGGGACACAGAAATGGAAAGTGAAATGAAATATGAAGGGGAAATAATTCTATAAATAACTCTACACGGGGTCCTTGTCCAAGCTGCTGATGCCAGATCTCCACGAATTGAGAAGTACGATGAACTTAAATCTGTGAACCTCAAGACCTTAAAAAGAAATCAGTTCTTCTAAAACTTTGCTAGGATGAGTTGTTATGTTTTATATCTTTATACACAGTGATCTTTGTTTTTGTCCCTCTCCATTTCCCCCATAAAGCATTGCTGGCTCCTGGCCAGGTCTCTGCAAACTCAGAGGGCATGGACAACATTATGGTGATGTGGGAGCCCCCCAGGGAATCCGCCTCTGCTGTCCAAGAGTACGTGGTGGAATGGAGGGAGCTCCATCCCGGGCATGGCACGCAGCCCCCTCTGAACTGGCTACGGACTCCCCCCAGCAACGTGTCCGCTTTGATTTCAGGTACTTAATTGTTCACCGGCCTTTAGGAGGGTTACTAAATTCACATTTGTTTGAGGAAATTGCAGGTGAGAACCCCAAACCCTGCCCTTCAATTACGAGTGGCTACATGAGAATGAAGGAGAGTGATGACCTAGGGTCCTTCAGGACAGCACCCCAGAATACACCATGGCTGCTATGGAAGGCCAACCAACTGGTCGCCTAAGAGCTCCAGTATCTATGGAAAATCCACATGCCTGACACAGTGCCATATAAGTGAATAAACCAAATGAGCGTGGCTGAGAGCTAAGTAGTAACCAGTCAGTGTGATGGGCACCTTACATTGGGGAGTTCATTTAAGTCTCAGAAATACCATGTGCAGCCCATTATATAGATGAGGATTCCAGGAAATCTTCCATGCTCAGGTCTGCTGCCTATTCTTGTGATAATAAATTCAGAATTATCTATATAATTGGTGTCACTAATCCTCAAATTTCAAATCTGTCGGTTACAATCAAGTGAAAGAAAGCATCTGAAAGCATATTGAGATGATTGGACAAAACTTAGTCAATATCCTTTTTAAGTGTAAGTTTAAGTACTGGTTCTGCAGCCAGACTATCTAAATTTGAGTCCTGGCTCTGCCCCTTTCTAGGTTGGATAATCTAGGGAAAATTAATTTCTCTGTGCCTCAGTTTACTTATCTATAATATGGGGATATTAATATTATCTACCTCATTGGGTTATTGTGAGGACTACCTGAATTAATATAGAGAAAACAGTGCCTAGCGTATTTTACGTGCTTGATAATTTAGCTAGCATTATTATCATTATTACTAGTAGCCCTACGCACGAATCCGTGCGCCAGTGGCTCTCTGTGGGGCCTGGCCACTCCGCACCTGCTGCCCAGAGGCTCTCCGCGGCCCAGAGGCCCATCCGTGGTTGGGCGTGGAACGATTGCCTCGTCACCGGGGCGACGATGCAAACGTTCCCCCTCTGCCCCCGGCCACTCCGTGCCCACTGCCCAGAGGCCCTCAGCGGCTGGGGTGGAATGCTTGCCTCGTTGCCATGGCGACAAAGCAAGCATTCTTCTAGGCCGCTCATGCTGCCTGCTCTCAGTGGCCGCCCTCCCAGGACTGGGAGACTCCATGGGGCTGAGAGGACTGGGTGCCGCCATCTTGTGGTTATGGGCATCGCCATATTTGTGATGGAGTGATGGTTAATTTGCATATTACCCTTTTATTAGATAGGATTATTTCACAGAGCTAAAATTTTAATAGATTTTCAAGCTCTAAATCCCATAACACTTTCATCACACCATGACAGTCATTGCACCTGTCCAGGAGGACACACACGCCTTGCTTAAGGCAGCAAAATTACACAGATGAAATAAACAGACCACACTGCGTGATAATACATGAGCTGGCCCATACCTGTGTGCCTTTTTTTATAGTCTAGCGGCTCAGATTTTTAGTGAGTTGTGTTCAATTGTAAGCACAACACATAAACTGAATGCTGCCCAGTGAGCCACAGAAGGTGAGCAAGTCCCTGGGCTTCTGGAACTTTTAATGTGGAAACTACTTAGCACATGGAAGAGAATTCTAGATGAGGGCGGGCTGGATTGATGGCTGCTGCTGGCTTTGACATGTACATGAAAAGGAGGATGCATTCTTTACTGTTTTGGAGGGCAAAACTGAGGCCTCTGCATGGGAATTATAAGAAGGCAGATGCCAGCTCTGTTTTGAGAAGGAACTTTCCTTACTTGTTATGGTCTCTCCTAGGACAAGTGATTGTCCCTGGAGTTGTAGCACCAGTTTACCCTGAGGGCTGCTTTCCCTATCAAATCAGATGAAACAGTGCCTAGAGCAGGTGTTCAGTGAGCTCTAAACTGCTGCAAAATTGGAAATGCTTATTGTCAACTGTATTAGGATTTACCCCTGCAGAATAGTTTAAATCATATAGTCCCTACAGTTCCTTCCTTTTATGATTCTACACAAATACCATAAAGTAGATGAAAAGAGAGAATGGTTTCCATATTTAGGAAACTAAAATGTTTTTAAGCATCTTAGAAATATTCAATTGAACTAGATCCATATACTAGTTGGTAAAATAACTTTAATAATGGTTTTCTTGCTACTTGAAAACACTTGATGAACTGTTAGTTTGTGTTGCTGTTACATTAAGAAAATAAACTCTTAAAAAATTAAGTAATTCACACCATGAAATCAGAGGGGCCCTCTCTCCTCCGTGAGTTAACTCATTGCCTTCGCATCCTCAGCTTCTGGCTGGGGCCCTTGCTTGTAGTGGGCCCGAAGACAGTCCAGCTCCAGGACTGTAGGTCGGTAAGATTAGGCGAGGGATCATCAGTCCCGCCCTGTCTGCATAAAGATGGTTCAGGCCATACGGAGCCACATCTTTTACACTATGTGGCCATCGCCATGTCTAGAAAACCTTCCCTGGTTCCTAGGCTATTTTGGGCCCCCTTCTGCATGCTCCCTCATTCTTCCTCTAGGGTTACTCCTCCTTAGTGGTCATTTAGTGTTTGCCTTCCCCCATACTTAATAGGGGAAATTAGCTTTCTGCAGAAAATCAACCTAAAAGAGTATTTATAAACATGGACACCCGGTATATAGGTATGCATGCCAGAACGAGGAAATGAGCCGGTAGTTGGGGCCAGGATAAAGAAATAAAAATCTTAACAGTGTGGGGAGCAGGGCTAAGGAATTTTCGAGGTGGAGAGCAGGCGTGATTAAGGAGTGTTTGTATAAGATTTAGCCAGTACAGTGGGAGTCCTCAAGATCAGGACCTGGGAACTAGCTTGCTAGGGCTCCAGGCTTTACAGAAAAGGAAATGTCGCCTGAGTTAAGGAGCCACATTTTCTTCCCTCCTCCACTAAGGGTAGGCTCTTCACAAGCCGCAGCCCACAGCTTCTGTAAGAGCCGTTCCCAAGGCTTCTGCCCTCAACACAGTCTGCGTGGCAAAACGTAACAAAAGCATTTGCCGGCTGAGCTCATCTGGAACTCCCACGCCTCTGTATGGCACGGTGGTTGGTTGGCACCTTCCTCGACGAGGAGAGCAGCCAGGCACTAGCCCCTCTAAAATGAAATGTGATTCCATTCTCCACGTTGCCCTTGGGGCCCCTGGGTCTGGATGCCACCACCCACGTATAATCTTTGGATTACTGGACTGAGCTGACTGCGTCCCTACCTCCATCTCACTCAGTTCGTGACTACAAATGGGAACTCACCCCGTGGCCTTAGTCTTTTCTCTTCATGGTCATTCTGACAGAACTGGTGGTGTGTTTGAGCTTTACATACGGCTTATTTGCTGGAATATTTGTAGGACAGCGGGTTTTCTTATAAAACACACAGTTTAGTAAATTACTCAGTGATGTAAAATTCTTCTTCCCCAAAGAGGAAATGTTAAATCCTAATCAATTGTGCGTGGTAGGGGACCAGATCAACCTATGGCAGGGCTTGAAACAATATGGGAGAGAGCCCTTGTTTTGACCACATGATACTGTAGTTAGTTACCTAGTAGGGATTATCTCTCTTTTTCCTTTAAATTTTAATGGAGAATTTAAAGATATGTCATGGGCGGTATCTATGAGAGGGCCCTTTTTCTTTATAACAAGTAGAAATAATGGAAATAAAGAGCTTGGGCAGGAAAGAGCGACTTGCCAATAAGGCAGGTAGAGAAGGAGCAATGGGTCGGATTGCACCGAGCGTGCCCTGGTTAGCCACACCCGAACGTGTCACCCCCAGCTCCCCAGTCAGATCCTGATAAGCGTCTGTGGAATTGAAGAGTCTTCCAGGTTCTGTGCCTGAAATACCCAGCCTCACTTTTTGATAAATGGCAAATGATTTATTTGTAGACATCAAAGTTTTTTTTGGTTTTGTTTTGTTTCTGAAGGTGAGTTTTGTTTCAAAAGCTGTGTGTTTATATTTAAATCCTGGTTGAGACTGGGCTAGCTTTTGTCTCCTTAATCACGATGGCCTTCAAAAGAAACTCAGGTTTGCTTAGTTGTTCACTATGAGGCGAACTTTGGAGTGGGGAGCCATGGCTTCCAGGAGGCGGTTCCCTGGCAAATAAGAGGCTGAGATTTTGTAACAGGTCATTCCTTTACCCTTGAGCCATCTTCACACTAAGAAAAGGCAAGAAATGCCTTGAGTGTGTCTGTATCAGATATGGAGGTGGCTCCTTTAGTGACTCACAGGTGATACTGCCCCTGTGATAAGAACTCCCTTTCCTTGCAGAGAACATAAAACCTCACGTCTGCTATGAAATCCGCGTGCACGCACTGTCAGGGACCCGGGGAGGATGCCGCTCCACCCGGGGTGACGCTGCGCACAAAGGTGAGTCTTGGGAACCTTTGGCCACGATTTGCTTTAGGTTCGTGATTTGGACTTGAAGGGGTGACAAAGCCTCCTGTGCTCTACTTTACAGCACCACTGAGAGGCCCCCACATTAATGCCATCACAGAGGAAAAGGGGCGCATTTTAATTTCGTGGGACAAAATTCCAGCCCAGGAACAAATGGGCTGCATCCTCCATTACAGGATATACTGGAAGGAACAGAGCTCCGCTTCCCAACCTCAGTTTTGTGGTACGTGTGATAAAAGAATGCTGTGGGGCCTTCCTTGTTCAGATGCCAGGGGGATACTAGCACATGCATGTGCATACATACACAAAGGAAAAGACATCCTAAACGCATATGCACAGTTACTGGATATATGTTATGTGCCAAGCAAATTAAAGAAATGAAGATTATGGACCAGGCTCTCAAGGAGCTTATTCACATCGGGAGGTAGCATTTCAAAAAGCAATAAAGACACTTTAGTACTATTATATAGACCCTTGAGGTTTACAAGGTATGCATTTGGGGAACTTTGGAGTCCCCACATTTACAAATACCATTATAGTATACTATTTTATTCTCAAAATGGGTAAATTACGATATAACTTAAGTAATTCCTTATAACCTATAATCTATACTAATAAAAGGATAATGTGCTAATTAGACTGGACGTCTTCCGGACAGCCTTCTGGACAAAACCACGGTGATGGGGGCTGAGGCAGAGGTGGTTAGGGGTGATCAGGCCAGCAGGGGAGAGCGGTTAGGGGTGATCAGGCAGGCAGGCAGGCAGGGGAGCAGTTAGAAGCCAGTGGTCCCAGATTGTGAGAGAGATGTCCGGCAGTCAGACATCCCCTGAGGGGTCCCGGATTGGAGAGGGTGCAGGCCAGGCTGAGGGACCCCCCGCCCCATGCCTGAATTTGGTCACTGGGCCTCTAGTCTCTCTATATAAAAGGCTAATATGCTAAGTGTCTGACCATCCAACTGGTCGCTATGATGTGCACTGACCACCAGGGGGCAGACGCTCAATGCAGGAGCTGCTGTGACACGCACTGGCCATTTACAGAGAAACGGCACCATGGACCTGGCACTGACAAAGCAACACTCAGCTTCCCCCAAGTGGGACACAGGCCCCGCCACCGTCCCGGAGTGACAGCCCACCAAATCACAGCCGATGCTGTCGAGACCCTATGGTGCAAAACGCGGCCCACAGCCCAGCCCAGCCTGGAAACGGTGGCTGTGGGTGCTGGGTAATGATGTCGCATAGCAGTGCCCAGCTTCCTCTCCCTAGCGACTAACCTCCTTGGAGTTTCTTCAGCCCAGGAACCCAACTTGCTTTATAGCCAAGTGCAAACATTTTACAGTAGAAGTCCTGGAGTAGGTAGATAGACTTGGTGGAATCCTATTTTCTTTTCATTAGCCAGAAAGTGGAGATTTAGAAAGTTTAGAAACTTGACCTGACTGAAAAGAAGTAAGAAATGGTTGAAGTTGAAAATGACTTAGGTTTTCTCACTGTGCAGAATATAGTCAAACACTGCTACAATTAAATATTTTACTCTTTGTTCTCCCTGCGTGATCTACAATAATAGTCTGCTTCCTGTTGATATTTACTGCTGTGTTGCTTGACAATTGCCTGAAAGAGAAGTTGGGTTGCTTCACTGGGCTGCAAAAAGTTTTTGGACATGGTCAGTTGTATGTTGCTTTCTCTTGAGTTCGAAAAGCATGTGACGTTAATGTTAAAGTTGTAAATACTTCATCACAAGGGAAATTAGTCAAGCACTCTGAAAGTGTTTTTACTCTTAATGTGGTATACAGAGAGATATTAGAATAAGTTTAATCAATTTATCAGTCATTGTTTTTATGTCATGTTTTTGTTTTCATATCATGTCTTTATTGTTATTATTTTTAATCAATTTATATATTATTTTCATGTACATTTTACTAGTTTTCTTTCACCTCTGACACTTCTATTATAGAGAAAGGGCAACTAGCGATATTAAAATATATCTTCTAATTAATTTTCTTTCAATGTGCATGAATCTGTGCACCGGGCCACTAATTATTCTATAAGACTAAAGCAATTAAAATAAATTCTGGCTGGAGCATAATCTTGAGTGACTTCATGGATCACATATTCATAGCAGCTCCAAGGCACCTGCCAGACTTGATGTTCTAATTTTGATTTATTCTGGCTTGCCCTTCTCCTTATTTCAAAGGCAGCTTTCTTTCAGGAGAATTTATCATAAAGAAGCAACTTTTTTGTTCATTCATGAGAAGTAGTGGGTCCAAGAAGAATGTAACAGAGCCACCCTGAGATGTGGGTGCCAGGGTGCTGCCTGCAAGAGGGATTATTACCTGGGAAACTTGAGCCGTCGGTCCTCTCTATTGACCTTATAAGACCTGCAGTGTTGCTTTTCTGAGTTAGGACTTTTGAAGCTAGTTAATTTTTATTATATAAATAATACTTGCAAGTGATAAAAACATTCAAATAATTCAGTAAGACATAAAGTCAAAATTATTCCTTCCTTTATACTTAAGACTGTTAGCAGTTCTTTGTATGTTCAGCCAGAAAAAATTTTAAGACCTACATATATAAGTATATATATATATAAAAGGCTAATATGCAAAGTGTCCCCTCGGGAGTTCAACTGGGAGAATGGGAATTCAATCGCTCACTATGATGTGTGCTGACCACCAGGAGGCGGCACGGAATATGGTGGGCGACCAGCGGTGGCGGGCCACTGAGGGAGCTAGGGAAAGATGAGGCGGGGAGATGGGGAACGTGATCGGCCCTGATCGCAGGCCAAGCCAAAGGATCCTACCCGTGCATGAATTTCGTGCACCAGGCCTCTAGTGTTTTGAATAATCATCTGTATTCTGTCTTTTGTTTGTTTGTTTTCATCTTTATTGTGGAAAGTATTACATATGTCCCCTTTGTTCCCCATTGACCCTTCTAACCCGCCCCCACCCCCTGTATTCTGATTTTCATTTTGCTTTTACTTCTCAATAATAAGTACTGGAGATCTTTCCACATCAGTCCAGATGGATTTGCTTCATTCTTCTTAATAGCCCTCTAGTATTCCATTATAAGACTTTACAGTCATTCACTTAACTAACCCACCATTGATAAATAGGATGTATCATTGAACAGAACTTCTTCCCACTGGGCCAGCCAGGGTCAGTTCTGAAAAACACCCCAGAAGGTGATGAATCAGTTGACCTCCTCCTGAGCCATTTTGAACTCTTCATGTGGAATTTGCTTCCCTCAACCTCCCAATTTTCATTTTGGCAGAGTTTAAACCGAGAGGCCTATTTACAACCAGACAGATAAGCATGGTCATTTGGTTCATAAAACTGCTGTTGTAGATGTAGAAGAAAATACCTACTTTATTTTGCCACAAATCTGATGACTCTAAAGTCTATATAAGGGTATTTAAAAATACATCAAAAGGGAAGGAGGCCCAGATTCAAGGTCCTGTTTTATACTGGTTTAGGTTATATTCCTTTTATTCATGAAGCACATATTGATGAGTAAGACCCATTCCCTGTCTCACAGAGTTCACAGTCTATTGAAGGAGATGGAAAAGCACACACACACACAAAAGATGTAACTGCTATGATCAGGGACTGACAGCTGTCTATTGCATTTGATAACCAGAAATCACAGGTAAATTCACAAGTGCAGCTTCTAGAGAGTGACAGAGGGCAGGAGGCTGAAGGAAAAAGACACCAGGATGGCGGTTCCACAACAGCAAGAGCAGGATGGAGACCCAAGGGGGAGGGCGCTGTCTAATGTGTCTTGTGGCTCTGCCCACTAGGCCCCAGACTGACAGACATGCAGGGTGCGGTCGGAGCGCTGAGCCCTGCTGGGCAGGAGAGGAGAGGTGTGGACCTGGGCTGGGCCCCGGCATCTGCGTGTTAGTGCATCCCCAGCGGATTATGGTGTGAGACTTCTCCCCGGGAAGTTTGTGGGTACCACCATGTGCACCAGTGGCAGGTGCTCTTCTGTACTGGTGCACACGCTATGCTTTGCTTTCCTTGACTATTTTTGCCCACAGAACCTAAGCATCATGAGGGCAGACACCATTGTCTCCCCTGTTCTTACAAGACAGCCAGGCACACAGTACATGCTTAATAAAAACAGTATTTGTTGAATAACCAATGGGTGATTACCACCCTCCATGTCGTTAAATCAAGGTAGACAGTTAGGGAAAAACTAATTTTCGGTAATAATGCAGCTGTTTTGCTGGAGACCACTTGATCTTCTTGACCTTCTTACCCACTGCCTGTCAGATGATTGGCCATTATCACATCTTTCTAAACTGGTGCCTTTGTCTTTTAACCACCTGAGCCTAAAGTTTCAGAGGGCTAAGGATTGAATGGGCCTTTTATCTGTGCCTGAGATCACAGCCCAGTCCCAGGCAGCAGAACCAGTATTTCCTGCATGATTTCTTTCTCCCATTACTCGACTCAACCTGTTTTGCCAACCAAACTGCTAACACCATCCTCCTCCTTACTGCTCCCCCATAGTTTCTTATTCTTCAAATATATTTATTCTTTAAATATACGTGTGTGTGTGTGTGTGTATAAACCTTTTGGCCCAGCACACCATTCAAATTTCTTCTCTTCTGTTCCGACATCTTATTTCACTCCCAGAGCTAAGGATGCCCTCACATAATCTGATGGTTGACTCCCTGATGCTTGCGGATGCTTTGCTGCAGCAAGATGAGCAGAAGGTTGCTTCAAAATTAATTTTTTAATCCCGACTTAGGAAGAAGGAAAGAGCTTTTTAAGTTTGATCTCATAGCTTAAGTCTGTGCAAGCAATTTCATCAGGTTGGAGTAGGCTTGGGAATTTTCCACAGGGTACCTTTTTTCAACAGGATGTAAAATGCAGCAATTGCTCTGATAGTCACAGCTCTTAAATGATCCGCTCCAACCTCAGCACCTTTGGGAGGAGTGGATGTAATATTACAGGGCTCCATCTTGCTGGGCACCCATAGTGAGCAGGGGTGGGGAGTGTAAAGGGTCTGTTTTCCTCATTGATGTAAACTCTTTGATGCAGATACAGTGCCTTTGTATACTTGTGCCTTCTCCAGGGCAGATGTTAAATACATATTTGTGACTGTTGAAATAATTTCAGCAAATAGGGTCATCATGCGACTTGTCCTGGGGTTTCTGAGTTAGTAAATGTGATGCTGAGGCACAAAATGCTGAGTTCTCATCACCAGCACAGGGGCAAGTCTGCTGAGCAAGCCAGCAGGCTGCTCCTGTTGAAGTTCTGCCCTTCATTCTATGTCCCCCCACCCTAATCCCTCCCAGATTGCTGAAGGCTACTTACTGAGGGCTACCTACAAACAGCCTCAGTGCATTGCCCAAAAACAAAATCTTCCCTGCTGAGAATCTGCAGGGGTGTGGAGAGCATAGGGAACTAATGATTTAGGCTTAAACTGCCAAAATAAACCTAATCTTAAATACTGCTGCTCTAGGTTTTAAATTTTACATCAAATTGTAGCAGATCATCATATTAAGCCTACTAAGCTCAATACTCAGTGCTTACAAAAAAAAGTGGAAAATCAAAATTAATATATGTTGCTTAAATATGTTTCATTAATTGCTAAACTTAGCTTTCTAAAAGGTCAACTGAAAACAATTTGTATACTGAATTTCTTTCCCAAAGATTCTCAAATATACCTGGTAAATGCCAGAAACATTATAGGAAATAAAAGGCGTTAACCACTATGGCTCAGTTGGTTGAGTGTCGTCCCATGCACCAAGAGGTCACTGGTTTGATTCCTGGTTGCAGGCTCCATCCCCAGTATGGCGCATGCAGGAGGCAGCAGATCAATGATTCTCTCTCTCTCTCTCTCTCTCTCTCTCAAGTCAATAAAAACATTAAAAAAAAATAGGAGTTAACTACAGCTAAATAATTTCAAAAGCAAAACGATAAAAATTCTTTCAAAAGATTTTGCCCCAGAAAAAATATTTACTTCTTCTAATATGCTGGAAAGTGAGACCTCCATAAATGACAGCATGTAGGGCCTACTAAAGTGTTAAGTACTAATTAATTAAGACTATTTTAAAACAGAAATGTGCTTTTCTCTTTCAAATTAAATGAAGCATTAACAAATAACAATGAGTAAAAGCCCATATTCAAATATTCCCTTTAATCTGTACCTTGCTTCCTTTATCTTCCTCTCAGAAATTCCCTATAGCGTCTCTGAAAATTCACATCCAATAGACAGCCTGCAGCCCAGAGTGAGATACGTCCTGTGGATGACAGCTCTGACAGCAGCTGGCGAAAGCCCCCAAGGAAATGAGATGGAATTTTGTCTGCAAGGTAAGAACAACTTTAGAGATAGAGAGTACACCCTGGGTTCCCACACAGGTGTACAGTCCCATGGCCTTTAGCATGGAGATTATCAGGTTTTCTTTTAAGTTGCTCATAGCTTTCTTACTGCTACACCTTTGCTCTTGTTTCCTGTAACTGGACTGCCCTACCATGTTATTGTCTGCTTGGAGACAGTGTCTACTCAATTTTTAAAACTTAGTGGAAATGTTTCCTCCCCCAGGTAGCCTTCCCAAATGTTTCCTCCTCCAGGTAGCCTCCATGTTCCCAAATGCACCTCCTATTTCCCGCATAATGTACTACATTTGACCCATATTCAAACTCCAAATCCAATGGGCAGGGACTGGTATCTGTTTATCTCTATCTTCAAGGTCTAGAATGGTGCCCACCACATAGTACTTGTTCACTAAATATCCGTTTAATGAATACTGAGAATAATCTCAACAATAGCAATAGCAGCTATTGCATATCAGATAGTTATGTACTAGTCATTGTGTTAAGTGCTTTTATACCATTTTAGTTTGCTGGGGCTCCTGTAACCAAGCACCATAAATTGGGGGTTGCTTAGACAATAGAAATTTATTTTCTCACATTTCTGGAGGCTGGAGGTTCAAGATCAAGGTGTCAGCAGAGTTCGTTTCTTCTGAAGGCTATGAAAGAATCTGTTTTATGCCTCTCACCTTGCGTCTGGAGGCAATCTTTGGCGTTCCTTGGCTTGTGGATCTCTGCCTTCATCTTCACGTTGAGGTTTCCTTGTATGTGTCTCTGTGTTCAAACTTCCCCGTTTTATAAAGACGCCAGTCATATTGGATTAGAGGCCCCCCCTACTGCAGTATGACCTCATCTTAACTAATTACATCTGCAACAACCCTATTTCCAAACGAGGTCACTTTTTGAGGTACTGGAGATTAGGACTTCAACATATGAATTTTTGGTGTGGGAGAACACAATTCAACCTACACAACACATACTTTTGCTCATTTAATCTTGACCACAACCATGTAGTGCCTGCTTTACATGATTATACCTGGTCACACTACCAGTCGCTCAATATGAAATGAATAAAGGAATGAGGGATTAGGATGCCTTTTACAAGTGTAAGGTACAGAAAAATTACCCAAGGTCATAGAGGTGGTAAATGGCAGAACTACAAATCAAACTCATATTTGAGTTACTTAAGGTTTAGTATGTAAAGTGACCCAGCTACCCTGGGCTTCCACAAGCTAAGTTACATTGTTCTCTCTGGCAGCACTAGCTTGCATTGGCCCCAAGAGTAAAACACACTGTTCTTGCTTTCTAACAGGGAGTATCAAGTTGGTTATTCAGGACTGTTGTTCTGTGACAGGTACTTCTCCACTGGGAAAATTAAAAACCCATCTTCTTTTCAACCCCCCGCGACTCCCATGAAAGTTAACTTGTGAGCAGTTAACTAGATGAAGAGCTCAGCATCATTCTACTTGTGGTGCTCTAGACTGTCCCATCTGCCCAGGAAGGAAGGCAGATGCTGAAGAAATGTCAGATTGGGCTGGTTGTATGGGGTGGTAACAAGGCTGCCTGCGTTAACTCCCCCATTCAGCCCTGGTAATACACCTTTCACTGAACCTAGCAGGTCTCTGGTCCCTAGTTTCCCTGCTCACCCTCCCTCCCAACCTGTCCTTTATTCCATCAAAAGAATCTTTCTGCAGGACCCCTAGTGCTGACATTCCACCTCTTGCTGCAACGCATCATCGGTTCCCCAAGGGCTTCAAGCTAGGATTCAAACTGCTGTTACCAGGACCTGCATGACTTGGTCCTACTCTCATTCAGCTTCATCCTCGGCCTCACACTCATTTGTACTCTAAAGCAAGACCAGGCTACCGTAGTTCCCTGAAAGTGCTACGTTGTTTCCTCCTCCCATGACTTTGCATAGCTCTCGGTCTAGTCCGCACTTCCCTAACCCGTCCACTTAGCTAACTCCTGTCCATCCAACTCTACACTTTGGACATCATGCCTTTTGGGAACCCATCCTGAGCTGTAAATGAAGTCATATCCCATGCTGTTCTCTGCTACACACCTTGCACATGCCTGTTTTACAGTTGTTTACCTCTCTCTCTTCTGGCTACATTTACAGTTGTTTACATCTCTCTTCTGACTTCTGAAGACAGCAGAACCCATGTTCCTGTTCACCTTCATATCTCAGCATGCAATAGGGCCTGGTACATGATTAATAATGAACACTGGATGAATGAATAATTCTGACACATGGCAAAATACATGTTCAGAGGAAGAAATCAAAACAATTTCAAAGACCCTACTTATAGAGAGGGTTTATCCAGTGGTTTGGTAAAATTACTAGCTCCTATTTCTCGAGGGCCTTCTATGTTCAGATACGTCGTCTTGGGCTTTAAATACACTAACTCTAATGTTCACAGAAACCTTCACGTAGACATCATCACTCACCTTTTATGGATCAAGAATCTGAAGTCCACAGACCACAGATCAGTCAGTGGAAGATTCAGTACTAGAATTCAGTGCAGTTCACAGCCAGTGCGTTGTCTATCAAACTCTCACCCCACCCATAGAGGAAGGAGCCCGTGTAGGGCTGGAGCTCCTCCCAGAACTATAGAATTGGCTCCCTGGGGCCCCTCCTCTTAAATGAATGGATAAAATGACTCGGCCTGTTCCTGGGCCCAGCTACCCAGGAGCTGTGGGACGGCCCAGAGTTTCACACGATAGAGTATTTTGAAATGTTCACTGAAGATAACTCATTCACAGGGTTTGCTCTCTTTTCAGGTAAAGCCAATTGGAGCACATTTATGGCACCAAGCATTTGCACTGCTATCATCATGGTGGGCATTTTCTCAATGCGTTACTTCCGGCAAAAGTGAGTTGGGTACACCTGCCAGTTTTGTAACTGTCTTTTTAAAGATAATTGTTAATCACTGCTATGAGTCCAAGAAACGGACACTCTCATACATTGCTGGTGGCAGACTAAATTTATTTCTTTTATTTCTTTTTGGATTGGCAATATATATTAAATTTTTTAAAATGTCCTATCATTGACCTAGCAATTTCTAACTAGAAATTTATTCTAAGTATATCATAAGGGTATGCTAAAGTATTGTTCATAAAAGAAAAATAATTTGAAACATAAAGACCCAATGACATGGAATTAACGAAATCATGATATAGCTCATGCTATCTAGCAATATTATGCATCCATTAAAGATGTAGAAGAAAATGAAATCATGAATATTTGCTAGATTTTAAAAGCAGCTTGCAAAAGATGTACTTCCATTTTTTAAAAACATAGTACACACACGATATTATCAGTTATCATTAAATTTGGTTGTATATAAGATAAAAATCCAAAATAATATGACAAACTAGCAAACAGCTTCTCACCCAAGTAAGGGAAGTAAACTCAGGTCAAGGGTTGGTGAATAGCTCCAATGCATCTTTCTGCTCCATTATCCTGACATTGGCTTCCATCCGTTTCACCTCATGGTCCAATGGCTGTAGGAATGATAGCCATCATGCCTGCTTTCTACAACTACAGGGAAAAAGAAGGTGCCCACACTTCCCTTTTCAGAAGACTTTACATGAAAAAGTCACACAGTATCCTTTTGGTTAGATTTCATTGGCCAGAACTTGGTGAGGCAGGGAGGGTTAGAAGTGTGGCCTTACAGCTGGGTTCATGGTTGTCCCAATACATTAAGGTGTTCTTCCCAAGTCGGAGAGGAAAACAGGTATTGGGCAGTAATTAACACTCTCTGCCCCAAGAATATACACCAAAATATTAATGGTGGTTATATCAGGGAATAAAATCATAGGTGGTTTTAGTTCTTTTATTTATATTTTCTAAAATTTCTTTAAACATATTATTTTATTGAGAGAATTTTTAAGGAGGTAGTTACTCAATACAAAGTTTTCTTCAGATGTTGTATAACATAAGAGAAGAGATAAAAATAAAACTAGCTCAAAGTCATTCTGCCAGCTATTGAACTTGTCTGAAAGGCTTTACATTCATTGAAACCCTGTGTGTGATAGGTACTTCAAAGCAGAGCTCTCTTTAGGTAGATTTTGAAAAAGTTTAACTAAAAAAGAGTTAACTAGGATCACATGTATCCTCTTCAGGGAAACAGTATCAGCGAGGGTCAAAGCTTCTGCTGAGGAAGGGAGGGAGGGAGGGAGGGAGGGAGGGAGGGAGGGAGGGAGGGAGGGAGGGAGGGAGGGCCCAAATATACTGGCTTTAATAAAACAGCTTATTTCTCTCCCATATAAGAGATAAGTCATCCAGGTTGGTTGGCAACTCTGCTCCACTGGGTCATTTAAGGACCCAGTTTTATTCCATTTTTTTGGCTCACCACCCTTTGGGCACTTGTCCTCATCTGCATGATCTATCCTAGGTCACAAGTACCTCTGCTTACATTTCTTTGGAGAAAAACTAATCATATGGCCACATCTTTTGTTTCAAAGGGCTAAACACATTCCAGAGCTTACCATTCTTATTAAACATCAAAGCTAAGGTTTTAAAGATGTGTCATATTGGTCTTGAATTTTTAAAAATATAGTCAAAATATTTAACCATATGCATTTATAAGAAAGAATTTAAAGGATTTTTTCCTCCTACATCATAAAAGTGATATAAAATCATTAAAAAATTTAAAACCTAGAGATGTAGAAAAAAACCAAAAAAACATATTTCCTCTAATCATCAAACACAAGTATTCTAAACAGTTTGAATGTTTCTCTACAGTATTTTTCTTGGCATTTTTTTTGCATGGTCTATGTTTAAGTTATTTATATCATTTGTATCCTGTTTTGTTTTCTTACTTTTAGCATAATTTACTTGTTATTACAAACTCTTTATAAACATTGTAGTTACATGATTAGAAAACTCCCAGGAGGGACCATGCCTTCTTGTTTGCTGTCCTACCCCAGCACTGTGCTGGTCAATAGTGAATGTTCGTTGAATAAACGCGTGGCTGCATAGTGACATTACAGAGCAAAAGTGCCATCATTTATTTAGCAAACTCCAAGTGACTGCACTGTGACTCTGTCACCTATCCAAACTTCACAGAAAACTAGTCCGTCCTTAGATGATGCATTATCTTTCTCCTTCAGTGTTTACATTTCACTTATTTGCATACCCCTGCACTGAAATCACTGTGCTAAGAACCCGTGCTTCCATGTCACATGGACTCACTAACCTAATGTCAGTGTTTTCTATATCTACAGGGTATCTGTTCTCCTGTCAGCCCTCAGACCTCAGTGGTGTAACAGACAAATTCCAGACCCAGCGAACAGCACTTGGGCCAAGAACTATCCCATTGTGGAGGTAAGGTATAAAGCCTCAGTGGTCAGTTGATGGGGTTCTAGACATGAGCATATCTAAGTTTCCCATTGTAGTTAAGAGGAAACCTGGGTACTTGGAATCCATGAATAAACTGAAGACATTCACACTAGGTTACCATCTGAGTCGTTACTGCCCTGACGGGAGTTTTCTGAAGGTTATGACCTAGACTCAGACTCATTGCTTTTCATTCCTCTCTATGCCTATGTTCTCCTCCACCTTAACTTACTTTAAAAGAAATTTTAAAAGCAAGTATTTTTGCCATTTGCTTACCCCTAGCCTGACACTGACTCATTCGAATTTGAGATTTGAAGCTTTACCATAATGTTTGTTCCCAGCCCCGTCTGAGCATAGAACAGATAGAACCCAGACTATTTTGGTTTTAGCAGGAAGTCAGGAAGTCATCCCACTGTGTATGGAAAAGATTTTAGGAGGGAGGTTGCTCAGCTGGCAGATGAGAGAGGAAGCAAAGGGAGGCGCTGCTGTGCAGTCTGAGGAGGTGAGAACAGCTCATGGGGGGCCAGATGGTCCATCTCTGGTGGAAGGTCTGGAAGCTTACGACATCTGAATATGGAGCCAGACTGTGCATTTATGGGAAGCGGAGGGGAGGAAAGCAGTATGCAAATATTCTTCCCAGGCCCAGGCTGTTGGCAGCCCCACTCCCTTTCTCACACCTTATAGCCCTTCTCCTCCAAGATTCTTCTCTTCAAATGCCCAGTGTATTTTATTATCCACACCCTTCCTCAGGCCAGAAGCCAACGGTACCGGCCGCTGCTCAGGGAAAGAGCTGGTCTCAGCTATGTCTGCCTCAATAGGATTTCAGTCCCTGCAGTTTAGTGCCTTGGAGATAAGGCTGGGATGCAAACCCACCTCTGCCCCTTACTATGTGGATAACCCTTGGGCAACTTGCCTTACATCTGAGCCCTAGTTTTACCCTCTCTAATGTAGGAATTGATAGGATCTACCATGTATACTGTTATGAGGATTAGGAAAAGTAAAGATTATTCTTAATGTAAAGCACATGGTTTAAACAAAACAAAGATCATTCATTCACTTTCTTCCCAGGAAGACTCATACTTGATGTCTCTTCTATCTGTTGAGGGGTTTTATCACTGTTAAGTTATCATAGCAAGAACAGTAATAATAGCAATAGCTTATGTATACTTTTACATTTTATGTATATATTTTTCATATATTATATATCATCTGCATGATATATAATTATAGTAGGGTATATAATTATATTGTTTATATACATATATATTATTTTATATATACCAGGCACTTTAAAAAAAACATTTTTCATGTGTTAACATATATCCATACAATAGCTTTATGAAGGTGTGCTATTATCCTCATTTTTCAGATGAGGAAACTGAGGCACAGAGGACTAAGTAACTTGCCCAGCGTTAGTCAGCTAGTAAATGGTGGATCACAAATCCACATAAAAGCAGGATGTGCCATCCACCACTATACCATTCCTTCTAAAAGATCTTTAAGTACTGGGTATGAGGGGAGTCTTTCTCAAAGTCAGCGCCTCTGAGCTGAATAGATTGAGAGGCCTTCCCTTAGTGGCAATACTGTGATGACCTGTGGAATGCACTCTGTAAGGATGCCGCTGCCAGCATTAGAGGGGATTCAAGGACTAAGAGTTGAACCAGCTTAGCTTTAAGATCACTTTCTTCCAATGCTGAGATACCAGTCTCATGTCCTAAAAGCTTGAAATAGCATGGTAGGAAGCAGCTCTGGTCAGTCACCGACACCTGGCTTCCGAGCTGGTAGCTTTGGGGTTGTGGGCATGACAAGAGCCCATAAAAATCCTACAGGAAATGCTAAGAAAGACACACAAAGGGTTAGAGAAAGTAACACGAGAAAAGGGTAACAGAAATTGCCACACACATACCCAAAGTTGTATAGTATAAGTATGTTCATTAGGGCACTATAAATAGAAGCCAAAAATTGGGCATAATGTAAGCTGCCACTAGGACAGGTTGAATATTTTGAGTATATCTGTACAGCAGGATGTTATACAATTATTTTTAAAAAAGATATGTGTCTAAAAATTTCTAAGATATTTAAAAGTGAAAAAAGGAAAATTTGTAAGTTTCTAAAGTGGGTTCTTATTTGCATAAAAAGGAGAGATTTTATACCAGTACACACACCCCTCCACACGCTCACAGATATTTCTGTAAGCCTACATGTAAAATTGATAACGCGAGTGGCCTTTGGGGAAGGGGTTGGAGATATGAGGGCGACTTAATTTTCATCATAAATTTCCTTTGAGTTTTTAAAATTTCTTATAAAACTATATATCTTTTGTAAAAATCACTGGTAAGTTAGAAAACTAAAAATTTAGCTTGTACATGGCACCTGTAATGAAGGCCTTGAGACAGCCTCAGAGCCCTGTGTCGCCTGACCTGTGAAGTGAGTAGTCTGGCTTTAAAGACCCAAACTGCTCTCCTGGTGACAGACCAAATCCAGACCAGATCACTCTGACATTTGACAGATTTGGCAGATGTCAGAACTACAATAGTCTGTCTTCCAACTCCAACCAAACGTTTTCTGTTCGCAGGACCTATATGCCCCTACCCTTTCTTAACATGTGGCTAAAAAAACATGTGTCTTAAAGCTCTGGTGAAAAAAAGCCAAACCATAAAGGGGATCACTGGAATGCTAATCCATTTTGAGCTTGTAAAAGCTTAAAATAGTGTCCATGAGGCACCTGAGCTAATAGTGGTATAAAAGGCCCTGCCCCAGGACTGTCCGCCACAGGGCCTGCTTTATCAAGGAACAGCTCTATCAATACTGCCCAAGCTTTTAGGAAGGCAGGTGAACACCTCACCTTGTGATAGGAGCCATTTCCACACCCTGTGTAATCTTCGCTAGCAGCTCCGGCAGCCCTGCTTCCTGAGCCACCAGCTATGTTCCAAGCCACACCCACACACCAGCACCACTGTGGGCAGCGATCCAGAAAATAGAAACACACACATACCCTCTAGCTTGTGGGCCCTTGGCGACATGGTCCGTTTGCAAATGGCTTTGACATGCTTAGACATGTTTTTAAAAAGTGACATTACTAGTATAGGACACCATGTGCCAAGAACGTAACAGGAGGTTGCTTCCCTGCTGTAATTCAGTGGAGGCAGCAGTCATTAGGGGCTTCAAGAAAGAGGAAGGTACCTGGCTGGTGTGTTTCAGTGGTTGAGCTTCAACATATGAACCACCAGGTCATGGTTCGATTCCCGGTCAGGGCACATGCCCAGGTTGCAGACTCGATCCCTGGTTGGGGGTGTGCAGGAGGCAGCTAGCTGATCAAGGATTCTCTCTCATCATTGATGTTTCCATCCCTCTCTCCCTCTCCCTTCCCCGCTGAAATCAATAAAAACAGTTGAAAAAAGAAAAACAGAAAGAGGAAGGTGTCAAGCAGGGGATGGTACCATACACAGAAGCCAGTAGAGGCTGGCAGTGGAAGCAAAAGTGTGGCATAGAGAGAAAAAACTGTGTTTAATAAGACTAGGATGGTGTGCCTGAAATAATTTCTGAACAAAAACATGTGGAAGTGGAGGAAGGAATCTGATGGATAAGGTCAGGGCTGGGAGCTTTACTGCATATGGAAGTCCAAGCCCTGAAAAGCTCCGGAGCTTTGTAAGATCGATCAGTCAACGTGAAGGTGGTTTCCAGGATGCAAGGAGAGCCCAATGGAGTCCCTTAAAATAAATGTTAATAAAGTGCTGGGACTTGGAATCAGGGATCAGCAGCAAGTTTGGAAAGGAGAGATACGACATTGAAGAGTTGGTAACCAATGTGCTGTTGAGAAGGTAAGCAAAAGAAAGTTAGTTACAGGGGGAAAAAGAATGAAAATTTCTTCCAAAAAAGTTATTCTAGAGGGGTCATTCTTTAGAGGAGAACTGATGAAGATATTATCTAAAACCTTTCAGTAGTTGTATCAAAACCCAAACTCCTTAGCATCCCTTCATGTGACCTCCTCCTATTTCCAAAGCCTGTTGGCCTGTCATAACAACTAGCAGGTTCCAGAATAGACCAGTCCTTTTGCTCACAACCTTTCTGAAAAAATACTATGCTGCTCAGGATTCAGTTCTGGTGTGACCCTTTTATAGTCTTCCCTGCCTCCTCCCCCAGACAGAGGCAAGCTCAGCCTTTCCTTTGCACAGTGTGCCTCTATCCCAGAGGAAAAGCAGCGAGTGCAGTTTGACTCACCAGGAACAGTATGGTTGAAGGTTGAGCAGGGCGGTGAATCACTCATTGGCTGGGGGTGAAGAGGAGCCCAGGACTCCTGCTGTCTTCCTCCCTGACAATGTTAACTGCTTCTCTTACCTCGCAAAGGGCCCGGTGTCCACCTTGAGCTGACTAGGTATTGCTGGCCGAGGCCTTTTGGAACCTGGAGAAGTCAGTTGTCCAGGCTACTCACTTAGCATAGCCCTGAGCTTCTTCCTCCCGTCTCAGGAGGTGCAGCTGCCCGTGGACAGGCTCCTGACAGACCGGCCCGCTCCGAAAGAACCTGAGCCCCTGGTCATCAGCGAAGTCTTGCATCAAGTGACCCCAGTCTTCAGACAGCTCCTTCGTGCCAACTGGCCAGAGAAGGGAAAAGGAGACCAAGGTCACTATACCTCTGAGGAAACAAGGTACAGTGCCTCGAGCTTACCACCTCCAAGAGCTCTCATGGCGGAGACAGGGCAGCTAGTGGATCTCTACAAGGTGCTGGGGAGCAGGAGCCCCAACTCAAAGCCAGGAAACCCAGCAAGCCCCTCACGGGTCCTCCCAGGGGACTACCTTCCCACCCAGGAGGGCTACTTACCCTCCAACATAGATTACCTCCCTGCACACGAGGCTCCTGGAACCGAGCCCCCGGAAGAACTGGAGCCTCAGCACATCTCCCTTTCTGTGTTCCCCTCAAGTTCCCTGCACCCGCTCCCCTTCTCCTGTGGCGAGAAGCTGACTTTGGATCGGTTGAAGATGGGGTGCGGTTCCCTCATGCTTTGAGTGAAGCTTGAAACTTGGAAAGTCAAAGTGCTCCCAACCAGCGCTGCAGGCCCATCGACCCAGCCCTCTGCTCGCTGTCACCACCTCTGGTGCTACCATTAGGTCTGGTTGCAGCTAGAGGGCAGTCAAGCCAGCTCAGGGTGATCTCAGGAACTGAGAGTTGGCTGTAACCCAGATACCTCATCTTGCCTTCTCCGGAGGCTTGATATTACATCGTTCACTGTGTGGTCCTACGGACTCCAGTCTAAGTTCCCGCAACTTTCTTGGCTTTGCTGGAGTGGAAACCAAAACTCTTACTGGCAATGGCATACAGTCCTGAGGACTATTCACACAACTGTTTATAAAGCAGCTACTACATACCAGGTCTTATGTCTCACCAGCCTATCTGCACTGTCCAGTACTGGCTGTTGACTCTTTGGAATGTGCCAAATATGACTGAAGAACTGAATTTTGATTGTCATTAAGTCACACATGGCTAATGGCTACTGTATTCAACACAACTACAGATAATGGACTCAGTGAAAATTATGGGGAGCCTTCAAAACAGATCAGCCTAGTTTTACAATTGACATAAAAGACCCTGGCAAACACCAATATAAAAGGATTTCAAAGATGGTTCTGACTGTCCTTATTTGTGGAGGCCTAAGAATGCATTTCCCCCCCTAGCTTTGCTAGTTTTTTTGCCTTCACCCTTTAGTGAATCCAGAGCAGCCTGATGGTGGAAAGCTACTGTAGACGCACCTTAGGACCCTGAGCAAGCGGCCTCCCCTCTAAAACCAGGTGTCTTGAAAGGGAGTGGGCCACAGGCTCTCCAACGCCGTTTTCTTTATGATGATGCAGCAGGTGCTGCCTTCAGGCCCAGGGCTATCTCAGGGTCTAAAGACCCAAAACTGCCACACTCCTGTCATCTTTCTCCTGCTTTCCCTCCTGGGGAAAACTGCGCTGATCCTCAGAGTTCCTTTCCTCAGCACAAATTTGGAACATGACCCATACTTTACTGTTAGAGCTGTGGCCCTGGCCGGTCACCTCCCCTTGCCCGTCACGGCCTCCATCCAGTCTGTAGGCATTTCTGCTAAGCTGGTGGGGTCCAATTGCTGATAGTAACTTTTAGGTCCAAGATTTTTTTATTCTTAAATCCCTGTCAAGCATGCAACCTACCTCCTACCTCCATCCCACCCACTGGAACTGAGGTATGTGTCCCTCGGAGCTTCAGCAACTGAAGTAACAAACATTGCTCTGCTGTTGTTCATATCAAACTCTTCACCCATGCTTCTTGCCATTCCAGACTTAACATATTTTCTCCCAGTCTTTTCCTTCCTTACATTTCTATTCTACTCTCTTTAGCCGCTGAGTGTAGTCCCTTGCATCTCAGCAGCTCCGTAATTGGCTTGTTTGCCTCATTTGTCCGCAATGGGCCAAGACAAGGATACCTCCTTAGAAGGTGGCCAACCTATCACCTCTTGACAATGGAAGCCAACTTTTCTTTCTTGCAATACTTTTTCCATCCTTGATCTTTTGATTACCTTTCCATCTTAAGTCACTTTGCCCTTCTACACTTGGTCCCAAAGATGGCTAGCTCCCAGTCTTCCTTACACCCTCATTTCCGCCCCCCCCCCCCCCGCCCCATCCTTTCTGTTCCCTTAAAACCCAAGGGGAGAATGCAGTGGTTTGTTTTCCTAAAAAAATAAAAATATTAAACAGGGAGACTTCTCTGACTCCTAAAGGCTTCTCCTCCTAAGGATGCAGAGGCCTCCTCAGTGCTCCCCTAGCATTATGCCCATACAGTCTACTTCCTCTGGACTGTAAATAACTTGAAGGTGGGAACCATGCAATCTTCTCCAGAACCATACCAAGTACCTGATAGGCTATCAATAAAAATTAAGAGATGTCACCGGCCACTTTCATTGTGTTCCTTCTGTCCCAGCAGCCAGTCTAGCTGTATGTGCTTCCTCTTTATTGGGACAACTGAGTTTGCATTTGTTGATCCCCAACCCCCTTCTGCCCTGCTGTCCACTGGCAGCACTGCCATTACACATGTAGCAGAATTTAAAAACGTATCTGAGCAAGACATTGGCTGCTCACATTGCCAGAGAAAATGTCCTCTTCCCATGAGGGTGGGTAACCCTGTTCTGTCCTTGCCCTAAGTAGTTTTCACACACACCCTTTCTGCCCACAGACAAAATTCCAAGTCAGGTTGCTTAATTTACCAGGACTAGGTGGAGCTCACCAAGATCCATACAACCAGTTTTATTCCTCAAGAAAACCAGCGATGATTTAAATCTTCACTCCCAATATACATCCAAAGCCAACCCAGGAATCTCTGCTCCAAACAAACACATTAAATTTCTTTGCTTTGTTCTCTCTTCGACTGAAATATTTTAACGTCCAAGTTCACACGTACTGGATACATGAAACTCTCCACCACTAATCCTTGTGTAGAAATCCTCTTTGAATTGTTCCTTGAAAGGGCCTCTTTCCTGGGAGGCAGAGATTCTATTTCCTGTACTTGTCTTAAACAAAATAGTGCTATCTAGTTTTCTTTCACCGTCTTTTCCCCTCCACCCTGTCCCCAATTTCCCAGTTTCCATTAATAGCCTACAGCTGCAACTCACCAATGCCTGAGGCCAGTGAAAAGATGCCAAGCTAGGCATTCTATTCTAGTGAATCCATGTTTGATTCTTGGTTTTTCCGAAAACTGCTTCCTTCACAGGACACACTTGTCGCGTATCCCAGTACACTGCTCAAGACCTCCAAAGGAGCCCTGCTTTTCTTTCTAATGTGCAGGACTCATGGATGTTCACATTACACAAGCTTTATGATAGGTGAATCCTCAAACGACTCTCTAGAACAGGGGTGGGGAACATCCAGCCCCGTGGGCCGTATAAGGCCCAGGAAATCATTTGGTCTGGCCCTACCAGGGCATTAAAGGGTAAGTTAATTAAATGTTTGACCGAATATAGAAGGCCAATCTTTAAGTTGATAATTTTGCTTGGCCTCCAAATGATGTTATAAATATCCAAATGGCCCTTGGCAGAAAAAAGGTTCCCCACCCCTGCTCTAGAATAAAAGATCAGAAAGGTCTCTTCCTCCCCGCTAAAAAAGATAATTCAATCAACTGGCTAGTGGACAACTAAAGAAACCAGTCATATATTTACATCAGCCTATTCTGGAATGAATTTCCAATTAAAAATTTGCAAACCCCCCACACACCAAGTTAGATTAAAAAAAATATTTGCAACATGTGCCAAAAATAACACATTCTTACAGATCAATTTGAAAAAAGCCAATACTTCAAATAAAATAAACACAAAACATTAAATGCTCAACAAGTATGAAGAAAACAATTACCTGCAATCAAATAAATGAAAATTGATCACCACTTTTCACTTACCTGATCAGCAAAATTTAAGGAATAACCAGTATTAATCAGAGAAACTGGTGTTTGCAACCAGGTATGCTAGCTAGCTTCTTTCTGGAGGCTGGGCAGTAATTTTTAAATGCTTTTATTGATTTCAGAGGGACAGGAAGGGAGAGGGGAGAAAAATATCAATGAAAATCATCCGATTGCCTCCTTCTTGCACACCCCCTACTGAGGATTGAGCCTGCAACCCAGGCATGTGCCCTGACTTCCTGGTTCATCAGTCAATGTTCAACCAGACACACACAGGCCAGGCCTGGCAGTATTTTTTAAAATTTGAATACACTACTCCACTCCTACAAATGTAGACTAAAGAACAGACTTTATAAATAACAAATTGAATGAGATTTATCACAGTATTGATTAAACCAGAAGGGTTCGTTAGTAGGAACTTGGCTAAATCATCTATACAAAACCATTACCCCTATTTCATTATGCTCTGAATAAGAAAAAATGCTAAACTAAAATGCCTCAATTTCTATGGTGCATGAGCCCCTAACCCTCTGAAATGCCTGAAATTGGTATGGATCTTAGAATTGAAAAGCATATTGTGCAATCTTTCAAAAAGTTTAACAATATTTGACATGGAAACGGTCAGCTACTAAAGAATGAACAGAAGGATCACATCAAATCAATGCAAGTTTTTGAAATATATACAAAAATGGTAATAGTGGTTTCTAGCCATAGGTTTTCAAATTACACTTCTGTACTTTTCATTAAATACTCCTTACTCTGATAACTGGATAGTCAACTAAATATAACCAATTTCCCCCCCAAAGACCTGACACAATGGGTCGAGACACTACCAACCACTTTATGATCCATGTCTCTTTCATCCTCCACCTGACATCTTCACTGATCTTTAGCGCTCCTGTCAGCTGGTAGAAAATTCATTATGACACACTAGGTGCGAGTGGGGATTGGGGATGTTAAGATTAATAACTGAAGCAATGCATCTTTGAAATACAAAGTTTATATAACAAGCCAAATACTGCCAAATTCCCATTCAACATATAACAGTATATTCGTTCCTTGGTATCTTCAGTGGTTTGGTTCAGGACTACCCCTGCTCAGATACCAACATTGTTGAATGCTCAAGTCCCTTGTACGACGTCAGCAACAATGTATTTTTTTGAAATACTTTTAATCCTCAATTGAATCTGTGGATCTGGAACCATGGATAGAGAGGGCCATATTCAGTACATGCCGTTTTTAAGATATGTAACTCAGTTCTCACCATAGCTGGTTTAAGGTAGACGTTATCTCCACTATACAGAAAAAGAAACTGAAATACAATTAGCGAAAGTCACACTAGTACCTAATACAGGACAGTCTAGTTTCAGGGCATTAACTTTCAGCTATACAGTTCTTCCTATGCAAATGACTGCTCTACAAACTTACATCAATTGGGGTTCTGACTATAGTTAACTAAAACTGATGTTATCTTTGGAGCTGTTTTTACTAAATAACCCAAACCTGGCATTTCCATACTTCCAAAGTCCTAGATCACTCTTGGTTTCTAAGAAATCTACCATAAAAACAAACAAAACCACACAGGTAAATTTTTAAGTTGACAAATCTGGAACTCCTGAATCTGTTAATTTATCTACCCAGCTAACCTAAATCCTACAAGGCACAGGTAGGCAAAGAGAGAACACTCCCAAGAAAATCCATTTATATTAAGAAAATTGATAAATGGAAATTTCAAGCTACAAATATCATTAAGCCTTTTAAATAGAAAAGTAACCAGAGCAATTGTGCTCTTTAGTTGTAATAGCTATAACCCCACTGGATTTACCTACTGCTTTTTTTCCCAACACGAAGACTATTTGCTAAGCAAAAAGGAATTACGACTACATTAACTCAATTTTGTTGCTATTATTGTTAAAACATAAATGCCTGTCCTTTACTCTATGGGAACTGGCTGCATATGTTATTAGTGGTCATTTACTTACAAGTGGTTAAGTAGTTCTGCTGAAATTTCAGTCACATCTCTAAGAAATATACAAACCTATTATGTGCATACAATGGGGTCCCTTTAAGTCAACTGAGGCCACTTTTCAAATTCCACAACTTTAAGGATTTACTCCATAAAACCCTGGCCTTGCCTAGGCAAGAGAATGTGAGGTTCAAAATAGCTTTTCCTCCCTTGCCAATTTCAGACATTTTACTACTTATAGGTAATAGGAGCCAAGGAAATATTATAAAAGCTGTTATAAGATTCTCACAGAGAATAAGCTGTACTGAAAGGCCCTAAAATTACCACTGGACAGGCAGACCCACCCACAAACAAATTTTCACTATATTCAAAAGATGCAAAAACATTTAAAAAAACACCTTTGCTCCTTTACTAAAGAAATCACAATTTACTTGCTAAAATGGCTTATACATTTCCCTGCATAGTAGGTGAGAATGTGGCCTGTGTTAACCAGAGGACATTTTCTTGTGCTATACCAAGTCCCAAAGACCCCTATACCCAGCCTTCACCAACCAAAAAATCAAGGTGAAAACAGGACACTGCAGGATTTCATTTAGAAACAAAAATCTCACTTTATTCCATCACAAAGGGAGTAAAAGACCACTTGCCTTCTTTTCTCAACACCGTAGAAAATAAATTCTTCTCTCCTGCGGTGGTTCTTCTCATACTTGTGCTACAGCTCCACAAGATGCCTTTGCATTCCTATATACACTCCCTTTAGTTTACCCTCTCCTCTCTATGGCAGGGTAGCTTTCATTGCAACTTTTTTTTTTTTAAAACACCCACTTTAAAGTGTAATAACTTAGTAGCAAGAGTGATGATCTTGGGAAAATGGGGGGGGGGGGGGGGGAAAGGGGGCACATTAATGCTCTCCTGTAACCTGGAGGTGCTAGTTATGTTCCTCAATCAACAGTATAGGTTTTTTTGTTAATAAAATTACCATTTTTTCCTGAAGAGAATTTCTTTCTCATATGCCAATTATTTTCACTTAGCATTCATTATACAGCTTCCAAAGCGCTCCTCTGCTTCAGTCAGCATGACTTCCGATTCTACCTCTTGGCAAAAGGCAGGGAAGTCAGTCCAATTGTTAAAAACTGATCTAGTGGATTTTGTCGAGAAACAGTGACAAAGTGCCACTCAATCTTCAGAGAATACTGTTATGAACAAAATACAGTGGTCTGTAGTACACACTATACCTGCTAGGTATGTGATTTTTCTCCTATGCTAGTGACCAATGAACATGTCTTAAAAGTAGCTTTATCCAATCCAGTCTTCTCAAGCACTCCTCACAAACTTCTAAACTACAGCACCTAAGTGAAGCCTTGTACATGTAAGGTTTGTGTACACAAGGCCAAGTTGAAACCAAATTATCTGTAGTTTGTAGGAAAGGTTCTTCCTTTTTTACTGAGGGGAAAAAAAACAAACAGTGGAAGCTTCACTGGAAATTCAGAATTTCCAGGGAGAAGACAAACTATCTATCTTTGAAAAGGTATCTGCGGTGTTTAGTTCAATTCACCAATTATTAAATCCTAAACATTTTCAGGCATAAAATTGGAGTGGGGTAGAGGGTTATCTACCAACTTCTCTGATGTGTTTAAGTCATCAATTTCCAAAACAGCCCCTGGCAGTCTAAGCACAAAATGTCTAAATGTGCTAGCCTATTATTGTCAGAGTGTGGTTGCCAAACAAAGCAACATTTCACCATGGATTATTACACCCAAGGTGTGAAACAAGGAATTCCAACATGCAAATTCCCCAAATTCCTGACATTTAGCTAATAAAAAATTTTAATACAATCTGATAAAATTCTAGGCCAATATCGAGAACCAAGTTCAGCTGGATCACTTTATACAGAATCATCATTCTAGGTAGATAAAAATGCTGTCTTCCAATTATAAGTCTTTTAAGTTCCTAAAGTCTGTTAAATCAGCTATAACTGCAATTAGTGATATAAACAATGCCTAAAGATAAGCTATTTCCCATTTTCCCTACTCAATTCACCAAATAACAGGTATCATAATCCTGAATATTAATTAATCCTTCATTGTTCATATTTCCATACCAGTAATGCAGCTGTTATAAGGAATAAAAACCACAGCAAGATCCATTCAGAGCAATCCTCATTACCTGATATGAATCCATTATCTAAATAGGTTAAAAAAATCCATAATCAGAATTCTCATAAACGTTATCACCAGGTATCTTTTGTCTTGAATGCACAAAGCTTAGAGAATAAAATGCACCAGGCACTGCCACTCTCTCCCAAGTGGGCAGCAAAAGGGACAAAAGTCACTGATTTAAAGCACTAAGTACCTACATAACACTTCAATTTGGTAAATTATTTTCTAACTTGTATAGGCTATTTCTCACCTTTTCTTTCCTTCCATTTAGAAGTGAACAACTGACTCCCAGTTATTCAATACAGAAATCATCAATAGCACAATATCCTAATAAAGTAATTCTCAGAAGTCATTCATTCCTGTCCTAGCTCAACCTATGAAGTTAACAGACATGTTTTCTTACCCATTCAGAATTCTCATCTCATGGAAAAATTAATCACAATAGAAAGATTTCAGCACTTAGTGACAAGAAGTGCCACTAAACATGAATCATGAAACTATAACCATGGCATTAAGCTTACTTTTATAGCAAATTTATACTTTCCTTAACAGCTTTTAGGATAACATATTTAAGTTACAAACTACGTAATCTTTTCTTAAAATAACAAGATCTTTACTAAGTGACTACCAGATATTTTGGCCCTTATCCTGAGTATAGAAGAGGCAAAAAAAATTTGCTTGAAAATTCTTCTGATTTCACAACTTCCCACAGGTTAGGATGATTTAATTTGTAGCTAAAAATGATACTTTTAGTTAAAAGAACTCTTATATGCTAACCTAGGAGTGATAGCTTAGATCAGGATTCAGCAAACACTTTCTCTCAAGGGCCAGATAATGTTTTCAGCTATGTGGGCTACATACATCTTTATAGAATAGTTTTATTTCTAACCCTTCAGACCCCAGGCTTAGATGTAGCACTTATTCAAATGACACTTCCATACTATTACTTTTTTTTCTGTAGCCAAAATCTTGATGGCCTTAATCATTTATCTTTATACCCTAATTACTTTCTGAAACTTCTAATTCTTTAGGATACAACCTTTCACTATATTCTCAGACTGAAACCAACTTAGTCCAATCATTTCTCATATAAACTTCATATTTTCCTAACTTCAAAATCAAGTAAGAGTCTCAAATGGAGAGAACATACCCAAGGTAAACCCAGGCTGAGCAAAAAGTAATTGAACCCAAATTTCTGAAAGCTGACAATCTATACCTCAACTATAAAACCTGACTATTTTGCAGATGTTGTTAAAAATTTGGTCTGAAGCTTGACTAGAGATCATTTTACTGCACTGTCACTATAGTCTGCAAAGTATAATGGTAATCAACTTCTAGGCTTTTCCCACTTAACTTGGAGATCTGGCTTTTATAAGGTTCAGACTCAATAAACACTTATTTACATGTTAACTTCAGCATAATTACAAATGTTTGGGTGAGAACCTATTTTCTAAGCCTCTATTTACTTTAAAAAACAGAATTACATCCAGCTGAGAGCCAAGGATTTGTTATACCAGTTACTTAAATGTTGCGATAGATGTCCATAGTATCAGGTTCCAGCAGTTTCACATTGCTCCTTAATTTTTAACCTTTAATACTCGTTGGTTCCTTCAATACAAAGCTAGTGCTCTTGAAGATTATTTTTGAAATCCAATATAAAATATTTAGACTTCATATGCAACTCCCTAAGAATATAACATTTTTTTTTCTATTTCAGTGCAATCATAACTAGCAATTAGAAAAATAACACATTCAGAATGAGTACTTAATATACTCATACTTAATATATGAGTATACTTAATATACTCCAAACCCATACCAAAAATAAGCCCCAAATATATTTACAACCCTGGAGATGTGTCTGTCGTACTTCCACTTTTAAAAGTGAGTAAAGTAACTAGATGTGTAATACCTAATGACACATTTAAAGATCTTTCGTAACTCCACACAGGTCTCAAAACAGTATTTAAACTAAAAAAGAAATCATATTCCAATCATTTCAATGCAAACTGAAAATATCCTAAGAAATAAATTCTGGCATTACTTCAAATTAAAAGCATCCATGAAAGTTCACTAAAACATTCAATCAGCCACAATTATTATTTATGGATCTGTATCCATTAAGGGATTTCTTTAGAGCAGTGGTCGGCACACTCATTAGTCAACAGAGCGGCAAACCGCGGCTTGCAAGCCGCATGTGGCTCGCGAGCCATGGTTTGCCGACCACTGCTTTAGAGTATTATATCCTGTTTAATACTCCCTTCAAAAAACAGTGGTGCTCAGTATAACTAACCTTTGCATTCAAAATGTGATATGCTAAGAGAAATGCCAACTGTAAAGTTAGTCCTTGGAATTCATTTTATAAGAATTCAACTTTCTAATTATAATACTCATTATAATAGGCATCCCTCCCAGATAAACAAAATCTAAGTGTAAGGTAAAAAATGAAATATGAGCATTATCTTTGGGGTGCACACACAGGCCAGAAAACACATGACGATAAATGGGCTCCTATTTGATTGTTTTTATGACTTTTAAGAAGTGAGCATGAAAATAAAATCTTTATTTTCAGTCATTACCCACCAATAAAAGAAAGTTAGGTTCACAGTTTTAGCTTGACACAAAGTGAACTAGGAGGCAAATTTACATCCATCAGATACAACTAATGGACCAACTTTTTAAAGTTCAGGCTATTGTGAAAGCTTGCAACATATCAGATATTGCTGTGTATTCTCTACTGACAAAATGCCAGCAATGGCTGACAGCGAATGGAACTTGTGAAGTGTTAAAAGCAGGTGTTTTCTATATGTTGCTAGAAATCAAGAGGTTTATAAGCAGGTTTCAAGTCCAGAAATGAGTTAAGATGAAAGTCCAAACACACTAACTTAGGAGGGATCAAGAGTCCATATGGACTAATTTAACACTTGCCTCTGGGTAGCAGTTATGTTGGTAAATATAAAATTATATTAGACATTAGCACCAGTACAGAACACACTCTGCATAAGATCCAAATCACCAGTACAAGTTATTCATCAATCAAAACCAATTACCTCCTTCCTAATAAGATGTCAAGCTAGTAGGTAACTAGGTTAAAAAATCTAATTCAAATGAATAACTTTTGTACTGTACATCTCTTTTGGAAGTATATGGGAGAACTAATCGGCAAACAGCAGACATTTTATGATTTTAAGATTTTCATATTTTAAAAACTGGACATTACCACACATAGGTAGAAAATTACTGAAAATGAGTGACGAAAAATTTTAAAGCTAAATAAAATTCCTTTTTTCTGCTTAAAAATAAATATGGCAGAAAATTAAAAAAAAAATCCTAGAAAACCTGTTTATTGATCATTCTCTCCATGTTTACTAAGTGCGTTGACGCTCCCATTCAGGAATCCATTATTAACCTACTTTTCTAATGTAGGATGAGGTAAAAGATACTTATTATTTTCTATGGAACAGTCATTTATCAACTTAAGACCAAAGCTAACAGCAATATAGGAAATTAGGCAACAATAAGATTTTTGGCTTGTATTTCATGGGTGGTGCTGCTGTTCCAACCTTAGAAAGTAAAGCTGTCTGCTTTCCAAATTCCAAAAAGTAACCCACTCCCACATCTTACCATACTAATCAGGCCCTTTGGTTTCTTTAGAACGGGAAGGGATAAAGGATCGATTATGGGCATATAATTTTGATTTGGGACCTCTCACAAACAAATCATACAGAGTGGCCAGAAGCAGTTTAAAATAATATGAATTAACCAAATCAACTTTGCTATACCCACCCTGTTGGAGGGGGAAAAGCCCAACACCCATAAAACTATTTCACCTGACAGGATGTGTTTTTCAACAGTTAAGTCGTTTAAACAACTTTCTATTAGACTGTAAGGTGTCTAGTTTGGTTTTTGAAATGGGAAAGTCACACACTTTCAAATATAGTTGAAATTGTCAATTATAAATTGAACTTAATGAACTATGCAGGAGCGAGGATTAATAAACCAATGTGCTTTGAATTTGTTCAAGTCTGATATTTCTGTATATAAAGATTTAGCATATAACAGCTATCATGAGAAGTGAAAAAGGATTTTTCCCCAGAAATAAAAATATTAAAACTAAGTTAAAATACGTAAAGTCATTAGTATTCCACATAGCATAAATTTTGACAATCAGAGTTTACATGTCCCAGTTGACCACATGTGTAAATGCAAAGCAGGTACTAAAACGGATATTATGTCCAATATTTAAAACCAGTTTGTAACTGGGGGAACATCTAAATCCTTAATTAAAAAACACAAATGAAGTGAAAGCTTTAAACTGGTACACATGTTCACACCTATATTTCAAGTTTGGAAATGCATATTTGCAAGCAGCAATACAAAATATCCATGAAGTAATGCATAATCTCTGAAAATTATGAAAACATCCCTGCTACCAATACATTTCTAAATACAAAACTGACTACCATATTTGTTACTTCTGTGTAGCGAGAGAAGTTCATTTTCAAAACAGATAAAATTCAGTCTGTAGGTGTGAATGGTATGAATGACAGTCTTTTTTTTTTTTTTTTTTTTTAATTTCTTAGACGGTTGGGATCCTTAAGCATGCAAAACCTCAGAGAAGTAGGGTCCACAAAGGAACCAGGGTTATCTTATGGCATCCAGTTAAGCCAGAGCTGGGAATGCCTCTGGGTCATCTACATCAGGAGCAGACGCACTTGACTGAAAAAGAAACAAACCAAAATTAATAATGCTCAAACCTTGAAAATAAATCGCCAGTGTCTACATGTAGACACAGAACTCTAAAATGTCTTGAAGTTAAAATACTAATTAAATACTCAAATGTGTCAAACCGTTTACTTAAAGGCAAAATTATGGATCAGACTAGGGCCACAAATATTTGCAATGAGTCTTGCCCTGGATTTCTATCAAGATCTAGGAAAATTCCCTAGTAACAGCCTGGGTTATTTTATTTTTCTAATACTCATACAAGTGGATTCATATGGGATATGTGTGGAAATTCTTACTTTGTTAAGCATTCCTGTATTTTCTCCACTTGCTAAATAATAATGGCATTAATTTGAAAGCAAACCGATTACAATTATTTTAAGCAGCATATTCATCAATATTAGAATGGGACCCGACTGCCAAACGCTATTTATAACATACAAATACCCCGCCCCCCAAAAAAAGTATTGAAAAGGTCCACATACATAACATTGGCTTTAAAAGCACCTGGTATCAGGGGAAGAAACAGAAACAAAATATCACTACATTGTTACTGGTGACCATAAAATCTGTAATATTTAAACTGCCACTATAATCAAACACTGGCAGACCCAATCAAGCAAATGGGTCCCCCAATTTGTGTTATCAGTTCAGAATTCAGGAGGACATCATGATTATATACTAGATAGACAATAAGAGACAATGAACTAACTAAAAGGTTTTCTCTAATAATTTAGTTTGATAATATCTAGACATTAAAAGCTTGAACTTTGACATCAGACAGATCAGAGTTCAAATCTATCAATTACTAGGGCTTATATCAAAATATTTCATAAGAACTTATTATGTGTTGTACACTATATGCAAGGCATTGAAGATGACAAAAGTGAATCCCACCTCTTACATAATAACCTAGTAAAAAAAAAAATCAAGAACTAAAAATGTGTTCACTAGGCCATTATCTAGTGAGTTTCACACAATTAAACGATTAGACACAAAGGTTATGTTAAAGTGAGTCCTAAAAAACAGTGAAGGCAAAGGATGTAGGTTGGCATTTCAGGTAGACCTTGTCAAAGGCCAAGAGTTAACTTTGTTCCCTGTACTGAACTCCTCCTCTGTAAAATGGGGATGTCAACATAGTAATGTGAATCAAATGACACAGCACATAAAATGCCTAGCACAGCACCATGACCAGCACCTAATTAAGTATTCAATAAAGTGTGGTAACTTAATTCTACTGGCAACACTCTTTAGTCATTTAAACACTTTAAAAAATTTATAACCAAAAATGTCATTTCTTAAAAAAAAAAGTTTCTTTTTTTTTAAACTTATTGATTTTAGAGAAGAGGTAGAGGGACGAATGGAGGTGGGAGAGACAGATAAACACTGACTTCTTGTTCTACTTATTTATGCATTCATTGGTTGATACTTGTATATGCCCCAACTGGGGATTGAACCCAAAACCTTGACATTAGGACACTTTCCAGGGTCTACCTTTTTTCCTTCCACTTATGTCTCCCAAAGGACTTTAAGCAGTGAATTTACCAAAAGAGATCCTTGAATTACTTAAAAGGACAAAATACTTAAAACTTACCTTGTCAGTCCTGCTGCCTCGGTTTGGACGTCCACCACGCCCACGGCCACCTCGTCCTCCTCTGCCACCACGTCCTGGGCGGCCAAGGTCTCCAAAATTGATCTCCAGCTGAGACGTTATATCATTTGCTGGCTTCCGGAAATGATGGTCCATAACGGAATCTTCAGCGTGAGCCTGAAAATTTAAGTAAAGGCCACTGGATGATTACTAGGAAAGTAATGCTGCAAATTTCGGAATGAGTTTTCTTCTGGGCCTTGCGGTTGATCATCAACCTATGAACCAGGAGGTCAAGGTTTCATTCCTGGTCAGTCAGGACACATGCCCGGGTTGCAGGCTTGATCCCCAGTGGGAGGGGGTGGGCGCAGGAGGCAGCCGATTAATGATTTTCTCTCATCATTGATGTTTCTATCTCTATCTCCCTCTCTGAATTCAATAAAAGTGTACTTAAAAAAATTACAGGTGATGCAAGTCTCAATTAGAGGTATCTAATCACAACCACTCAAGTGACTGGGCCTCATCTCAAACCTAATGAATCATAATCTTTACCAGTATATTTAAAATATGCCTTTCAGATTAGAATTCCCATCAAGGAACACCTGATAAAGACATGGATAGCGTGTGAGGTTCCTATTATTGATAATACTGAATCTCTTTATAAGTTCTAAAGAAAACTTTACTCTATATTCTTCCAACCATGAGTTAAGAAATTGTGTACAGCCGAAACCGGTTTGGCTCAGTGGATGGAGCGTCGGCCTGCGGACTGAATGGTCCCGGTTTCGATTCAGGTCAAGGGCATGTGCCTTGGTTGCAGGCACATCCCCAGTGGGGGGGTGTGCAGGAGGCAGCTGATCGATGTTTCTCTCTCATCGATGTTTCTAACTCTCTCTCTCTCTCTCTCTCTTCCCCTTCCTCTCTGTAAAAAAATCAATAAAATATATTAAAAAAAAAGAAATTGTGTACAGACTTCTGTTCATACACAACTTTTATATTGTTCTTTCATATAAATAGGAGAGCTACAGATTCAAGCGAATCCCAACTTTACATAAGGGAACCTTGAAAAGCTGCACCCAAATAAAACATATCAAAGGAACCATCTTAAAAATGAAAACGTCATGTTTGTGAAATCCAGATCCTACACTTTGTATTTACGTCATAAGCTACATGACCCAGTCTGCAAAAAACAAACAAACAAAAACACCAGAGAATTTTATACTGCTTAATACCTAACTTCTATATGTATTTGGGATGAATGAGTTTTAATCTTTGAATTGGAAACTTTTCTTATACATTAAGGTACATTTTAATTTTTCTCCATACATATATAACACACACACACACACACACACACACACACACACACACACTATCCTCTTTTCTAGAGGAATATGAAAATTTTGTTCTTTCTAAATATCTTATTACAATTGTTAATAACTACCCTTTTTAAAAAACATATATTTTATTGATTTTTTACAGAGAGGGAGGGAGAGGGATAGAGAGTCAGAAACATTGATGAAAGAGAAACATCGATCAGCTGCCTCCTGCACACCTCCCACTAGGGATGTGCCCACAACCAAGGTACATGCCCTTGACCGGAATCGAACCCGGGACCCTTCAGTCTGCAGGCCGACGCTCTATCCACTGAGCCAAACCGGCTAGGGCTACCCTTAAAGTACAAATAAATGTTGTATTTGTATCCATGCTTTCATCCCTTTAATCATCTAATACCGAATTAACCTTTTGCACTCGGATGTCGAGTGTGACTCGACAAGGTTAGCATCGGTAGCAGCTCTTTTTATACTCTTTGAATGTATCAATAATTTGAAATATAAAAAAATCCAAATAAATAAGTTTGTATGAAAAGAAACTCCAGTTTTTTATTCTACTGCCGCGCTTTGTAAAATGTGGGGTACTTAAAAACTTAAATCCCGAGTAGAATAAAGGAATCGAGAAAAAAGCAAGCGAGTGCAAAGGGTTAAGTGTCAGACTAACCTAATTTAAAGGCAATAGAAGGCTTTGTAAAGAAGCCTAAAAGGTATGTAAGCCCACAAAATTGCTAGCAAATTAAAGTCAATTATATATACTAATTGCCTAATTTTTAAATGTTTGCTATTGCAAAGCAATCTCAATCTATTAATCAGAAGCTTTTACAATTTTCTAGAGTACAGAAACAAAAAAAAAGTCTAAGTTGATATACTACTGAAACAATCTAAAAGATTTTACTACAATATAAAGGAAGTCTAAATATTGAGGACACATCCCTAACCTTTGAATAACTAGTAGGATAAATTGGCAAAGCATATGAACGTGTCTTGATAGTGAAAATGTATTGGTTTCAAAGTTATTCATAACCAATTTCACATTTTATAGTTTCAAAAATATCTAATCATATACACATCACCTTGTATAATTATTTCTGAAAAGCACACTGGAAAATACTTAAAACTATGATACCTAACCTAGTCAATAAAATACACAAAGAGTATTACTGACTCATCTAAAATTATATCACAATTTTGTGTGTGTCTTGTTCTGGAGAAAAGTTCTGTCAGGACCTCCTAACAGTTTACAAATAATTGTATCAAATTATTTGCCCAATAAATCTTTCTCATATTAACCTAAGTAGTTTAATAATTAGTTCAACAATCTCCCCAAGGAGAACTTTCAAAGTTCTTTAATCTGAAATCCTATTTGTTTTACCCAGATATACAAAACAACTGTATCTGCAAGCACTATGAAAAAATAACATGTTCTAAATGAAGCAAACTGTTTTTTTTTTTTTACTATATGACTTGACACTTAAAAGACAATGTCCTCATTTATACAAATTTAATACTGTTTTTAAAAAACACCTCTAAATCTAGAAAAGTATTTAAAACTCTTCAACCTGTTTCATTTCAAATGTTTCCAAGTTTGCTTCACAACTATTTTTTAAAGAAAATTAAAATGTATTAAGATCTTATTGCATCTTTTTATTACAGGTTGCCTTCATAACATTTTAACTTTTATGACTAAAATCTCATACTTACACAAGCTTTAAAAGGATGTAGCAATGGGACATTCCTCTAAGAATGTGCCCCAAGGCTTAAGCAGAAGATGCCAAAACAAAAGCCACCAACATATCTTTCTCATTAGTTTCCATGTTTTGTAAGTAAAGGAAACCTATAAATTAATTTTCTGGTCTTTACATCATTCCTCAATAAAAAAGGGTAGTACCATTTATTGAAGAGTCCTGACCATTATATATGGCATAGGCAGACAGTTTCAAGAGTCCTGACCATTATATATGGCATAGGCAGACAGTTTCAAGTATTAATACTGTATAAATTTAGGCATGATTTTTAAAAATATCATCACAACTTTGAAAAGACATACTGTATTTATGAAATATAGTAATTGTAAGATATATATTGACTAACAGCGTCTGAGGGTGGAGGGGGGCTACCAGATTGAATATAACAACAGATAGAAGGACTAAATTTCTTCAAATATGCAGTTTATTTGGTAATGCAGCTTATTTTCCTTTTTGAACCATTTACCTAATCCAACGACACTATGTAAAGCTTTTCTTTTTTATAAAGATTATAAAAACAAAAATTATAAATGTGTTGACTTGTCAAGACATACCTAAAAATTTTCAAAAACCACAAAAATTTTACCTCTTCACTCTTTGACTTATGAAGAACAAATCCCTTCTTCCACTGACCATCAGCACCTTCATTTGGTTTTCGTATATTAAATTCTACTTTTGCCCGGTCCTTATTTTGAATAGCCTTCCACTCATCCAAAGTCATTTCTTTTGGACCCTCTTCCTTTACTTCTTCAACTTCGTTTTCCCTGTGAAAAGATGTTTAAATTTTATACCTACTAGGTGGCTGACAAAAAATCTGTGTTACTTATAAGTAAGAAGTTAAATCTTGTTAATCAATCTTTTAGGGGAAATTATCCAAGGATGGAAGGATCATAATTTTTGTAACCCAATGGCTAACATTAATTTGGTAAGTAGTCAATGCTTGTTGTATTAGTGAGTATGGATAAGTAAAAAAACACAATTCATAAACTTTTAAATGGTCATCTATCAGTAATACAACCTGGAATTGGATTTACCAAACATAAAGAGAAACATCAATTGGTTGCCTCCCATACACGCCCCAATTGGGATTGAACCTGTGACCTAGGTATGTGCCCTGATAGAAAATCAAGCCCGCTACCTCCTTGGTGCATGGAATGATGCTCCAACCAAGCCTCCCCGCTGGGGCTAACATACACATTTCTTAAAACACTACTTTCTCTTAAAACCGTACCGTTACATAATTAAAATATTTGGCCTAACTTCTCCTAAAACATTTTTAATTCCCCACAATACATAACTTATAACATGTCATCTAGAATGCCCATGAACCACACTTCACATTCTAAATATAAAAAGAACTGTTCCTCTATCCTTTATTTTAGGATAACGCTGATGGCAAAAAAAAAAAAAAAAAAAAAGAGAATCTTTAAAAGCCAAGTTTATACAAATCCTGGATTCTATATATGCCAACTTTCAAACCAACCTGAGTGTGGGCGTGAGACTGAGGTTTCACTAGAAATAAAACTCTCCACAAAACATATTGGTTTCAATACTTAATAATGAATTAGTAATTTCCAAATGTAATTCTTAGATTATAAGTATTATATATTATGAGTTTCCCTTTTTGCAGAAAGCAAGCCTAGAAATCCATTATTTTAATCTAGTATCAATTTCCAATTGTCATCAAACAAGTTGTTTACTATTTTGGGAGCTCTGCTTCTTTCCAAAGATAGCAGGTGATCTAGTTAGCCTTAGAGCTCAAATATCTCCCTCTTCTATGCTACTCTGTACAGTCTGACTAATCCTACCTTAAAATTTCAAGCTTACATTGAATTGATGAGATTTGGATATGAGGTCCAGCTGTCAGTTTACAGATGAGAAAGCTAAGAAAAAAAGTCCTAGTTACTCCTAAGTTGTGACACAGCCAAGAATGTAACGTAACTCAGCACATTTTGTCACATGGAACCAGGACACCTACCTTCAAGGATTGTTGTAAGGATCAAGTGAGACAAAACAAACACTCTGGAAACTATATATAAGGGAGTCAAAGTCAGCTAAGCACTGCTTTATAAATTTGTATTTCCATATTCAAGATACAGTACTATGTTTAGATTCTCTCCACTCTGGAAACTGCTCTTAATACCATCATCATAATCTTCTTTAGACCAAATACCCTCAATTTCATGCCTGGGTCCTGAATTAAGGATTTGCTTCCAATACCCTATCAATAATGCATGATTTCCTTCTGGTAGACATTTATAATCTTTGCAAGTCACACTTAAGGTGATTTAAATATGGGCTCTTTATTAAAGGAAGAATGGTTGTATTGGCATTGTGAAGCACTCAATATTACATAAGGCTCATTTAACTCATCCACAATTTCACTGTTTACCAAATAAAATTATTACTCTATATAGTTTCATATAAATGAATTGATAAAGTTCAAGACATCATTTAACATCATGTATTTTTTCTACTGTTTCCAATAATAGCAAATGTATTATTCCTTATTCCAATAAACCCATGGAATATGATACCCTAATCATTAGTAATAGTTCACTATAAGAGCAATTCTTCCTTAAGAAAAAGCAAAGTTTAGAAAAGCATCTCCTCCCTGATTGATTTGAATATGCCCTGGTTAAGAATTAGACCTAAGTAATCTATAATGCAAGACTTTAAACCACAATACCATAAGAAATGACTGGCATATAATTTCTGCTTTGATTGATGGAAACTAGAGAAAGGCATTAAATTATTTCTACCAGCTTAACTTGAAACTTTAAAACTCTCTCACCCTTGAATAAACAAAAACTTCAAAACCAGGTCTTCTAAAAAAGACTCTCACACAGACAATGAAAATGATTAAGAAAGCTAGTGAATAACATATTTGGCATTTGCTCTCCTCATATATTTTAAAGCAAGTCAATAACGCTATGTTCCAAATTCAATGTTGATGGAAAATAAATTTCAAAGAGGCGGAATTTTAAAGTAGTCACGTTTCCTAGTTTTAAACTGTCTCAAAATAAAACCTGCAGTTACAGAGTCCAAAGTACTTTGAACTATGAGTTCTAAACACTACAACTTCTCTTATTTCAACCACTGCGTCTAATTTTTAGTAACCCCCAATTTCAGATTCTAGTTAGTTCTCACCTATTCGATGTCTCTGGACAGCTATCACTTGAATTATCCGTTACTTATATATCTATTACCATTATTTCTATCAGGTAAGGTTAGGTAAAATGCATAGCATCTTATTCCTATTCTCTATTTTGAGGTTACAACAGTTAATTTTTGTGCTTGGGGCTAGCAGGTTTTACTATCTTCCCTTATTTTTTTAAGACAGCAATGGTAATTTTAAATAAAAACAACCATTTCTATTTTTCAAATCACTAGAGCCCAATATACCAATATATACATGTATAAAACACTCCTCTATATAAACACTACTTGATGAATTGGGGTACCATGAAAGTCTCTTCTGTTAAAAAGCCTTCAAGTAACAGAATTAAACCTATTGGCTTTCTTGGTAAAAATCCAAACTGATTTCAGTGCTTAGCATTACCATTATACATAAAACAACTTACTTATTTTCAGTGTCTGCAACTGGATGTTCTTCACCTTCAGGTGTTTCCTCAGTCACATTTGGTTGCTCCAAGTCACTGCAATTATAAGATATTTGTTTCTGAATGTATTTTGGGGACTCTCTAAGGAAAGAAAAAGAAAGGCATCTAGGTCCATTTACATGTAGCTGAAGAATTCATTACACAAAAATATTTTAAAATCCTCACATTCCCCAAATAAGAGTCTTTTCCTACTAAATGTATACTCCAGTAGACCTTTAAGAGGAAATAATTTAAAAATGTATATTGATCCAAGTTATAGTACTTTACTCAAAAAGTAACAGGACAGAAGTTAGTTTTAAAATAATGCCTCACTTGCTTATCAAATTTTTCTAATAACCACAAGGGTCAATAGCTACAAACTATTAAAGACACAGAAATAAGAATACCCAAACAACTTCAATGCAGGGTTTCAGAAAAAGCTATATATCCATATGAAAAGAAAAACTGATATCACACATACTGAAATATAAAAAAATTGGTCACTTGATACAACTATAATATAAACATAGCCAACAAGAGGTTATCTTGAATGGAAGATATATAAGATATTTAGCTATAAGAGCTATTCCATTCTTGTCCCAAGGACAAATAATATTTAAGAGTTATGGGTGAGCCTCTAATAAGGTATAGGATCAATTTTATGAAAATTATTTTTAAAAATCAGAATACCAACGTTAATTCATCTTTGACAGTTCCCCAGTTGTGAGATCCGCTACCTCCACGTTTGTCCTCGTGCTTCAGGCCACTGTAATGTGAGAAAGAACTAACAAAACTGAGTTAACATAATACTCTTTAATTCTAGAAATTCAAAGTTTGTTTTATTAAAAAAAAGTAGACTCAAATACAATATAATAAAAACCAATATAAGACTTACGATCTATCACTTCCACTATGCCTATCAAATTCACGTTTGCCACGAGAGTCAAATCCATCTCCTCGGCCCATTCCGCGTCCACGTCCTCCTCGACCTCTTCCAAGACCACCCCGGCCTCGGATAGGCCGGTCAATAATCGGCCTACAACAAATAAAGATTATATACATCCCAGGTTTCCAGAAAAAAGAATAGGGAAATTCATTCAAAGACTCAAAAATAAGGAATACATTTATTGGCTCATAAGCCAACAGTCAAACCATGTTTTAGAAAATTCAAAACAATCTATTTCTAAACATATAAAGGAAATAAAAACTAGGAAGCTACTCCCACCACAAGAACATTAATTTTACATCATCTAAAACTTATTAGTGCACATACTTTTTGTTATTCAATTTATGTAATAATCTAATAAAATCAATACATTTAATAATTAAAATAAATCTAACCTGCATAATGAGTAATCTGCTTTGCTATAAACAATACAACAAAACTTTCCTGTTAACATCTGGGGATAGCAAGAAAAAGAAATTGTCTATCAATTCAACTAAGTGTTTCACTATAAGGAATCTAAGGTTGAACACTAAAAACTGCTATTGAAATAACAATTCAGATGTTTCTTTGAAAAACTGATAAACATAACAAGCCAAACTGCTACCTAAGCAATTATTGCTAATTTATAGTTTTGTGTTGAGACTCTATAAACTGACAAAACATGAAGAGATTTGAAAAAAATCTTGCCTATCAACTGAAAATTCTCCTCCTTCACCCTTTTCTTCAAGTGGCTTTTCAAATCGTCTTTCACGAGGTGGTCGCCGTTCTGGTCTCCTATCAATTATTTTCCCTTCACCCGGAAGTTGTTGATCAGGTCTTCTTCCAACACGTCTTATTCCTAAAATGATAAAGAACCAGCATTAAGCAAATTATTTTTACAACTCAAAAAAATTTAGGCCTAGACTTAAAAAGGTACGTTGTTAACCTTCGGGTCCCCTAACTAGCACATACTGTTGAAAAAGGCAAACACTGGGCATATCTAAAGTGGAACAAAGTACTTTAGAGAAACTCCTATTTTAAATAAACTTGTTTCAAACTTCTATCTAGTTTGCCAAGTCACTTTCACCCCCTAAAAGCATTCTCTGCAACTGACTTGGAAGTCAACTGGGTAGGCAGCCATTATTCCTCTCACTTTTTAAAATGCCAGTTTCTTACTTTAAAATTCTAAATTTAAAGAAATTTTAGGCAAATGACACATTTTGGCTTTAAATATACCAAAGATAACACCAGCAGCCATTCATAAATAATAACCAAGAAAATCCATACACATTCACATTCAACAGATAAGGACCCTAAAAAAAAATTTTTTTTAAAGTAAAGGCCAGACTTTTACAACAACCTCAGTAAAAAAAAGACTGATAATTCTATGAAATTACAAAATTGAAAGGAAAACAAATAGCATCTAGGATTACATATCCACAGTCTGAAATAGCTATTTAACCAGAAAAAAAAGTACCTCCTCTATTAGTTTCTACATATGTTTTATTACACACATTACACCTAACAGAAAAACTGTTATGCAACCTCTAAAATACTCGATATTTTGCTATTATGGATGGAGAACATTTCTTTTGGTTTGTTCTTACCAGTGCATTTACCCTGTTAGTATCTAATGCCAAGAAGCAATCAATATGCATTACTGGTGGCCTTAAGAATAACTAGACTGATGGTTAAACTCATGTCTGTAAAATTCCAGGTATGCCATAATTCCCAAACCACAATTTCTGACAAAGCCAAACAGCAGCCAAGGAACTGTTTTTATAACAAGATCTTAAGTTGATTTACCCTGGTTCTTTCTAAGAAAGTGGAACACAATCAAGACTCATCCAATTGTTCAGGTGCTTGTAACTAGAGTAAAACAGTAAATACCAAACTCTTTGATGAAATTTTAAAGTCCATTCCACATAAACTCTCAGTATGAGCACACAGTTAGATGGTACACCAAGGCATCTTAAATAAATTTCATCAGAGCTCAAGTGTATTGGGGTGGAGCTTGGAACCAGTCTTCATAATGATATCCAAGCCAAACACACCCAAATGAACAATGGCTTATATCCCCACCCATATTCAATATTAGGCTTACAGAATCTAACAAACTTACCAAATATATTCACCCAATAGTCATCAGTTAAAAATGCATGCTTCTCTTGATATATTTAGCTGTATTTGCAAGCTCACTTGATTTTCACTAGATAACAGGCTTTTAATTAAAAAAAAAAATCACATTGGTCTATACTCAGTGATAGTCTGTGGTGTCAATTCTCAAGTTCTTCAAACGGACAAAAGACTAGCTACAAAGCTAATTCTTATAATATGAACATTATATATCTAGGGTAGTCTAGCGCTGTACCAGGACCTTTCTTCAAAAGCACAGAACACATGATCAGGCTAACCTTCCTTCCCACTACAGGAGGCAGACCTTGTAAGTCCCCTTCCCCAATGCCCACATCAACTGACAGCAGGATCTCAAAATGAGTATTTTTCATTCAACATTTTCCCTTTATTTATAAACTTGTTTTATGCAATTTAAAGTTAGGAGTGCTCTGAAATACTGACCTAAGAAAAACGTTGATAGCTAATGTGGAAGATTTCCCAAAGACTACTGAATTATAAATTTATGAAGCAATTCCCTACCTTTGTAACTTAAAATACTGGTTTCCAGGTAAGAGCTTATTTCAAATATGGGCTTTATGATCAAAACAACTGAGGGATTTCAAACATGCTTCATTCATCCTTTGAACGTTCAAAATGGGTGCACACACCTACCTTGCACATTTTAGATTTACACTTCAGACTCAATTTTTTCATGTGCTTTCTTGGGATTACTCTGATCAAAGAGGTAAAGATGAGCAGTTTAAATAATTACACAAGCTATTCAAGCGAGTGTTCCTTAACACAGAAATTAAACGATTTATTCAGTTGTGCTACAGGTTGCTCTAAGAACAGGTATGTGGCTTACTCGGTGTACACGTTTTCTAATACAACAACTTATGCTTCCCCCAACCTGTAATTTTAGTACAGGAATTCTTTTGTTTTATTCACCACCTAGTTATGTCAAAACCTCACAGAAGTTCTAGTTAAGAAAACAAAACAACAATAAAACACCCACAACACCAAAACCCTAAACCAAAATATAACACACGTGTTTAAATTAAAAAAAAAGAAAAAAAGAAAGAAAATTAGTTGAATGCTAACGAATCCAACCTAAAGCTAATGAGAAACAACTCCTTTCCGGAGCACGTGGCAGCAAAGCGAAATTTCAACCAATATAGAAAACCAACCAAGATTCGGAGCTTGGCGATTTGCTATGGATCCCCTATGCTTTTTTTTTTTTTGCCCCCAACTGTTTTTGCTTTTTCCATTCACCACAAAAGACAAACACGTAATGCGTGAGAGAACGCAAAATTCAAGCTTCAGACACTCCTGCGAAGTGTCCAGCGTGACCTGGAAGCAGCTCTCACCCGCCGCCAATGAAATGCCGCCCATGCTTCCCGCACGTGCGGAGAAAAGCTGCACTCCACAGAGCTCCCTGCCGCTGCCGGGACGGACATGACAGCCCGGGCACTCCTTCACCACGAGGTCGGGGCCGAGCCGCACCACCTCCAGCACGGGGTGCGGGGGCGCAGAAAGGGTCGCGACGAGAGGACGTCCCTCGGGACTCCCCGAGAGAGCCGCTCTCCATTCAGAATCCCCGCGTCTGCGTCACCGAATGCAGCCAAATCTCTCCCCTTCCCAACAGCTTAACTCACTCCAGCAACTTGCTAAGTTTAAACTAGTGGAGAGGGTGTGTGTGTGGGGGGTGGGGGGTGGGGGTGGGGTAATACAATGAGGCGCATGAGGCACCTAAGGCAGGTAGATTACTCCGCAGTACCCGACCCCCAGCTTCTCACTGGGGCCCCCCAGCCCCGCACCATCGTGGGACAAGATGGCAGGACAGCAGCCTAAACCAGACTACCGCACCTCGGAGCAGCACTGAGAGCGAGCTCTGAGCGGGAGGGAGCCGGGGACCCCACGCTTCCCGGGAACCCCAGGCCAACACCCGCCGGCGGGACCGGCGGGATCCGGCGGGAAGGCCACAGCCGCCAGGACCCCGGGCACGCTGAGGGCGGCTTCGCCTCCGGGCCGCGCTCCTCCGCTCAGAACCTGAGGCGGGAAGGGAACCCGGCAGGAGGTGGTGTGAACTCGAGGCTACCGCGCTCGCAGGACCGGGCTTTGGTCATGTGGGGGGAACGGGAGGAAATCGCGGCAGAACCTCCCGCGGACGCTCGGAGCCCGAGGAGCAAGTGGTGGCCGCAATTCTCCTTCCCTCACGCCGGGTCTTCCCCACCTTCCACCACGGACTTACCTTCTTTCTTAAGCGCCACGGGCGGCTGCGTCTCCTCTTTCTTGTCAGCCACGCCGACGTTGGACGGCAGCGGGTTCTTGCGTTCTTTCTGGGACTCTTTACGCAGCTGTTTGCCTGCCGCATTGGAGTTGGTCTGGGCTGCGGCCTGAGCTGCGCTCTTAGCCCCGGGGCCCCCAACACCGCCCCCGCCGGCTTCTTTTTTCTTGTTCTCTGCTGCCTTCAACACCTCGAAGGGGTCCGATTCGTCGTCAAATAACTGGTCGAATCGGTTGGTGACCACGCAGCCGAAGCCTTCCTGTAAATGCCCAGGCATGATGGTGGCTCGGCGGCGCGTTCCTCCACGGATTGCAGCGGGCCGCGCCGAGCCAGGAGCGCCTGCTTCAGCTCTTCCCACAAGATGGCCGGGCCGAGAGAGGGGGGCCGTCTTCTCTTCCGGTGCCAGGCGCACATCCGGGAGCGGCCGGCGCCGCAGGGCACCATGGGGCATGTAGGCCAGAGTTGCTTTTACCCAGGCGGTTCCCGACACCGGGACTATAATTCCCAGGATGCGCAGCGCGACAACTCTTCGCGCGCGCCTGGGAGTCCCGACTTCGCGGAGCGAGTGGGGCGTGCGAGGTGAGGGAGGGGAAATGCGGCGGTGGGCGGAGTTCTGCCACCTGCTCTCGCAACCCTTAAAACTCTCGAGTCTCGAGCCGTGCTGAAAACAGGAAAACGTGACTGCGTGTTTTGCTCCCGAAAGTGCTCTATCTTTGGTTTTACTCCCCCAGTCTCCGGCCCCAGGCTAACTTTCTCCACCTCTCCGGGAGGGTCAAGGTGACTCCCCAGATCTTACAACTGGAGACGCACAAACTTCCGGGGCCAGCGGGGGATGGCTGAGGTGCCTCCCTGGCCTCACCCAGACAGGACCCGACCTGTTTCAATTTCAAGTCCCTCGCTGCACAGTTGCTGGAGTCGCCCTCCTGCGTCCCTAATAAATGAATCGACAGTGTTTAACGTGACGCAGAATATGCTGCTTCTCGCAGAGAGACGTGAACTTGGAGAGCAGAATTATTAAAAGGACAACTGTCACGTGGGAGTGTTGCGCGCCTTTCCTGGGTGAGAAAGAATACGGTTTTGCGTCGGATGCTTTAACTCCTTGCAGGGCAGCAGTAGCTAGACAGACACACTGGGCAAGCCTCGAAAAGGCACTGTTTGCAGGAACACTTTCTAGAGTCCGTTGTCCACTCGTGTCCAGCAAGCCAAGGATGAGGTGTTAGTAAAATGTGCTCAAGAAATAACATGTTAGAGCATCTGAGCGTACGGGGTGCTGGAGAGGTGCACGGAGGAGAGGAAAATGTCAGCGACTTGTCGCATACTTAAAAGCATTCATATTAGTTGAGACTATTAACGTCTGTTAAGGTAATTGAGTGTCAATGCATATTCAAGCATATTGGGTAACACTAAGTGTTTAAGTATATCGTCATAGTTTTTAAACTTCTTTCCATTAACACAAAATATAATAGAAAATGCACCTCTGTGTTCCAGGTGCTGTGAAGAACCTTAACCAGGACAAGGTAGGTGCTTTTTAGGTAGGTGCTTTTCCCTTTTCACAGATGATGAAACCATTTCAGAGGTGAAATGACTTATCACGTTCACACCTCTGTTGAAATGGTAGTGCCAGGAGTTAACGCTGGTTTGTAACTCCACTGGGAGACTGTTGACATCAACTCCTTAATCCAAACTCTGCCTTCTGATAGAAGTCAGTCAATTCTTAATTTCCAGTATTTAATAAGATGTAAATATTGTTGGCACATCAGGCAAAGTACTTAGCAGGGCTGAATGTGAACTTATTAATTTCTGAGCAGATTTTAAATCAGTTCCCTGCCAGAGAAAATAAAAGAGTCACATTACAGGCATGTGGCAGCAAGCCTGGTGGTTTTCTTTTTTCTAAATCCAGCCCCCACTCCTCAAAAGTCACCTATTTCTCTGTTGCCTCAGTCCCTGCCACACACACTCCCTTTTCACACACACACCCCATCCCCTTCTATAAGCTCTGGCTCTTGTGGATCCTACCAAGATAAAAGATAATGAGTTTTTGACCACATTCTTCAAGCACCTATGAAAATAGCTTAAGTGCAATTTGGAAGATCTCCATGCTTTAAAAACATTTTCTTTTTACCAAGGGTTGTCAATAGCTGCATCTTTGAGATATATGCTACAACTTACCTCCTTCTGGCCACTGCCACAATATTAAGAGCTAAAACTTGATGTTTTACTATGTGCTTGGTGTACTTTACATGTGTGATCTCACTTCATCCTCACATCAACTCTTTCATTTCTAAGGTGAGAAAAATGAAGCACAAAGGGACTAAGTAACTTACCTACTTCTATCATAGTCTAGGGAGTGGGGCTGGCCTGTTCATAGTCATTTTTATCCTATGTACAGATCCCTGGTTTCTTCAAATAGATTTTTATGATCACCAAGCACTATTATAATAAGAATATTTAAATATAAGCTACACATAGAGGAATTGTATGGCTATGAATTTATGAGGTTCACTTAATGCTCTTTAGAGGATTTACCTATTAATATAGCATAAAAATATGAATAAAATTTGGGGGGAGGGGGGAAAACTTGTAAGCACTTTCAAATTCCTTCTTTCCTTTTCTTCTTTCCTGGAATTTTGGTTAATCCAGGAAATTTTTAAAGACCATTTTTAAAGTATACAAATAAATTTCAATATGATAATTCTTTTACATCTCAAATCAATCATCTGTAATAATAAAAGCACAATATTGACCGAACAGCCAAACAGTGGAATGACCATCTGGACGACCTTCTGGACGAAGCTGGGGATGCGAGGGCCTGTTCTTGCACGAATTTCGTGCATTGGGCCTCTAGTTATCTTATAAGTAACTACTTTCACTACAGTCTCCTTTCTCCTAAGAAGTTAAAATAGTTTTTAAAAATATTTAAATGTCCCTGCTACTTTCATTATAAAATAATATTGCTGAATAAACCTAAGGGAGGAAGAAAGGAGACTTCATGGCAGACTTATTCAAATTAAAGGCATGCATTGTAAAGTGACAAGTTGTACCACTGATGAGAAATGTAGCAAGCTCTCTTTAGCAAGCTTAAATCACATATTGTTCTCTGAAAAATGCACAACTTCACAGCCTTTACCTATAGCATGCTCTCAAAACAGTAAATGCTGAAAACTATCCAAATATCTTGATTAAATATCCAATATGTTTGCTTAATGGTTATGAAACTGAGCAACAATATTATACCTCCTTGCAACCCTCACTTCCCTTTAGGATGCTAATACTCAGTTTTCAACCACATTACAACTTGTTTTCACCCATTTCTTAATCTCAATCCTCTATTACTGTTACTATATTTTAATCATAATTATTAACAAGTATAATTTGAGCCTTTATTATATACTTAACACTGTGCTAAGTACCTTACATACATTTTTTTCTTTAATTCTCAGAACAACATTGTGAAGTAAGTAGTATTAGAATCTCTACTTCCCATTTACAGATAGGAAGACTGAGATTAGGAACCTCTCCCAAATTCACATTGCCTGAAAGAGTTCAGGCAGTCTGATCTCACAGCCTGGACACCCAACTATTATACTTGTGAGGAACATTATATTGCTGCCACCTGTAGCAAGAGAAAACTATTATTCTGTTAAAACACTTTTGGGACACCACATAAAATGTAAATAAGAGACTAATTTTTAATGTACTTTAAATACATTATGCATTTTTAAAATAAAAGCAATAAAGGTGGTTCTTTCTTAAGGTATATTTTTATGGATTTCAGAGAGGAAGGGAGAGAGAGATAGAAACATCAATGACGATAGAGACTCATTGATTGGCTGCCTCCTGCACGCCCCCCACTAGGGACAGAGCCTGAAACCCAGGCATGTGCCCTGACCAGGAATCGAACCTGTGACCTCCTGATTCATAGGTTTGATACTCAACCTTCGAGGCACACCGGCCAGGCTAAAGGTGGTTCTTGTGAAGAAAGGGCATAACATCTATGTCTCAGGATGGAATGCTAAGTATTATCTTGCAAGTCGAGGCTCTTGCTAAAGTTAGAATATCAAAGCTAAATATAAAAATATTACACTCTCTATTTTGTCACCTCAAATTTACTTTGAAGGTTGATCCTCTTGATTTTAAACTTCCCTTTTTATGCTGCATTGCACTCTTAAAAATAAAAACAGCTTTATTGAGATATAATTCACATGCCATATAATTTACCCATCTAAAGAGTACTATTCAAAGGTTTTTAGTCTGTTCACAAAGTTGTACAATTATCACCACAAATTTTTATCACACACCCTCCCCCGCCCCCAAGGTAATCCATACTCATTAACAGTCATTCCTCATTCTCTCCCACACCAGTCCTGGGCATGCAATAATCTACTTTCTGTCTCATAGATTTGCCTATTTGGGCATTTCATATAGATGGAATCTTGTAGTACATGGTCTTTTGTGACTAGCTTCTTTTACTCAGCATGTTTTCTAGGTTCATCCATGTTGTAGCATGTATTAGTACTTCCTTTTTATGACTGAACTAGAGGCCTCGTGCATGAAAATTCATGCACAGGAGGAGGGGTCCCTCAGCCCAGCCTGCCCCCTCTCACAGTCCGGGAGCGCCCAGGGGCGGGAGGTGACCCGGCAATCGGGAAGGTGATGCCCCATCACATCTCTGCTGCTGCCACTGCCAGCAGCACAAGCCTCAACTGGCCCTGGTTACCTGAGCCTCGGGCAGCCCTGGGCGCCTGAGGGCTGAGGAGACTGGGTGCCACCATCTTTGAGGGTGGGGTAGTCAATTAGCATATTCCCTCCTTATTGGCTGTGGGTGCCACCATCTTTGTGAAGGTGTGAAGGTCAATTAGCATATTCCATCTTTATTAGATAGGATGATTTTCCATTGTATGAAGAGATTACACTTTATTCATTCACCTGTTAGTGGATATTTGAGTTAGTTCTGCTTTTTTGGCTGTTATGATATTTGTTTGCTGGGATTGTGTAGACATACGAGTGTCTGTAGCCAAATGAGCTGAGTTTGGGGTGGCAAATTGGAGGACAGATCCTGTGGTGAATACCAGGCAATTCTATCTGTGTGTGTTTTTAACTTGCTTCCAGTTTCCTTTTTCAAGAAGAATCCCTCAACTAACATGGTAATAAGGTTTAAACTTAAACCAGGAAAATATTCTGTAATCAAAATTCTCATTTGTTATTCTAAAAGGGGCCAGCTCAACACATTCTTGAAGTTTTAACCTGATAGTTTAGGCATTGAGAGGGCAAAGACATTTCTTCCTGATCCAACGGGAACTTAAACATTGCTCTATTGCTCTTTTTTACTAAGAGAAAAGTTCCCTCTATACTGCAACTGTTTTTGGCTTCTGTGAAGTGGATTAAAGGCAACAATACCCAGCAAAGATGTTGGCAGAACCTTTCTTCATGGTGACATCTTATTATTTACCAGGAGCTACCAGAGAGCTGAGACAGAACATGTCCAGGTAGTATTCCTAAAACTGAAAAATTAGAAGAGACCATTATAAGCACAATGCTGAGACATAATAGTACTGAATGAATGGTAACCATTATCTCAATAGCTTGAACTGATCAGAGGTGCTACTTTTTTATTTTTTTATTTTATTGAATTTTAACAGGGAGGAAGGGAGAGGGATAGAGTCAGAAACATCGATGAGAGAGAAATATTGATCAGCTGTCTCCCGCACACCCCCTACTGGGGATGTGCCCGCAACCAAGGTACATGCCCTTGACGGGAATCGAACCTGGGACCTTTCAGTCCGCAGGCCAACGCTCTATCCACTGAGCCAAACCGGTTTCGGCCAGAGGTGCTACTTTTGATTGCTGGCTGGAATGTCTTAGGTTTCTGCTGCTCCCAGAGGAAACAAATTGTAAGAGTGAAGGAAATGGAGTCTCCATGGCTAGAGATTATGTTTAGAAACTTTGGAGCACTGTGTGTATGTGTATGCACACGCAGAGATCTCAGGTCAGGGAGAGATACCGGAGTGAGGGCTAAAAGGGCTAGCTGCCCACCACCCCCACTGGGAGTTTCTTCCTCTAGTGCCAACTTTGTAGAGATTGGGTATTCCTTTTAAATTTTAACCTGGGGTCTGATTTCCTTGACATTGCACACAAAATTTTGCATATTACCAGGGTAGAAGCTACTTTCATCAGACCCCTGAAATATTTCCGAGCAAATCTACCAAAACAGAAGGTAGATTACTGGCTGCCTAGGGCTGTGGAGGGGCAGTTGAGAAGAATGGGCAGTGACTGCAAATGGGTATTTTAGAGGCCAGTAAATTGTTCTAAAATTAGATTGTAGTTGTGGTGGTGGTTGTACAACTCTGTGAATACACTAAAAAAAAATACATTGAATTATAAACTTTAAATGGGTGAATTGATGGTATATGAATTATATCTCAATAAGTAAAAAGCATCTATGATGATCAAAGGACTAAGAACCATTGCTGTCTGGCACGAACCTTTAATCATGTTCTATTTTCCAATCCCAGGATACTCACAGCTATCATGTACTGAGTGCTTACTATGTTTCAACCACTGTACTAGGTGCTCTACATGTATTCATATATTATTATATAACAAACTTTGAGGTAGGATTATTATCCATACTAAACATGAAACCAGTAAGTGGTGGAGACTGGATTTGAATTCAGTTTCACTCAGCTCCAAAAACTCACATTCTTCCTATATGCCACCAGCGAAGTACCCATAATAGCTTTAAAGATACCTATTTTCACTGGCAATGTACTGCTTTTCCATTCTGCTCTATTCAGTCATTACATTCTAACAATTCTTCCTTTTATCTCCCAAACATCTCCTCTCTGGATCCCAAGGCTAGGACTCCAATGCAGGCCTTCATTTCTCTCTAGGAGTAACACTGTAACTGTTGGCCCTGACTTAAAATCTGGTCTGGATCATCTGATCATATCACTCCTAGACTTGACAGCTTTTCATGGCTCCCCATTATGTAATCTGGTGCCATCTTTCCAGCCTCCTTCTTCCTGTCTCCCACGCTATGCACCCTAACCCTCAAGCCATGTAGGACTACTCACTCTACCCCATGCACATGCACATGCACATGCTCCATGTCCTTCATACACCTTACAATTCACATATTGTCCTAATAACTAATGTTGCAAATTCCTTCTCATCTACCAGGTCTTACTTTGAGTTCACTTCCTGTAAGGACCCCCCTCTGACCCTCAAACGCCATGACCTCAGACCCCCCCCATGAGTCTAATATTACTCATTTCTACCCCATTTGCAATACTTACCACACTGAAATGTCATTGTTTGTTTATTTACCTCTTCTAGTAGTTTGTAAATTATTGCAGAGGGTGTTTTGTTTAGCACCTTCACACTTCCCCCACCCCAGTGCTTAGCATGTAAATGGTTCTATTGGAGGAATGTGCTTCGTATTTCCCAGTAGATTACAAGTCCTTTTATTTCAAGTGCTTAGCATACTTCTATTTTCTAAATATCTGTTTAACAATACTTTATACTTATTGAGCATTTACTGTGTGCCAGATCTAAGCATTTAATACTCATTTAAAGCTCAGAATAACTGCGTGAGATTAATGTTATCATTAACCCATTTTACATAAGGGAACTGAGGCACCAAAAATTTCAATAACAAGCTGTGTGACCTAGAGTGGGTAAATGGCAAAGTTACAATTCAAAGTCTGGTTGCAATGTCTGCACTCTGACACTATGCTTTTTTGTCTGTGTGTGTGAGTGTCTGTCAAGTGAGGGAATGCTATCTAATAAAAGAGTAATATGCAAATTGACCGTCACTCCAACACACAAGATGGCCACCCCCATGTGGTAAAAGATGGCCACCCTCATGTGGATACAACATGGCTGCCACAAGATGGCCGTCAGGGGAGGGCAGTTGGGGGTGATCAGGCCAGCAGGGGAGGACAGTTGGGAGGGACCAGGACTGCAAGGGAGGGCAGTTGGGGGCAATCAGGCTAGCAGGGGAGGTCAGTTGGGGGCAATCAGGCCAGCAGGGGAGGGCAGTTGGGAGGGACCAGGCCTGCAAGGGAGGGCAGTTGGGGCAATCAAGCCTGCAGGGGAGGGCAGTTAGGGGTGACCAGGCCAGCAGAGGAGGGAAGTTGGGGGCGACCAGGCCTGCAGGGAAGGGCAATTGGGGGGGACCCAGGCCTGCAGGGGAGGGCAGTTGGAGGTGACCAGGCCAGCGGGAGAGGGCAGTTAGGGGCAAACAGGCTGGCAGGGGAGCAGTTAGGCATCAATCAGGCTGGTAGGGGAGTGGTTAGGGGGTGATCAGGCTGGCAGGCAGAAGCGGTTAGGGGCAATCAGGAAGGCAGGAAGGCGAGCAGTTGGGAGCCAGCAGTCCAGGATTGTGAGAGGGATGTCTGAATGCCTGTTTAGGCACGATCCTACTTGTATCGGGCCTAAATGGGCAGTCGGACATCCCTCAAGGTCCCAGATTGGAGAGGGTGCAGGCTGGGCTGAGGGACACACACACACACACACACACACACACACACACACGCACACGAATTTCATGCACCGGGGCTCTAGTAAAGAAATAGAATCCCTTCCAACCTCTACAGGAGTACAGCCCAGGAGCTCTGAACCTATTGAAGGAGAGAGGATAGAAAATGCATTAGGGACTGGAACACACTTAATTTCTCATGGGCTTAGGTTATAGATTTCATTGGGATTAGTTGAAATACCGTATTTTCCGGCGTATAAGACGACTGGGTGTCTAGAAGATTTTCCTGGGTTAAAAAGTCGTCTTATACGCCGGAAAATACGGTACATACTGTGAGAACTTCAGGAACATTACAAGCAGCATAAGCAATTGTGAGTTGAGGGGTAGCAGAGCCTGGGCTTCATCTCCAGCTGTGTGAAACTGATTCCATTGGGATGATATGGAATAAAGCCTGCTCCCCGCCTCCCATCAAACCATTACTCCATGCCTTGGTCAGTGTTTCTCAATGGTTAGAGCATCAGCCCATGCACTGAAGGGTTGCGAATTCAATTCCTAGTCAAGGACACATACCTGGATTGCAGGTTTGATCCCTGGCCCTGGTTGGGGTGTGTGCGGGAGGCAACCAATTGATGTGACTCTCTCACATCATTGTTTATCTCTCTCCCTCACTCTCTTCTCCCCTCCCTCCTTAATTCCCACTCTCTCTAAAAAATTTGATGGGACAAATATTCTCGGGTGAGGATTAGCAAAAATCAAAATCAAACCATCACCCCATTTAATGGCCATGTGACCTGGGCTCATTTCTTAACCTGTTAAATAGGGTTGTAATTCTTAGAGATCTTTTAGGATTTTGAAGATTCAATGAGTTCATACATGTAAAATACTTAAAGCAGAGCAGAGAATGCTCAAAAAAAAAAAAAAAAGAGAGAGAAATGAGGGAAAAGTGGTTTCCTCTTGGGAAGGATCCCTAAAGCCGCATAATCATTTCAGTGGTTTGTAAAGAGCTACCAGCACCTTTTCTAAGTCAGTAGAAGAGGAAAGAAAAAGGATCTAAACTTAAGCCAATTCTGCTACTTTACATCAAGTTTAGAAATTAAATGTTAGTAAAGAGGCCATTGTAAATGTTTGTTAAAGGGAAATACTGAGGACACAATACAAATAAATAATCACCTTAGTAATTCTCCATGGCTCATTTAGAGGTTCCTAACCATATATTTATACTTAGAGAACCTCTCTTTTGAGGAATATAAGTAGCTTTTAAAATTAGACAGAACCTTTCTAGCTCAAGTAGATTTTGAATTCTGTTAATAATTTTAAGGGCCCTGTTTCCTTCTTTCCCTCAATCATTTTTCCCCCTTTCCCTTCTAGCTACACATTTCCCCCCACAGCTTTTTGAAATGCATTTCCACTAGTAAAATCTCTGAGTTCCATTTTGTTTATGTTGAGAGGAAATGGTTAAGAATTAAAGTAAAAGAAAAACAGAGAAATACTCAGTTCCTTTGGCTGCCTGCCAGGAAAAATGCCAAATGGCAGAGGCCTCGCTGAATGCTACCCAACCACAAACATGAGGGATTGACCCACCACAAGATAACAATCCTACAAGGGAATTTATACCAGCAGCCTAAAAATTGGATGACTTTAGAAACTTTCCTCAACAAGGTCTTACAACTAGACTTAGTAAAATATTAAGTTCTTAAGCTCCCAAATCAGTCACTAAACAAAGCCTCAGGTCACATGTAAAGGATTCAGATATGTTAATGCTTTAATCTGTCTGGGAGGCTATATAGCCGGTTGGTAAAGCACATTGGGGCCAGAGAGACCTCAGTTTGGATCCTGGCTCACTGTTTACCACCCTGGTGATTTTGCACAAATTGCTTATTCTTGCCAAATTACTATTCATCTTTAATATTAGGAATAAAACAGTACCCACCTCACAGGGTTGTAGTGAGGATTAAATCAAAAGTTTCTAACCCGCCGAAACCGGCTTGGCTCAGTGGATAGAGCGTCGGCCTGCGGACTCAAGGGTCCCAGGTTCGATTCCAGTCAAGGGCATGTACCTTGGTTGCGGGCACATCCCCAGTGGGGGGTGTGCAGGAGGCAGCTGATCGATGTTTCTCTCACATCGATGTTTCTAACTCTCTATCCCTCTCTCTTCCTCTCTGTAAAAAATCAATAAAATATATTTTTTTTAAAAAAGACTGAATTTAAAAAAAAAAAAAGTTTCTAACCCATTTAAGTAACCTGCTCAGTAAGTGTTAATTACCACCACTACTAACTTTGCCAGTCCCCATCGACAAGTGGGAACCAACACCTTATACTACACCTTCTAGTACAGACGCTTCAGGACCAGGCCATTCTTTGTTTGCTTTCATTATGTCTACACCAGTACATCACCCCAGAGGATCTGGGTGGGTCTAAGAACTCAACTATGAGTGTTCAGGGCACAGGAAATCTAAAAGGGAGTGACTTGAATCAAAGACAAGTGATATACTCATTAATAACAGTACCTATTTGAACACTTAATACATTATCCTCCTTAATCATCACAATATTCCCTATGGGAGTATCATTAGTCCTACTGTGTAACTAAAGAAGCTGAAGTACCCAGAGGTTTACCTATCTAGTAAGTGGTGGAATTGGTATTTATTACAAGATTATCAAACACCAACACTTCTTCTCTTTCATCTCTAAGGTCTTAGATCTGAAAGCTTCAAGATTTAGCAATGTAATCTAGAAAAGCTTAGTATTTTTATGCAACATGAATTGTGGCAAAAATGTAGTTCCTCCCAGCAGTCCTTACTCCACCTTAAGATCAGAATCCCTCATAAGCACACTTCTCAGAGACACGTGATTGGTTTGAAGAGATTCCGAGCAAGACCCATTTTAATCATATTAGAAAGACACCAAAAGACAGGGCTAATACCCAGAAGCTGTCTTTTCTATCCACACTCGGTAATGAATGCCTACCAACAGGGCAGAGCTTGCAGGGAAGCCCCAGTGAGGCAGAGCACCCAAACAAAGCAATGACGTGCCCCAAATAGCTCTGTGGAAGAATGTATTTTTCCAAAGATGAACACAACAATATCTCATCCCACAGACTCTTCTGCAATGTGATCTTGCAACTCCCCATCAAGAGGTGGAGTCTGTTGCACTTACCCTTCAGTCTGGGCTGGTCTTAATGACTAGCTTGAACAATTGAATGTTGCAAGTGACAAGATATTCTGAGTGTTCCCAGGTGGGGTCATCAGAGGCATTTCAGCTTCTGCTTGTGACTGTTGGAGCACTCGCTCTTGAAATTCTCTGAGAAGCCCACACCACACAGAGAAGTCATATGTGGGTACTGCAGGTGACATCTCAGTGGAGTTCCCAGTCAACAGCCAGCATCAGCTGCCAGCTTTGTGGTGAGGCATGTTGGACATCCAGTTTAGTCAAAGTCTTCAGTTGACTGCAACCTCAGCCAAGACTAGCTTCATAATTTATAGGACCTAGTACAAAATGAGTATTTTGTGTTCCCTGTTCAAAAAGTATTAAGAGATTAAAGACAGCAACAGCAGGTATTGAATCAAGTGTGAGGTCCTTCTAAACAGGGGGCCCTGCGTGACCACACAGGTCATGTGCCAGGAAGCCTGTCCTGACCATAGTAGACTCACTGCAACCAGTTGAGAGACCCCCAAGTGAGAACTTTCCAGCTGAGTCTAGTCAACCCACAGCACTATGAGACATAATGATAAATTGTCATTTTAATGCACAAAGCCTTGGGGTGGTTATGCAGCAATAGAAAGAACAATTCCACAAAACAGCTGCAGGTAACCCTAACCAGAAAAGTGTTAAAGGCAGCAAGTCTATAAAATGACCCACTGCTTGATTTTATACAATTAAGCACATAAATCCCAGATCTAGGAGTAAGGCTTCCCTGGGGTCAGAGAGCTTTTTCTCATTCGGGCAGACCCTGAGAGAAAAAGGCAGTCAATACAGCGGCCTCATTAATAACTCAGAGAAGAGGCAGCCCTACTTAAAAAACAAACAAGTCAAACAAAATATGCATGAAGTTGTATTCTGCTATTAGATTTGTTGGAGTGATGGAAAGAAGTTAAAAATGAGGAAGCCAGCCCACTTTGGTTATCTTTCTGAGGTATCAGGGAGGATGAGAAAGTTTTCTGTAGGTGTATAAATAGTTTGATTTTTTAAAAAAGTGAAAAAGTTGGATTCTGCAAACTTAGCTACTTTAATGTGCATCCTGGGCTAGATTCTTGGAATAGCAGATTAAAGGAATTGTTTATGAATTACTAAGAGGAAGAACTGATCACTAGGATCCCACATCGATTCACTTGGAATAAATCATGGTAGACAGAGGGCTTGGTACACAGTAGGTAATCAAGAATTAATCTCATTTTTTAAAGGAATTACCACACATTTTATAAAGAATTCAAGGCATTTAGAAAAGCATTTCATGAATTCCCCGAAGAAAAGAGAGAGAAGTGTGGGCCACAGAATAGCGGAGTTAAGTCATTAACTTTATAGAAGTCAGAAGGAATAGACCACCTAGCCTATCTAGGATAGTGGGCTAAGGCATGGGTTTTGATGCCATTGCTTGCACCATTTGCTAGCAATAAGACCTCGGGCAAATTACATAACTTCTCTCAACCTCTGCCTCCTTGCCTGCAGAGAGTAAATAATAACACACGTGTGATAGGCTTGAAGTGGTTAACGAGAAAAACCCAGGTCAGTTGGCTATGTTCAGCTCCCAGAGGACCAGAGCAGGTGGTTCCTCTGCCAGGGAGACAATTACAGTGAGAGGCAGGAAACAACCAAAGAGGAAAAGGTTTTTGAGTGAGAGGAGAGTCTTCCAGGCAATACTTGGCTCAGAAGTCAGCCTTTTTTCCAAGAGACTTTTTTTTAGAGACATAGGTCCCTAACAGCCTTTCCCTATAGGACTGAGAAGGGTGGCTGACATTCCTTCCGAGGGATTTTAACTGGAGGGAGAATCATGGCTCCTGATATATGTGGGTCTTTTCTATAACTATTAAGCACAGAAGCAAAACATAAGAATAATGTAAGTCCAGCAAAAGAAATATGTAGTGCAGGGAAACCCATGCTTGAAAGACCCAACTTTGGGCAGCTTCAGAGACTGGAGTTTTGTACAGTTGGCAGATGAGCCTTAAAACATAAAAGTCAACAATTCAGGGACAGTCCAGGAGGCTGGACACAAGGCCTGGACCTCCCATTCAAAGCCCTCCAGACTTTCGTTGTTATCTCCAAGTAAGGTTATATAGTTGGCTGTCTTAGAAATACACTTACAGACTTGAAAGAAGGTCATGCTCATTATACAATTAAAAAATACATAGATTTTTATTGATTTCAAAGAGGAAGGGAGAGGAAGAGACGAAACATCAATGATTAGAGAGAATCATTGATCAACTGCCTCCTGCACACCCCACACTGGGGGTCAAGTCCGCAACCCAGGCATGTGCCCCGACGGGGAATCGAACTTTGACCTCCTGGTTCATAGGTCAACACTCAGCCACTGAGCCACACTGGCCAGGCCATTATACAATTTTAAACATGCTTTTCAGGGCTGAACGATAATACCTATAATGTTTTATCAATTGATATTTGTAATAATATTAATAAATTTAGTAAGATAATCCTGTAATTATTTTGTTCATAGCAAAAATATATTGCTTTTATCATATGTTAACAAAACTGTTACAAAAAAAACCTCTTAATATAAGCATGACAATTTTTGTAATCCTGTTTTAGCATTTTAAAAAGCATACCAAGATTCTCAAAAACCGTGCATGGCCTGTGCTTCTCTCAGCCTCTGAGAGAGGGAGATGAAAGCCAGACGCAGACTCATGCCAGTGAAAGTAGATGATTCAGGCCCAACAGCACAGGAGCCCCCTGGCTGAATTTCTCCGGAATCAGAGACAGGATTTGGTAATGCTGTCTAACTTTATGAGTTACCATTTATGTGTTTGAAAGTACTTCCTCTATAGATACTAGTTTTCACCTTTTAAAAAAAGGGGAAGATGTTGGACTGAAAGAGCTCTAAGATTTTTTTTTTCTTTAACATTTTTTATGCAGCTATTAATACCCGAGTTGAGAAAGGTGATCCTCAATTCCTTATCCCATACCTTTGGAACCACAGGTTTTCAGAATTCAGAACTTGTCAGATTTGAGCAAAATAATATGTGTTTATTTAAGCAATATATATATATATATATCATATATAACACTTTGGTGAGGTATACAGCAGACCTGTAATTAAACATTATTTCTTCAGAGAAAGATATGAATATTCATACTAAATGGGAAATAAAGACTATAAATAGACACATGACATGTGAGCTCAGTTCAGGTTTTGCCACTAAATAAATTCAGGTCAGGTTAGGTCTTACTAGGAATGAGTTGCAAAACAAAACAAAACACCACCAACTTTTAGCTTTTAGAACTTTTCAAAAGATTTCTGATTTATGTAGTTAACCCCAGAACTACTCAAAGGTGTGTCTTCATGTTAAATGAAATTGATACATATCTAAATATGTTTCAATAATTCTTAAACTTTAAATTGTTCATATTAGAATATACCTTGCCCTTCGCTTTTTCATCACTGATCATTTTTTTTTTTCAATTAAGGTCCCAAGGTAAAAGAAATCCTTCAGATATGGAAAAAGAAAGCTAGCTGGTAATTGTGAAACTAGTTTTCCATATACAACAATACCATGTTATTTTAAAATACCAAAACACTAGTCTATTTGTTGGCATTTTAAAAAAACTTTCAGGATTTAAATCCTCTGTTTTGGTGATGTATCCTAAAAATTATACACTGCATTAAAATATTGAGTCAAACAAAGGAGCATGTTTTAAAAAATGTTCTCACCATATTCCCTCCCCTGTTTAAAATCCCCTCCAAGGTTTGTTAGCTTTGTTTTCAATTTCCTATGTTTGCAGAGAGATTGGCAGCTTTTCTTAGGTATATTAGGCATTTGTACTTTCCTCAGAACCTGTTTCTGTCTGAGGGTGTATTTTTATAAGGAAAGGTGGGAGATAAGAGAGGATGGGAGGTGGGTAGGGAGTGGCACAGAAAGTGTATAAGATGGTGGCCAAGGGAATGAGGGAGGAAGGAATTGAGAGAGGAGATGGGGAAGAAAGGAGAGAGAATGGGGAAGGAAACTGCCAGGTCCAATTCCAGTCCTGTTCCTGGAGCCTAACCACCTTTCCTTCCTCAGGACTGCCTTCCCTCAACATTCCTTCCCTTCTGTCTTCCAGATTAAGATCCATTTTCTCATAGCCTGACTACCATACTCCTAGGATAACCTATTTTTAACCACGATCTTCTTTCCTAGGCATAAGCATCCTATCTGGAGAAAGTAAACGCTCAAGGTTACAGAATGCCCAGCCACGGCCCCTGGTCTTTCCAACATAGAAAGAGCATTCTAGGACCAAGTATAGAGGACAGTGAGAACACACCTCAACCAAGGATGAAGGTACCAATCTTGTCATTTTGCATTGAGGTTATAGTCCCTGCCATCTTGAGAGTATCCATCATTTCAATAACTGGTATTTGTCATCAGTTTCCTAGTAGACCAAACAAGATCTTAGTCAGAAAAATCCCAGTGGGTTTACTCTAGTTTCTGTTTTCACTAATCTATACAGAGAAAGAACATGAGCTTAGAAGTCAGGCTGAGACAACTTCCAGTAGATATTTAGCTTCCTTGAGCCTCAGTTTTCTCATCAGTAAACATGGATTTAAAATACCACTGCCTGTAAATCGGTGTGTAGTAGAGATAAAGAATGTAGCATGCCTAAAGCAGCAGCAATGCATTTTAAATGCTTAATAAGTGTTATTTCCCTTTTTCTCTTTATCAGAACTTGTGGCTCCAGCACACTAATAGAGAGGGCGTAGAAGGTAGACAAGAGAGAGGAGAGGTGTGGGGCCTCTGACATGACAGGTCTTCTTAACTAGACCTAAAGAGAAAGTTGACTGATACATCTTTTTTAGATGTGAATGGTGTTAGAATGGGAAAAAGGGACAATTTACTAGAATCTAATTATTTCCCCCAGTTTATCTGACACTTTAGACACATCCCTTTCCTTTCTCTCACTTGTATTGCCCTCGTGACTCTTCTGGCAGAAAGGCACCACAGCAATAGAGTATCATCTTTGTGATCATCGCTGAAGGCAGTGGGGCAAGAGGTCGATAGATAGTTAGTGATTACACTAAAATCAGATAGACTTTGTTTTCAGTTCCAGCTCTGCCATTTATTGTGGCCATAGGCAAATCTTGAAGTCTCTGTTTCATCATCAGCAAAATGGTATAATCTTATCTTATTCAAAGGGTCATTAATTTGCTCACAAATATTTTTGAGCACTCAATCCTTGTGCCAGGCATTGTCTTAGATGTTGGGGGTTAGACAGATCACAAAACAATATCCTGCCCTTACAGACCTTGCATTCTATTGGGAGAGACAGAGAATATACAAAGAAATGTAATTATGTCAGATGATGACTAGTCAGATGCTTGACTATGGAGAAAAATAGAGCCAGGTAAAAGGATTGGGGGAGAGGGAGCAGGTTACTCTTTTATATAGGGTAGTCTGAAGAGCTTCTCTAAGTCAGTGCCCTTTGAGTAGAGACTAAAGAAAGCAAGAGAGTGAAGAGTGTTCTAGGCCAGTGGTCGCCAACCAGTGGTCTGCGGAACACTTTTGGTCTGTGAGGTCCGAAAGGTTGGCGACTGCTGGTTTAAGGAAACCTTTGGAGCAGCGTCACCAACCAGTGGTCAGCGGACCACTGATGGTCCGTGAGTTCTGAAAGGTTGGCGACCGCTGGTCTAGGCTATTGTAATATTTAAATGACATAATGCAGATAAACTCTTAGCACAGTACCTGGAATACACTGGGTACTGTACTGCTGTATATATCTATATATATAAAAGGCTAATATGCAAAGTGTCCCCTCAGGAGTTCAACCAGGAGACCAGGAGTTTGATCACTCACTATGACATGTGCTGACCACCAGGGGCGGCGCAGAATGAAGGAGGGCCATGGCTGGCAGCCGGCAGCTGGCAGCCAGGGAAGAAAGGCCCCGGCCAGCAGCCGGAAGGCCCCGATCAGCCCTGATTGGTGGCCAGGCTTAGGGACCCAACCTGTGCCTGAATTTCATGCACCGGGCCTCTAGTATATATCTATACTAATAAAAGGATACTATGCTAATTGGGGCGGACGCCAGACAAAGCCCCAGCGGCTGCGAGGCCCGGGGCTCATGGAAGCCGTGGGCTCAGGCAGCCATGAGCCCCGGTGGCTGTGAGGCCCAGGGCTCAGGCAGCCGTGAGCCCTGGCAGCCGGCAGTGGCAGCAGCAGCAGCAGGGTGATGGGGGCAGCGCCTTCCCCTGATCAGTCCTGTCGCCTCCCACAGACGGAGTTCAGAGGGAGTGGGCCTAAGCCGTCAGTAGGACATCCCCTGAGGGCTCCCAGACTGTGAGAGGGGGCAGGCCAGGCTGAGGAACCCCCACCCCAGTGCACGAATTTTCGTGCACTGGGCCTCTAGAGTGTGTGTGTGTGTGTGTTGATTTCAGAGAGGAAGAGAGAGAGAGAGAGAGAGAGAGAGAGAGAGAGAGAGAGAGAGAGTCATTGATTGGCTGCCTCCTGCACACCCCCTACTGGGGACCAAGCCAGTAACCTGGACATGTGCCCTTGACCAGAATCGAACCTGGGACTCTTCAATCCACAGGCTGATGCTCTATCCACTGAGCCAAACCATCTAGGGCAGCTGTTTATATTTTTAAAGAACGTATTATGTTACAGTGAAAGGTACAGGTAGGTGAAATCTTTCTAGTTCCACTTAAAACATGCCAGAAGGAAGATGATGGCTCAGAGTACTTTGTAGACACTTTTTTTTTTTTTGCTAGCCAATAAAATGCCAATTCTACAATCAAAAGTACTTCTGTGGAATTGGGATGTTTTAACCCAGCAAAAAGAGTGGGGAAAGACGTCCTCCAAAGGAGAGTCTTCACTTCACATTCTTTGTGAAAAATATTCCCAACTCTGAAGTTTGCATGTGTGAACTGTTCCCCATCATCAACAATAATCATGGTGATAATGACATTTAATTATGCATTATAGGTTTGTAAAAGCTTTTCTTTCAAAGATCTAAAGAGTATTTATGGACATGACCTAATTCACCCTCACAATTTCCTAATGACTTGTCTAGTCCCATTTATTAGATGAGGAAACTGAGGTATAAAGAAGCTAACTAACCTCTTCAAGGTCAAACAGTTACGTAGACAACTCCAATCTGGATCCCAGACTTAATTTTCAGGTCAGCTCTCCTTTTGCTTGACCTCTTCATCTCTCAGGATCTCAGAGAAGACAAGATGGATGCATTGAAAGGAAGCCATGATGTCAGATGTCAGAGTGCTCACCCCCGTTCCTCACATAGTCAGTGATCAGTAAATGTGTTTGTTTTCAAAGCTCTTTAAGAGGGGGCTTCTTCAATACTACCAAAATATTAAAAATATAGCATTCCTTTCTGCTTCCTGATTGCCACCTTGTGCTTATATGTCACAATGGCATCACCAGATACAAACCTTAGTTGATGAGAGAGGCCTAGTTTGGAAACTTAAGTACAATTATTTGGTTTTTCTCTGTGAAAATCAATAGGAACAGCCAGGGAACTCATTTGTGTTGAACACCTGCTCTAGGCTAGGCCTTTTACATACATTATATGTTATTTAATCCTCACAACAAACTTTTACAGTAAAAGTAATTGATCACACTTTACAAATAAAAAAACACAAAGGTATTCAAAAAGTTAAGTAATTTATTTAATGTCGCATGGCTTATAAATAGTAAAGTTAGGATTCAATCCTATATCTCTATCTGACATCCAAGTCTTGACATCTATAAGGTCAAACTGCCCATTCATATTGCCTCATTTAAAGTCCGTGCCTGCAGCCTGATGACCCAAGGTCAGTCATTTATGACCCATTTCTCTCTTTATGTTAAATATTAGCAAAAGAATAAAATCAGCAGTTGAAATTTTAGTAATGCAATTTTACTATTTTTAAACTTTCCTCCAGGTTAGAATATACAGCTAACATTTGGAATTTTGAAAGTCAATCTGGATTTTAACTATCTAGTCTATCCTTTAGCTCACCAGCATTGACAATTGGTAACTTTCTAGGTAAGCATTTCAGTGAACTTCTTTTTCCTATAGAAGTGACAGCCTGGATTTCACAGGTAAACACCTCTGGAGACAAGAGGAAGATCTGAAAACTGGACCTCAATAACATTAAGAGATTCTCAGATACCAGAAGTAATGTCTTGTATTTAAATGTTACAGACTTTGGAAAGAATTTCATTTATAATTCCATTATTCATATCATCCAAATTGGTAAAGTGATGACACCAGTAGATAAGTTATGGGTATGTAATACCTTAAGCAACCACCAAAAAACTATACAAAAAAGTATACTAAAAAATACTATAGATAATCAAAATGGAATTCTTAAAAATTGTCAAGTAACTCAAGGCGTAAAAAGAAAAGAGAGAAATAAAACAGAATAAAATAAAATGGCAAATTATGACCTCACATATTAATAATGAAATTTCATATAAATGGTCTAAATATAACAATCAAATGACAGAGACTGGTAGAGTGAATTAAAAAACATTATCCAACTATATGTTGTCTATAAGAAACTCACTTCAAGTATAACAATATTGACAGGTTGAAAGTCAAGAGAAAGAAAAAGATATGTCATATAAACATTAATCAAAAGAAAACATGTGTGGCCATTCTTATCTATAATAATAAAAGTGTAATATGCTAATTAGACCAGATAGCCAAACGACCTCCCGGACGTGCTTCCAGACGTCCTTCTGGACGACCTTCCTGATGAAGCCGGGTCTGCGAGGGCCGAGCCCCTTGCACGAATTTCGTGCATCAGGCCTCTAGTATCAGATAAAGTACACTCAAGTTAAAAGAAAACTACCAAAGACAGAGAGAGAAAATATATAATGATAAAAGATACACTATACCAAAAGGACATAGTAATCCTAAATATGTATGCACCAAACAAACAAAAGATACACTATACCAAAAGGACATAGTAATCCTAAATATGTATGCTGAAAAATATGTAAATCAAAAACCAAAAGGAGAAATGGGCAAATTTAAAATTATAGTTAATATACCTCTCTCAACAATTGTAGAACTAGACAAAAATTAGCAAGAATATAGAACTCAGCAACACCATCAACCAACAGTATCTAATCAATAGAATATTCCACCCCCACAACAATAGGATGCACATGTTTTTCAAGTACCCGTGGATCAAGTGCCAATATAGAGCATATCCTGGGCCACAAAACAAAACTCAACAAAATTAAAAGAATTAAAAGTATACAGAGTACATTCTCCAACCACAATGAAATCAGATTAGAATAACAGAAAGATTACAGCAAAATCTTCAAACACTGTAACAAAACAAAAACCATCTAAATAATCCCTGGGTTAAAAAGGAAGTATAAAAAAAAGTAAAAATAAATAAAAAGGAAGTATCAAGAGAAATAAAAAAAGTACATTAAAATAAATGAAAATTCAACATATCAAAATTTGTGGAGCACAGCTAAGAAGTGCTTGCAGGCACTCCTTCTGTCCTCTGAATCCACCAGCACTTTGTGTGTTCCTTTAACAAAACTTTCTGTTTTAAAACCATTCCTCTTATACCTTCTTCTTTCAACTGTGAGTGGATAATATTTACTTATTTTTCTATGCCAGCCTCTGGCTTAGTGCTCAGTAAAAGTTGTTTGAACAAATGAACAGAGTAAGCTACTTAGCTGAACAAAATTGAGGCCAAGGGAATTTCTGCCTGGGATCAGGAAGTATTTATGGTGATTCAGTGCAAGGTACATGGGCCCTTATAGAGGAGGCTACTGCACAGGCACAACTCTGAGCAGCTGCCTAGTTTGTCTCATAGGAGAGCCTCCTTGAATTTATAGCTGCCAAAAGTGGTGTTTGCTTATGAATATGAAAGTAGAGACAATTAAACAAACATAATTTCACATCTCTGCATTCAGTAAAAATAATTTCTCTAGTTAATTATCTGAAAATCGGCCCTCTTCTTATTCCTCCACCCCAATTATTCAATTTCTCCCACTCCTTGCTTTATTCCTGAATTAATAGATTCATAGAACCATAAAACCAGAATTCAGAAGGACCATAAAGGTCATTTACTAGTAGTACAGTCTTCCATTCAATAACTGGATATGCTATAGTCAGTACAGGAGTGAGCTGCTAGTGTTTCCCACAGTTGACTCAACTCAAAACTCTGAGAAGAACATTAGTAAGAACAAAGTGTAAGGCATAATCTCAGTAACTAAGGCAATGACATAAGAGAGCATTTGTAAACTCGCCCCTTCTCAAACAAAAATTTCTACTAACCACCTAAAGGCATACCTATTCTTGAGAATTATCTAAAGTCAGAAGTTGAGTGTGCTAAAAATCAGTCAAAAGTCTTACATGTTATGAGGCTGGGTCTATTCCTAGAAAACTAAAAGTATGATAAAATCCTTAACTCTACAGTCTTGACAGTGTATTTTCAGGATTCTGTCGATAAGTTTATATCTTGTTCTTTTCCCTCACAATTGATAACACAGTCAATTGGTTGAAATATCCAGTATGTGTCCAGGTATATTTCTCAATGGCAAAGAGTAAGTGGCTCTTTATATATATGTCTCTTGTGAGCCTGGCAAATTAGTCTCTTAGCATTTGGTTATATCTTGATGCACTTGTCATTCAGTTTATGAGCTTTAAAGGGGATATAAGCCTTCCTGGAAATCTGGTGGCTATACCTAATTAATGTCATCGTCTGGAAGACTCTCCAGATGATCAACTAGCTTAAGTTGCCCAAGTCAACAACTAACTTTATCCCATGCCATTCCATTCAGATGACAACTTCCTAACAAAAGATCACACTGCCCAAGCAAATGCTCCTTGGATTTACAATGTCCCGATAACCCCATTGTAAATTTACAATATCGGTAAGTAAAAAATGCATTTAATACACCTAAGATACAAAACATTATAGCTTAACTTAGCCTACCTTAAATGTACTTAGAACACAATATAAAACAAACAAACAAACAAAACACGCTAGCAACACAGTACACTGCAGAGTATAGGTTGTTGATTCTCCTGGTAGAATGGCTGACCCTGCGGGCTGGCTGCTTGGCTTCTTTAAGAGAGAGGGAGCACAGTATTAATGGGGCTGCTTTTCATTCTTTGCTTGTTGCCTTTAGAAATGCTAAAACTTGCCTCCTTTTCCTTTTCTTTTCCCTGATGCTTGTTCTGTTCCTTGGAACTATGCTGAGAAAATTTAAGCTTTGTGTTAGTTAAACCAATGTTAAAAGCCTAAAATGGCAAAGTAAAATTAAATAAAATAACCCAGTAACAATGGCAACAAAGAATATTATCTCTGCACTCTTACGTTTCTTTTGTGATAATGAAAAAGAACAAGAAGTACTGATGCAGCAATCATCACCCCTATGGAAATCCCAGAGAGGAGGAGCTTCTGAGAATGTAAAGCTGCAAGTCAGCTGCAATTACCCTCCCACTCTGAAGTCAGCAGGGCTAAGGGCTGACTGTGCTCGCTCACCTGCCTCATTCAAGGTGCGTAAGAACTGGCATTAGTATAGCCTACTTAATAGCGCGTGCTTTCTGTCAGGATACTGGATTAGGAAGGGAAAGACAAGTGGGACCTGTTTGTCAAGGTCCTAAAATGGGAATTTTCCTGGTTATACACATCGCATTGCGTATCAGCACCAATAATAGTGGCTACAGTGACAGGATCAAAAGCTTGGCTCTTGGTTTGCTGTTAATTATTAGATAATGTATCCCCAAAGCAGGCTAGCAGAATTCACATTTCTAACTTAGAAATAGTCTGCATCTTACCTGAGCCTTTATGATGAATGTTTGGCTCAAGTTACATTTTGTTGAAGCTAATTTTGTATTAGAGAGTGTTTAAACCTTGAGAAGGTTATGGGTACGTTTACAAAAAATGTGAATTCAGAGCCAAGATATTCTGAGCAACTGCTTGGAGGTGATAATTGAAAACTAGGGTCCTCAAATAAGTGTCAGTCTTTTCTACATTTGATTTTTCCTCCCTCCTTCTCAGCTTTTAATTCCTGTTGAGATGCCGAAGCAGTCTGAGTTGGGAATACTAAACAGCACATCTGGAAGGCTAACTTTAGGCTTTTAAGCATCTGTAACCGTGACTCCTAAAATGATGATGATAATTCATAAGAGGACCAGCAAGGCGTAACAGACTAAACATCTTTTTATTTTATTTATTTATTTATTTATTTTATTTTTTATTGAGGTATTATATGTGTACATATCTTACCATTACCCCCCCCACACACACACACACCCCACACCCATACATGCCCTCACCCCCCAGAGTTTTACGTCCATTGCAGACTAAACATCTTTGCTTGTTCTTTTCTTCAGCCTGAATCCCCAGGGTTAATCCATGAGATACCTTCCTTCCAGTGACCCAGGCTGAAAGACCAGCCAATTTCCTTCACCTTCCTCTTTTCCCACCTCCTGTTGATTTTGCTTTGAAACATTTTTTTTTTAGTATGTTTGTTTCTGTCTCCTCCATACACACCTACTATTTAGTACTCTACCTTTCCCATGAATCATTGCAAGAGCCCCCAAACTAAAAAACACAACTGTTAATACTTGCCATCTCAGGACTAGAACTTTAGAGGTACTTTTACATTTCTAGCTATACATTTACATACTGTCTTTGAAATTTGTATGTGGCATGAACTGCTTTTGTAATCAGAAAAAAATTGTTTAATTAGAAAAGGAATGGGTAAGGGAGATGTTACTCAGAGAGGCTTCCTTGATGCAATGGGACAGGAGTGGGGTAGGAACATATGAGAACAAGCACATTTCTATAACTTTTTCATGCGTAGCATAACTGGGAACCAAACTTTAGTTCCTGCAGCGGCTAAAGCTGCACAACTGTCTTCTATAAATAGTTAGTAAAACTCGGTCTGGATTCTTATACAATATCATCTGACAGACAGGATGGAAAGGCATGTTGGTCAGGACTGACAGAAAGAGAGGGGAGTGAAGGAATGAGGAACAGAAAGTCCTAAACAACTCATAATACGGATTCATTCTTAAAGGGACCCCTCAGTGTTAGACCCATATAATAGGAATTCCCTTTTTTCCAAGACTCATCGTTTAGACTCACTAGTTTACAGTCACCAAGGAGAGTCAGCATGCTTTCCTGACACACCTCCCCTTCCACGTATCACAGGTGCTATTTATGGAGCTGCCTGGATGAGCGGCCTGTCCCAGGGTCCAGCCCCACGGAGGCCTTGTGTACTTTGTGACATGCTCTCTCTAAGGCTGGGCAATAGTCAAGCCTAGCCAACAGCTACTACCAGTTTTTAAGGAAAAAAAATGCTAACGGGGAAGGGAGAGGACAACACAGAAGACTCCTAGGGAAAAGGAGTCTTTATCTGGTGTCCTCACTTCCGATTAGACCCAGGCTGGAAGTGTAGCCCACCAGCTTCTTTCTCACAGCCGAAACGAAGCCTGAAGACTGAGGTTGTCCTTGGGCTGTGTGTCAATTTCCTCTTGGTTCATCTTCCCTGCAATTAGTGCTTGTGGGGACTCTGGAATTAGGCCATAGGCTTGTGTTTGCTGAGGTATGGAGAGGGTTCTGAAAGCCCTTACCAAGCAAGCCTTCCTAAGGAGTACCTGCGCAGCAAGGGCACATGGATTATATTTACAATGAGCAGGGAACTAAGGAAACGAGACACCCTTGCTCAATAAATGTCTGTTAAATGAATAGTAGAACGTGGTGGTCAAAAGCATGAGCGCTGGAGGCTTCACCGGCATTCAAGTCCTTGTGTGACCTTTGCAAAGCTCTCTAAGTAAGAACACCTGGTTTCTGGTCCAGACTCTAATAACTGAACGTGCTGGCCAAGTCATTTTACTTCTCCAACTCTCAGTTTTCTCATCCATAAAGTGGGATAATTATACCTGCTTTGTCTGCCTTACAGGATTGTCAGTGGGATCAAATGAGATAATGTCATAAAAGCCTTTTGTAAATTAGAATATACTATACAAATGCAAGCTATTATTATAGTTAATTCTAGTGACTACTAAATAATAAACTGGTAGAACCAACAATCCTATTGTCATCAAACATAATCTTACAAAGCAATTTCCCAATTCTACCCACTCTACCTTCTAGGCACTTCCAACTACCTCCTCCCATGACTTTAGTAAAAGACAAGAGAAAGAGAGTAATAATTTTCCTAATTAACTTTCTCAATTAGAGTCCTATGAAAATGTCTCCAAAGAAAAGGGGAATGCATAGCAGAGTGTGTACTGTTCTGTGTAGGCCTGCTCTCTATTCCCCAGATATTTTTGGTTTTGTTTCAGTGCTCTGAGTCTTAGGTTATTTTATACTGTCATTTGGGTGTACATCAGCAGGCTAGTATCTGGCCTTCTGTTTGCCACAGCTGGCCAGGTGAGCATACAAGGGTTACATTCCCCTTGTGCCCTCATTTTCTCCCATCTGTAAATTTAGGAGTTAAAGTAGATGACCTATCAGTCCCTTCCAGTTGTAAGGGTCTATAATTCATCTGGAATTGGGTTCCCTGACTCTGCCCACTCATGACAACTTTCTTTAAACGTTTTGGTACTGGGCATGTGCAATTTCTGTTGGGATGAGTTAAGAGACAAGGAGAAAAATCACAAACACAGTAATCACAGGAGGTACCTGTTAAGCTTCTTTCCAAATCCTTTTCCCATCCCCTCTTCTCTGGAGTGGGTTCAAAGGCCCTTTGGAAAGAGGTGGACCATTGGTGGGAGTTGGGAGGTCAGAGTAGATTTGAAGTGAGAATTCTCAGCCCCATTTATATTTTCTGCAACATATGCAAGTTAATTACCTCCAGTCTCAGTTTCTCCATCTTTAAAATGGGGCTAACATTTGCCTTATTTACTTTATTAGGTTTGTTGTTGGGGCTAAAGTAAACTGCTAATGTCAAAGTGTTTCGTCGTTATTATTTACAATACAACAAAGATTGATTCTGGAATCTGAGGGCATAACCAGCACTTAAATCCATGCAGACTGAAACCCAAAAATAGAATCGTAATTGCCCAGAGCCTAGAATAAAAGCAT